>NW_027478522.1:0-600000 GCF_051014685.1 Ptiloglossa arizonensis
TTCCCCTAGGCCGTTCTAGTTATTCGTTTCGAGCATCAGAACTGCGAAAATTTTGAGTTTCTCAAGCGTTTCTTACCTCCAAACTGCCATATCTCGCGAACGGATTGACCAATCCGCAAAGTGTCTGTTGCATCTGAAAGTAGAAACTCGCCCGATTACAACGGTATGCGTAGTTTTCCCCTAGGCCGTTCTGGTTATTCGTTTCGAGCATCAGAACTGCGAAAATTTTGTGTTGCTCAAGCGTTTCTTACTTCCAAACTGCCATATCTCGCGAACGGATTGACCAATCCGCAAAATTTCTGTTGCATCTGAAAGTAGAAACTCGCCCGATTACAACTGTATGCGTACTTTTCCCCTAGGCCGTTCTAGTTATTCGTTTCGAGCATCAGAACTGTGAAAATTTTGAGTTTCTCAAGCGTTTCTTACTTCCAAACTACCATATCTCGAGAAAGGATTGACCAATCCTCAAAATTTCTGTTGCATCTGAAAGTAGAATCTCGCCCGATTACAACTGTATGCGTACTTTTCCCCTAGGCCGTTCTAGTTATTCGGTTCGAGCATCAGAACAGCGAAAATGTTGAGTTTCTCAAGCGTTTCTTACCTCCAAACTGCCATATCTCGCGAACGGATTGACCAAACCGCAAAATTTCTATTGCATCTGAAAGTAGAAACTCGCCCGATCACAACGGTATGCGTACTTTTCCCCTAGGCCGTTCTGGTTATTCGTTTCGAGCATCAGAACTTCGAAAATTTTGAGTTGCTCAAGCGTTTCTTACCTCCAAACTGCCATATCTCGCGAAAGGATTGACCAATCCGCAAAATTTCTGTTGCATCTGAAAGTAGAAAATAGCCCGATTACAACGGTATGTGTACTTTTGCCCTAGGCCGTGCCATTTATTCGTTTCGATCATCAGAACTGCGAAAATTTTGAGTTTCTGAAGCGTTTCTTACCTCCAAACTGCCATATCTCGCGAAAGGATTGACCAATCCGCAAAATTTCTGTTGCATCTGAAAGTAGAAACTCGCCCGATTACAACGGTATGTGTAGTCTTCCCCTGGGCCGTTCTAGTTATTCGTTTCGAGCATCAGAACAGCGAAAATTTTGAGTTTCTCAAGCGTTTCTTACCTCCAAACTGCCATATCTCGCGAACTGATTGACCAATCCGCAAAATTTCTGTTGCATCTGAAAGTAGAAACTCGCCCGATTACAACGGTACGCGTACTTTTCCCCTAGGCCGTCCTAGTTATTCGTCTCGAGCATCAGAACTGCGAAACTCTTGAGTTTCTCAAGCGTTTCTTACCTCCAAACTGCAATATCTCGCGAACGGATAGACCAATCCGCAAAATTTCTGTTGCATCTGAAAGTAGAAACTCGCCCGATTAGAACGGTATGCGTACTTTTCCCCTAGGCCGTTCTAGTTATTCGTTTCGAGCATCAGAACTGCGAAAATTTTGAGTTTCTCAAGCGTTTCTTACCTCCAAACTGCCATATCTCGCGAACGGATTGACCAATCCGCAAAGTGTCTGTTGCATCTGAAAGTAGAAACTCGCCCGATTACAACGGTATGCGTAGTTTTCCCCTAGGCCGTTCTGGTTATTCGTTTCGAGCATCAGAACTGCGAAAATTTTGTGTTGCTCAAGCGTTTCTTACTTCCAAACTGCCATATCTCGCGAACGGATTGACCAATCCGCAAGATTTCTGTTGCATCTGAAAGTTGAAACACGCCCGATTACAACGGTATGAGTACTTTTCCCATAGGCCGTTCTAGTTATTCGTTTCGAGCATCAGAACTGTGAAAATTTTGAGTTTCTCAACCGTTTCTTACCTCCAAACTGCCATATCTCGCGAACGGATTGACCAATCCGCAAAGTGTCTGTTGCATCTGAAAGTAGAAACTCGCCCGATTACAACGGTATGCGTAGTTTTCCCCTAGGCCGTTCTGGTTATTCGTTTCGAGCATCAGAACTGCGAAAATTTTGTGTTGCTCAAGCGTTTCTTACTTCCAAACTGCCATATCTCGCGAACGGATTGACCAATCCGCAAGATTTCTGTTGCATCTGAAAGTTGAAACACGCCCGATTACAACGGTATGAGTACTTTTCCCATAGGCCGTTCTAGTTATTCGTTTCGAGCATCAGAACTGTGAAAATTTTGAGTTTCTCAACCGTTTCTTACCTCCAAACTGCCATATCTCGCGAACGGATTGACCAATCCGCAAAATTTCTGTTGCATCTGAAAGTAGAAACTCGCCCGATTACAACTGTATGCGTACTTTTCCCCTAGGCCGTTCTAGTTATTCGTTTCGAGCATCAGAACTGTGAAAATTTTGAGTTTCTCAAGCGTTTCTTACTTCCAAACTACCATATCTCGAGAAAGGATTGACCAATCCTCAAAATTTCTGTTGCATCTGAAAGTAGAATCTCGCCCGATTACAACTGTATGCGTACTTCTCCCCTAAGCCGTTCTAGTTATTCGGTTCGAGCATCAGAACAGCGAAAATGTTGAGTTTCTCAAGCGTTTCTTACCTCCAAACTGCCATATCTCGCGAACGGATTGACCAAACCGCAAAATTTCTATTGCATCTGAAAGTAGAAACTCGCCCGATCACAACGGTATGCGTACTTTTCCCCTAGGCCGTTCTGGTTATTCGTTTCGAGCATCAGAACTTCGAAAATTTTGAGTTGCTCAAGCGTTTCTTACCTCCAAACTGCCATATCTCGCGAAAGGATTGACCAATCCGCAAAATTTCTGTTGCATCTGAAAGTAGAAAATCGCCCGATTACAACGGTATGTGTACTTTTGCCCTAGGCCGTGCCATTTATTCGTTTCGATCATCAGAACTGCGAAAATTTTGAGTTTCTGAAGCGTTTCTTACCTCCAAACTGCCATATCTCGCGAAAGGATTGACCAATCCGCAAAATTTCTGTTGCATCTGAAAGTAGAAACTCGCCCGATTACAACGGTATGTGTAGTCTTCCCCTGGGCCGTTCTAGTTATTCGTTTCGAGCATCAGAACAGCGAAAATTTTGAGTTTCTCAAGCGTTTCTTACCTCCAAACTGCCATATCTCGCGAACTGATTGACCAATCCGCAAAATTTCTGTTGCATCTGAAAGTAGAAACTCGCCCGATTACAACGGTACGCGTACTTTTCCCCTAGGCCGTCCTAGTTATTCGTCTCGAGCATCAGAACTGCGAAACTCTTGAGTTTCTCAAGCGTTTCTTACCTCCAAACTGCAATATCTCGCGAACGGATTGACCAATCCGCAAAGTGTCTGTTTCATCTGAAAGTAGAAACTCGCCCGATTACAACGGTATGCGTAGTTTTCCCCTAGGCCGTTCTGGTTATTCGTTTCGAGCATCAGAACTGCGAAAATTTTGTGTTGCTCAAGCGTTTCTTACTTCCAAACTGCCATATCTCGCGAACGGATTGACCAATCCGCAAGATTTCTGTTGCATCTGAAAGTTGAAACACGCCCGATTACAACGGTATGAGTACTTTTCCCATAGGCCGTTCTAGTTATTCGTTTCGAGCATCAGAACTGTGAAAATTTTGAGTTTCTCAACCGTTTCTTACCTCCAAACTGCCATATCTCGCGAACGGATTGACCAATCCGCAAAGTGTCTGTTGCATCTGAAAGTAGAAACTCGCCCGATTACAACGGTATGCGTAGTTTTCCCCTAGGCCGTTCTGGTTATTCGTTTCGAGCATCAGAACTGCGAAAATTTTGTGTTGCTCAAGCGTTTCTTACTTCCAAACTGCCATATCTCGCGAACGGATTGACCAATCCGCAAGATTTCTGTTGCATCTGAAAGTTGAAACACGCCCGATTACAACGGTATGAGTACTTTTCCCATAGGCCGTTCTAGTTATTCGTTTCGAGCATCAGAACTGTGAAAATTTTGAGTTTCTCAACCGTTTCTTACCTCCAAACTGCCATATCTCGCGAACGGATTGACCAATCCGCAAAATTTCTGTTGCATCTGAAAGTAGAAACTCGCCCGATTACAACTGTATGCGTACTTTTCCCCTAGGCCGTTCTAGTTATTCGTTTCGAGCATCAGAACTGTGAAAATTTTGAGTTTCTCAAGCGTTTCTTACTTCCAAACTACCATATCTCGAGAAAGGATTGACCAATCCTCAAAATTTCTGTTGCATCTGAAAGTAGAATCTCGCCCGATTACAACTGTATGCGTACTTCTCCCCTAGGCCGTTGTAGTTATTCGGTTCGAGCATCAGAACAGCGAAAATGTTGAGTTTCTCAAGCGTTTCTTACCTCCAAACTGCCATATCTCGCGAACGGATTGACCAAACCGCAAAATTTCTATTGCATCTGAAAGTAGAAACTCGCCCGATCACAACGGTATGCGTACTTTTCCCCTAGGCCGTTCTGGTTATTCGTTTCGAGCATCAGAACTTCGAAAATTTTGAGTTGCTCAAGCGTTTCTTACCTCCAAACTGCCATATCTCGCGAAAGGATTGACCAATCCGCAAAATTTCTGTTGCATCTGAAAGTAGAAAATCGCCCGATTACAACGGTATGTGTACTTTTGCCCTAGGCCGTGCCATTTATTCGTTTCGATCATCAGAACTGCGAAAATTTTGAGTTTCTGAAGCGTTTCTTACCTCCAAACTGCCATATCTCGCGAAAGGATTGACCAATCCGCAAAATTTCTGTTGCATCTGAAAGTAGAAACTCGCCCGATTACAACGGTATGTGTAGTCTTCCCCTGGGCCGTTCTAGTTATTCGTTTCGAGCATCAGAACAGCGAAAATTTTGAGTTTCTCAAGCGTTTCTTACCTCCAAACTGCCATATCTCGCGAACGGATTGACCAATCCGCAAAATTTCTGATGCATCTGAAAGTAGAAACTCGCCCGATTACAACTGTATGCGTACTTTTCCCCTAGGCCGTTCTAGTTATTCGGTTCGAGCATCAGAACTGCGAAAATTTTGAGTTTCTCAAGCGTTTCTTACCTCCAAACTGCCATATCTCGCGTACGGATTGACCAATCCGCAAAGTGTCTGTTGCATCTGAAAGTAGAAACTCGCCCGATTACAACGGTATGCGTAGTTTTCCCCTAGGCCGTTCTGGTTATTCGTTTCGAGCATCAGAACTGCGAAAATTTTGAGTTCCTCAAGCGTTTCTTACCTCCAAACTGCCATATCTCGCGAACGGATTGACCAATCCGCAAAATTTCTGTTGCATCTGAAAGATGAAACAAGCCCGATTACAACGGTATGAGTACTTTTCCCCTAGGCCGTTCTAGTTATTCGTTTCGAGCATCAGAACAGCGAAAATTTTGAGTTTCTCAAGCGTTTCTTACCTCCAAACTGCCATGTCTCGCGAACGGATTGACCAATCCGCAAAATTTCTGTTGCATCTGAAAGATGAAACAAGCCCGATTACAACGGTATGAGTACTTTTCCCCTAGGCCGTTCTAGTTATTCGTTTCGAGCATCAGAACAGCGAAAATTTTGAGTTTCTCAAGCGTTTCTTACCTCCAAACTGCCATATCTCGCGAACGGATTGACCAATCCGCAAAATTTCTGATGCATCTGAAAGTAGAAACTCGCCCGATTACAATTGTATGCGTACCTTTCCCCTAGGCTGTTCTAGTTATGCTTGTCGAGCACCAGAACTGCGAAAATTTTGAGTTGCTCAAGCGTTTCTTACCTCCAAACTGCCATATCTCGCGAACGGATTGACCAATCCGCAAAATTTCTGTTGCATCTGAAAGATGAAACAAGCCCGATTACAACGGTATGAGTACTTTTCCCCTAGGCCGTTCTAGTTATTCGTTTCGAGCATCAGAACAGCGAAAATTTTGAGTTTCTCAAGCGTTTCTTACCTCCAAACTGCCATATCTCGCGAACGGATTGACCAATCCGCAAAATTTCTGTTGCATCTGAAAGTAGAAACTCGCCCGATTACGACGGTTTGCGTACTTTTCCCCCAGGCCGTGCTGGTTATTCGTTTCGAGCCTCAGAACTGCGAAAACTTTGAGTTTCTCAAGCGTTTCTTACTTACAAACTGCCATATCTCGCGAACGGATTGACCAATCCGCAAAATTTCTGTTGCATCTGAAAGTAGAAACTCGCCCGATTACAACGGTATGCGTACTTTTCCCCTAGGCCGTTCTAGTTATTCGTTACGAGCATCAGAACTGCGAAAATTTTGTGTTTCTCAAGCGTTTCTTACTTACAAACTGCCACATCTCGCGAACGGATTGACCAATCCGCAAAGTGTCTGTTGCATCTGAAAGTAGAAACTCGCCCGATTACAACGGTATGTGTACTTTTCCTCTAGGCCGTTCCAGTTATTCGTTTCGAGCATCAGAACTGCGAAAATTTTGAGTTTCACAACCGTTTCTTACCTCCAAACTGCCACATCTCGCGAACGGATTGATCAATCCGCAAAATTTCTGTTGCATCTAAAAGTAGAAACTCGCCCGATTACGACGCTATGCGTACTTTTCCCCTAGGCCGTTCTGGTTATTCGTTTCGAGCATCAGAACTGCGAAAATTTTGAGTTGCTCAAGCGTTTCTTACCTCCAAACTGCCATATCTCGCGAAAGGATTGACCAATCCGCAAAATTTCTGTTGCATCTGAAAGTAGAAACTCGCCCGATTACAACGGTATCTGTACTCTTCCCCTAGGCCGTTCTAGTTATTCGTTTCGAGCATCAGAACTGCGAAAATTTTTAGTTTCTCAAGCGTTTCTTACCTCCAAACTGCCATATCTCGCGAACGGATTGACCAATCCGCAAAATTTATGTTGCATCTGAAAGTAGAAACTCGCCCGATTACAACTGTATGCGTACTTTTCCCCTAGGCCGTTCTTGTTATGCTTGTCGAGCACCAGAACTGCGAAAATTTTGAGTTTCTCAATTGTTTCTTACCTCCAAAATCCCATATCTCGCGAACGGATTGACCAATCCGCAAAATTTCTGCTGCATCTGAAAGCAGAAACCCGCCCGATTGCAACGGTATGCGTACTTTTCCTGTAGGCCGTTCTAGTTATTCGTTTCGAGCATCAGAACTGCGAAAATTTTTAGTTTCTAAAGCGTTTCTTACTTACAAACTGCCACATCTCGCGAACGGATTGGCCAATCCGCAAAATTTCTGTTGCATCTGAAAGTAGAAACTCACCCGATTACGACGGTTTGCGTACTTTTCCCCTAGGCCGTTCTGGTTATTCGTTTCGAGCATCAGAACTGCGAAAATTTTGAGTTTCTCAACCGTTTCTTACCTCCAAACTGCCATTTCTCGCGAACAGATTGATCAATCCGCAAAATTTCTGTTGCATCTGAAAGTAGAAACTCGCCCGATTACAACGGTATGTGTACTTTTCGCTTAGGCCGTTCTAGTTATTCGATTCGAGCATCAGAACTGCGAAAATTTTGAGTTTCTCAAGCGTTTCTTACTTACAAACTACCATATCTCGCGAACGGACTGACCAATCCGCAAAATTTCTGTTGCATCTGAAAGTAGAAACTCGCCCGATTACAACGGTATGTGTACTTTTCCCCTAGGCCGTGCCAGTTATTCGTTTCGAGCATCAGAACTGCGAAAATTTTGAGTTTCTCAAGCGTTTCTTACCTCCAAACTGCCATATCTCGCGAACGGATTGACCAATCCGCAAAATTTCTGTTGCATCTGAAAGCAGAAACCCGCCCGATTACAACGGTATGCGTACTTTTCCTGTAGGCCGTTCTAGTTATTCGTTTCGATCATCAGAACTGCGAAAATTTTTAGTTTTTCAAGCGTTTCTTACCTCCAAACTGCCATATCTCGCGAACGGATTGACCAATCTGCAAAATTTCTGTTGCATCTGAAAGTAGAAACTCGCCCGATTACAACGGTATGCGAACTTTTCCCCTAGGCCGTTCTGGTTATTCGTTTCGAGCATCAGAACTGCGAAAATTTTGAGTTGCTCAAGCGTTTCTTACCTCCAAACTGCCATATCTCGCGAAAGGATTGACCAGTCCGCAAAATTTCTGTTGCATCTGAAAGTAGAAACTCGCCCGATTACAACGGTATGCGTACTTTTCCCCTAGGCCGTTCTAGTTATTCGTTTCGAGCATCAGAACTGCGAAAATTTTGAGTTTCTCAAGCGTTTCTTACATCCAAACGGCCATATCTCGCGAACGCATTGACCAATCCGCAAAATTTCTGTTGCATCTGAAAGTAGAAACTCGCCCGATCACAACGGTATGAGTACTTTTCCCCTAGACCGTTCTAGTTATTCGTTTCGAGCATCAGAACTGTGAACATTTTGAGTTTCTCAACCGTTTCTTACCTCCAAACTGCCATATCTCGCGAACGGATTGACCAATCCGCAAGATTTCTGTTGCATCTGAAAGTAGAAACTCGCCCGATTACAACGGTATGCGTACTATTCCCCTAGGCCGTTCTAGTTATTCGTTTCGAGCATCAGGACTGTGAAAATTTTGAGTTTCTCAACCGTTTCTTACCTCCAAACTGCCATATCTCGCGAACGGATCGACCAATCTGCAAAATTTCTGTTGCATCTGAAAGTAGAAACTCGCCCGATTACAACGGTATACGTACTTTTCCCCTAGGCCGTTCTAGTTATTCGTTTCGAGCATCAGAACTGCGAAAATTTTGAGTTTCTCAAACGTTTGTTACCTCCAAACTGCCATATCTCGCGAACGGATTGACCAATCCGCAAAATTTCTGTTGCATCTGAATGCAGAAACACGCCCGATTACAACGGTATGTGTACTTTTCCCCTAGGCCGTTCCAGTTATTCGTTTCGAGCATCAGAACTGCGAAAATTTTGAGTTTCTCATCCGTTTCTTACCTCCAAACTGCCATATCTCGCGAACGGATTGACCAATCCGCAAAATTTCTGTCGCATCTGAAAGTAGAAACTCGCCCGATTACAACGGTGTGCGTACTTTTCCCCTAGGCCGTTCTAGTTATTCGTTTCGAGCATCAGAACTGCGAAAATTTTGAGTTTCTCAAGCATTTCTTACCTCCAAACACTCTATATCTCGCGAACGGATTGACCAGTCCGCAAAATTTCTGTTGCATCTGAAAGTAGAAACTCGCCCGATTACAACGGTATGTGCACTTTTCCCCTAGGCCGTTCTGGTTATTCGTTTCGAGCATCAGAACTGCGATAATTTTGAGTTTCTCAAGCGTTTCTTACCTCCAAACTGCCATATCTGGCGAACGGATCGACCAATCTGCAAAATTTCTGTTGCATCTGAAAGTAGAAACTCGCCCGATTACAACGGTATGCGTACTTTTCCCCTAGGCCGTTCTAGTTAATTGTTTCGAGCATCAGAACTGCGAAAATTTTGAGTTTCTCAAACGTTTCTACCTCCAAACTGCCATATCTCGCGAACGGATTGACCAATCCGCAAAATTTCTGTTGCATCTGAATGTAGAAACTCGCCCCATTACAACGGTATGTGTACTTTTCCCCTAGGCCGTTCTGGTTATTCGTTTCGAGCATCAGAACTGCGAAAATTTTGAGTTTCTCATGCATTTCTTACCTCCAAACTGCCATATCTCGCGAACGGATTGACCAATCCGCAAAATTTCTGTTGCATCTGAATGTAGAAATTCGCCCGATTACAACGGTATGTGTACTTTTCCCCTAGGCCGTTCTGGTTATTCGTTTCGAGCATCAGAACTGCGATAATTTTGAGTTTCTCAAGCGTTTCTTACATCCAAACTGCCATATCTGGCGAACGGATCGACCAATCCGCAAAATTTCTGTTGCATCTGAAAGTAGAAACTCGCCCGATTACAACGGTATGCGTACTTTTCCCCTAGGCCCTTCTAGTTACTCGTTTCGAGCATCCGAACTGCGAAAATTTTGAGTTTCTCAAACGTTTCTTACCTCCAAACTGCCATATCTCGCGAACGGATTGACCAATCCGCAAAATTTTTGTTGCATCTGAAAGTAGAAACTCGCCCGATTACAACGGTATGCGTACTTTTCCCCTAGGCCGTTCTAGTTATTCGTTTCGAGCATCAGAAGTGCGAAAATTTTGAGTTTCTCAAGCGTTTCTTACATCCAAACGGCCATATCTCGCGAACGGATTGACCAATCTGCAAAATTTCTGTTGCATCTGAAAGTAGAAACTCGCCCGATTACAACGGTATGCGAACTTTTCCCCTAGGCCGTTCTGGTTATTCGTTTCGAGCATCAGAACTGCGAAAATTTTGAGTTGCTCAAGCGTTTCTTACCTCCAAACTGCCATATCTCGCGAAAGGATTGACCAGTCCGCGAAATTTCTGTTGCATCTGAAAGTAGAAAGTCGCCCGATTACAACGGTATGCGTACTTTTCCCCTAGGCCGTTCTAGTTATTCGTTTCGAGCATCAGAACTGCGAAAATTTTGAGTTTCTCAAGCGTTTCTTACATCCAAACGGCCATATCTCGCGAACGGATTGACCAATCCGCAAAATTTCTGTTGCATCTGAAAGTAGAAATTCGCCCGATCACAACGGTATGAGCACTTTTCCCCTAGACCGTTCTAGTTATTCGTTTCGAGCATCAGAACTGTGAACATTTTTAGTTTCTCAACCGTTTCTTACCTCCAAACTGCCATATCTCGCGAACGGATTGACCAATCCGCAAAATTTCTGTTGCATCTGAAAGTAGAAACTCGCCCGATTACAACGGTATGCGTACTTTTCCCCTAGGCCGTTCTAGTTATTCGTTTCGAGCATCAGAACTGCGAAAATTTTGAGTTTCTCAAACGTTTGTTACCTCCAAACTGCCATATCTCGCGAACGGATTGACCAATCCGCAAAATTTCTGTTGCATCTGAATGCAGATAGTCGCCCGATTACAACGGTATGTGTACTTTTCCCCTAGGCCGTTCCAGTTATTCGTTTCGAGCATCAGAACTGCGAAAATTTTGAGTTTCTCATCCGTTTCTTACCTCCAAACTGCCATATCTCGCGAACGGATTGACCAATCCGCAAAATTTCTGTCGCATCTGAAAGTAGAAACTCGCCCGATTACAACGGTATGCGTACTTTTCCCCTAGGCCGTTCTAGTTATTCGTTTCGAGCATCAGAACTGCGAAAATTTTGAGTTTCTCAAGCATTTCTTACTTCCAAACTGCTATATCTCGCGAACGTATTGACCACTCCGCAAAATTTCTGTTGCATCTGAAAGTAGAAACTCGCCCGATTACAACGGTATGTTTACATTTCCCCTAGGCCGTTCTAGTTATTCGTTTCGAGCATCAGAACTGCGAAAATTTTGAGTTTCCCAAACGTTTCTTACCTCCAAACTGCCATATCTCGCGAACGGAATGAGCAATCCGCAAAATTTCTGTTGCATCTGAAAGTAGAAACTCGCCCGATTACAACGGTATGTGTACTTTTCCCCTAGGCCGTTTCAGTTATTCGTTTCGAGCATCAGAACTGCCAAAATTTTGAGTTTCTCATCCGTTTCTTACATCCAAAGTGCCATATCTCGCGAACGGATTGACCAATGTTCAAAATTTCTGTTGCATCTGAATGTAGAAACTCGCCCGATTACAACGGTATGTGTACTTTTCCCCTAGGCCGTTCTGGTTATTCGTTTCGAGCATCAGAACTGCGATAATTTTGAGTTTCTCAAGCGTTTCTTACCTCCAAACTGCCATATCTGGCGAACGGATTGTCCAATCCGCAAAATTTCTGTTGCATCTGAAAGTAGAAACTCGCCCCATTACAACGGTATGCGTACTATTCCCCTAGGCCGTTCTAGTTATTCGTTTCGAGCATCAGGACTGTGAAAATTTTGAGTTTCTCAACCGTTTCTTACATCCAAACTGCCATATCTCGCGAACGGATCTACCAAACTGCAAAATTTCTGTTGCATCTGAAAGTAGAAACTCGCCCGATTACAACGGTATGGCGTACTTTTCCCCTAGGCCGTTCTAGTTATTCGTTTCGAGCATCAGAACTGCGAAAATTTTGAGTTTCTCAAGCGTTTCTTACATCCAAACGGCCATATCTCGCGAACGGATTGACCAATCCGCAAAATTTCTGTTGCATCTGAAAGTAGAAACTCGCCCGATCACAACGGTATGAGCACTTTTCCCCTAGACCGTTCTAGTTATTCGTTTCGAGCATCAGAACTGTGAACATTTTTAGTTTCTCAACCGTTTCTTACCTCCAAACTGCCATATCTCGCGAACGGATTGACCAGTCCGCAAAATTTCTGTTGCATCTGAAAGTAGAAACTCGCCCGATTACAACGGTATGCGTACTTTTCCCCTAGGCCGTTCTAGTTATTCGTTTCGAGCATCAGAACTGCGAAAATTTTGAGTTTCTCAAGCATTTCTTACTTCCAAACTGCTATATCTCGCGAACGTATTGACCACTCCGCAAAATTTCTGTTGCATCTGAAAGTAGAAACTCGCCCGATTACAACGGTATGTGTACATTTCCCCTAGGCCGTTCTAGTTATTCGTTTCGAGCATCAGAACTGCGAAAATTTTGAGTTTCTCAAACGTTTCTTACCTCCAAACTGCCATATCTCGCGAACGGAATGAGCAATCCGCAAAATTTCTGTTGCATCTGAAAGTAGAAACTCGCCCGATTACAACGGTATGTGTACTTTTCCCCTAGGCCGTTTCAGTTATTCGTTTCGAGCATCAGAACTGCCAAAATTTTGAGTTTCTCATCCGTTTCTTACCTCCAAACTGCCATATCTCGCGAACGGATTGACCAATCTGCAAAATTTCTGTTGCATCTGAATGTAGAAACTCGCCCGATTACAACGGTATGTGTACTTTTCCCCTAGGCCGTTCTGGTTATTCGTTTCGAGCATCAGAACTGCGATAATTTTGAGTTTCTCAAGCGTTTCTTACCTCCAAACTGCCATATCTGGCGAACGGATTGACCAATCCGCAAAATTTCTGTTGCATCTGAAAGTAGAAACTCGCCCGATTACAACGGTATGCGTACTATTCCCCTAGGCCGTTCTAGTTATTCGTTTCGAGCATCAGGACTGTGAAAATTTTGAGTTTCTCAACCGTTTCTTACATCCAAACTGCCATATCTCGCGAACGGATCTACCAAACTGCAAAATTTCTGTTGCATCTGAAAGTAGAAACTCGCCCGATTACAACGATATGGGTACTTTTCCCCTAGGCCGTTCTAGTTATTCGTTTCGAGCATCAGAACTGCGAAAATTTTGAGTTTCTCATCCGTTTCTTACCTCCAAACTGCCATATCTCGCGAACGGATTGACCAATCCGCAAAGTTTCTGTTGCATCTGAAAGTAGAAACTCGCCCGATTACAACGGTATGCGTACTATTCCCCTAGGCCGTTCCAGTTATTCGTTTCGAGCATCAGAACTGCGAAAATTTTGAGTTTCTCATCCGTTTCTTACCTCCAAACTGCCATATCTCGCGAACGGATTGACCAATCCGCAAAATTTCGGTTGCATCTGAAAGTAGAAACTCGCCCGATTACAACGGTATGCGTACTTTTCCACTAGGCCGTTCTACTTATCCGTTTCGAGCATCAGAACTGCGAAAATTTTGAGTTTCTCAAACGTTTGTTACCTCCAAACTGCCATATCTCGCGAACGGATTGACCAATCCGCAAAATTTTTGTTGCATCTGAAAGTCGAAACTCGCCCGACTACAACGGTATGTGTACTTTTCCCCTAGGCCGTTTCAGTTATTCGTTTCGAGCATCAGAACTGCCAAAATTTTGAGTTTCTCATCCGTTTCTTACCTCCAAACTGCCATATCTCGCGAACGGATTGACCAATCTGCAAAATTTCTGTTGCATCTGAATGTAGAAACTCGCCCGATTACAACGGTATGTGTACTTTTCCCCTAGGCCGTTCTGGTTATTCGTTTCGAGCATCAGAACCGCGATAATTTTGAGTTTCTCAAGCGTTTCTTACCTCCAAACTGCCATATCTGGCGAACGGATTGACCAATCCGCAAAATTTCTGTTGCATCTGAAAGTAGAAACTCGCCCGATTACAACGGTATGCGTACTATTCCCCTAGGCCGTTCTAGTTATTCGTTTCGAGCATCAGGACTGTGAAAATTTTGAGTTTCTCAACCGTTTCTTACATCCAAACTGCCATATCTCGCGAACGGATCTACCAAACTGCAAAATTTCTGTTCATCTGAAAGTAGAAACTCGCCCGATTACAACGGTATGCGTACTTTTCCCCTAGGCCGTTCTAGTTATTCGTTTCGAGCATCAGAACTGCGCAAATTTTGAGTTTCTCATCCGTTTCTTACCTCCAAACTGCCATATCTCGCGAACGGATTGACCAATCCGCAAAGTTTCTGTTGCATCTGAAAGTAGAAACTCGCCCGATTACAACGGTATGCGTACTATTCCCCTAGGCCGTTCCAGTTATTCGTTTCGAGCATCAGAACTGCGAAAATTTTGAGTTTCTCATCCGTTTCTTACCTCCAAACTGCCATATCTGGCGAACGGATTGACCAATCCGCAAAATTTCTGTTGCATCTGAAAGTAGAAACTCGCCCGATTACAACGGTATGCGTACTTTTCCACTAGGCCGTTCTACTTATCCGTTTCGAGCATCAGAACTGCGAAAATTTTGAGTTTCTCATGCATTTCTTACCTCCAAACTGCCATATCTCGCGAACGGATTGACCAATCCGCAAAATTTCTGTTGCATCTGAATGTAGAAACTCGCCCGATTACAACGGTGTGTGTACTTTTCCCCTAGGCCGTTCTGGTTATTCGTTTCGAGCATCAGAACTGCGATAATTTTGAGTTTCTCAAGCGTTTCTTACCTCCAAACTGCCATATCTGGCGAACGGATCGACCAATCCGCAAAATTTCTGTTGCATCTGAAAGTAGAAACTCGCCCGATCACAACGGTATGAGTACTTTCCCCCTAGGCCGTTCTAGTTATTCGTTTCGAGCATCAGAACTGTGAACATTTTGAGTTTCTCAACCGTTTCTAACCTCCAAACTGCCATATCTCGCGAACGGATTGACCAATCCGCAAAATTTCTGTTGCATCTGAAAGTAGAAACTCGCCCGATTACAACGGTATGCGTACTTTTCCCCTAGGCCGTTCCAGTTATTCGTTTCGAGCATCAGAACTGTGAAAATTTTGAGTTTCTCATCCGTTTCTTACCTCCAAACTGCCATATCTCGCGAACGGATTGACCAATCCGCAAAATTTCTGTTGCATCTGAATGTAGAAACTCGCCCGATTACAACGGTATGTGTACTTTTCCCCTAGGCCGTTCTGGTTATTCGTTTCGAGCATCAGAACTGCGATAATTTTGAGTTTCTCAAGCGTTTCTTACCTCCAAACTGCCATATCTGGCGAACGGATCGACCAATCCGCAAAATTTCTGTTGCATCTGAAAGTAGAAACTCGCCCGATTACAACGGTATGCGTACTTTTCCCCTAGGCCCTTCTAGTTACTCGTTTCGAGCATCAGAACTGCGAAAATTTTGAGTTTCTCAAACGTTTCTTACCTCCAAACTGCCATATCTCGCGAACGGATTGACCAATCCGCAAAATTTTTGTTGCATCTGAAAGTAGAAACTCGCCCGATTACAACGGTATGTGTACTTTTCCCTTAGCCCGTTCTAGTTATTCGTTTCGAGCATCTGAACTGCGAAAATTTTGAGTTTCTCATCCGTTTCTTACCTCCAAACTGCCATATCTCGCGAACGGATTGACCAATCCGCAAAATTTCTGTTGCATCTGAAAGTAGAAACTCGCCCGATTACAACGGTATGCGTACTATTCCCCAAGGCCGTTCTAGTTATTCGTTTCGAGCATCAGGACTGTGAAAATTTTGAGTTTCTCAACCGTTTCTTACCTCCAAACTGCCATATCTCGCGAACGGATCGACCAATCTGCAAAATTTCTGTTGCATCTGAAAGTAGAAACTCGCCCGATTACAACGGTATGCATACTTTTCCCCTAGGCCGTTCTAGTTATTCGTTTCGAGCATCAGAACTGCGAAAATTTTGAGTTTCTCAAACGTTTCTTACCTCCAAACTGCCATATCACGCGAACGGATTGACCAATCCGCAAAATTTCTGTTGCATCTGAATGTAGAAACTCGCCCGATTACAACGGTCTGTGTACTCTTCCCCTAGGCCGTTCTGGTTATTCGTTTCGAGCATCAGAACTGCGATAACTTTGAGTTTCTCAAGCGTTTCTTACCTTCAAACTGCCATATCTGGCGAACGGATCGACCAATCCGCAAAATTTCTGTTGCATCTGAAAGTAGAAACTCGACCGATTACAACGGTATGCGTACTATTCCCCTAGGCCGTTCCAGTTATTCGTTTCGAGCATCAGAACTGCGAAAATTTTGAGTTTCTCATCCGTTTCTTACCTCCAAACTGCCATATCTCGCGAACGGATTGACCAATCCGCAAAATTTCTGTTGCATCTGAATGTAGAAACTCGCCCGATTACAACGGTATGTGTACTTTTCCCCTAGGCCCTTCTAGTTACTCGTTTCGAGCATCAGAACTGCGAAAATTTTGAGTTTCTAAAACGTTTCTTACCTCCAAACTGCCATATCTGGCGAACGGATCGACCAATCCGCAAAATTTCTGTTGCATCTGAAAGTAGAAACTCGCCTGATCACAACGGTATGAGTACTTTCCCTCTAGGCCGTTCTAGTTATTCGTTTCGAGCATCAGAACTGTGAACATTTTGAGTTTCTCAACCGTTTCTAACCTCCAAACTGCCATATCTCGCGAACGGATTGACCAATCCGCAAAATTTCTGTTGCATCTGAAAGTAGAAACTCGCCCGATTACAACGGTATGCGTACTATTCCCCTAAGCCGTTCCAGTTATTCGTTTCGAGCATCAGAACTGCGAAAATTTTGAGTTTCTCATCCGTTTCTTACCTCCAAACTGCCATATCTCGCGAACGGATTGACCAATCCGCAAAATTTCTGTTGCATATGAATGTAGAAACTCGCCCGATTACAACGGTATGTGTACTTTTCCCCTAGGCCGTTCTGGTTATTCGTTTCGAGCATCAGAACTGCGAAAATTTTGAGTTTCTCATGCATTTCTTACCTCCAAACTGCCATATCTCGCGAACGGATTGACCAATCCGCAAAATTTCTGTTGCATCTGAATGTAGAAACTCGCCCGATTACAACGGTATGCGTACTTTTCCCCTAGGCCGTTCTGGTTATTCGTTTCGAGCATCAGAACTGCGATAATTTTGAGTTTCTCAAGCGTTTCTTACCTCCAAACTGCCATATCTGGCGAACGGATCGACCAATCCGCAAAATTTCTGTTGCATCTGAAAGTAGAAACTCGCCCGATTACAACGGTATGCGTACTTTTCCCCTAGGCCCTTCTAGTTACTCGTTTCGAGCATCAGAACTGCGAAAATTTTGAGTTTCTCAAACGTTTCTTACCCCCAAACTGCCATATCTCGCGAACGGATTGACCAATCCGCAAAATTTTTGTTGCATCTGAAAGTAGAAACTCGCCCGATTACAACGGTATGTGTACTTTTCCCCTAGCCCGTTCTAGTTATTCGTTTCGAGCATCTGAACTGCGAAAATTTTGAGTTTCTCATTCGTTTCTTACCTCCAAACTGCCATATCTCGCGAACGGATTGACCAATCCGCAAAATTTCTGTTGCATCTGAAAGTAGAAACTCGCCCGATTACAACGGTATGCGTACTATTCCCCTAGGCCGTTCTAGTTATTCGTTTCGAGCATCAGGACTGTGAAAATTTTGAGTTTCTCAACCGTTTCTTACCTCCAAACTGCCATATCTCGCGAACGGATCGACCAATCTGCAAAATTTCTGTTGCATCTGAAAGTAGAAACTCGCCCGATTACAACGGTATGCATACTTTTCCCCTAGGCCGTTCTAGTTATTCGTTTCGAGCATCAGAACTGCGAAAATTTTGAGTTTCTCAAACGTTTCTTACCTCCAAACTGCCATATCACGCGAACGGATTGACCAATCCGCAAAATTTCTGTTGCATCTGAATGTAGAAACTCGCCCGATTACATCGGTCTGTGTACTCTTCCCCTAGGCCGTTCTGGTTATTCGTTTCGAGCATCAGAACTGCGATAACTTTGAGTTTCTCATGCGTTTCTTACCTTCAAACTG
Source organism: Ptiloglossa arizonensis (assembly GCF_051014685.1). Classification (NCBI taxonomy): domain Eukaryota; kingdom Metazoa; phylum Arthropoda; class Insecta; order Hymenoptera; family Colletidae; genus Ptiloglossa; species Ptiloglossa arizonensis. The sequence continues at coordinate 18,112 of NW_027478522.1, forward strand.
CCATATCTGGCGAACGGATCGACCAATCCGCAAAATTTCTGTTGCATCTGAAAGTAGAAACTCGACCGATTACAACGGTATGCGTACTTTTCCCCTAGGCCCTTCTAGTTACTCGTTTCGAGCATCAGAACTGCGAAAATTTTGAGTTTCTAAAACGTTTCTTACCTCCAAACTGCCATATCTGGCGAACGGATCGACCAATCCGCAAAATTTCTGTTGCATCTGAAAGTAGAAACTCGCCCGATCACAACGGTATGAGTACTTTCCCTCTAGGCCGTTCTAGTTATTCGTTTCGAGCATCAGAACTGTGAACATTTTGAGTTTCTCAACCGTTTCTAACCTCCAAACTGCCATATCTCGCGAACGGATTGACCAATCCGCAAAATTTCTGTTGCATCTGAAAGTAGAAACTCGCCCGATTACAACGGTATGCGTACTATTCCCCTAGGCCGTTCCAGTTATTCGTTTCGAGCATCAGAACTGCGAAAATTTTGAGTTTCTCATCCGTTTCTTACCTCCAAACTGCCATATCTCGCGAACGGATTGACCAATCCGCAAAATTTCTGTTGCATCTGAAAGTAGAAACTCGCCCGATTACAACGGTATGCGTACTTTTCCACTAGGCCGTTCTAGTTATCCGTTTCGAGCATCAGAACTGCGAAAATTTTGAGTTTCTCAAACGTTTGTTACCTCCAAACTGCCATATCTCGCGAACGGATTGACCAATCCGCAAAATTTTTGTTGCATCTGAAAGTAGAAACTCGCCCGACTACAATGGTATGTGTACTTTTCCCCTAGGCCGTTCCAGTTATACGTTTCGAGCATCAGAACTGCGAAAATTTTGAGTTTCTCAAGCGTTTCTTACCTCCAAACTGCCATATCTCGCGAACGGATCGACCAATCCGCAAAATTTCTGTTGCATCTGAAAGTAGAAACTCGCCCGATTACAACGGTATGCGTACTTTCCCCCTAGGCCGTTCTAGTTAATTGTTTCGAGCATCAGAACTGCGAAAATTTTGAGTTTCTCAATCGTTTCTTACCTCCAAACTGCCATATCTCGCGAACGGATTGACCAATCCGCAAAATTTCTGTTGCATCTGAATGTAGAAACTCGCCCGGTTACAACGGTATGTGTACTTTTCCCCTAGGCCGTTCTGGTTATTCGTTTCGAGCATCAGAACTGCGAAAATTTTGAGTTTCTCATGCATTTCTTACCTCCAAACTGCCATATCTCGCGAACGGATTGACCAATCCGCAAAATTTCTGTTGCATCTGAATGTAGAAACTCGCCCGATTACAACGGTATGTGTACTTTTCCCCTAGGCCGTTCTGGTTCTCGTTTCGAGCTACAGAACTGCGAAAATTTTGAGTTTCTCATGCATTTCTTACCTCCAAACTGCCATATCTCGCGAACGGATTGACCAATCCGCAAAATTTCTGTTGCATCTGAATGTAGAAACTCGCCCGATTACAACGGTATGTGTACTTTTCCCCTAGGCCGTTCTGGTTCTCGTTTCGAGCTACAGAACTGCGATAATTTTGAGTTTCTCAAGCGTTTCTTACCTCCAAACTGCCATATCTGGCGAACGGATCGACCAATCCGCAAAATTTCTGTTGCATCTGAAAGTAGAAACTCGCCCGATTACAACGGTATGCGTACTTTTCCCCTAGGCCCTTCTAGTTACTCGTTTCGAGCATCAGAACTGCGAAAATTTTGAGTTTCTCAAACGTTTCTTACCTCCAAACTGCCATATCTCGCGAACGGATCGACCAATCCGCAAAATTTCTGTTGCATCTGAAAGTAGAAACTCGCCCGATTACAACGGTATGCGTACTTTTCCCCTAGGCCGTTCTAGTTAATTGTTTCGAGCATCAGAACTGCGAAAATTTTGAGTTTCTCAAACGTTTCTTACCTCCAAACTGCCATATCTCGCGAACGGATTGACCAATCCGCAAAATTTCTGTTGCATCTGAATGTAGAAACTCGCCCGATTACAACGGTATGTGTACTTTTCCCCTAGGCCGTTCTGGTTATTCGTTTCGAGCATCAGAACTGCGAAAATTTTGAGTTTCTCATGCATTTCTTACCTCCAAACTGCCATATCTCGCGAACGGATTGACCAATCCGCAAAATTTCTGTTGCATCTGAATGTAGAAACTCGCCCGATTACAACGGTATGTGTACTTTTCCCCTAGCCCGTTCTAGTTATTCGTTTCGAGCATCAGAACTGCGAAAATTTTGAGTTCCTCATCCGTTTCTTACCTCCAAACTGCCATATCTCGCGAACGGATTGACCAATCCGCAAAATTTCTGTTGCATCTGAAAGTAGAAACTCGCCCGATTACAACGGTATGCGTACTATTCCCCTAGGCCGTTCTAGTTATTCGTTTCGAGCATCAGGACTGTGAAAATTTTGAGTTTCTCAACCGTTTCTTACCTCCAAACTGCCATATCTCGCGAACGGATCGACCAATCTGCAAAATTTCTGTTGCATCTGAAAGTAGAAACTCGCCCGATTACAACGGTATGCATACTTTTCCCCTAGGCCGTTCTAGTTATTCGTTTCGAGCATCAGAACTGCGAAAATTTTGAGTTTCTCAAACGTTTCTTACCTCCAAACTGCCATATCACGCGAACGGATTGACCAATCCGCAAAATTTCTGTTGCATCTGAATGTAGAAACTCGCCCGATTACAACGGTCTGTGTACTTTTCCCCTAGGCCGTTCTGGTTATTCGTTTCGAGCATCAGAACTGCGATAATTTTGAGTTTCTCAAGCGTTTCTTACCTTCAAACTGCCATATCTGGCGAACGGATCGACCAATCCGCAAAATTTCTGTTGCATCTGAAAGTAGAAACTCGACCGATTACAACGGTATGCGTACTTTTCCCCTAGGCCCTTCTAGTTACTCGTTTCGAGCATCAGAACTGCGAAAATTTTGAGTTTCTAAAACGTTTCTTACCTCCAAACTGCCATATCTCGAGAACGGATTGACCAATCCGCAAAATTTTTGTTGCATCTGAAAGTAGAAACTCGCCCGATTACAACGGTATGTGTACTTTTCCCCTAGCCCGTTCCAGTTATTCGTTTCGAGCATCAGAACTGCGAAAATTTTGAGTTTCTCATCCGTTTCTTACATCCAAACTGCCATATCTCGCGAACGGATTGACCAATCCGCAATATTTCTGTTGCATCTGAAAGTAGAAACTCGCCCGATTACAACGGTATGCGTACTTTTCCCCTAGGCCGTTCTGGTTATTCGTTTCGAGCATCAGAACTGCGAAAATTTTGAGTTTCTCATGCATTTCTTACCTCCAAACTGCCATATCTCGCGAACGGATTGACCAATCCGCAAAATTTCTGTTGCATCTGAATGTAGAAACTCGCCCGATTACAACGGTATGTGTACTTTTCCCCTAGCCCGTTCTAGTTATTCGTTTCGAGCATCAGAACTGCGAAAATTTTGAGTTCCTCATCCGTTTCTTACCTCCAAACTGCCATATCTCGCGAACGGATTGACCAATCCGCAAAATTTCTGTTGCATCTGAAAGTAGAAACTCGCCCGATTACAACGGTATGCGTACTATTCCCCTAGGCCGTTCTAGTTATTCGTTTCGAGCATCAGGACTGTGAAAATTTTGAGTTTCTCAACCGTTTCTTACCTCCAAACTGCCATATCTCGCGAACGGATCGACCAATCTGCAAAATTTCTGTTGCATCTGAAAGTAGAAACTCGCCCGATTACAACGGTATGCATACTTTTCCCCTAGGCCGTTCTAGTTATTCGTTTCGAGCATCAGAACTGCGAAAATTTTGAGTTTCTCAAACGTTTCTTACCTCCAAACTGCCATATCACGCGAACGGATTGACCAATCCGCAAAATTTCTGTTGCATCTGAATGTAGAAACTCGCCCGATTACAACGGTCTGTGTACTTTTCCCCTAGGCCGTTCTGGTTATTCGTTTCGAGCATCAGAACTGCGATAATTTTGAGTTTCTCAAGCGTTTCTTACCTTCAAACTGCCATATCTGGCGAACGGATCGACCAATCCGCAAAATTTCTGTTGCATCTGAAAGTAGAAACTCGACCGATTACAACGGTATGCGTACTTTTCCCCTAGGCCCTTCTAGTTACTCGTTTCGAGCATCAGAACTGCGAAAATTTTGAGTTTCTAAAACGTTTCTTACCTCCAAACTGCCATATCTCGAGAACGGATTGACCAATCCGCAAAATTTTTGTTGCATCTGAAAGTAGAAACTCGCCCGATTACAACGGTATGTGTACTTTTCCCCTAGCCCGTTCCAGTTATTCGTTTCGAGCATCAGAACTGCGAAAATTTTGAGTTTCTCATCCGTTTCTTACATCCAAACTGCCATATCTCGCGAACGGATTGACCAATCCGCAATATTTCTGTTGCATCTGAAAGTAGAAACTCGCCCGATTACAACGGTATGCGTACTTTTCCCCTATGCCGTTCTAGTTATTCGTTTCGAGCATCAGAAGTGCGAAAATTTTGAGTTTCTCAAGCGTTTCTTACATCCAAACGGCCATATCTCGCGAACGGATTGACCAATCTGCAAAACTTCTGTTGCATCTGAAAGTAGAAGCTCGCCCGATTACAACGGTATGCGAACTTTTCCCCTAGGCCGTTCTGGTTATTCGTTTCGAGCATCAGAACTGCGAAAATTTTGAGTTGCTCAAGCGTTTCTTACCTCCAAACTGCCATATCTCGCGAAAGGATTGACCTGTCCGCAAAATTTATGTTGCATCTGAAAGTAGAAACTCGCCCGATTACAACGGTATGCGTACTTTCCCCCTAGGCCGTTCTAGTTAATTGTTTCGAGCATCAGAACTGCGAAAATTTTGAGTTTCTCAATCGTTTCTTACCTCCAAACTGCCATATCTCGCGAACGGATTGACCAATCCGCAAAATTTCTGTTGCATCTGAATGTAGAAACTCGCCCGGTTACAACGGTATGTGTACTTTTCCCCTAGGCCGTTCTGGTTATTCGTTTCGAGCATCAGAACTGCGAAAATTTTGAGTTTCTCATGCATTTCTTACCTCCAAACTGCCATATCTCGCGAACGGATTGACCAATCCGCAAAATTTCTGTTGCATCTGAATGTAGAAACTCGCCCGATTACAACGGTATGTGTACTTTTCCCCTAGGCCGTTCTGGTTCTCGTTTCGAGCTACAGAACTGCGATAATTTTGAGTTTCTCAAGCGTTTCTTACCTCCAAACTGCCATATCTGGCGAACGGATCGACCAATCCGCAAAATTTCTGTTGCATCTGAAAGTAGAAACTCGCCCGATTACAACGGTATGCGTACTTTTCCCCTAGGCCCTTCTAGTTACTCGTTTCGAGCATCAGAACTGCGAAAATTTTGAGTTTCTCAAACGTTTCTTACCTCCAAACTGCCATATCTCGCGAACGGATCGACCAATCCGCAAAATTTCTGTTGCATCTGAAAGTAGAAACTCGCCCGATTACAACGGTATGCGTACTTTTCCCCTAGGCCGTTCTAGTTAATTGTTTCGAGCATCAGAACTGCGAAAATTTTGAGTTTCTCAAACGTTTCTTACCTCCAAACTGCCATATCTCGCGAACGGATTGACCAATCCGCAAAATTTCTGTTGCATCTGAATGTAGAAACTCGCCCGATTACAACGGTATGTGTACTTTTCCCCTAGGCCGTTCTGGTTATTCGTTTCGAGCATCAGAACTGCGAAAATTTTGAGTTTCTCATGCATTTCTTACCTCCAAACTGCCATATCTCGCGAACGGATTGACCAATCCGCAAAATTTCTGTTGCATCTGAATGTAGAAACTCGCCCGATTACAACGGTATGTGTACTTTTCCCCTAGCCCGTTCTAGTTATTCGTTTCGAGCATCAGAACTGCGAAAATTTTGAGTTCCTCATCCGTTTCTTACCTCCAAACTGCCATATCTCGCGAACGGATTGACCAATCCGCAAAATTTCTGTTGCATCTGAAAGTAGAAACTCGCCCGATTACAACGGTATGCGTACTATTCCCCTAGGCCGTTCTAGTTATTCGTTTCGAGCATCAGGACTGTGAAAATTTTGAGTTTCTCAACCGTTTCTTACCTCCAAACTGCCATATCTCGCGAACGGATCGACCAATCTGCAAAATTTCTGTTGCATCTGAAAGTAGAAACTCGCCCGATTACAACGGTATGCATACTTTTCCCCTAGGCCGTTCTAGTTATTCGTTTCGAGCATCAGAACTGCGAAAATTTTGAGTTTCTCAAACGTTTCTTACCTCCAAACTGCCATATCACGCGAACGGATTGACCAATCCGCAAAATTTCTGTTGCATCTGAATGTAGAAACTCGCCCGATTACAACGGTCTGTGTACTTTTCCCCTAGGCCGTTCTGGTTATTCGTTTCGAGCATCAGAACTGCGATAATTTTGAGTTTCTCAAGCGTTTCTTACCTTCAAACTGCCATATCTGGCGAACGGATCGACCAATCCGCAAAATTTCTGTTGCATCTGAAAGTAGAAACTCGACCGATTACAACGGTATGCGTACTTTTCCCCTAGGCCCTTCTAGTTACTCGTTTCGAGCATCAGAACTGCGAAAATTTTGAGTTTCTAAAACGTTTCTTACCTCCAAACTGCCATATCTCGAGAACGGATTGACCAATCCGCAAAATTTTTGTTGCATCTGAAAGTAGAAACTCGCCCGATTACAACGGTATGTGTACTTTTCCCCTAGCCCGTTCCAGTTATTCGTTTCGAGCATCAGAACTGCGAAAATTTTGAGTTTCTCATCCGTTTCTTACCTCCAAACTGCCATATCTCGCGAACGGATTGACCAATTCGCAATATTTCTGTTGCATCTGAAAGTAGAAACTCGCCCGATTACAACGGTATGCGTACTTTTCCCCTAGGCCGTTCTAGTTATTCGTTTCGAGCATCAGAAGTGCGAAAATTTTGAGTTTCTCAAGCGTTTCTTACATCCAAACGGCCATATCTCGCGAACGGATTGACCAATCTGCAAAACTTCTGTTGCATCTGAAAGTAGAAGCTCGCCCGATTACAACGGTATGCGAACTTTTCCCCTAGGCCGTTCTGGTTATTCGTTTCGAGCATCAGAACTGCGAAAATTTTGAGTTGCTCAAGCGTTTCTTACCTCCAAACTGCCATATCTCGCGAAAGGATTGACCTGTCCGCAAAATTTATGTTGCATCTGAAAGTAGAAACTCGCCCGATTACAACGGTATGCGTACTTTTCCCATAGGCCGTTCTAGTTATTCGTTTCGAGGATCAGAACTGCGAAAATTTTGAGTTTCTCAAGCGTTTCTTACATCCAAACGGCCATATCTCGCGAACGGATTGACCAATCCGCAAAATTTCTGTTGCATCTGAAAGTAGAAACTCGCCCGATCACAACGGTATGAGTACTTTTCCCCTAGACCGTTCTAGTTATTCGTTTCGACCATCAGAACTGTGAACATTTTGAGTTTCTCAACCGTTTCTTACCTCCAAACTGCCATATCTCGCGAACGGATTGACCAATCCGCAAAATTTCTGTTGCATCTGAATGTAGAAACTCGCCCGATTACAACGGTATGCGTACTATTCCCCTAGGCCGTTCTAGTTATTCGTTTCGAGCATCAGGACTGTGAAAATTTTGAGTTTCTCAACCGTTTCTTACCTCCAAACTGCCATATCTCGCGAACGGATCCACCAATCTGCAAAATTTCTGTTGCATCTGAAAGTAGAAACTCGCCCGATTACAACGGTATGCGTACTTTTCCCCTAGGCCGTTCTAGTTATTCGTTTCGAGCATCAGAACTGCGAAAATTTTGAGTTTCTCAAACGTTTGTTACCTCCAAACTGCCATATCTCGCGAACGGATTGACCAATCCGCAAAATTTCTGTTGCATCTGAATGCAGAAACTCGCCCGATTACAACGGTATGTGTACTTTTCCCCTAGGCCGTTCCGGTTATTCGTTTCGAGCATCAGAACTGCGAAAATTTTGAGTTTCTCATCCGTTTCTTACCTCCAAACTGCCATATCTCGCGAACGGATTGACCAATCCGCAAAATTTCTGTCGCATCTGAAAGTAGAAACTCGCCCGATTACAACGGTATGCGTACTTTTCCCCTAGGCCGTTCTAGTTATTCGTTTCGAGCATCAGAACTGCGAAAATTTTGAGTTTCTCAAGCATTTCTTACCTCCAAACTGCTATATCTCGCGAACGGATTGACCAGTCCGCAAAATTTCTGTTGCATCTGAAAGTAGAAACTCGCCCGATTACAACGGTATGTGTACTTTTCCCCTAGGCCGTTCTGGTTATTCGTTTCGAGCATCAGAACTGCGAAAATTTTGAGTTTCTCATGCATTTCTTACCTCCAAACTGCCATATCTCGCGAACGGATTGACCAATCCGCAAAATTTCTGTTGCATCTGAATGTAGAAACTCGCCCGATTACAACGGTATGTGTACTTTTCCCCTAGGCCGTCCTGGTTATTCGTTTCGAGCATCAGAACTGCGATAATTTTGAGTTTCTCAAGCGTTTCTTACCTCCAAACTGCCATATCTGGCGAACGGATCGACCAATCCGCAAAATTTCTGTTGCATCTGAAAGTAGAAACTCGCCCGATTACAACGGTATGCGTACTTTTCCCCTAGGCCCTTCTAGTTACTCGTTTCGAGCATCAGAACTGCGAAAACTTTGAGTTTCTCAAACGTTTCTTACCTCCAAACTGCCATATCTCGCGAACGGATTGACCAATCCGCAAAATTTTTGTTGCATCTGAAAGTAGAAACTCGCCCGATTACAACGGTATGCGAACTTTTCCCCTAGGCCGTTCTGGTTATTCGTTTCGAGCATCAGAACTGCGAAAATTTTGAGTTGCTCAAGCGTTTCTTACCTCCAAACTGCCATATCTCGCGAAAGGATTGACCAGTCCGCAAAATTTCTGTTGCATCTGAAAGTAGAAACTCGCCCGATTACAACGGTATGCGTACTTTTCCCCTAGGCCGTTCTAGTTATTCGTTTCGAGCATCAGAACAGCGAAAATTTTGAGTTTCTCGAGCGTTTCTTACATCCAAACGGCCATATCGCGCGAACGGATTGACCAATCCGCAAAATTTCTGTTGCATCTGAAAGTAGAAACTCGCCCGATCACAACGGTATGAGTACTTTTCCCCTAGACCGTTCTAGTTATTCGTTTCGAGCATCAGAACTGCGAAAATTTTGAGTTTCTCAAACTTTGTTACCTCCAAACTGCCATATCTCGCGAACGGATTGACCAATCCGCAAAATTTCTGTTGCATCTGAATGCAGAAACTCGCCTGATTACAACGGTATGTGTACTTTTCCCCTAGGCCGTTCCAGTTATTCGTTTCTAGCATCAGAACTGCGAAAATTTTGAGCTTCTCATCCGTTTCTTACCTCCAAACTGCCATATCTCGCGAACGGATTGAACAATCTGCAAAACTTCTGTTGCATCTGAAAGTAGAAACTCGCCCGATTACAACGGTATGCGTACTATTCCCCTAGGCCGTTCTAGTTATTCGTTTCGAGCATCAGGACTGTGAAAATTTTGAGTTTCTCCACCGTTTCTTACCTCCAAACTGCCATATCTCGCGAACGGATCGACCAATCTGCAAAATTTCTGTTGCATCTGAAAGTAGAAACTCGCCCGATTACAACGGTATGTGTACTTTTCCCCTAGGCCGTTCTAGTTATTCGTTTCGAGTATCAGAAATGCGAAAATTTTGAGTTTCTCAAACGTTTCTTACCTCCAAACTGCCATATCTCGCGAACGGAATGAGCAATCCGCAAAATTTCTGTTGCATCTGAAAGTAGAAACTCGCCCGATTACAACGGTATGTGTACTTTTCCCCTAGGCCGTTCCAGTTATTCGTTTCTAGCATCAGAACTGCGAAAATTTTGAGTTTCTCATCCGTTTCTTACCTCCAAACTGCCATATCTCGCGAACGGATTGAACAATCTGCAAAATTTCTGTTGCATCTGAAAGTAGAAACTCGCCCGATTACAACGGTATGCGTACTATTCCCCTAGGCCGTTCTAGTTATTCGTTTCGAGCATCAGGACTGTGAAAATTTTGAGTTTCTCCACCGTTTCTTACCTCCAAACTGCCATATCTCGCGAACGGATCGACCAATCTGCAAAATTTCTGTTGCATCTGAAAGTAGAAACTCGCCCGATTACAACGGTATGTGTACTTTTCCCCTAGGCCGTTCTAGTTATTCGTTTCGAGCATCAGAACTGCGAAAATTTTGAGTTTCTCAAACGTTTCTTACCTCCAAACTGCCATATCTCGCGAACGGAATGAGCAATCCGCAAAATTTCTGTTGCATCTGAAAGTAGAAACTCGCCCGATTACAACGGTATGTGTACTTTTCCCCTAGGCCGTTTCAATTATTCGTTTCGAGCATCAGAACTGCCAAAATTTTGAGTTTCTCATCCGTTTCTTACCTCCAAACTGCCATATCTCGCGAACGGATTGAACAATCTGCAAAATTTCTGTTGCATCTGAAAGTAGAAACTCGCCCGATTACAACGGTATGTGTACTTTTCCCCTAGGCCGTTCTGGTTATTCGTTTCGAGCATCAGAACTGCGATAATTTTGAGTTTCTCAAGCGTTTCATTTACCTCCAAACTGCCATATCTGGCGAACGGATCGACCAATCCGCAAAATTTCTGTTGCATCTGAAAGTAGAAACTCGCCCGATTACAACGGTATGCGTACTTTTCCCCTAGGCCCTTCTAGTTACTCGTTTCGAGCATCAGAACTGCGAAAATTTTGAGTTTCTCAAACGTTTCTTACCTCCAAACTGCCATATCTCGCGAACGGATTGACCAATCCGCAAAATTTTTGTTGCATCTGAAAGTAGAAACTCGCCCGATTACAACGGTATGCGTACTTTTCCCCTAGGCCGTTCTAGTTATTCGTTTCGAGCATCAGAACTGCGAAAATTTTGAGTTTCTCAAGCGTTTCTTACATCCAAACGGCCATATCTCGCGAACGGATTGACCAATCCGCAAAATTTCTGTTGCATCTGAAAGTAGAAACTCGCCCGATCACAACGGTATGAGTACTTTTCCCCTAGACCGTTCTAGTTATTCGTTTCGAGCATCAGAACTGTGAACATTTTTAGTTTCTCAACCGTTTTTTACCTCCAAACTGCCATATCTCGCGAACGGATTGACCAATCCGCAAAATTTCTGTTGCATCTGAAAGTAGAAACTCGCCCGATTACAACGGTATGTGTACTTTTCCCCTAGGCTGTTCTAGTTATTCTTTTCGAGCATCAGAACTGCGAAAATTTTGAGTTTCTCAAACGTTTCTTACCTCCAAACTGCCATATCTCGCGAACGGAATGAGCAATCCGCAAAATTTCTGTTGCATCTGAAAGTAGAAACTCGCCCGATTACAACGGTAGGTGTACTTTTCCCCTAGGCCGTTTCAGTTATTCGTTTCGAGCATCAGAAGTGCGAAAATTTTGAGTTTCTCAAGCGTTTCTTACATCCAAACAGCCATATCTCGCGAACGGATTGACCAATCTGCAAAATTTCTGTTGCATCTGAAAGTAGAAACTCGCCCGATCACAACGGTATGAGTACTTTTCCCCTAGACCGTTCTAGTTATTCGTTTCGAGCATCAGAACTGTGAACATTTTTAGTTTCTCAACCGTTTCTTACCTCCAAACTGCCATATCTCGCGAACGGATTGACCAATCCGCAAAATTTCTGTTGCATCTGAAAGTAGAAACTCGCCCGATTACAACGGTATGCGTACTATTCCCCTAGGCCGTTTTAGTTATTCGTTTCGAGAATCAGGACTGTGAAAATTTTGAGTTTCTCCACCGTTTCTTACCTCCAAACTGCCATATCTCGCGAACGGATCGACCAATCTGCAAAATTTCTGTTGCATCTGAACGTAGAAACTCGCCCGATTACAACGGTATGTGTACTCTTCCCCTAGGCCGTTCTAGTTATTCGTTTCGAGCATCAGAACTGCGAAAATTTTGAGTTTCTCAAACGTTTCTTACCTCCAAACTGCCATATCTCGCGAACGGAATGAGCAATCCGCAAAATTTCTGTTGCATCTGAAAGTAGAAACGCGCCCGATTACAACGGTAGGTGTACTTTTCCCCTAGGCCGTTTCAGTTATTCGTTTCGAGCATCAGAACTGCCAAAATTTTGAGTTTCTCGTCCGTTTCTTACCTCCAAACTGCCATATCTCGCGAACGGATTGACCAATCTGCAAAATTTCTGTTGCATCTGAAAGTAGAAACTCGCCCAATTACAACGGTATGCGAACTTTTCCCCTAGACCGTTCTAGTTATTCGTTTCAAGCATCAGAACTGCGAAAATTTTGAGTTTCTCAAGCGTTTCTTACATCCAAACGGCCATATCTCGCGAACGGATTGACCAATCCGCAAAATTTCTGTTGCGTCAGAAAGTAGAAACTCGCCCGATCACAACGGTATGAGTACTTTTCCCCTAGACCGTTCTAGTTATTCGTTTCGAGCATCAGAACTGTGAACATTTTGAGTTTCTCAACCGTTTCTTACCTCCAATCTGCCATATCTCGCGAACGGATCGACCAATCTGCAAAATTTCTGTTGCATCTGAAAGTAGAAACTCGCCCGATTACAACGGTATGCGTACTATTCCCCTAGGCCGTTCTAGTTATTCGTTTCGAGCATCAGGACTGTGAAAATTTTGAGTTTCTCCAACGTTTCTTACCTCCAAACTGCCATATCTCGCGAACGGATCGACCAATCTGCAAAATTTCTGTTGCATCTGAAAGTAGAAACTCGCCCGATTACAACGGTATGTGTACTTTTCCCCTAGACCGTTCTAGTTATTCGTTTCGAGCATCAGAACTGCGAAAATTTTGAGTTTCTCATCCGTTTCTTACCTCCAAACTGCCATATCTCGCGAACGGATTGACCAATCTGCAAAATTTCTGTTGCATCTGAAAGTAGAAACTCGCCCGATTACAACGGTATGCGAACTTTTCCCCTAGGCCGTTCTGGTTATTCGTTTCGAGCATCAGAACTACGAAAATTTTGAGTTGCTCAAGCGTTTCTTACCTCCAAACTGCCATATCTCGCGAAAGGATTGACCAGTCCGCAAAATTTCTGTTGCATCTGAAAGTAGAAACTCGCCCGATTACAACGGTATGCGTACTTTTCCCCTAGGCTGTTCTAGTTATTCGTTTCGAGCATCAGTACAGCGAAAATTTTGAGTTTCTCAAGCGTTTCTTACATCCAAACGGCCATATCTCGCGAACGGATTGACCAATCCGCAAAATTTCTGTTGCATCTGAAAGTAGAAACTCGCCCGATCACAACGGTATGAGTACTTTTCCCCTAGACCGTTCTAGTTATTCGTTTCGAGCATCAGAACTGTGAAAATTTTGAGTTTCTCCACCGTTTCTTACCTCCAAACTGCCATATCTCGCGAACGGATCGACCAATCTGCAAAATTTCTGTTGCATCTGAACGTAGAAACTCGCCCGATTACAACGGTATGTGTACTTTTCCCCTAGGCTGTTCTAGTTATTCGTTTCGAGCATCAGAACTGCGAAAATTTTGAGTTTCTCAAACGTTTCTTACCTCCAAACTGCCATATCTCGCGAACGGAATGAGCAATCCGCAAAATTTCTGTTGCATCTGAAAGTAGAAACTCGCCCGATTACAACGGTAGGTGTACTTTTCCCCTAGGCCGTTTCAGTTATTCGTTTCGAGCATCAGAACTGCCAAAATTTTGAGTTTCTCGTCCGTTTCTTACCTCCAAACTGCCATATCTCGCGAACGGATTGACCAATCTGCAAAATTTCTGTTGCATCTGAAAGTAGAAACTCGCCCAATTACAACGGTATGCGAACTTTTCCCCTAGGCCGTTCTGGTTATTCGTTTCAAGCATCAGAACTGCGAAAATTTTGAGTTGCTCAAGCGTTTCTTTCCTCCAAACTGCCATATCTCGCGAAAGGATTGACCAGTCCGCAAAATTTCTGTTGCATCTGAAAGTAGAAACTCGCCCGATTACAACGGTATGCGTACTTTTCCCCTAGGCCGTTCTAGTTATTCGTTTCGAGCATCAGAACTGCGAAAATTTTGAGTTTCTCAAGCGTTTCTTACATCCAAACGGCCATATCTCGCGAACGGATTGACCAATCCGCAAAATTTCTGTTGCATCTGAAAGTAGAAACTCGCCCGATCACAACGGTATGAGTACTTTTCCCCTAGACCGTTCTAGTTATTCGTTTCGAGCATCAGAACTGTGAACATTTTGAGTTTCTCAATCGTTTCTTACCTCCAAACTGCCATATCTCGCGAACGGATCGACCAATCTGCAAAATTTCTGTTGCATCTGAAAGTAGAAAATCGCCCGAATACAACGGTATGTGTACTTTTCCCCTAGGCCGTTCTAGTTATTCGTTTCGAGCATCAGAACTGCGAAAATTTTGAGTTTCTCATCCGTTTCTTACCTCCAAACTGCCATATCTCGCGAACGGATTGACCAATCTGCAAAATTTCTGTTGCATCTGAAAGTAGAAACTCGCCCGATTACAACGGTATGCGAACTTTTCCCCTAGGCCGTTCTGGTTATTCGTTTCGAGCATCAGAACTACGAAAATTTTGAGTTGCTCAAGCGTTTCTTACCTCCAAACTGCCATATCTCGCGAAAGGATTGACCAGTCCGCAAAATTTCTGTTGCATCTGAAAGTAGAAACTCGCCCGATTACAACGGTATGCGTACTTTTCCCCTAGGCCGTTCTAGTTATTCGTTTCGAGCATCAGTACAGCGAAAATTTTGAGTTTCTCAAGCGTTTCTTACATCCAAACGGCCATATCTCGCGAACGGATTGACCAATCCGCAAAATTTCTGTTGCATCTGAAAGTAGAAACTCGCCCGATCACAACGGTATGAGTACTTTTCCCCTAGACCGTTCTAGTTATTCGTTTCGAGCATCAGAACTGTGAACATTTTGAGTTTCTCAACCGTTTCTTAGTTCCAAACTGCCATATCTCGCGAACGGATCGACCAATCTGCAAAATTTCTGTTGCATCTGAAAGTAGAAACTCGCCCGATTACAACGGTATGCGTACTTTTCCTCTAGGCCGTTCTAGTTATTCGTTTCGAGCATCAGAACTGCGAAAATTTTGAGTTTCTCAAACTTTGTTACCTCCAAACTGCCATATCTCGCGAACGGATTGACCAATCCGCAAAATTTCTGTTGCATCTGAATGCAGAAACTCGCCCGATTACAACGGTATGTGTACTTTTCCCCTAGGCCGTTCCAGTTATTCGTTTCTAGCATCAGAACTGCGAAAATTTTTAGTTTCTCATCCGTTTCTTACCTCCAAACTGCGATATCTCGCGAACGGATTGACCAATCCGCAAAATTTCTGTCGCATCTGAAAGTAGAAACTCGCCCGATTACAACGGTATGCGTACTTTTCCCCTAGGCCGTTCTAGTTATTCGTTTCGAGCATCAGTACAGCGAAAATTTTGAGTTTCTCAAGCGTTTCTTACATCCAAACGGCCATATCTCGCGAACGGATTGATCAATCCGCAAAATTTCTGTTGCATCTGAAAGTAGAAACTCGCCCGATCACAACGGTATGAGTACTTTTCCCCTAGACCGTTCTAGTTATACGTTTCGAGCATCAGAACTGTGAAAATTTTGAGTTTCTCCACCGTTTCTTACCTCCAAACTGCCATATCTCGCGAACGGATCGACCAATCTGCAAAATTTCTGTTGCATCTGAACGTAGAAACTCGCCCGATTACAACGGTATGTGTACTTTTCCCCTAGGCTGTTCTAGTTATTCGTTTCGAGCATCAGAACTGCGAAAATTTTGAGTTTCTCAAACGTTTCTTACCTCCAAACTGCGATATCTCGCGAACGGATTGACCAATCCGCAAAATTTCTGTTGCATCTGAAAGTAGAAACTCGCCCGATCACAACGGTATGAGTACTTTTCCCCTAGACCGTTCTAGTTATTCGTTTCGAGCATCAGAACTGTGAACATTTTGAGTTTCTCAACCGTTTCTTAGTTCCAAACTGCCATATCTCGCGAACGGATCGACCAATCTGCAAAATTTCTGTTGCATCTGAAAGTAGAAACTCGCCCGATTACAACGGTATGCGTACTTTTCCTCTAGGCCGTTCTAGTTATTCGTTTCGAGCATCAGAACTGCGAAAATTTTGAGTTTCTCAAACTTTGTTACCTCCAAACTGCCATATCTCGCGAACGGATTGACCAATCCGCAAAATTTCTGTTGCATCTGAATGCAGAAACTCGCCCGATTACAACGGTATGTGTACTTTTCCCCTAGGCCGTTCCAGTTATTCGTTTCTAGCATCAGAACTGCGAAAATTTTTAGTTTCTCATCCGTTTCTTACCTCCAAACTGCGATATCTCGCGAACGGATTGACCAATCCGCAAAATTTCTGTCGCATCTGAAAGTAGAAACTCGCCCGATTACAACGGTATGCGTACTTTTCCCCTAGGCCGTTCTAGTTATTCGTTTCGAGCATCAGTACAGCGAAAATTTTGAGTTTCTCAAGCGTTTCTTACATCCAAACGGCCATATCTCGCGAACGGATTGATCAATCCGCAAAATTTCTGTTGCATCTGAAAGTAGAAACTCGCCCGATCACAACGGTATGAGTACTTTTCCCCTAGACCGTTCTAGTTATACGTTTCGAGCATCAGAACTGTGAAAATTTTGAGTTTCTCCACCGTTTCTTACCTCCAAACTGCCATATCTCGCGAACGGATCGACCAATCTGCAAAATTTCTGTTGCATCTGAACGTAGAAACTCGCCCGATTACAACGGTATGTGTACTTTTCCCCTAGGCTGTTCTAGTTATTCGTTTCGAGCATCAGAACTGCGAAAATTTTGAGTTTCTCAAACGTTTCTTACCTCCAAACTCCGATATCTCGCGAACGGATTGACCAATCCGCAAAATTTCTGTTGCATCTGAAAGTAGAAACTCGCCCGATCACAACGGTATGAGTACTTTTCCCCTAGACCGTTCTAGTTATTCGTTTCGAGCATCAGAACTGTGAACATTTTGAGTTTCTCAACCGTTTCTTAGTTCCAAACTGCCATATCTCGCGAACGGATCGACCAATCTGCAAAATTTCTGTTGCATCTGAAAGTAGAAACTCGCCCGATTACAACGGTATGCGTACTTTTCCTCTAGGCCGTTCTAGTTATTCGTTTCGAGCATCAGAACTGCGAAAATTTTGAGTTTCTCAAACTTTGTTACCTCCAAACTGCCATATCTCGCGAACGGATTGACCAATCCGCAAAATTTCTGTTGCATCTGAATGCAGAAACTCGCCCGATTACAACGGTATGTGTACTTTTCCCCTAGGCCGTTCCAGTTATTCGTTTCTAGCATCAGAACTGCGAAAATTTTTAGTTTCTCATCCGTTTCTTACCTCCAAACTGCGATATCTCGCGAACGGATTGACCAATCCGCAAAATTTCTGTCGCATCTGAAAGTAGAAACTCGCCCGATTACAACGGTATGCGTACTTTTCCCCTAGGCCGTTCTAGTTATTCGTTTCGAGCATCAGTACAGCGAAAATTTTGAGTTTCTCAAGCGTTTCTTACATCCAAACGGCCATATCTCGCGAACGGATTGATCAATCCGCAAAATTTCTGTTGCATCTGAAAGTAGAAACTCGCCCGATCACAACGGTATGAGTACTTTTCCCCTAGACCGTTCTAGTTATACGTTTCGAGCATCAGAACTGTGAAAATTTTGAGTTTCTCCACCGTTTCTTACCTCCAAACTGCCATATCTCGCGAACGGATCGACCAATCTGCAAAATTTCTGTTGCATCTGAACGTAGAAACTCGCCCGATTACAACGGTATGTGTACTTTTCCCCTAGGCTGTTCTAGTTATTCGTTTCGAGCATCAGAACTGCGAAAATTTTGAGTTTCTCAAACGTTTCTTACCTCCAAACTGCGATATCTCGCGAACGGATTGACCAATCCGCAAAATTTCTGTTGCATCTGAAAGTAGAAACTCGCCCGATCACAACGGTATGAGTACTTTTCCCCTAGACCGTTCTAGTTATTCGTTTCGAGCATCAGAACTGTGAACATTTTGAGTTTCTCAACCGTTTCTTAGTTCCAAACTGCCATATCTCGCGAACGGATCGACCAATCTGCAAAATTTCTGTTGCATCTGAAAGTAGAAACTCGCCCGATTACAACGGTATGCGTACTTTTCCTCTAGGCCGTTCTAGTTATTCGTTTCGAGCATCAGAACTGCGAAAATTTTGAGTTTCTCAAACTTTGTTACCTCCAAACTGCCATATCTCGCGAACGGATTGACCAATCCGCAAAATTTCTGTTGCATCTGAATGCAGAAACTCGCCCGATTACAACGGTATGTGTACTTTTCCCCTAGGCCGTTCCAGTTATTCGTTTCTAGCATCAGAACTGCGAAAATTTTTAGTTTCTCATCCGTTTCTTACCTCCAAACTGCGATATCTCGCGAACGGATTGACCAATCCGCAAAATTTCTGTCGCATCTGAAAGTAGAAACTCGCCCGATTACAACGGTATGCGTACTTTTCCCCTAGGCCGTTCTAGTTATTCGTTTCGAGCATCAGTACAGCGAAAATTTTGAGTTTCTCAAGCGTTTCTTACATCCAAACGGCCATATCTCGCGAACGGATTGATCAATCCGCAAAATTTCTGTTGCATCTGAAAGTAGAAACTCGCCCGATCACAACGGTATGAGTACTTTTCCCCTAGACCGTTCTAGTTATACGTTTCGAGCATCAGAACTGTGAAAATTTTGAGTTTCTCCACCGTTTCTTACCTCCAAACTGCCATATCTCGCGAACGGATCGACCAATCTGCAAAATTTCTGTTGCATCTGAACGTAGAAACTCGCCCGATTACAACGGTATGTGTACTTTTCCCCTAGGCTGTTCTAGTTATTCGTTTCGAGCATCAGAACTGCGAAAATTTTGAGTTTCTCAAACGTTTCTTACCTCCAAACTGCGATATCTCGCGAACGGATTGACCAATCCGCAAAATTTCTGTTGCATCTGAAAGTAGAAACTCGCCCGATCACAACGGTATGAGTACTTTTCCCCTAGACCGTTCTAGTTATTCGTTTCGAGCATCAGAACTGTGAACATTTTGAGTTTCTCAACCGTTTCTTAGTTCCAAACTGCCATATCTCGCGAACGGATCGACCAATCTGCAAAATTTCTGTTGCATCTGAAAGTAGAAACTCGCCCGATTACAACGGTATGCGTACTTTTCCTCTAGGCCGTTCTAGTTATTCGTTTCGAGCATCAGAACTGCGAAAATTTTGAGTTTCTCAAACTTTGTTACCTCCAAACTGCCATATCTCGCGAACGGATTGACCAATCCGCAAAATTTCTGTTGCATCTGAATGCAGAAACTCGCCCGATTACAACGGTATGTGTACTTTTCCCCTAGGCCGTTCCAGTTATTCGTTTCTAGCATCAGAACTGCGAAAATTTTTAGTTTCTCATCCGTTTCTTACCTCCAAACTGCGATATCTCGCGAACGGATTGACCAATCCGCAAAATTTCTGTCGCATCTGAAAGTAGAAACTCGCACGATTACAACGGTATGCGTACTTTTCCCCTAGGCCGTTCTAGTTATTCGTTTCGAGCATCAGTACAGCGAAAATTTTGAGTTTCTCAAGCGTTTCTTACATCCAAACGGCCATATCTCGCGAACGGATTGACCAATCCGCAAAATTTCTGTTGCATCTGAAAGTAGAAACTCGCCCGATCACAACGGTATGAGTACTTTTCCCCTAGACCGTTCTAGTTATTCGTTTCGAGCATCAGAACTGTGAAAATTTTGAGTTTCTCCACCGTTTCTTACCTCCAAACTGCCATATCTCGCGAACGGATCGACCAATCTGCAAAATTTCTGTTGCATCTGAACGTAGAAACTCGCCCGATTACAACGGTATGTGTACTTTTCCCCTAGGCTGTTCTAGTTATTCGTTTCGAGCATCAGAACTGCGAAAATTTTGAGTTTCTCAAACGTTTCTTACCTCCAAACTGCCATATCTCGCGAACGGAATGAGCAATCCGCAAAATTTCTGTTGCATCTGAAAGTAGAAACTCGCCCGATTACAACGGTAGGTGTACTTTTCCCCTAGGCCGTTTCAGTTATTCGTTTCGAGCATCAGAACTGCCAAAATTTTGAGTTTCTCGTCCGTTTCTTACCTCCAAACTGCCATATCTCGCGAACGGATTGACCAATCTGCAAAATTTCTGTTGCATCTGAAAGTAGAAACTCGCCCAATTACAACGGTATGCGAACTTTTCCCCTAGGCCGTTCTGGTTATTCGTTTCAAGCATCAGAACTGCGAAAATTTTGAGTTGCTCAAGCGTTTCTTACCTCCAAACTGCCATATCTCGCGAAAGGATTGACCAGTCCGCAAAATTTCTGTTGCATCTGAAAGTAGAAACTCGCCCGATTACAACGGTATGCGTACTTTTCCCCTAGGCCGTTCTAGTTATTCGTTTCGAGCATCAGAACTGCGAAAATTTTGAGTTTCTCAAGCGTTTCTTACATCCAAACGGCCATATCTCGCGAACGGATTGACCAATCCGCAAAATTTCTGTTGCATCTGAAAGTAGAAACTCGCCCGATCACAACGGTATGAGTACTTTTCCCCTAGACCGTTCTAGTTATTCGTTTCGAGCATCAGAACTGTGAACATTTTGAGTTTCTCAATCGTTTCTTACCTCCAAACTGCCATATCTCGCGAACGGATCGACCAATCTGCAAAATTTCTGTTGCATCTGAAAGTAGAAACTCGCCCGATTACAACGGTATGCGTACTATTCCCCTAGGCCGTTCTAGTTATTCGTTTCGAGCATCAGGACTGTGAAAATTTTGAGTTTCTCCAACGTTTCTTACCTCCAAACTGCCATATCTCGCGAACGGATCGACCAGTCTGCAAAATTTCTGTTGCATCTGAAAGTAGAAACTCGCCCGAATACAACGGTATGTGTACTTTTCCCCTAGGCCGTTCTAGTTATTCGTTTCGAGCATCAGAACTGCGAAAATTTTGAGTTTCTCATCCGTTTCTTACCTCCAAACTGCCATATCTCGCGAACGGATTGACCAATCTGCAAAATTTCTGTTGCATCTGAAAGTAGAAACTCGCCCGATTACAACGGTATGCGAACTTTTCCCCTAGGCCGTTCTGGTTATTCGTTTCGAGCATCAGAACTACGAAAATTTTGAGTTGCTCAAGCGTTTCTTACCTCCAAACTGCCATATCTCGCGAAAGGATTGACCAGTCCGCAAAATTTCTGTTGCATCTGAAAGTAGAAACTCGCCCGATTACAACGGTATGCGTACTTTTCCCCTAGGCCGTTCTAGTTATTCGTTTCGAGCATCAGTACAGCGAAAATTTTGAGTTTCTCAAGCGTTTCTTACATCCAAACGGCCATATCTCGCGAACGGATTGACCAATCCGCAAAATTTCTGTTGCATCTGAAAGTAGAAACTCGCCCGATCACAACGGTATGAGTACTTTTCCCCTAGACCGTTCTAGTTATTCGTTTCGAGCATCAGAACTGTGAACATTTTGAGTTTCTCAACCGTTTCTTAGTTCCAAACTGCCATATCTCGCGAACGGATCGACCAATCTGCAAAATTTCTGTTGCATCTGAAAGTAGAAACTCGCCCGATTACAACGGTATGCGTACTTTTCCTCTAGGCCGTTCTAGTTATTCGTTTCGAGCATCAGAACTGCGAAAATTTTGAGTTTCTCAAACTTTGTTACCTCCAAACTGCCATATCTCGCGAACGGATTGACCAATCCGCAAAATTTCTGTTGCATCTGAATGCAGAAACTCGCCCGATTACAACGGTATGTGTACTTTTCCCCTAGGCCGTTCCAGTTATTCGTTTCTAGCATCAGAACTGCGAAAATTTTTAGTTTCTCATCCGTTTCTTACCTCCAAACTGCGATATCTCGCGAACGGATTGACCAATCCGCAAAATTTCTGTCGCATCTGAAAGTAGAAACTCGCCCGATTACAACGGTATGCGTACTTTTCCCCTAGGCCGTTCTAGTTATTCGTTTCGAGCATCAGAACTGCGAAAATTTTGAGTTTCTCAAGCATTTCTTACCCCCAAACTGCCATATCTCGCGAACGGATTGACCACTCCGCAAAATTTCTGTTGCATCTGAAAGTAGAAACTCGCCCGATTACAACGGTATGTGTACTTTTCCCCTAGGCCGTTCTAGTTATTCGTTTCGAGCATCAGAACTGCGAAAATTTTGAGTTTCTCAAACGTTTCTTACATCCAAACTGCCATATCTCGCGAACGGATCGACCAATCTGCAAAATTTCTGTTGCATCTGAAAGTAGAAACTCGCCCGATTACAACGGTATGCGTACTTTTCCTCTAGGCCGTTCTAGTTATTCGTTTCGAGCATCAGAACTGCGAAAATTTTGAGTTTCTCAAACTTTGTTACCTCCAAACTGCCATATCTCGCGAACGGATTGACCAATCCGCAAAATTTCTGTTGCATCTGAATGCAGAAACTCGCCCGATTACAACGGTATGTGTACTTTTCCCCTAGGCCGTTCCAGTTATTCGTTTCTAGCATCAGAACTGCGAAAATTTTTAGTTTCTCATCCGTTTCTTACCTCCAAACTGCGATATCTCGCGAACGGATTGACCAATCCGCAAAATTTCTGTCGCATCTGAAAGTAGAAACTCGCCCGATTACAACGGTATGCGTACTTTTCCCCTAGGCCGTTCTAGTTATTCGTTTCGAGCATCAGAACTGCGAAAATTTTGAGTTTCTCAAGCATTTCTTACCCCCAAACTGCCATATCTCGCGAACGGATTGACCACTCCGCAAAATTTCTGTTGCATCTGAAAGTAGAAACTCGCCCGATTACAACGGTATGTGTACTTTTCCCCTAGGCCGTTCTAGTTATTCGTTTCGAGCATCAGAACTGCGAAAATTTTGAGTTTCTCAAACGTTTCTTACATCCAAACTGCCATATCTCGCGAACGGATCGACCAATCCGCAAAATTTCTGTTGCATCTGAAAGTAGAAACTCGCCCGATTACAACGGTATGTGTACTTTTCCCCTAGGCCGTTTCAGTTATTCGTTTCGAGCATCAGAACTGCCAAAATTTTGAGTTTCTCATCCGTTTCTTACCTCCAAACTGCCATATCTCGTGAACGGATTGAACAATCTGCAAAATTTCTGTTGCATCTGAAAGTAGAAACTCGCCCGATTACAACGGTATGTGTACTTTTCCCCTAGGCCGTTCTAGTTATTCGTTTCGAGCATCAGAACTGCCAAAATTTTGAGTTTCTCGTCCGTTTCTTACCTCCAAACTGCCATATCTCGCGAACGGATTGACCAATCTGCAAAATTTCTGTTGCATCTGAAAGTAGAAACTCGCCCGATTACAACGGTATGCGAACTTTTCCCCTAGGCCGTTCTGGTTATTCGTTTCAAGCATCAGAACTGCGAAAATTTTGAGTTGCTCAAGCGTTTCTTACCTCCAAACTGCCATATCTCGCGAAAGGATTGACCAGTCCGCAAAATTTCTGTTGCATCTGAAAGTAGAAACTCGCCCGATTACAACGGTATGCGTACTTTTCCCCTAGGCCGTTCTAGTTATTCGTTTCGAGCATCAGAGCTGGGAAAATTTTGTGTTTCTCAAGCGTTTCTTACATCCAAACGGCCATATCTCGCGAACGGATTGACCAATCCGCAAAATTTCTGTTGCATCTGAAATTAGAAACTCGCCCGATCACAACGGTATGAGTACTTTTCCCCTAGACCGTTCTAGTTATTCGTTTCGAGCATCAGAACTGCGAACATTTTGAGTTTCTCAACCGTTTCTTACCTCCAAACTGCCATATCTCGCGAACGGATCGACCAATCTGCAAAATTTCTGTTGCATCTGAAAGTAGAAACTCGCCCGATTACAACGGTATCCGTACTATTCCCCTAGGCCGTTCTAGTTATTCGTTTCGGGCATCAGGACTGTGAAAATTTTGAGTTTCTCCACCGTTTCTTACCTCCAAACTGCCATATCTCGCGAACGGATCGACCAATCTGCAAAATTTCTGTTGCATCTGAAAGTAGAAACTCGCCCGATTACAACGGTATGTGTACTTTTCCCCTAGGCCGTTCTAGTTATTCGTTTCGAGCATCAGAACTGCGAAATTTTGAGTTGCTCAAGCGTTTCTTACCTCCAAACTGCCATATCTCGCGAAAGGATTGACCAGTCCGCAAAATTTCTGTTGCATCTGAAAGTAGAAACTCGCCCGATTACAACGGTATGCGTACTTTTCCCCTAGCCCGTTCTAGTTATTCGTTTCGAGCATCTGAACTGCGAAAATTTTGAGTTTCTCAACCGTTTCTTACCTCCAAACTGCCATATCTCGCGAACGGATCGACCAATCTGCAAAATTTCTGTTGCATCTGAAAGTAGAAACTCGCCCGATTACAACGGTATGCATACTTTTCCCCTAGGCCGTTCTAGTTATTCGTTTCGAGCATCAGAACTGCGAAAATTTTGAGTTGCTCAAGCGTTTCTTACCTCCAAACTGCCATATCTCGCGAAAGGATTGACCAGTCCGCAAAATTTCTGTTGCATCTGAATGTAGAAACTCGCCCGATTACAACGGTCTGTGTACTCTTCCCCTAGGCCGTTCTGGTTACTCGTTTCGAGCATCAGAACTGCGAAAATTTTGAGTTTCTAAAACGTTTCTTACCTCCAAACTGCCATATCTGGCGAACGGATCGACCAATCCGCAAAATTTCTGTTGCATCTGAAAGTAGAAACTCGCCCGATCACAACGGTATGAGTACTTTCCCTCTAGGCCGTTCTAGTTATTCGTTTCGAGCATCAGAACTGTGAACATTTTGAGTTTCTCAACCGTTTCTAACCTCCAAACTGCCATATCTCGCGAACGGATCGACCAATCTGCAAAATTTCTGTTGCATCTGAAAGTAGAAACTCGCCCGATTACAACGGTATGCGAACTTTTCCCCTAGGCCGTTCTGGTTATTCGTTTCAAGCATCAGAACTGCGAAAATTTTGAGTTGCTCAAGCGTTTCTTACCTCCAAACTGCCATATCTCGCGAAAGGATTGACCAGTCCGCAAAATTTCTGTTGCATCTGAAAGTAGAAACTCGCCCGATTACAACGGTATGCGTACTTTTCCCCTAGGCCGTTCTAGTTATTCGTTTCGAGCATCAGAACTGGGAAAATTTTGTGTTTCTCAAGCGTTTCTTACATCCAAACGGCCATATCTCGCGAACGGATTGACCAATCCGCAAAATTTCTGTTGCATCTGAAATTAGAAACTCGCCCGATCACAACGGTATGAGTACTTTTCCCCTAGACCGTTCTAGTTATTCGTTTCGAGCATCAGAACTGCGAACATTTTGAGTTTCTCAACCGTTTCTTACCTCCAAACTGCCATATCTCGCGAACGGATCGACCAATCTGCAAAATTTCTGTTGCATCTGAAAGTAGAAACTCGCCCGATTACAACGGTATCCGTACTATTCCCCTAGGCCGTTCTAGTTATTCGTTTCGGGCATCAGGACTGTGAAAATTTTGAGTTTCTCCACCGTTTCTTACCTCCAAACTGCCATATCTCGCGAACGGATCGACCAATCTGCAAAATTTCTGTTGCATCTGAAAGTAGAAACTCGCCCGATTACAACGGTATGTGTACTTTTCCCCTAGGCCGTTCTAGTTATTCGTTTCGAGCATCAGAACTGCGAAAATTTTGAGTTGCTCAAGCGTTTCTTACCTCCAAACTGCCATATCTCGAGAAAGGATTGACCAGTCCGCAAAATTTCTGTTGCATCTGAAAGTAGAAACTCGCCCGATTACAACGGTATGCGTACTTTTCCCCTAGCCCGTTCTAGTTATTCGTTTCGAGCATCTGAACTGCGAAAATTTTGAGTTTCTCAACCGTTTCTTACCTCCAAACTGCCATATCTCGCGAACGGATCGACCAATCTGCAAAATTTCTGTTGCATCTGAAAGTAGAAACTCGCCCGATTACAACGGTATGCATACTTTTCCCCTAGGCCGTTCTAGTTATTCGTTTCGAGCATCAGAACTGCGAAAATTTTGAGTTGCTCAAGCGTTTCTTACCTCCAAACTGCCATATCTCGCGAAAGGATTGACCAGTCCGCAAAATTTCTGTTGCATCTGAATGTAGAAACTCGCCCGATTACAACGGTCTGTGTACTCTTCCCCTAGGCCGTTCTGGTTACTCGTTTCGAGCATCAGAACTGCGAAAATTTTGAGTTTCTAAAACGTTTCTTACCTCCAAACTGCCATATCTGGCGAACGGATCGACCAATCCGCAAAATTTCTGTTGCATCTGAAAGTAGAAACTCGCCCGATCACAACGGTATGAGTACTTTCCCTCTAGGCCGTTCTAGTTATTCGTTTCGAGCATCAGAACTGTGAACATTTTGAGTTTCTCAACCGTTTCTAACCTCCAAACTGCCATATCTCGCGAACGGATTGACCAATCCGCAAAATTTCTGTTGCATCTGAAAGTAGAAACTCGCCCGATTACAACGGTATGCGTAGTATTCCCCTAGGCCGTTCCAGTTATTCGTTTCGAGCATCAGAACTGCGAAAATTTTGAGTTTCTCATCCGTTTCTTACCTCCAAACTGCCATATCTCGCGAACGGATTGACCAATCCGCAAAATTTCTGTTGCATCTGAAAGTAGAAGCTCGCCCGATTACAACGGTATGCGTACTTTTCCACTAGGCCGTTCTAGTTATCCGTTTCGAGCATCAGAACTGCGAAAATTTTGAGTTTCTCAAACGTTTGTTACCTCCAAACTGCCATATCTCGCGAACGGATTGACCAATCCGCAAAATTTTTGTTGCATCTGAAAGTAGAAACTCGCCCGACTACAATGGTATGTGTACTTTTCCCCTAGGCCGTTCTAGTTATTCGTTTCGAGCATCAGAACTGCGAAAATTTTGAGTTGCTCAAGCGTTTCTTACCTCCAAACTGCCATATCTCGCGAAAGGATTGACCAGTCCGCAAAATTTCTGTTGCATCTGAATGTAGAAACTCGCCCGATTACAACGGTCTGTGTACTCTTCCCCTAGGCCGTTCTGGTTACTCGTTTCGAGCATCAGAACTGCGAAAATTTTGAGTTTCTAAAACGTTTCTTACCTCCAAACTGCCATATCTGGCGAACGGATCGACCAATCCGCAAAATTTCTGTTGCATCTGAAAGTAGAAACTCGCCCGATCACAACGGTATGAGTACTTTCCCTCTAGGCCGTTCTAGTTATTCGTTTCGAGCATCAGAACTGTGAACATTTTGAGTTTCTCAACCGTTTCTAACCTCCAAACTGCCATATCTCGCGAACGGATCGACCAATCTGCAAAATTTCTGTTGCATCTGAAAGTAGAAACTCGCCCGATTACAACGGTATGCGAACTTTTCCCCTAGGCCGTTCTGGTTATTCGTTTCAAGCATCAGAACTGCGAAAATTTTGAGTTGCTCAAGCGTTTCTTACCTCCAAACTGCCATATCTCGCGAAAGGATTGACCAGTCCGCAAAATTTCTGTTGCATCTGAAAGTAGAAACTCGCCCGATTACAACGGTATGCGTACTTTTCCCCTAGGCCGTTCTAGTTATTCGTTTCGAGCATCAGAACTGGGAAAATTTTGTGTTTCTCAAGCGTTTCTTACATCCAAACGGCCATATCTCGCGAACGGATTGACCAATCCGCAAAATTTCTGTTGCATCTGAAATTAGAAACTCGCCCGATCACAACGGTATGAGTACTTTTCCCCTAGACCGTTCTAGTTATTCGTTTCGAGCATCAGAACTGCGAACATTTTGAGTTTCTCAACCGTTTCTTACCTCCAAACTGCCATATCTCGCGAACGGATCGACCAATCTGCAAAATTTCTGTTGCATCTGAAAGTAGAAACTCGCCCGATTACAACGGTATCCGTACTATTCCCCTAGGCCGTTCTAGTTATTCGTTTCGGGCATCAGGACTGTGAAAATTTTGAGTTTCTCCACCGTTTCTTACCTCCAAACTGCCATATCTCGCGAACGGATCGACCAATCTGCAAAATTTCTGTTGCATCTGAAAGTAGAAACTCGCCCGATTACAACGGTATGTGTACTTTTCCCCTAGGCCGTTCTAGTTATTCGTTTCGAGCATCAGAACTGCGAAAATTTTGAGTTGCTCAAGCGTTTCTTACCTCCAAACTGCCATATCTCGCGAAAGGATTGACCAGTCCGCAAAATTTCTGTTGCATCTGAAAGTAGAAACTCGCCCGATTACAACGGTATGCGTACTTTTCCCCTAGCCCGTTCTAGTTATTCGTTTCGAGCATCTGAACTGCGAAAATTTTGAGTTTCTCAACCGTTTCTTACCTCCAAACTGCCATATCTCGCGAACGGATCGACCAATCTGCAAAATTTCTGTTGCATCTGAAAGTAGAAACTCGCCCGATTACAACGGTATGCATACTTTTCCCCTAGGCCGTTCTAGTTATTCGTTTCGAGCATCAGAACTGCGAAAATTTTGAGTTGCTCAAGCGTTTCTTACCTCCAAACTGCCATATCTCGCGAAAGGATTGACCAGTCCGCAAAATTTCTGTTGCATCTGAATGTAGAAACTCGCCCGATTACAACGGTCTGTGTACTCTTCCCCTAGGCCGTTCTGGTTACTCGTTTCGAGCATCAGAACTGCGAAAATTTTGAGTTTCTAAAACGTTTCTTACCTCCAAACTGCCATATCTGGCGAACGGATCGACCAATCCGCAAAATTTCTGTTGCATCTGAAAGTAGAAACTCGCCCGATCACAACGGTATGAGTACTTTCCCTCTAGGCCGTTCTAGTTATTCGTTTCGAGCATCAGAACTGTGAACATTTTGAGTTTCTCAACCGTTTCTAACCTCCAAACTGCCATATCTCGCGAACGGATTGACCAATCCGCAAAATTTCTGTTGCATCTGAAAGTAGAAACTCGCCCGATTACAACGGTATGCGTAGTATTCCCCTAGGCCGTTCCAGTTATTCGTTTCGAGCATCAGAACTGCGAAAATTTTGAGTTTCTCATCCGTTTCTTACCTCCAAACTGCCATATCTCGCGAACGGATTGACCAATCCGCAAAATTTCTGTTGCATCTGAAAGTAGAAGCTCGCCCGATTACAACGGTATGCGTACTTTTCCACTAGGCCGTTCTAGTTATCCGTTTCGAGCATCAGAACTGCGAAAATTTTGAGTTTCTCAAACGTTTGTTACCTCCAAACTGCCATATCTCGCGAACGGATTGACCAATCCGCAAAATTTTTGTTGCATCTGAAAGTAGAAACTCGCCCGACTACAATGGTATGTGTACTTTTCCCCTAGGCCGTTCCAGTTATACGTTTCGAGCATCAGAACTGCGAAAATTTTGAGTTTCTCAAACGTTTGTTACCTCCAAACTGCCATATCTCGCGAACGGATTGACCAATCCGCAAAATTTTTGTTGCATCTGAAAGTAGAAACTCGCCCGACTACAATGGTATGTGTACTTTTCCCCTAGGCCGTTCCAGTTATACGTTTCGAGCATCAGAACTGCGAAAATTTTGAGTTTCTCAAGCGTTTCTTACCTCCAAACTGCCATATCTCGCGAACGGATCGACCAATCCGCAAAATTTCTGTTGCATCTGAAAGTAGAAACTCGCCCGATTACAACGGTATGCGTACTTTTCCCCTAGGCCGTTCTAGTTAATTGTTTCGAGCATCAGAACTGCGAAAATTTTGAGTTTCTCAAACGTTTCTTACCTCCAAACTGCCATATCTCGCGAACGGATTGACCAATCCGCAAAATTTCTGTTGCATCTGAATGTAGAAACTCGCCCGGTTACAACGGTATGTGTACTTTTCCCCTAGGCCGTTCTGGTTATTCGTTTCGAGCATCAGAACTGCGAAAATTTTGAGTTTCTCATGCATTTCTTACCTCCAAACTGCAATATCTCGCGAACGGATTGACCAATCCGCAAAATTTCTGTTGCATCTGAATGTAGAAACTCGCCCGATTACAACGGTATGTGTACTTTTCCCCTAGGCCGTTCTGGTTATTCGTTTCGAGCTACAGAACTGCGATAATTTTGAGTTTCTCAAGCGTTTCTTACGTCCAAACTGCCATATCTGGCGAACGGATCGACCAATCCGCAAAATTTCTGTTGCATCTGAAAGTAGAAACTCGCCCGATTACAACGGTATGCGTACTTTTCCCCTAGGCCCTTCTAGTTACTCGTTTCGAGCATCAGAACTGCGATAATTTTGAGTTTCTCAAACGTTTCTTACCTCCAAACTGCCATATCTCGCGAACGGATCGACCAATCCGCAAAATTTCTGTTGCATCTGAAAGTAGAAACTCGCCCGATTACAACGGTATGCGTACTTTTCCCCTAGGCCGTTCTAGTTAATTGTTTCGAGCATCAGAACTGCGAAAATTTTGAGTTTCTCAAACGTTTCTTACCTCCAAACTGCCATATCTCGCGAACGGATTGACCAATCCGCAAAATTTCTGTTGCATCTGAATGTAGAAACTCGCCCGATTACAACGGTATGTGTACTTTTCCCCTAGGCCGTTCTGGTTATTCTTTTCGAGCATCAGAACTGCGAAAATTTTGAGTTTCTCATGCATTTCTTACCTCCAAACTGCCATATCTCGCGAACGGATTGACCAATCCGCAAAATTTCTGTTGCATCTGAATGTAGAAACTCGCCCGATTACAACGGTATGTGTACTTTTCCCCTAGCCCGTTCTAGTTATTCGTTTCGAGCATCAGAACTGCGAAAATTTTGAGTTCCTCATCCGTTTCTTACCTCCAAACTGCCATATCTCGCGAACGGATCGACCAATCTGCAAAATTTCTGTTGCATCTGAAAGTAGAAACTCGCCCGATTACAACGGTATGCATACTTTTCCCCTAGGCCGTTCTAGTTATTCGTTTCGAGGATCAGAACTGCGAAAATTTTGAGTTTCTCAAGCGTTTCTTACATCCAAACGGCCATATCTCGCGAACGGATTGACCAATCCGCAAAATTTCTGTTGCATCTGAAAGTAGAAACTCGCCCGATCACAACGGTATGAGTACTTTTCCCCTAGACCGTTCTAGTTATTCGTTTCGACCATCAGAACTGTGAACATTTTGAGTTTCTCAACCGTTTCTTACCTCCAAACTGCCATATCTCGCGAACGGATTGACCAATCCGCAAAATTTCTGTTGCATCTGAAAGTAGAAACTCGCCCGATTACAACGGTATGCGTACTATTCCCCTAGGCCGTTCTAGTTATTCGTTTCGAGCATCAGGACTGTGAAAATTTTGAGTTTCTCAACCGTGTCTTACCTCCAAACTGCCATATCTCGCGAACGGATCGACCAATCTGCAAAATTTCTGTTGCATCTGAAAGTAGAAACTCGCCCGATTACAACGGTATGCGTACTTTTCCCCTAGGCCGTTCTAGTTATTCGTTTCGAGCATCAGAACTGCGAAAATTTTGAGTTTCTCAAACGTTTGTTACCTCCAAACTGCCATATCTCGCGAACGGATTGACCAATCCGCAAAATTTCTGTTGCATCTGAATGCAGAAACTCGCCCGATTACAACGGTATGTGTACTTTTCCCCTAGGCCGTTCCAGTTATTCGTTTCGAGCATCAGAACTGCGAAAATTTTGAGTTTCTCATCCGTTTCTTACCTCCAAACTGCCATATCTCGCGAACGGATTGACCAATCCGCAAAATTTCTGTCGCATCTGAAAGTAGAAACTCGCCCGATTACAACGGTATGCGTACTTTTCCCCTAGGCCGTTCTAGTTATTCGTTTCGAGCATCAGAACTGCGAAAATTTTGAGTTTCTCAAGCATTTCTTACCTCCAAACTGCTATATCTCGCGAACGGATTGACCAGTCCGCAAAATTTCTGTTGCATCTGAAAGTAGAAACTCGCCCGATTACAACGGTATGTGTACTTTTCCCCTAGGCCGTTCTGGTTATTCGTTTCGAGCATCAGAACTGCGAAAATTTTGAGTTTCTCATGCATTTCTTACCTCCAAACTGCCATATCTCGCGAACGGATTGACCAATCCGCAAAATTTCTGTTGCATCTGAATGTAGAAACTCGCCCGATTACAACGGTATGTGTACTTTTCCCCTAGGCCGTTCTGGTTATTCGTTTCGAGCATCAGAACTGCGATAATTTTGAGTTTCTCAAGCGTTTCTTACCTCCAAACTGCCATATCTGGCGAACGGATCGACCAATCTGCAAAATTTCTGTTGCATCTGAAAGTAGAATCTCGCCCGATTACAACGGTATGCGTACTTTTCCCCTAGGCCGTTCTAGTTATTCGTTTCGAGCATCAGAACTGCGAAAATTTTGAGTTTCTCAAACGTTTGTTACCTCCAAACTGCCATATCTCGCGAACGGATTGACCAATCCGCAAAATTTCTGTTGCATCTGAATGCAGAAACTCGCCCGATTACAACGGTATGCGAACTTTTCCCCCAGGCCGTTCTGGTTATTCGTTTCGAGCATCAGAACTGCGAAAATTTTGAGTTGCTCAAGCGTTTCTTACCTCCAAACTGCCATATCTCACGAAAGGATTGACCAGTCCGCAAAATTTCTGTTGCATCTGAAAGTAGAAACTCGCCCGATTACAACGGTATGCGTACTTTTCCCCTAGGCCGTTCTAGTTATTCGTTTCGAGCATCAGAACAGCGAAAATTTTGAGTTTCTCAAGCGTTTCTTACATCCAAACGGCCATATCGCGCGAACGGATTGACCAATCCGCAAAATTTCTGTTGCATCTGAAAGTAGAAACTCGCCCGATCACAACGGTATGAGTACTTTTCCCCTAGACCGTTCTAGTTATTCGTTTCGAGCATCAGAACTGCGAAAATTTTGAGTTTCTCAAACTTTGTTACCTCCAAACTGCCATATCTCGCGAACGGATTGACCAATCCGCAAAATTTCTGTTGCATCTGAATGCAGAAACTCGCCCGATTACAACGGTAT
The DNA here is from genome assembly GCF_051014685.1 of Ptiloglossa arizonensis. Lineage (NCBI taxonomy): Eukaryota > Metazoa > Arthropoda > Insecta > Hymenoptera > Colletidae > Ptiloglossa > Ptiloglossa arizonensis. The sequence goes on from NW_027478522.1 coordinate 51,257, forward strand.
GTGTACTTTTCCCCTAGGCCGTTCCAGTTATTCGTTTCTAGCATCAGAACTGCGAAAATTTTGAGCTTCTCATCCGTTTCTTACCTCCAAACTGCCATATCTCGCGAACGGATTGAACAATCTGCAAAATTTCTGTTGCATCTGAAAGTAGAAACTCGCCCGATTACAACGGTATGTGTACTTTTCCCCTAGGCCGTTCCAGTTATTCGTTTCTAGCATCAGAACTGCGAAAATTTTGAGTTTCTCATCCGTTTCTTACCTCCAAACTGCCATATCTCGCGAACGGATTGAACAATCTGCAAAATTTCTGTTGCATCTGAAAGTAGAAACTCGCCCGATTACAACGGTATGCGTACTATTCCCCTAGACCGTTCTAGTTATTCGTTTCGAGCATCAGGACTGTGAAAATTTTGAGTTTCTCCACCGTTTCTTACCTCCAAACTGCCATATCTCGCGAACGGATCGACCAATCTGCAAAATTTCTGTTGCATCTGAAAGTAGAAACTCGCCCGATTACAACGGTATGTGTACTTTTCCCCTAGGCCGTTCTAGTTATTCGTTTCGAGCATCAGAACTGCGAAAATTTTGAGTTTCTCAAACGTTTCTTACCTCCAAACTGCCATATCTCGCGAACGGAATGAGCAATCCGCAAAATTTCTGTTGCATCTGAAAGTAGAAACTCGCCCGATTACAACGGCATGTGTACTTTTCCCCTAGGCCGTTTCAATTATTCGTTTCGAGCATCAGAACTGCCAAAATTTTGAGTTTCTCAAACGTTTCTTACCTCCAAACTGCCATATCTCGCGAACGGATTGACCAATCCGCAAAATTTTTGTTGCATCTGAAAGTAGAAACTCGCCCGATTACAACGGTATGCGTACTTTTCCCGTAGGCCGTTCTAGTTATTCGTTTCGAGCATCAGAACTGCGAAAATTTTGAGTTTCTCAAGCGTTTCTTACATCCAAACGGCCATATCTCGCGAACGGATTGACCAATCCGCAAAATTTCTGTTGCATCTGAAAGTAGAAACTCGCCCGATCACAACGGTATGAGTACTTTTCCCCTAGACCGTTCTAGTTATTCGTTTCGAGCATCAGAACTGTGAACATTTTTAGTTTCTCAACCGTTTTTTACCTCCAAACTGCCATATCTCGCGAACGGATTGACCAATCCGCAAAATTTCTGTTGCATCTGAAAGTAGAAACTCGCCCGATTACAACGGTATGCGTACTTTTCCCCTAGGCCGTTCTAGTTAATTGTTTCGAGCATCAGAACTGCGAAAATTTTGAGTTTCTCAAACGTTTCTTACCTCCAAACTGCCATATCTCGCGAACGGATTGACCAATCCGCAAAATTTCTGTTGCATCTGAATGTAGAAACTCGCCCGATTACAACGGTATGTGTACTTTTCCCCTAGGCCGTTCTGGTTATTCGTTTCGAGCATCAGAACTGCGAAAATTTTGAGTTTCTCATGCATTTCTTACCTCCAAACTGCCATATCTCGCGAACGGATTGACCAATCCGCAAAATTTCTGTTGCATCTGAATGTAGAAACTCGCCCGATTACAACGGTATGTGTACTTTTCCCCTAGCCCGTTCTAGTTATTCGTTTCGAGCATCAGAACTGCGAAAATTTTGAGTTCCTCATCCGTTTCTTACCTCCAAACTGCCATATCTCGCGAACGGATCGACCAATCTGCAAAATTTCTGTTGCATCTGAAAGTAGAAACTCGCCCGATTACAACGGTATGCATACTTTTCCCCTAGGCCGTTCTAGTTATTCGTTTCGAGGATCAGAACTGCGAAAATTTTGAGTTTCTCAAGCGTTTCTTACATCCAAACGGCCATATCTCGCGAACGGATTGACCAATCCGCAAAATTTCTGTTGCATCTGAAAGTAGAAACTCGCCCGATCACAACGGTATGAGTACTTTTCCCCTAGACCGTTCTAGTTATTCGTTTCGACCATCAGAACTGTGAACATTTTGAGTTTCTCAACCGTTTCTTACCTCCAAACTGCCATATCTCGCGAACGGATTGACCAATCCGCAAAATTTCTGTTGCATCTGAAAGTAGAAACTCGCCCGATTACAACGGTATGCGTACTATTCCCCTAGGCCGTTCTAGTTATTCGTTTCGACCATCAGGACTGTGAAAATTTTGAGTTTCTCAACCGTTTCTTACCTCCAAACTGCCATATCTCGCGAACGGATCGACCAATCTGCAAAATTTCTGTTGCATCTGAAAGTAGAAACTCGCCCGATTACAACGGTATGCGTACTTTTCCCCTAGGCCGTTCTAGTTATTCGTTTCGAGCATCAGAACTGCGAAAATTTTGAGTTTCTCAAACGTTTGTTACCTCCAAACTGCCATATCTCGCGAACGGATTGACCAATCCGAAAAATTTCTGTTGCATCTGAATGCAGAAACTCGCCCGATTACAACGGTATGTGTACTTTTCCCCTAGGCCGTTCCAGTTATTCGTTTCGAGCATCAGAACTGCGAAAATTTTGAGTTTCTCATCCGTTTCTTACCTCCAAACTGCCATATCTCGCGAACGGATTGACCAATCCGCAAAATTTCTGTCGCATCTGAAAGTAGAAACTCGCCCGATTACAACGGTATGCGTACTTTTCCCCTAGGCCGTTCTAGTTATTCGTTTCGAGCATCAGAACTGCGAAAATTTTGAGTTTCTCAAGCATTTCTTACCTCCAAACTGCTATATCTCGCGAACGGATTGACCAGTCCGCAAAATTTCTGTTGCATCTGAAAGTAGAAACTCGCCCGATTACAACGGTATGTGTACTTTTCCCCTAGGCCGTTCTGGTTATTCGTTTCGAGCATCAGAACTGCGAAAATTTTGAGTTTCTCATGCATTTCTTACCTCCAAACTGCCATATCTCGCGAACGGATTGACCAATCCGCAAAATTTCTGTTGCATCTGAATGTAGAAACTCGCCCGATTACAACGGTATGTGTACTTTTCCCCTAGGCCGTTCTGGTTATTCGTTTCGAGCATCAGAACTGCGATAATTTTGAGTTTCTCAAGCGTTTCTTACCTCCAAACTGCCATATCTGGCGAACGGATCGACCAATCTGCAAAATTTCTGTTGCATCTGAAAGTAGAATCTCGCCCGATTACAACGGTATGCGTACTTTTCCCCTAGGCCGTTCTAGTTATTTGTTTCGAGCATCAGAACTGCGAAAATTTTGAGTTTCTCAAACGTTTGTTACCTCCAAACTGCCATATCTCGCGAACGGATTGACCAATCCGCAAAATTTCTGTTGCATCTGAATGCAGAAACTCGCCCGATTACAACGGTATGCGAACTTTTCCCCCAGGCCGTTCTGGTTATTCGTTTCGAGCATCAGAACTGCGAAAATTTTGAGTTGCTCAAGCGTTTCTTACCTCCAAACTGCCATATCTCACGAAAGGATTGACCAGTCCGCAAAATTTCTGTTGCATCTGAAAGTAGAAACTCGCCCGATTACAACGGTATGCGTACTTTTCCCCTAGGCCCTTCTAGTTACTCGTTTCGAGCATCAGAACTGCGATAATTTTGAGTTTCTCAAACGTTTCTTACCTCCAAACTGCCATATCTCGCGAACGGATCGACCAATCCGCAAAATTTCAGTTGCATCTGAAAGTAGAAACTCGCCCGATTACAACGGTATGCGTACTTTTCCCCTAGGCCGTTCTAGTTAATTGTTTCGAGCATCAGAACTGCGAAAATTTTGAGTTTCTCAAACGTTTCTTACCTCCAAACTGCCATATCTCGCGAACGGATTGACCAATCCGCAAAATTTCTGTTGCATCTGAATGTAGAAACTCGCCCGATTACAACGGTATGTGTACTTTTCCCCTAGGCCGTTCTGGTTATTCGTTTCGAGCATCAGAACTGCGAAAATTTTGAGTTTCTCATGCATTTCTTACCTCCAAACTGCCATATCTCGCGAACGGATTGACCAATCCGCAAAATTTCTGTTGCATCTGAATGTAGAAACTCGCCCGATTACAACGGTATGTGTACTTTTCCCCTAGCCCGTTCTAGTTATTCGTTTCGAGCATCAGAACTGCGAAAATTTTGAGTTCCTCATCCGTTTCTTACCTCCAAACTGCCATATCTCGCGAACGGATCGACCAATCTGCAAAATTTCTGTTGCATCTGAAAGTAGAAACTCGCCCGATTACAACGGTATGCATACTTTTCCCCTAGGCCGTTCTAGTTATTCGTTTCGAGGATCAGAACTGCGAAAATTTTGAGTTTCTCAAGCGTTTCTTACATCCAAACGGCCATATCTCGCGAACGGATTGACCAATCCGCAAAATTTCTGTTGCATCTGAATGCAGAAACTCGCCCGATTACAACGGTATGTGTACTTTTCCCCTAGGCCGTTCCAGTTATTCGTTTCGAGCATCAGAACTGCGAAAATTTTGAGTTTCTCATCCGTTTCTTACCTCCAAACTGCCATATCTCGCGAACGGATTGACCAATCCGCAAAATTTCTGTCGCATCTGAAAGTAGAAACTCGCCCGATTACAACGGTATGCGTACTTTTCCCCTAGGCCGTTCTAGTTATTCGTTTCGAGCATCAGAACTGCGAAAATTTTGAGTTTCTCAAGCATTTCTTACCTCCAAACTGCTATATCTCGCGAACGGATTGCCCAGTCCGCAAAATTTCTGTTGCATCTGAAAGTAGAAACTCGCCCGATTACAACGGTATGTGTACTTTTCCCCTAGGCCGTTCTGGTTATTCGTTTCGAGCATCAGAACTGCGAAAATTTTGAGTTTCTCATGCGTTTCTTACCTCCAAACTGCCATATCTGGCGAACGGATCGACCAATCTGCAAAATTTCTGTTGCATCTGAAAGTAGAATCTCGCCCGATTACAACGGTATGCGTACTTTTCCCCTAGGCCGTTCTAGTTATTCGTTTCGAGCATCAGAACTGCGAAAATTTTGAGTTTCTCAAACGTTTCTTACCTCCAAACTGCCATATCTCGCGAACGGAATGAGCAATCCGCAAAATTTCTGTTGCATCTGAAAGTAGAAACTCGCCCGATTACAACGGTATGTGTACTTTTCCCCTAGGCCGTTCCAGTTATTCGTTTCTAGCATCAGAACTGCGAAAATTTTGAGTTTCTCATCCGTTTCTTACCTCCAAACTGCCATATCTCGCGAACGGATTGAACAATCTGCAAAATTTCTGTTGCATCTGAAAGTAGAAACTCGCCCGATTACAACGGTATGCGTACTATTCCCCTAGACCGTTCTAGTTATTCGTTTCGAGCATCAGGACTGTGAAAATTTTGAGTTTCTCCACCGTTTCTTACCTCCAAACTGCCATATCTCGCGAACGGATCGACCAATCTGCAAAATTTCTGTTGCATCTGAAAGTAGAAACTCGCCCGATTACAACGGTATGTGTACTTTTCCCCTAGGCCGTTCTAGTTATTCGTTTCGAGCATCAGAACTGCGAAAATTTTGAGTTTCTCAAACGTTTCTTACCTCCAAACTGCCATATCTCGCGAACGGAATGAGCAATCCGCAAAATTTCTGTTGCATCTGTAAGTAGAAACTCGCCCGATTACAACGGTATGTGTACTTTTCCCCTAGGCCGTTTCAATTATTCGTTTCGAGCATCAGAACTGCCAAAATTTTGAGTTTCTCAAACGTTTCTTACCTCCAAACTGCCATATCTCGCGAACGGATTGACCAATCCGCAAAATTTTTGTTGCATCTGAAAGTAGAAACTCGCCCGATTACAACGGTATGCGTACTTTTCCCCTAGGCCGTTCTAGTTATTCGTTTCGAGCATCAGAACTGCGAAAATTTTGAGTTTCTCAAGCGTTTCTTACATCCAAACGGCCATATCTCGCGAACGGATTGACCAATCCGCAAAATTTCTGTTGCATCTGAAAGTAGAAACTCGCCCGATCACAACGGTATGAGTACTTTTCCCCTAGACCGTTCTAGTTATTCGTTTCGAGCATCAGAACTGTGAACATTTTTAGTTTCTCAACCGTTTTTTACCTCCAAACTGCCATATCTCGCGAACGGATTGACCAATCCGCAAAATTTCTGTTGCATCTGAAAGTAGAAACTCGCCCGATTACAACGGTATGCGTACTTTTCCCCTAGGCCGTTCTAGTTAATTGTTTCGAGCATCAGAACTGCGAAAATTTTGAGTTTCTCAAACGTTTCTTACCTCCAAACTGCCATATCTCGCGAACGGATTGACCAATCCGCAAAATTTCTGTTGCATCTGAATGTAGAAACTCGCCCGATTACAACGGTATGTGTACTTTTCCCCTAGGCCGTTCTGGTTATTCGTTTCGAGCATCAGAACTGCGAAAATTTTGAGTTTCTCATGCATTTCTTACCTCCAAACTGCCATATCTCGCGAACGGATTGACCAATCCGCAAAATTTCTGTTGCATCTGAATGTAGAAACTCGCCCGATTACAACGGTATGTGTACTTTTCCCCTAGCCCGTTCTAGTTATTCGTTTCGAGCATCAGAACTGCGAAAATTTTGAGTTCCTCATCCGTTTCTTACCTCCAAACTGCCATATCTCGCGAACGGATTGACCAATCCGCAAAATTTCTGTTGCATCTGAATGTAGAAACTCGCCCGGTTACAACGGTATGTGTACTTTTCCCCTAGGCCGTTCTGGTTATTCGTTTCGAGCATCAGAACTGCGAAAATTTTGAGTTTCTCATGCATTTCTTACCTCCAAACTGCAATATCTCGCGAACGGATTGACCAATCCGCAAAATTTCTGTTGCATCTGAATGTAGAAACTCGCCCGATTACAACGGTATGTGTACTTTTCCCCTAGGCCGTTCTGGTTATTCGTTTCGAGCTACAGAACTGCGATAATTTTGAGTTTCTCAAGCGTTTCTTACCTCCAAACTGCCATATCTGGCGAACGGATCGACCAATCCGCAAAATTTCTGTTGCATCTGAAAGTAGAAACTCGCCCGATTACAACGGTATGCGTACTTTTCCCCTAGGCCCTTCTAGTTACTCGTTTCGAGCATCAGAACTGCGATAATTTTGAGTTTCTCAAACGTTTCTTACCTCCAAACTGCCATATCTCGCGAACGGATCGACCAATCCGCAAAATTTCTGTTGCATCTGAAAGTAGAAACTCGCCCGATTACAACGGTATGCGTACTTTTCCCCTAGGCCGTTCTAGTTAATTGTTTCGAGCATCAGAACTGCGAAAATTTTGAGTTTCTCAAACGTTTCTTACCTCCAAACTGCCATATCTCGCGAACGGATTGACCAATCCGCAAAATTTCTGTTGCATCTGAATGTAGAAACTCGCCCGATTACAACGGTATGTGTACTTTTCCCCTAGGCCGTTCTGGTTATTCGTTTCGAGCATCAGAACTGCGATAATTTTGAGTTTCTCAAGCGTTTCTTACCTCCAAACTGCCATATCTGGCGAACGGATCGACCAATCTGCAATATTTCTGTTGCATCTGAAAGTAGAAACTCGCCCGATTACAACGGTATGCGTACTTTTCCCCTAGGCCGTTCTAGTTATTCGTTTCGAGCATCAGAACTGCGAAAATTTTGAGTTTCTCAAACGTTTGTTACCTCCAAACTGCCATATCTCGCGAACGGATTGACCAATCCGCAAAATTTCTGTTGCATCTGAATGCAGAAACTCGCCCGATTACAACGGTATGCGAACTTTTCCCCTAGGCCGTTCTGGTTATTCGTTTCGAGCATCAGAACTGCGAAAATTTTGAGTTGCTCAAGCGTTTCTTACCTCCAAACTGCCATATCTCGCGAAAGGATTGACCAGTCCGCAAAATTTCTGTTGCATCTGAAAGTAGAAACTCGCCCGATTACAACGGTATGCGTACTTTTCCCCTAGGCCGTTCTAGTTATTCGTTTCGAGCATCAGAACAGCGAAAATTTTGAGTTTCTCAAGCGTTTCTTACATCCAAACGGCCATATCGCGCGAACGGATTGACCAATCCGCAAAATTTCTGTTGCATCTGAAAGTAGAAACTCGCCCGATCACAACGGTATGAGTACTTTTCCCCTAGACCGTTCTAGTTATTCGTTTCGAGCATCAGAACTGCGAAAATTTTGAGTTTCTCAAACTTTGTTACCTCCAAACTGCCATATCTCGCGAACGGATTGACCAATCCGCAAAATTTCTGTTGCATCTGAATGCAGAAACTCGCCCGATTACAACGGTATGTGTACTTTTCCCCTAGGCCGTTCCAGTTATTCGTTTCTAGCATCAGAACTGCGAAAATTTTGAGCTTCTCATCCGTTTCTTACCTCCAAACTGCCATATCTCGCGAACGGATTGAACAATCTGCAAAATTTCTGTTGCATCTGAAAGTAGAAACTCGCCCGATTACAACGGTATGCGTACTATTCCCCTAGGCCGTTCTAGTTATTCGTTTCGAGCATCAGGACTGTGAAAATTTTGAGTTTCTCCACCGTTTCTTACCTCCAAACTGCCATATCTCGCGAACGGATCGACCAATCTGCAAAATTTCTGTTGCATCTGAAAGTAGAAACTCGCCCGATTACAACGGTATGTGTACTTTTCCCCTAGGCCGTTCTAGTTATTCGTTTCGAGCATCAGAACTGCGAAAATTTTGAGTTTCTCAAACGTTTCTTACCTCCAAACTGCCATATCTCGCGAACGGAATGAGCAATCCGCAAAATTTCTGTTGCATCTGAAAGTAGAAACTCGCCCGATTACAACGGTATGTGTACTTTTCCCCTAGGCCGTTCTAGTTATTCGTTTCGAGCATCAGAACTGCGAAAATTTTGAGTTTCTCAAACGTTTCTTACCTCCAAACTGCCATATCTCGCGAACGGAATGAGCAATCCGCAAAATTTCTGTTGCATCTGAAAGTAGAAACTCGCCCGATTACAACGGTATGTGTACTTTTCCCCTAGGCCGTTCCAGTTATTCGTTTCTAGCATCAGAACTGCGAAAATTTTGAGTTTCTCATCCGTTTCTTACCTCCAAACTGCCATATCTCGCGAACGGATTGAACAATCTGCAAAATTTCTGTTGCATCTGAAAGTAGAAACTCGCCCGATTACAACGGTATGCGTACTATTCCCCTAGACCGTTCTAGTTATTCGTTTCGAGCATCAGGACTGTGAAAATTTTGAGTTTCTCCACCGTTTCTTACCTCCAAACTGCCATATCTCGCGAACGGATCGACCAATCTGCAAAATTTCTGTTGCATCTGAAAGTAGAAACTCGCCCGATTACAACGGTATGTGTACTTTTCCCCTAGGCCGTTCTAGTTATTCGTTTCGAGCATCAGAACTGCGAAAATTTTGAGTTTCTCAAACGTTTCTTACCTCCAAACTGCCATATCTCGCGAACGGAATGAGCAATCCGCAAAATTTCTGTTGCATCTGAAAGTAGAAACTCGCCCGATTACAACGGTATGTGTACTTTTCCCCTAGGCCGTTTCAATTATTCGTTTCGAGCATCAGAACTGCCAAAATTTTGAGTTTCTCAAGCGTTTCTTACATCCAAACGGCCATATCTCGCGAACGGATTGACCAATCCGCAAAATTTCTGTTGCATCTGAAAGTAGAAACTCGCCCGATCACAACGGTATGAGTACTTTTCCCCTAGACCGTTCTAGTTATTCGTTTCGAGCATCAGAACTGTGAACATTTTTAGTTTCTCAACCGTTTTTTACCTCCAAACTGCCATATCTCGCGAACGGATTGACCAATCCGCAAAATTTCTGTTGCATCTGAAAGTAGAAACTCGCCCGATTACAACGGTATGCGTACTTTTCCCCTAGGCCGTTCTAGTTAATTGTTTCGAGCATCAGAACTGCGAAAATTTTGAGTTTCTCAAACGTTTCTTACCTCCAAACTGCCATATCTCGCGAACGGATTGACCAATCCGCAAAATTTCTGTTGCATCTGAATGTAGAAACTCGCCCGATTACAACGGTATGTGTACTTTTCCCCTAGGCCGTTCTGGTTATTCGTTTCGAGCATCAGAACTGCGAAAATTTTGAGTTTCTCATGCATTTCTTACCTCCAAACTGCCATATCTCGCGAACGGATTGACCAATCCGCAAAATTTCTGTTGCATCTGAATGTAGAAACTCGCCCGATTACAACGGTATGTGTACTTTTCCCCTAGCCCGTTCTAGTTATTCGTTTCGAGCATCAGAACTGCGAAAATTTTGAGTTCCTCATCCGTTTCTTACCTCCAAACTGCCATATCTCGCGAACGGATTGACCAATCCGCAAAATTTCTGTTGCATCTGAATGTAGAAACTCGCCCGGTTACAACGGTATGTGTACTTTTCCCCTAGGCCGTTCTGGTTATTCGTTTCGAGCATCAGAACTGCGAAAATTTTGAGTTTCTCATGCATTTCTTACCTCCAAACTGCAATATCTCGCGAACGGATTGACCAATCCGCAAAATTTCTGTTGCATCTGAATGTAGAAACTCGCCCGATTACAACGGTATGTGTACTTTTCCCCTAGGCCGTTCTGGTTATTCGTTTCGAGCTACAGAACTGCGATAATTTTGAGTTTCTCAAGCGTTTCTTACCTCCAAACTGCCATATCTGGCGAACGGATCGACCAATCCGCAAAATTTCTGTTGCATCTGAAAGTAGAAACTCGCCCGATTACAACGGTATGCGTACTTTTCCCCTAGGCCCTTCTAGTTACTCGTTTCGAGCATCAGAACTGCGATAATTTTGAGTTTCTCAAACGTTTCTTACCTCCAAACTGCCATATCTCGCGAACGGATCGACCAATCCGCAAAATTTCTGTTGCATCTGAAAGTAGAAACTCGCCCGATTACAACGGTATGCGTACTTTTCCCCTAGGCCGTTCTAGTTAATTGTTTCGAGCATCAGAACTGCGAAAATTTTGAGTTTCTCAAACGTTTCTTACCTCCAAACTGCCATATCTCGCGAACGGATTGACCAATCCGCAAAATTTCTGTTGCATCTGAATGTAGAAACTCGCCCGATTACAACGGTATGTGTACTTTTCCCCTAGGCCGTTCTGGTTATTCGTTTCGAGCATCAGAACTGCGATAATTTTGAGTTTCTCAAGCGTTTCTTACCTCCAAACTGCCATATCTGGCGAACGGATCGACCAATCTGCAATATTTCTGTTGCATCTGAAAGTAGAAACTCGCCCGATTACAACGGTATGCGTACTTTTCCCCTAGGCCGTTCTAGTTATTCGTTTCGAGCATCAGAACTGCGAAAATTTTGAGTTTCTCAAACGTTTGTTACCTCCAAACTGCCATATCTCGCGAACGGATTGACCAATCCGCAAAATTTCTGTTGCATCTGAATGCAGAAACTCGCCCGATTACAACGGTATGCGAACTTTTCCCCTAGGCCGTTCTGGTTATTCGTTTCGAGCATCAGAACTGCGAAAATTTTGAGTTGCTCAAGCGTTTCTTACCTCCAAACTGCCATATCTCGCGAAAGGATTGACCAGTCCGCAAAATTTCTGTTGCATCTGAAAGTAGAAACTCGCCCGATTACAACGGTATGCGTACTTTTCCCCTAGGCCGTTCTAGTTATTCGTTTCGAGCATCAGAACAGCGAAAATTTTGAGTTTCTCAAGCGTTTCTTACATCCAAACGGCCATATCGCGCGAACGGATTGACCAATCCGCAAAATTTCTGTTGCATCTGAAAGTAGAAACTCGCCCGATCACAACGGTATGAGTACTTTTCCCCTAGACCGTTCTAGTTATTCGTTTCGAGCATCAGAACTGCGAAAATTTTGAGTTTCTCAAACTTTGTTACCTCCAAACTGCCATATCTCGCGAACGGATTGACCAATCCGCAAAATTTCTGTTGCATCTGAATGCAGAAACTCGCCCGATTACAACGGTATGTGTACTTTTCCCCCAGGCCGTTCCAGTTATTCGTTTCTAGCATCAGAACTGCGAAAATTTTGAGCTTCTCATCCGTTTCTTACCTCCAAACTGCCATATCTCGCGAACGGATTGAACAATCTGCAAAATTTCTGTTGCATCTGAAAGTAGAAACTCGCCCGATTACAACGGTATGCGTACTATTCCCCTAGGCCGTTCTAGTTATTCGTTTCGAGCATCAGGACTGTGAAAATTTTGAGTTTCTCCACCGTTTCTTACCTCCAAACTGCCATATCTCGCGAACGGATCGACCAATCTGCAAAATTTCTGTTGCATCTGAAAGTAGAAACTCGCCCGATTACAACGGTATGTGTACTTTTCCCCTAGGCCGTTCTAGTTATTCGTTTCGAGCATCAGAACTGCGAAAATTTTGAGTTTCTCAAACGTTTCTTACCTCCAAACTGCCATATCTCGCGAACGGAATGAGCAATCCGCAAAATTTCTGTTGCATCTGAAAGTAGAAACTCGCCCGATTACAACGGTATGCGTACTTTTCCCCTAGGCCGTTCTAGTTATTCGTTTCGAGCATCAGAACAGCGAAAATTTTGAGTTTCTCAAGCGTTTCTTACATCCAAACGGCCATATCGCGCGAACGGATTGACCAATCCGCAAAATTTCTGTTGCATCTGAAAGTAGGAACTCGCCCGATCACAACGGTATGAGTACTTTTCCCCTAGACCGTTCTAGTTATGCGTTTCGAGCATCAGAACTGCGAAAATTTTGAGTTTCTCAAACTTTGTTACCTCCAAACTGCCATATCTCGCGAACGGATTGACCAATCCGCAAAATTTCTGTTGCATCTGAATGCAGAAACTCGCCCGATTACAACGGTATGCGTACTTTTCCCCTAGGCCGTTCTAGTTAATTGTTTCGAGCATCAGAACTGCGAAAATTTTGAGTTTCTCAAACGTTTCTTACCTCCAAACTGCCATATCTCGCGAACGGATTGACCAATCCGCAAAATTTCTGTTGCATCTGAAAGTAGAAACTCGCCCGATCACAACGGTATGAGTACTTTTCCCCTAGACCGTTCTAGTTATTCGTTTCGAGCATCAGAACTGCGAAAATTTTGAGTTTCTCAAACGTTTCTTACCTCCAAACTGCCATATCTCGCGAACGGAATGAGCGATCCGCAAAATTTCTGTTGCATCTGAAAGTAGAATCTCGCCCGATTACAACGGTATGTGTACTTTTCCCCTAGGCCGTTCCAGTTATTCGTTTCTAGCATCAGAACTGCGAAAATTTTGAGTTTCTCATCCGTTTCTTACCTCCAAACTGCCATATCTCGCGAACGGATTGAACAATCTGCAAAATTTCTGTTGCATCTGAAAGTAGAAACTCGCCCGATTACAACGGTATGCGTACTATTCCCCTAGGCCGTTCTAGTTATTCGTTTCGAGCATCAGGACTGTGAAAATTTTGAGTTTCTCCACCGTTTCTTACCTCCAAACTGCCATATCTCGCGAACGGATCGACCAATCTGCAAAATTTCTGTTGCATCTGAAAGTAGAAACTCGCCCGATTACAACGGTATGTGTACTTTTCCCCTAGGCCGTTCTAGTTATTCGTTTCGAGCATCAGAACTGCGAAAATTTTGAGTTTCTCAAACGTTTCTTACCTCCAAACTGCCATATCTCGCGAACGGAATGAGCGATCCGCAAAATTTCTGTTGCATCTGAAAGTAGAATCTCGCCCGATTACAACGGTATGTGTACTTTTCCCCTAGGCCGTTCCAGTTATTCGTTTCTAGCATCAGAACTGCGAAAATTTTGAGTTTCTCATCCGTTTCTTACCTCCAAACTGCCATATCTCGCGAACGGATTGAACAATCTGCAAAATTTCTGTTGCATCTGAAAGTAGAAACTCGCCCGATTACAACGGTATGCGTACTATTCCCCTAGACCGTTCTAGTTATTCGTTTCGAGCATCAGGACTGTGAAAATTTTGAGTTTCTCCACCGTTTCTTACCTCCAAACTGCCATATCTCGCGAACGGATCGACCAATCTGCAAAATTTCTGTTGCATCTGAAAGTAGAAACTCGCCCGATTACAACGGTATGTGTACTTTTCCCCTAGGCCGTTCTAGTTATTCGTTTCGAGCATCAGAACTGCGAAAATTTTGAGTTTCTCAAACGTTTCTTACCTCCAAACTGCCATATCTCGCGAACGGAATGAGCAATCCGCAAAATTTCTGTTGCATCTGAAAGTGGAAACTCGCCCGATTACAACGGTATGTGTACTTTTCCCCTAGGCCGTTTCAATTATTCGTTTCGAGCATCAGAACTGCCAAAATTTTGAGTTTCTCAAACGTTTCTTACCTCCAAACTGCCATATCTCGCGAACGGAATGAGCAATCCGCAAAATTTCTGTTGCATCTGAAAGTAGAAACTCGCCCGATTACAACGGTAGGTGTACTTTTCCCCTAGGCCGTTTCAGTTATTCGTTTCGAGCATCAGAAGTGCGAAAATTTTGAGTTTCTCAAGCGTTTCTTACATCCAAACAGCCATATCTCGCGAACGGATTGACCAATCTGCAAAATTTCTGTTGCATCTGAAAGTAGAAACTCGCCCGATTACAACGGTATGCGAACTTTTCCCCTAGGCCGTTCTGGTTATTCGTTTCGAGCATCAGAACTGCGAAAATTTTGAGTTGCTCAAGCGTTTCTTACCTCCAAACTGCCATATCTCGCGAAAGGATTGACCAGTCCGCAAAATTTCTGTTGCATCTGAAAGTAGCAAGTCGCCCGATTACAACGGTATGCGTACTTTTCCCCTAGGCCGTTCTAGTTATTCGTTTCGAGCATCAGAACTGCGAAAATTTTGAGTTTCTCAAGCGTTTCTTACATCCAAACGGCCATATCTCGCGAACGGATTGACCAATCCGCAAAATTTCTGTTGCATCTGAAAGTAGAAACTCGCCCGATCACAACGGTATGAGTACTTTTCCCCTAGACCGTTCTAGTTATTCGTTTCGAGCATCAGAACTGTGAACATTTTTAGTTTCTCAACCGTTTTTTACCTCCAAACTGCCATATCTCGCGAACGGATTGACCAATCCGCAAAATTTCTGTTGCATCTGAAAGTAGAAACTCGCCCGATTACAACGGTATGCGTACTATTCCCCTAGGCCGTTCTAGTTATTCGTTTCGAGCATCAGGACTGTGAAAATTTTGAGTTTCTCCACCGTTTCTTACCTCCAAACTGCCATATCTCGCGAACGGATCGACCAATCTGCAAAATTTCTGTTGCATCCGAACGTAGAAACTCGCCCGATTACAACGGTATGTGTACTTTTCCCCTAGGCCGTTCTAGTTATTCGTTTCGAGCATCAGAACTGCGAAAATTTTGAGTTTCTCAAACGTTTCTTACCTCCAAACTGCCATATCTCGCGAACGGAATGAGCAATCCGCAAAATTTCTGTTGCATCTGAAAGTAGAAACTCGCCCGATTACAACGGTAGGTGTACTTTTCCCCTAGGCCGTTTCAGTTATTCGTTTCGAGCATCAGAACTGCCAAAATTTTGAGTTTCTCGTCCGTTTCTTACCTCCAAACTGCCATATCTCGCGAACGGATTGACCAATCTGCAAAATTTCTGTTGCATCTGAAAGTAGAAACTCGCCCAATTACAACGGTATGCGAACTTTTCCCCTAGGCCGTTCTGGTTATTCGTTTCAAGCATCAGAACTGCGAAAATTTTGAGTTGCTCAAGCGTTTCTTACCTCCAAACTGCCATATCTCGCGAAAGGATTGACCAGTCCGCAAAATTTCTGTTGCATCTGAAAGTAGAAACTCGCCCCATTACAACGGTATGCGTACTTTTCCCCTAGGCCGTTCTAGTTAATCGTTTCGAGCATCAGAACTGCGAAAATTTTGAGTTTCTCAAGCGTTTCTTACATCCAAACGGCCATATCTCGCGAACGGATTGACCAATCCGCAAAATTTCTGTTGCATCTGAAAGTAGAAACTCGCCCGATCACAACGGTATGAGTACTTTTCCCCTAGACCGTTCTAGTTATTCGTTTCGAGCATCAGAACTGTGAACATTTTGAGTTTCTCAACCGTTTCTTACCTCCAAACTGCCATATCTCGCGAACGGATCGACCAATCTGCAAAATTTCTGCTGCATCTGAAAGTAGAAACTCGCCCGATTACAACGGTATGCGTACTATTCCCCTAGGCCGTTCTAGTTATTCGTTTCGAGCATCAGGACTGTGAAAATTTTGAGTTTCTCCAACGTTTCTTACCTCCAAACTGCCATATCTCGCGAACGGATCGACCAATCTGCAAAATTTCTGTTGCATCTGAAAGTAGAAACTCGCCCGAATACAACGGTATGTGTACTTTTCCCCTAGGCCGTTCTAGTTATTCGTTTCGAGCATCAGAACTGCGTAAATTTTGAGTTTCTCATCCGTTTCTTACCTCCAAACTGCCATATCTCGCGAACGGATTGACCAATCTGCAAAATTTCTGTTGCATCTGAAAGTAGAAACTCGCCCGATTACAACGGTATGCGAACTTTTCCCCTAGGCCGTTCTGGTTATTCGTTTCGAGCATCAGAACTACGAAAATTTTGAGTTGCTCAAGCGTTTCTTACCTCCAAACTGCCATATCTCGCGAAAGGATTGACCAGTCCGCAAAATTTCTGTTGCATCTGAAAGTAGAAACTCGCCCGATTACAACGGTATGCGTACTTTTCCCCTAGGCCGTTCTAGTTATTCGTTTCGAGCATCAGTACAGCGAAAATTTTGAGTTTCTCAAGCGTTTCATACATCCAAACGGCCATATCTCGCGAACGGATTGACCAATCCGCAAAATTTCTGTTGCATCTGAAAGTAGAAACTCGCCCGATCACAACGGTATGAGTACTTTTCCCCTAGACCGTTCTAGTTATTCGTTTCGAGCATCAGAACTGTGAACATTTTGAGTTTCTCAACCGTTTCTTAGTTCCAAACTGCCATATCTCGCGAACGGATCGACCAATCTGCAAAATTTCTGTTGCATCTGAAAGTAGAAACTCGCCCGATTACAGCGGTATGCGTACTTTTCCTCTAGGCCGTTCTAGTTATTCGTTTCGAGCATCAGAACTGCGAAAATTTTGAGTTTCTCAAACTTTGTTACCTCCAAACTGCCATATCTCGCGAACGGATTGACCAATCCGCAAAATTTCTGTTGCATCTGAATGCAGAAACTCGCCCGATTACAACGGTATGTGTACTTTTCCCCTAGGCCGTTCCAGTTATTCGTTTCTAGCATCAGAACTGCGAAAATTTTTAGTTTCTCATCCGTTTCTTACCTCCAAACTGCGATATCTCGCGAACGGATTGACCAATCCGCAAAATTTCTGTCGCATCTGAAAGTAGAAACTCGCCCGATTACAACGGTATGCGTACTTTTCCCCTAGGCCGTTCTAGTTATTCGTTTCGAGCATCAGAACTGCGAAAATTTTGAGTTTCTCAAGCATTTCTTACCTCCAATCTGCCATATCTCGCGAACGGATTGACCACTCCGCAAAATTTCTGTTGCATCTGAAAGTAGAAACTCGCCCGATTACAACGGTATGTGTACTTTTCCCCTAGGCCGTTCTAGTTATTCGTTTCGAGCATCAGAACTGCGAAAATTTTGAGTTTCTCAAACGTTTCTTACATCCAAACTGCCATATCTCGCGAACGGATCGACCAATCCGCAAAATTTCTGTTGCATCTGAAAGTAGAAACTCGCCCGATTACAACGGTATGTGTACTTTTCCCCTAGGCTGTTTCAGTCATTCGTTTCGAGCATCAGAACTGCCAAAATTTTGAGTTTCTCATCCGTTTCTTACCTCCAAACTGCCATATCTCGCGAACGGATTGAACAATCTGCAAAATTTCTGTTGCATCTGAAAGTAGAAACTCGCCCGATTACAACGGTATGTGTACTTTTCCCCTAGGCCGTTCTAGTTATTCGTTTCGAGCATCAGAACTGCCAAAATTTTGAGTTTCTCGTCCGTTTCTTACCTCCAAACTGCCATATCTCGCGAACGGATTGACCAATCTGCAAAATTTCTGTTGCATCTGAAAGTAGAAACTCGCCCGATTACAACGGTATGCGAACTTTTCCCCTAGGCCGTTCTGGTTATTCGTTTCAAGCATCAGAACTGCGAAAATATTGAGTTGCTCAAGCGTTTCTTACCTCCAAACTGCCATATCTCGCGAAAGGATTGACCAGTCCGCAAAATTTCTGTTGCATCTGAAAGTAGAAACTCGCCCGATTACAACGGTATGTGTACTTTTCCCCTAGACCGTTCTAGTTATTCGTTTCGAGCATCAGAACTGTGAACATTTTGAGTTTCTCAACCGTTTCTTACCTCCAAACTGCCATATCTCGCGAACGGATCGACCAATCTGCAAAATTTCTGCTGCATCTGAAAGTAGAAACTCGCCCGATTACAACGGTATGCGTACTATTCCCCTAGGCCGTTCTAGTTATTCGTTTCGAGCATCAGGACTGTGAAAATTTTGAGTTTCTCCAACGTTTCTTACCTCCAAACTGCCATATCTCGCGAACGGATCGACCAATCTGCAAAATTTCTGTTGCATCTGAAAGTAGAAACTCGCCCGAATACAACGGTATGTGTACTTTTCCCCTAGGCCGTTCTAGTTATTCGTTTCGAGCATCAGAACTGCGAAAATTTTGAGTTTCTCATCCGTTTCTTACCTCCAAACTGCCATATCTCGCGAACGGATTGACCAATCTGCAAAATTTCTGTTGCATCTGAAAGTAGAAACTCGCCCGATTACAGCGGTATGCGTACTTTTCCTCTAGGCCGTTCTAGTTATTCGTTTCGAGCATCAGAACTGCGAAAATTTTGAGTTTCTCAAACTTTGTTACCTCCAAACTGCCATATCTCGCGAACGGATTGACCAATCCGCAAAATTTCTGTTGCATCTGAATGCAGAAACTCGCCCGATTACAACGGTATGTGTACTTTTCCCCTAGGCCGTTCCAGTTATTCGTTTCTAGCATCAGAACTGCGAAAATTTTTAGTTTCTCATCCGTTTCTTACCTCCAAACTGCGATATCTCGCGAACGGATTGACCAATCCGCAAAATTTCTGTCGCATCTGAAAGTAGAAACTCGCCCGATTACAACGGTATGCGTACTTTTCCCCTAGGCCGTTCTAGTTATTCGTTTCGAGCATCAGAACTGCGAAAATTTTGAGTTTCTCAAGCATTTCTTACCTCCAATCTGCCATATCTCGCGAACGGATTGACCACTCCGCAAAATTTCTGTTGCATCTGAAAGTAGAAACTCGCCCGATTACAACGGTATGTGTACTTTTCCCCTAGGCCGTTCTAGTTATTCGTTTCGAGCATCAGAACTGCGAAAATTTTGAGTTTCTCAAACGTTTCTTACATCCAAACTGCCATATCTCGCGAACGGATCGACCAATCCGCAAAATTTCTGTTGCATCTGAAAGTAGAAACTCGCCCGATTACAACGGTATGTGTACTTTTCCCCTAGGCTGTTTTAGTTATTCGTTTCGAGCATCAGAACTGCCAAAATTTTGAGTTTCTCATCCGTTTCTTACCTCCAAACTGCCATATCTCGCGAACGGATTGAACAATCTGCAAAATTTCTGTTGCATCTGAAAGTAGAAACTCGCCCGATTACAACGGTATGTGTACTTTTCCCCTAGGCCGTTCTAGTTATTCGTTTCGAGCATCAGAACTGCCAAAATTTTGAGTTTCTCTTCCGTTTCTTACCTCCAAACTGCCATATCTCGCGAACGGATTGACCAATCTGCAAAATTTCTGTTGCATCTGAAAGTAGAAACTCGCCCGATTACAACGGTATGCGAACTTTTCCCCTAGGCCGTTCTGGTTATTCGTTTCAAGCATCAGAACTGCGAAAATTTTGAGTTGCTCAAGCGTTTCTTACCTCCAAACTGCCATATCTCGCGAAAGGATTGACCAGTCCGCAAAATTTCTGTTGCATCTGAAAGTAGAAACTCGCCCGATTACAACGGTATGCGTACTTTTCCCCTAGGCCGTTCTAGTTATTCGTTTCGAGCATCAGAACTGCGAAAATTTTGAGTTTCTCAAGCGTTTCTTACATCCAAACGGCCATATCTCGCGAACGGATTGACCAATCCGCAAAATTTCTGTTGCATCTGAAATTAGAAACTCGCCCGATCACAACGGTATGAGTACTTTTCCCCTAGACCGTTCTAGTTATTCGTTTCGAGCATCAGAACTGTGAACATTTTGAGTTTCTCAACCGTTTCTTACCTCCAAACTGCCATATCACGCGAACGGATCGACCAATCTGCAAAATTTCTGTTGCATCTGAAAGTAGAAACTCGCCCGATTACAACGGTATGCGTACTTTTCCCCTCGGCCGTTCTAGTTAATCGTTTCGAGCATCAGTACAGCGAAAATTTTGAGTTTCTCAAGCGTTTCTTACATCCAAACGGCCATATCTCGCGAACGGATTGACCAATCCGCAAAATTTCTGTTGCATCTGAAAGTAGAAACTCGCCCGATCACAACGGTATGAGTACTTTTCCCCTAGACCGTTCTAGTTATTCGTTTCGGGCATCAGAACTGTGAACATTTTCAGTTTCTCAACCGTTTCTTACCTCCAAACTGCCATATCTCGCGAACGGATTGACCAATCCGCAAAATTTCTGTTGCATCTGAAAGTAGAAACTCGCCCGATTACAACGGTATGCGTACTATTCCCCTAGGCCGTTCTAGTTATTCGTTTCGAGCATCAGGACTGTGAAAATTTTGAGTTTCTCCACCGTTTCTTACCTCCAAACTGCCATATCTCGCGAACGGATCGACCAATCTGCAAAATTTCTGTTGCATCTGAAAGTAGAAACTCGCCCGATTACAACGGTATGTGTACTCTTCCCCTAGGCCGTTCTAGTTATTCGTTTCGAGCATCAGAACTGCGAAAATTTTGAGTTTCTCAAACGTTTCTTACCTCCAAACTGCCATATCTCGCGAACGGAATGAGCAATCCGCAAAATTTCTGTTGCATCTGAAAGTAGAAACTCGCCCGGTTACAACGGTAGGTGTACTTTTCCCCTAGGCCGTTTCATTTATTCGTTTCGAGCATCAGAACTGCCAAAATTTTGAGTTTCTCGTCCGTTTCTTACATCCAAACTGCCATATCTCGCGAACGGATTGACCAATCTGCAAAATTTCTGTTGCATCTGAAAGTAGAAACTCGCCCGATTACAACGGTATGCGAACTTTTCCCCTAGGCCGTTCTGGTTATTCGTTTCAAGCATCAGAACTGCGAAAATTTTGAGTTTCTCAAGCGTTTCTTACATCCAAACGGCCATATCTCGCGAACGGATTGACCAATCCGCAAAATTTCTGTTGCATCTGAAAGTAGACACTCGCCCGATCACAACGGTATGAGTACTTTTCCCCTAGACCGTTCTAGTTATTCGTCTCGAGCATCAGAACTGCGAAAATT
Organism: Ptiloglossa arizonensis; assembly: GCF_051014685.1. NCBI lineage: Eukaryota > Metazoa > Arthropoda > Insecta > Hymenoptera > Colletidae > Ptiloglossa > Ptiloglossa arizonensis. The sequence continues at coordinate 72,662 of NW_027478522.1, forward strand.
TTGAGTTTCTCAAGCGTTTCTTACATCCAAACTGTCATATCTCGCGAACGGATAGACCAATCCGCGAAATTTCTGTCGCATCTGAAAGTAGAAACTCGCCCGATTACAACGGTATGCGTACTTTTCCCCTAGGCCGTTCTAGTTATTCGTTGCGAGCATCAGAACTGCGAAAATTTTGAGTTTCTCAAGCGTTTCTTACCTCCAAACTACCATATCTTGCGAACGGATTGACGAATCCGCAAAATTTCTGTTGCACCTGAAAGTAGAAACTCGCCCGATTACAACGGTATGCGTACTTTTCCCCTAGGCCGTTCTAGTTATTCATTTCGAGCACCAGAACTGCGATAATTTTGAGTTTCTCAAGCGTTTCTTACCTACAAACTGCCACATCTCGCGAACGGATTGACCAATCCGAAAAATTTCTGTTGCATCTGAACGTAAAAACTCGCCCAATTACAACGGTATGTGTACTTTTCCCCTAGGCCATTCTAGTTATTCGTTTCGAGCATCAGAGCTGCGAAAATTTTGAGTTTCTCAAGCGTTTCTTACCTCCAAACTGCCACATCTCGCGAACGGATTGACCAATCCGCAAAATTTCTGTTGCGTCTGAACGTAGAAACTCGCGCAATTACAACGGTATGTGTACTTTTCCCCTAGGCCATTCTAGTTATTCGTTTCGAGCATCAGAGCTGCGAAAATTTTGAGTTGCTCAAGCGTTTCTTACATCCAAACTGCCATATCTCGCGAACGGATACACCATTCCGCAAAATTTCTGTTGCATCTGAAATTAGAAACCCGCCCGATTACAACGGTATGCGTACTTTTCCCCTAGGCCGTTCTAGTTATTCGTTTCGAGCATCAGAACTGCGAAAATTTTGAGTTTCTCAACCGTTTCTTTCCTCCAAACTGCCATATCTCGCGAACGGATTGACCAATCCGCAAAATTTCTCTTGCATCTGAAAGTAGAAACTCGCCCGATTCCAACGGTATGTACAGTCTTCCCCTAGGCCATTCTAGTTATTCGTCTCGATCATCAGAACTGCGTAAATTTTGAGTGTCTCAAGCGTTTCTTACCTCCAAACTGCCATATCTCGCGAATGGATAGCCCAATCCGCAAAATTTCTGTTGCATCTGAAAGTAGAAACTCGCCCAATTGCAACGGTATGTGTGCTTTTCCCCTAGGCCATTCTAGTTATTCGTTTCGAGCATCAGAACTGCGAAAATTTTGAGTTTCTCAAGCGTTTCTTACCTCCAAACTGTCATATCTCGCGAACGGATAGACCAATCCGCGAAATTTCTGTTGAATCTGAAAGTAGATACTCGCCCGATTATAACGGTATGCGTACTTTTCCCCTAGGCCGTTCTAGTTATTCGTTTCGGGCATCAGAACTGCGAAAATTTTGAGTTTCTCAAGCGTTTCTTACATCCAAACTGCCATATCTCGCGAAGGGATAGACCAATCCGCGAAATTTCTGTTGAATCTGAAAGTAGATACTCGCCCGATTACAACGGTATGAGTACTTTTCCCCTAGGCCGTTCTAGTTATTCGTTTCGAGCATCAGAACTGCGATAATTTTGAGTTTCTCAAGCGTTTCTTACCTCCAAATTACCATATCTTGCGAACGGATTGACGAATCCGCAAAATTTCTGTTGCACCTGAAAGTAGAAACTCGCCCGATTACAACGGTATGCGTACTTTTCCCCTAGGCCGTTCTAGTTATTCATTTCGAGCATCAGAACTGCGATAATTTTGAGTTTCTCAAGCGTTTCTTACCTACAAACTGCCACATCTCGCGAACGGATTGACCAATCCGAAAAATTTCTGTTGCATCTGAACGTAAAAACTCGCCCAATTACAACGGTATGTGTACTTTTCCCCTAGGCCATTCTAGTTATTCGTTTCGAGCATCAGAGATGCGAAAATTTTGAGTTTCTCAAGCGTTTCTTACCTCCAAACTGCCACATCTCGCGAACGGATTGACCAATCCGCAAAATTTCTGTTGCGTCTGAACGTAGAAACTCGCGCAATTACAACGGTATGTGTACTTTTCCCCTAGGCCGTTCTAGTTATTCGTTTCGAGCATCACAACTGCGAAAATTTTGAGTTTCTCAACCGTTTCTTTCCTCCAAACTGCCATATCTCGCGAACGGATTGACCAATACGCAAAATTTCTGTTGCGTCTGAAAGTAGCAACTGGACCGATTACAACGGTATGCGTACTTTTCCCCTAGGCCGTTCTAGTTATTCGTTTCGAGCATCAGAACTGCGAAAATTTTGAGCTTCTCAAGCCTTTCTTACCTCCAAACTGCCATATCTCGCGAACGGATTGACCAATCCGCAAAACTTCTGTTGCATCTGAAAGTAGAAACCCGCCCGATTACAACGGTATGCGTACTTTTCCCCTAGGCCGTTCTAGTTATTCGTTTCGAGCATCAGAACTGCGAAAATTTTGAGTTTCTCAAGCGTTTCTTACCTCCAAACTGCCATGTCTCGCGAACGGATTGTCCAATCCACAAAATTTCTCTTGCATCTGAAAGTAGAAACTCGCCCGATTACAACGGTATGTGCAGTCTTCCCCTAGGCCATTCTAGTTATTCGTCTCGAGCATCAGAACTGCGAAAATTTTGAGTTTCTCAAGCGTTTCTTACATCCAAACTGTCATATCTCGCGAACGGATAGACCAATCCGCGAAATTTCTGTTGAATCTGAAAGTAGATACTCGCCCGATTATAACGGTATGCGTACTTTTCCCCTAGGCCGTTCTAGTTATTCGTTTCGGGCATCAGAACTGCGAAAATTTTGAGTTTCTCAAGCGTTTCTTACCTCCAAACTGCCATATCTCGCGAAGGGATAGACCAATCCGCGAAATTTCTGTTGAATCTGAAAGTAGATACTCGCCCGATTACAACGGTATGAGTACTCTTCCCCTAGGCCGTTCTTGTTATTCGTTTCGAGCATCAGAACTGCGAAAATTTTGAGTTTCTCAAACGTTTCTTACCTCCAAACTGCCATATCTCGCGAACGGAATGAGCAATCCGCAAAATTTCTGTTGCATCTGAAAGTAGAAACTCGCCCGATTACAACGGTAGGTGTACTTTTCCCCTAGGCCGTTTCAGTTATTCGTTTCGAGCATCAGAACTGCGAAAATTTTGAGTTTCTCAACCGTTTCTTTCCTCCAAACTGGCATATCTCGCGAACGGATTGACCAATCCGCAAAATTTCTCTTGCATCTGAAAGTAGAAACTCGCCCGATTCCAACGGTATGTACAGTCTTCCCCTAGGCCATTCTAGTTATTCGTCTCGATCATCAGAACTGCGAAAATTTTGAGTGTCTCAAGCGTTTCTTACCTCCAAACTGCCATATCTCGCGAATGGATAGCCCAATCCGCAAAATTTCTGTTGCATCTGAAAGTAGAAACTCGCCCAATTGCAACGGTATGTGTGCTTTTCCCCTAGGCCATTCTAGTTATTCGTTTCGAGCATCAGAACTGCGAAAATTTTGAGTTTCTCAAGCGTTTCTTACCTCCAAACTGTCATATCTCGCGAACGGATAGACCAATCCGCGAAATTTCTGTTGAATCTGAAAGTAGATACTCGCCCGATTATAACGGTATGCGTACTTTTCCCCTAGGCCGTTCTAGTTATTCGTTTCGGGCATCAGAACTGCGAAAATTTTGAGTTTCTCAAGCGTTTCTTACATCCAAACTGCCATATCTCGCGAAGGGATAGACCAATCCGCGAAATTTCTGTTGAATCTGAAAGTAGATACTCGCCCGATTACAACGGTATGAGTACTTTTCCCCTAGGCCGTTCTAGTTATTCGTTTCGAGCATCAGAACTGCGATAATTTTGAGTTTCTCAAGCGTTTCTTACCTCCAAATTACCATATCTTGCGAACGGATTGACGAATCCGCAAAATTTCTGTTGCACCTGAAAGTAGAAACTCGCCCGATTACAACGGTATGCGTACTTTTCCCCTAGGCCGTTCTAGTTATTCATTTCGAGCATCAGAACTGCGATAATTTTGAGTTTCTCAAGCGTTTCTTACCTACAAACTGCCACATCTCGCGAACGGATTGACCAATCCGAAAAATTTCTGTTGCATCTGAACGTAAAAACTCGCCCAATTACAACGGTATGTGTACTTTTCCCCTAGGCCATTCTAGTTATTCGTTTCGAGCATCAGAGATGCGAAAATTTTGAGTTTCTCAAGCGTTTCTTACCTCCAAACTGCCACATCTCGCGAACGGATTGACCAATCCGCAAAATTTCTGTTGCGTCTGAACGTAGAAACTCGCGCAATTACAACGGTATGTGTACTTTTCCCCTAGGCCGTTCTAGTTATTCGTTTCGAGCATCACAACTGCGAAAATTTTGAGTTTCTCAACCGTTTCTTTCCTCCAAACTGCCATATCTCGCGAACGGATTGACCAATACGCAAAATTTCTGTTGCGTCTGAAAGTAGCAACTGGACCGATTACAACGGTATGCGTACTTTTCCCCTAGGCCGTTCTAGTTATTCGTTTCGAGCATCAGAACTGCGAAAATTTTGAGCTTCTCAAGCCTTTCTTACCTCCAAACTGCCATATCTCGCGAACGGATTGACCAATCCGCAAAACTTCTGTTGCATCTGAAAGTAGAAACCCGCCCGATTACAACGGTATGCGTACTTTTCCCCTAGGCCGTTCTAGTTATTCGTTTCGAGCATCAGAACTGCGAAAATTTTGAGTTTCTCAAGCGTTTCTTACCTCCAAACTGCCATATCTCGCGAACGGATTGACCAATCCGCAAAATTTCTGTTGCATCTGAAAGTAGAATCTCGCCCGATTACAACGGTATGCGTACTATTCCCCTAGGCCGTTCTAGTTATTCGTTTCGAGCATCAGGACTGTGAAAATTTTGAGTTTCTCCACCGTTTCTTACCTCCAAACTGCCATATCTCGCGAACGGATCGACCAATCTGCAAAATTTCTGTTGCATCTGAAAGTAGAAACTCGCCCGATTACAACGGTATGTGTACTCTTCCCCTAGGCCGTTCTTGTTATTCGTTTCGAGCATCAGAACTGCGAAAATTTTGAGTTTCTCAAACGTTTCTTACCTCCAAACTGCCATATCTCGCGAACGGAATGAGCAATCCGCAAAATTTCTGTTGCATCTGAAAGTAGAAACTCGCCCGATTACAACGGTAGTTGTACTTTTCCCCTAGGCCGTTTCAGTTATTCGTTTCGAGCATCAGAACTGCGAAAATTTTGAGTTTCTCATCCGTTTCTAACCTCCAAACTGCCATATCTCGCGAACGGATTGACCAATCTGCAAAATTTCTGTTGCATCTGAAAGTAGAAACTCGCCCGATTACAACGGTATGCGAACTTTTCCCCTAGGCCGTTCTGGTTATTTGTTTCGAGCATCAGAACTGCGAAAATTTTGAGTTGCTCAAGCGTTTCTTACCTCCAAACTGCCATATCTCGCGAAGGGATTGACCAGTCCGCAAAATTTCTGTTGCATCTGAAAGTAGAAACTCGCCCGATTACAACGGTATGCGTACTTTTCCCCTAGGCCGTTCTAGTTATTCGTTTCGAGCATCAGAACAGCGAAAATTTTGAGTTTCTCAAGCGTTTCTTACATCCAAACGGCCATATCTCGCGAACGGATTGACCAATCCGCAAAATTTCTGTTGCATCTGAAAGTAGAAACTCGCCCGATCACAACGGTATGAGTACTTTTCCCCTAGACCGTTCTAGTTATTCGTTTCGAGCATCAGAACTGTGAACATTTTGAGTTTCTCAACCGTTTCTTAGTTCCAAACTGCCATATCTCGCGAACGGATTGACCACTCCGCAAAATTTCTGTTGCATCTGAAAGTAGAAACTCGCCCGATTACAACGGTATGTGTACTTTTCCCCTAGGCCGTTTCAGTTATTCGTTTCGAGCATCAGAACTGCGAAAATTTTGAGTTTCTCATCCGTTTCTTACCTCCAAACTGCCATATCTCGCGAACGGATTGACCAATCCGCAAAATTTCTGTTGCATCTGAAAGTAGAAACTCGCCCGATTACAACGGTATGCGTACTTTTCCTCTAGGCCGTTCTAGTTTTTCGTTTCGAGCATCAGAACTGCGAAAATTTTGAGTTTCTCAAACTTTGTTACCTCCAAACTGCCATATCTCGCGAACGGATTGACCAATCCGCAAAATTTCTGTTGCATCTGAATGCAGAATCTCGCCCGATTACAACGGTATGTGTACTTTTCCCCTAGGCCGTTCTAGTTATGCTTGTCGAGCATCAGAACTGCGAAAATTTTGAGTTTCTCAAGCGTTTCTTACCTCCAAACTGCCATATCTCGCGAACGGATCGACCAATCCGCAAAATTTCTGTTGCATCTGAATGTACAAACTCGCCCGATTACAACGGTATGCGTACTTTACCACTAGGCCGTTCTGGTTATTCGTTTCGAGCATCAGAACTACGAAAATTTTGAGTTTCTCAAGCGTTTCTTACTTCCAAACTGCCATATCTCGCGAACGGATTGACCAATCCGGAAAATTTCTGTTGCATCTGAAAGTAGAAGCTCGCCCGATTACAACGGTATGCGTACTTTTCCCCTAGGCCGTTCTCGTTATTCGTTTCGAGCATCAGAACTGCGAAAATTTTGAGTTTCTCAAGCGTTTCTTACATCCAAACGGCCATATCTCGCGAACGGATTGACCAATCCGCAAAATTGCTGTTGCATCTGAAAGTAGAAACTCGCCCGATTACAACGGTATGCGTACTTTTCCCCTAGGTCGTTCTAGTTATTCGTTTCGAGCATCAGAACTGCGAAAATTTTGAGTTTCTCATGCATTTCTTACCTCCAAACTGCCATATCTCGCGAACGGATAGACCAATCCGCAAAATTTCTGTTGCATCTGAAAGTAGAAACTCGCCCGATTACAACGGTATGCGTACTTTTCCCCTAGGCCGTGCTAGTTATGCTTGTCGAGCATCAGAACTGCGAAAATTTTGAGTTTCTCAAGCGTTTCTTACCTCCAAACTGCCATATCTCGCGAACGGATCGACCAATCCGCAAAATTTCTGTTGCATCTGAAAGTAGAAACTCGCCCTATTACAACGGTATGCGTACTTTTCCCCTAGGCCGTTCTAGTTATTCGTTTCGAGCATCAGAACAGCGAAAATTTTGAGTTTCTCAAACGTTTCTTACCTCCAAACTGCCATATCTCGCGAACGGACTGAGCAATCCGCAAAATTTCTGTTGCATCTGTTAGTAGAAACTCTCCCGATTACAACGGTATGTGTACTTTTCCCCTATGCCGTTTCAGTTATTCGTTTCGAGCATCAGAACTGCGAAAATTTTGAGTTTCTCATCCGTTTCTTACCTCCAAACTGCCATATCTCGCGAACGGATTGACCAATCCGCAAAATTTCTGGTGCATCAGAAAGGAGAAACTCGCCCGAATACAACGGTATGCGTACTTTGCCCCTAGGCCGTTCTGGTTATTCGTTTCGACCATCAGAACTGCGAAAATTTTGAGTTTCTCAAGCGTTTCTTACCTCCAAACTGCCATATCTCGCGAACGGATCGACCAATCCGCAAAATTTCTGTTGCATCTGAAAGTAGAAACTCGCCCGATCACAACGGTATGAGTACTTTTCCCCTAGACCGTTCTAGTTATTCGTTTCGAGCATCAGAACTGTGAACATTTTTAGTTTCTCAACCGTTTCTTACCTCCAAACTGCCATATCTCGCGAACGGATTGACCAATCCGCAAAATTTCTGTTGCATCTGAAAGTAGAAACTCGCCCGATTACAACGGTATGCGTACTATTCCCCTAGGCCGTTCTAGTTATTCGTTTCGAGCATCAGGACTGTGAAAATTTTGAGTTTCTCCACCGTTTCTTACCTCCAAACTGCCATATCTCGCGAACGGATCGACCAATCTGCAAAATTTCAGTTGCATCTGAAAGTAGATACTCGCCCGATTACAACGGTATGTGTACTCTTCCCCTAGGCCGTTCTAGTTATTCGTTTCGAGCATCAGAACTGCGAAAATTTTGAGTTTCTCAAACGTTTCTTACCTCCAAACTGCCATATCTCGCGAACGGAATGAGCAATCCGCAAAATTTCTGTTGCATCTGAAAGTAGAAACTCGCCCGGTTACAACGGTATGCGTACTTTTCCCCTAGGCCGTTTCATTTATTCGTTTCGAGCATCAGAACTGCCAAAATTTTGAGTTTCTCGTCCGTTTCTTACCTCCAAACTGCCATATCTCGCGAACGGATTGACCAATCTGCAAAATTTCTGTTGCATCTGAAAGTAGAAACTCGCCCGATTACAACGGTATGCGAACTTTTCCCCTAGGCCGTTCTGGTTATTCGTTTCAAGCATCAGAACTGCGAAAATTTTGAGTTTCTCAAGCGTTTCTTACATCCAAACGGCCATATCTCGCGAACGGATTGACCAATCCGCAAAATTTCTGTTGCATCTGAAAGTAGAAACTCGCCCGATCACAACGGTATGAGTACTTTTCCCCTAGACCGTTCTAGTTATTCGTTTCGAGCATCAGAACTGCGAAAATTTTGAGTTTCTCAAGCGTTTCTTACATCCAAACGGCCATATCTCGCGAACGGATTGACCAATCCGCAAAATTTCTGTTGCATCTGAAAGTAGAAACTCGCCCGATCACAACGGTATGAGTACTTTTCCCCTAGACCGTTCTAGTTATTCGTTTCGAGCATCAGAACTGTGAACATTTTTAGTTTCTCAACCGTTTCTTACCTCCAAACTGCCATATCTCGCGAACGGATTGACCAATCCGCAAAATTTCTGTTGCATCTGAAAGTAGAAACTCGCCCGATTACAACGGTATGCGTACTATTCCCCTAGGCCGTTCTAGTTATTCGTTTCGAGCATCAGGACTGTGAAAATTTTGAGTTTCTCCACCGTTTCTTACCTCCAAACTGCCATATCTCGCGAACGGATCGACCAATCTGCAAAATTTCTGTTGCATCTGAAAGTAGAAACTCGCCCGATTACAACGGTATGTGTACTCTTCCCCTAGGCCGTTCTTGTTATTCGTTTCGAGCATCAGAACTGCGAAAATTTTGAGTTTCTCAAACGTTTCTTACCTCCAAACTGCCATATCTCGCGAACGGAATGAGCAATCCGCAAAATTTCTGTTGCATCTGAAAGTAGAAACTCGCCCGATTACAACGGTAGGTGTACTTTTCCCCTAGGCCGTTTCAGTTATTCGTTTCGAGCATCAGAACTGCGAAAATTTTGAGTTTCTCATCCGTTTCTAACCTCCAAACTGCCATATCTCGCGAACGGATTGACCAATCTGCAAAATTTCTGTTGCATCTGAAAGTAGAAACTCGCCCGATTACAACGGTATGCGAACTTTTCCCCTAGGCCGTTCTGGTTATTTGTTTCGAGCATCAGAACTGCGAAAATTTTGAGTTGCTCAAGCGTTTCTTACCTCCAAACTGCCATATCTCGCGAAGGGATTGACCAGTCCGCAAAATTTCTGTTGCATCTGAAAGTAGAAACTCGCCCGATTACAACGGTATGCGTACTTTTCCCCTAGGCCGTTCTAGTTATTCGTTTCGAGCATCAGAACAGCGAAAATTTTGAGTTTCTCAAGCGTTTCTTACATCCAAACGGCCATATCTCGCGAACGGATTGACCAATCCGCAAAATTTCTGTTGCATCTGAAAGTAGAAACTCGCCCGATCACAACGGTATGAGTACTTTTCCCCTAGACCGTTCTAGTTATTCGTTTCGAGCATCAGAACTGTGAACATTTTGAGTTTCTCAACCGTTTCTTAGTTCCAAACTGCCATATCTCGCGAACGGATTGACCACTCCGCAAAATTTCTGTTGCATCTGAAAGTAGAAACTCGCCCGATTACAACGGTATGTGTACTTTTCCCCTAGGCCGTTTCAGTTATTCGTTTCGAGCATCAGAACTGCGAAAATTTTGAGTTTCTCATCCGTTTCTTACCTCCAAACTGCCATATCTCGCGAACGGATTGACCAATCCGCAAAATTTCTGTTGCATCTGAAAGTAGAAACTCGCCCGATTACAACGGTATGCGTACTTTTCCTCTAGGCCGTTCTAGTTTTTCGTTTCGAGCATCAGAACTGCGAAAATTTTGAGTTTCTCAAACTTTGTTACCTCCAAACTGCCATATCTCGCGAACGGATTGACCAATCCGCAAAATTTCTGTTGCATCTGAATGCAGAAACTCGCCCGATTACAACGGTATGTGTACTTTTCCCCTAGGCCGTTCCAGTTATTCGTTTCTAGCATCAGAACTGCGAAAATTTTGAGTTTCTCATGCATTTCTTACCTGCAAACTGCCATGTCTCGCGAACGGATTGACCAATCCGCAAAATTTCTGTTGCATCTGAAAGTAGAAACTCGCCCGATTACAACGGTATGCGTACTTTACCACTAGGCCGTTCTGGTTATTCGTTTCGAGCATCAGAACTACGAAAATTTTGAGTTTCTCAAGCGTTTCTTACTTCCAAACTGCCATATCTCGCGAACGGATTGACCAATCCGCAAAATTTCTGTTGCATCTGAAAGTAGAAGCTCGCCCGATTACAACGGTATGCGTACTTTTCCCCTAGGCCGTTCTCGTTATTCGTTTCGAGCATCAGAACTGCGAAAATTTTGAGTTTCTCAAGCGTTTCTTACATCCAAACGGCCATATCTCGCGAACGGATTGACCAATCCGCAAAATTGCTGTTGCATCTGAAAGTAGAAACTCGCCCGATTACAACGGTATGCGTACTTTTCCCCTAGGTCGTTCTAGTTATTCGTTTCGAGCATCAGAACTGCGAAAATTTTGAGTTTCTCATGCATTTCTTACCTCCAAACTGCCATATCTCGCGAACGGATAGACCAATCCGCAAAATTTCTGTTGCATCTGAAAGTAGAAACTCGCCCGATTACAACGGTATGCGTACTTTTCCCCTAGGCCGTTCTAGTTATGCTTGTCGAGCATCAGAACTGCGAAAATTTTGAGTTTCTCAAGCGTTTCTTACCTCCAAACTGCCATATCTCGCGAACGGATCGACCAATCCGCAAAATTTCTGTTGCATCTGAAAGTAGAAACTCGCCCTATTACAACGGTATGCGTACTTTTCCCCTAGGCCGTTCTAGTTATTCGTTTCGAGCATCAGAACAGCGAAAATTTTGAGTTTCTCAAACGTTTCTTACCTCCAAACTGCCATATCTCGCGAACGGACTGAGCAATCCGCAAAATTTCTGTTGCATCTGTTAGTAGAAACTCTCCCGATTACAACGGTATGTGTACTTTTCCCCTATGCCGTTTCAGTTATTCGTTTCGAGCATCAGAACTGCGAAAATTTTGAGTTTCTCATCCGTTTCTTACCTCCAAACTGCCATATCTCGCGAACGGATTGACCAATCCGCAAAATTTCTGGTGCATCAGAAAGGAGAAACTCGCCCGAATACAACGGTATGCGTACTTTGCCCCTAGGCCGTTCTGGTTATTCGTTTCGACCATCAGAACTGCGAAAATTTTGAGTTTCTCAAGCGTTTCTTACCTCCAAACTGCCATATCTTGCGAACGGATCGACCAATCCGCAAAATTTCTGTTTCATCTGAAAGTAGAAACTCGCCCGATTACAACGGTATGTGTACTTTTCCCCTAGGCCGTTCTGGTTATTCGTTTCGAGCATCAGAACTGCGAAAATTTTGAGTTTCGCAAACGTTTCTTACGTCCAAACTGCCATATCTCGGGAACGGATTGAGCAATCCGCAAAATTTCTGTTGCATCTGTTAGTAGAAACTCGCCCGATTACAACGGTATGTGTACTTTTCCCCTAGGCCGTTTCAGTTATTCGTTTCGAGCATCAGAACTGCGAAAATTTTGAGTTTCTCATCCGTTTCTTACCTCCAAACTGCCATATCTCGCGAACGGATTGACCAATCCGCAAAATTTTTGTTGCATCTGAAAGTAGAAATTCGCCCGATTACAACGGTATGCGTACTTTACCACTGGGCCGTTCTGGTTATTCGTTTCGAGAATCAGAACTGCGAAAATTTTGAGTCTCTCAAGCGTTTCTTACATGCAAACTGCCATGTCTCGCGAACGGATTGACCAATCCGCAAAATTTCTGTTGCATCTGAAAGTAGAAACTCGCCCGATTACAACGTTATGCGTACTTTACCACTGGGCCGTTCTGGTTATTCGTTCCGAGCATCAGAACTGCGAAAATTTTGAGTTTCTCATGCATTTCTTACCTCCAAACTGCCATATCTCGCGAACGGATAGACCAATCCGCAAAATTTCTGTTGCATCTGAAAGTAGAAACTCGCCCGATTACAACGGTATGCGTACTTTTCCCCTAGGCCGTTCTAGTTATGCTTGTCGAGCATCAGAACTGCGAAAATTTTGAGTTTCTCAAGCGTTTCTTACCTCCAAACTGCCATATCTCGCGAACGGATCGACCAATCCGCAAAATTTCTGTTGCATCTGAAAGTAGAAACTCGCCCTATTACAACGGTATGCGTACTTTTCCCCTAGGCCGTTCTAGTTATTCGTTTCGAGCATCAGAACAGCGAAAATTTTGAGTTTCTCAAACGTTTCTTACCTCCAAACTGCCATATCTCGCGAACGGACTGAGCAATCCGCAAAATTTCTGTTGCATCTGTTAGTAGAAACTCTCCCGATTACAACGGTATGTGTACTTTTCCCCTATGCCGTTTCAGTTATTCGTTTCGAGCATCAGAACTGCGAAAATTTTGAGTTTCTCATCTGTTTCTTACCTCCAAACTGCCATATCTCGCGAACGGATTGACCAATCCGCAAAATTTCTGGTGCATCAGAAAGGAGAAACTCGCCCGAATACAACGGTATGCGTACTTTGCCCCTAGGCCGTTCTGGTTATTCGTTTCGACCATCAGAACTGCGAAAATTTTGAGTTTCTCAAGCGTTTCTTACCTCCAAACTGCCATATCTCGCGAACGGATCGACCAATCCGCAAAATTTCTGTTTCATCTGAAAGTAGAAACTCGCCCGATTACAACGGTATGTGTACTTTTCCCCTAGGCCGTTCTGGTTATTCGTTTCGAGCATCAGAACTGCGAAAATTTTGAGTTTCGCAAACGTTTCTTACTTCCAAACTGCCATATCTCGGGAACGGATTGAGCAATCCGCAAAATTTCTGTTGCATCTGTTAGTAGAAACTCGCCCGATTACAACGGTATGTGTACTTTTCCCCTAGGCCGTTTCAGTTATTCGTTTCGAGCATCAGAACTGCGAAAATTTTGAGTTTCTCATCCGTTTCTTACCTCCAAACTGCCATATCTCGCGAACGGATTGACCAATCCGCAAAATTTTTGTTGCATCTGAAAGTAGAAATTCGCCCGATTACAACGGTATGCGTACTTTACCACTGGGCCGTTCTGGTTATTCGTTTCGAGAATCAGAACTGCGAAAATTTTGAGTCTCTCAAGCGTTTCTTACATGCAAACTGCCATGTCTCGCGAACGGATTGACCAATCCGCAAAATTTCTGTTGCATCTGAAAGTAGAAACTCGCCCGATTACAACGTTATGCGTACTTTACCACTGGGCCGTTCTGGTTATTCGTTCCGAGCATCAGAACTGCGAAAATTTTGAGATTCTCAAGCGTTTCTTACCTCCAAACTGCCATATCTCGCGAACGGATTGACCAATCCGCAAAATTTCTGTTGCATCTGAAAGTAGAAACTCGCCCGATTACAACGGTATGCGTACTTTTCCCCTAGGCCGTTCTAGTTATGCTTGTCGAGCATCAGAACTGCGAAAATTTTGAGTTTCTCAAGCGTTTCTTACCTCCAAACTGCCATATCTCGCGAACGGATCGACCAATCCGCAAAATTTCTATTGCATCTGAAAGTAGAAACTCGCCCGATTACAACGGTATGCGTACTTTTCCCCTAGGCCGTTCTAGTTATTCGTTTCGAGCATCAGAACTGCGAAAATTTGAGTTTCTCAAACGTTTCTTACCTCCAAACTGCCATATCTCGCGAACGGATTGACCAATCCGCAAAATTTCTGTTGCATCTGAATGTAGAAACTCGCCCGATTACAACGGTATGTGTACTTTTCCCCTAGGCCGTTCTGGTTATTCGTTTCGAGCATCAGAACTGTGAAAATTTTGAGTTTCTCATGCATTTCTTACCTCCAAACTGCCATATCTCGGGAACGGATTGACCAATCCGCAAAATTTCTGTTGCATCTGAATGTAGAAACTCGCCCGATTACAACGGAATGTGTACTTTTCCCCTAGGCCGTTCTGGTTATTCGTTTCGAGCATCAGAACTGCGAAAATTTTGAGTTTCTCATGCATTTCTTACCTGCAAACTGCCATGTCTCGCGAACGGATTGACCAATCCGCAAAATTTCTGTTGCATCTGAAAGTAGAAACTCGCCCGATTACAACGGTATGCGTACTTTACCACTGGGCCGTTCTGGTTATTCGTTTCGAGAATCAGAACTGCGAAAATTTTGAGTTTCTCAAGCGTTTCTTACATCCAAACGGCCATATCTCGCGAACGGATTGACCAATCCGCAAAATTGCTGTTGCATCTGAAAGTATAAACTCGCCCGATTACAACGGTATGCGAACTTTTCCCCTAGGCCGTTCTGGTTATTCGTTTCGAGCATCAGAACTGCGAAAATTTTGAGTTTCTCATGCATTTCTTACCTCCAAACTGCCATATCTCGCGAACGGATTGACCAATCCGCAAAGTTTCTGTTGCATCTGAAAGTAGAAACTCGCCCGATTACAACGGTATGCGAACTTTTCCCCTAGGCCTTTCTGGTTATTCGTTTCGAGCATCAGAACTGCGAAAATTTTGAGTTTCTCATGCATTTCTTACCTCCAAACTGCCATATCTCGCGAACGGATTGACCAATCCGCAAAATTTCTGTTGCATCTGAAAGTAGAAACTCGACCGATTACAACGGTATGCGTACTCTTCCCGTAGGCCGTTCTAGTTATTCGTTTCGAGCATCAGAAGTGTGAACATTTTGAGTTGCTCAAGCGTTTCTAACCTCCAAACTGCGATATCTCGCGAACGGATTGTCCAATCCGCAAAATTTCTGTTGCATCTGAAAGTAGAAACTCGCCCGATTACAACGGTAGGTGTACTTTTCCCCTAGGCCGTTCTAGTTATCCGTTTCGAGCATCAGAACTGCGAAAATTTTGAGTTTCTCAAACGTTTGTTACCTCCAAACTGCCATATCTCGCGAACGGATTGACCAATCCGCAAAATTTTTGTTGCATCTGAAAGTAGAAACTCTCCCGATTACAAGGGTATGTGTACTTTTCCCCTAGGCCGTTCTATTTATTCGTATCGAGCATCAGAACTGCGAAAATTTTGAGTTTCTCAAACGTTTCTTACCTCCAAACTGCCATATCTCGCGAACGGATTGACCAATCCGCAAAATTTTTGTTGCATCTGAAAGTAGAAACTCGCCCGATTACAAGGGTATGTGTACTTTTCCCCTAGGCCGTTCTATTTATTCGTATCGAGCATCAGAACTGCGAAAATTTTGAGTTTCTCCAACGTTTCTTACCTCCAAACTGCCATATCTCGCGAACGGATTGACCAATCCGCAAAATTTCTGTTGCATCTGAATGTAGAAACTCGCCCGATTACAACGGTATGCGTACTTTACCACTGGGCCGTTCTGGTTATTCGTTCCGAGCATCAGAACTGCGAAAATTTTGAAATTCTCAAGCGTTTCTTACCTCCAAACTGCCATATCTCGCGAACGGATTGACCAATCCGCAAAATTTCTGTTGCATCTGAAAGTAGAAACTCGCCCGATTACAACGGTATGCGTACTTTTCCCCTAGGCCGTTCTAGTTATGCTTGTCGAGCATCAGAACTGCGAAAATTTTGAGTTTCTCAAGCGTTTCTTACCTCCAAACTGCCATATCTCGCGAACGGATCGACCAATCCGCAAAATTTCTATTGCATCTGAAAGTAGAAACTCGCCCGATTACAACGGTATGCGTACTTTTACCCTAGGCCGTTCTAGTTATTCGTTTCGAGCATCAGAACTGCGAAAATTTTGAGTTTCTCAAACGTTTCTTACCTCCAAACTGCCATATCTCGCGAACGGATTGACCAATCCGCAAAATTTCTGTTGCATCTGAATGTAGAAACTCGCCCGATTACAACGGTATGTGTACTTTTCCCCTAGGCCGTTCTGGTTATTCGTTTCGAGCATCAGAACTGCGAAAATTTTGAGTTTCTCATGCATTTCTTACCTCCAAACTGCCATATCTCGTGAACGGATTGACCAATCCGCAAAATTTCTGTTGCATCTGAATGTAGAAACTCGCCCGATTACAACGGTATGTGTACTTTTCCCGTAGGCCGTTCTGGTTATTCGTTTCGAGCATCAGAACTGCGAAAATTTTGAGTTTCTCATGCATTTCTTACCTGCAAACTGCCATGTCTCGCGAACGGATTGACCAATCCGCAAAGTTTCTGTTGCATCTGAAAGTAGAAACTCGCCCGATTACAACGGTATGCGTACTTTACCACTGGGCCGTTCTGGTTATTCGTTTCGAGAATCAGAACTGCGAAAATTTTGAGTTTCTCAAGCGTTTCTTACATCCAAACGGCCATATCTCGCGAACGGATTGACCAATCCGCAAAATTGCTGTTGCATCTGAAAGTATAAACTCGCCCGATTACAACGGTATGCGAACTTTTCCCCTAGGCCGTTCTGGTTATTCGTTTCGAGCATCAGAACTGCGAAAAGTTTGAGTTTCTCATGCATTTCTTACCTCCAAACTGCCATATGTCGCGAACGGATTGACCAATCCGCAAAGTTTCTGTTGCATCTGAAAGTAGAAACTCGCCCGATTACAACGGTATGCGAACTTTTCCCCTAGGCCTTTCTGGTTATTCGTTTCGAGCATCAGAACTGCGAAAATTTTGAGTTTCTCATGCATTTCTTACCTCCAAACTGCCATATCTCGCGAACGGATTGACCAATCCGCAAAATTTCTGTTGCATCTGAAAGTAGAAACTCGACCGATTACAACGGTATGCGTACTTTTCCCGTAGGCCGTTCTAGTTATTCGTTTCGAGCATCAGAAGTGTGAACATTTTGAGTTGCTCAAGCGTTTCTAACCTCCAAACTGCGATATCTCGCGAACGGATTGTCCAATCCGCAAAATTTCTGTTGCATCTGAAAGTAGAAACTCGCCCGATTACAACGGTAGGTGTACTTTTCCCCTAGGCCGTTCTAGTTATCCGTTTCGAGCATCAGAACTGCGAAAATTTTGAGTTTCTCAAACGTTTGTTACCTCCAAACTGCCATATCTCGCGAACGGATTGACCAATCCGCAAAATTTTTGTTGCATCTGAAAGTAGAAACTCTCCCGATTACAAGGGTATGTGTACTTTTCCCCTAGGCCGTTCTATTTATTCGTATCGAGCATCAGAACTGCGAAAATTTTGAGTTTCTCAAACGTTTCTTACCTCCAAACTGCCATATCTCGCGAACGGATTGACCAATCCGCAAAATTTTTGTTGCATCTGAAAGTAGAAACTCGCCCGATTACAAGGGTATGTGTACTTTTCCCCTAGGCCGTTCTATTTATTCGTATCGAGCATCAGAACTGCGAAAATTTTGAGTTTCTCCAACGTTTCTTACCTCCAAACTGCCATATCTCGCGAACGGATTGACCAATCCGCAAAATTTCTGTTGCATCTGAATGTAGAAACTCGCCCGATTACAACGGTATGCGTACTTTGCCCCTAGGCCGTTCTGGTTATTCGTTTCGACCATCAGAACTGCGAAAATTTTGAGTTTCTCATGCATTTCTTACCTCCAAACTGCCATATCTCGCGAACGGAATGACCAATCCGCAAAGCTTCTGTTGCATCTGAAAGTAGAAACCCGGCCGATTACAACGGTATGCGTACTTTTCCCGTAGGCCGTTCTAGTTATTCGTTTCGAGCATCAGAAATGTGAAACTTTTGAGTTGCTCAAGTTTTTCTAACCTCCAAACTGCGATATCTCGCGAACGGATTGACCATTCCGCAAAATTTCTGTTGCATCTGAAAGTAGAAATTCGCCCGATTACAACGGTAGGTGTACTTCTCCCCTAGGCCGTTCCAGTTATTCGTTTCGAGCATCGGAACTGCGAAAATTTTGAGTTTCTCATCCGTTTCTTACCTCCAAACTGCCATATCTCGCGACCGGATTGACCAATCCGCAAAATTTTTGTTGCATCTGAAAGTAGAAACTCGCCCGATTACAACGGTATGTGTACTTTTCCCCTAGGCCGTTCTAGTTATTCGTATCGAGCATCAGAACTGCGAAAATTTTGAGTTTCTCAAACGTTTCTTACCTCCAAACTGCCATATCTCGCGAACGGATTGACCAATCCGCAAAATTTCTGTTGCATCTGAAAGTAGAAACTCGCCCGATTACAACGGTATGCGTACTTTTCCCCTAGGCCGTTCCAGTTATCCGTTTCGAGCATCAGAACTGCGAAAATTTTGAGTTTCTCAAACGTTTGTTACCTCCAAACTGCCATATCTCGCGAACGGATTGACCAATCCGCAAAATTTTTGTTGCATCTGAAAGTAGAAACTCGCCCGATTACAACGGTATGCGAACTTTTCCCCTAGGCCTTTCTGGTTATTCGTTTCGAGCATCAGAACTGCGAAAATTTTGAGTTTCTCATGCATTTCTTACCTCCAAACTGCCATATCTCGCGAACGGATTGACCAATCCGCAAAATTTCTGTTGCATCTGAAAGTAGAAACTCGACCGATTACAACGGTATGCGTACTTTTCCCGTAGGCCGTTCTAGTTATTCGTTTCGAGCATCAGAAGTGTGAACATTTTGAGTTGCTCAAGCGTTTCTAACCTCCAAACTGCGATATCTCGCGAACGGATTGTCCAATCCGCAAAATTTCTGTTGCATCTGAATGTAGAAACTCGCCCGATTACAACGGTATGCGTACTTTGCCCCTAGGCCGTTCTGGTTATTCGTTTCGACCATCAGAACTGCGAAAATTTTGAGTTTCTCATGCATTTCTTACCTCCAAACTGCCATATCTCGCGAACGGAATGACCAATCCGCAAAGCTTCTGTTGCATCTGAAAGTAGAAACCCGGCCGATTACAACGGTATGCGTACTTTTCCCGTAGGCCGTTCTAGTTATTCGTTTCGAGCATCAGAAATGTGAAACTTTTGAGTTGCTCAAGTTTTTCTAACCTCCAAACTGCGATATCTCGCGAACGGATTGACCATTCCGCAAAATTTCTGTTGCATCTGAAAGTAGAAATTCGCCCGATTACAACGGTAGGTGTACTTCTCCCCTAGGCCGTTCCAGTTATTCGTTTCGAGCATCGGAACTGCGAAAATTTTGAGTTTCTCATCCGTTTCTTACCTCCAAACTGCCATATCTCGCGACCGGATTGACCAATCCGCAAAATTTTTGTTGCATCTGAAAGTAGAAACTCGCCCGATTACAACGGTATGTGTACTTTTCCCCTAGGCCGTTCTAGTTATTCGTATCGAGCATCAGAACTGCGAAAATTTTGAGTTTCTCAAACGTTTCTTACCTCCAAACTGCCATATCTCGCGAACGGATTGACCAATCCGCAAAATTTCTGTTGCATCTGAAAGTAGAAACTCGCCCGATTACAACGGTATGCGTACTTTTCCCCTAGGCCGTTCCAGTT
Organism: Ptiloglossa arizonensis; assembly: GCF_051014685.1. Taxonomy (NCBI): domain Eukaryota; kingdom Metazoa; phylum Arthropoda; class Insecta; order Hymenoptera; family Colletidae; genus Ptiloglossa; species Ptiloglossa arizonensis. Next base: position 92,403 of record NW_027478522.1, read on the forward strand.
ATCCGTTTCGAGCATCAGAACTGCGAAAATTTTGAGTTTCTCAAACGTTTCTTACCTCCAAACTGCCATATCTCGCGAACGGATTGACCTATCCGCAAAATTTCTGTTGCATCTGAATGTAGAAACTCGCCCGATTACAACGGTATGTGTACTTTTCCCCTAGGCCGTTCTGGTTAATCGTTTCGAGCATCAGAACTGCGAAAATTTTGAGTTTCTCATGCATTTCTTTCCTCCAAACTGCCATATCTCGCGAACGGAATGACCAATCGGCAAAACTTCTGTTGCATCTGAAAGTAGAAACCCGGCCGATTACAACGGTATGCGTACTTTTCCCGTAGGCCGTTCTAGTTATTCGTTTCGAGCATCAGAAATGTGAAAATTTTGAGTTGCTCAAGCGTTTCTAACCTCCAAACTGCGATATCTCGCGAACGGATTGACCAATCCGCAAAATTTCTGTTGCATCTGAAAGTAGAAACTCGCCCGATTACAACGGTAGGTGTACTTCTCCCCTAGGCCGTTCCAGTTATTCGTTTCGAGCATCGGAACTGCGAAAATTTTGAGTTTCTCAAGCGTTTCTAACCTCCAAACTGCGATATCTCGCGAACGGATTGACCAATCCGCAAAATTTCTGTTGCATCTGAAAGTAGAAACTCGCCCGATTACAACGGTAGGTGTACTTTTCCCCTAGGCCGTTCTAGTTATCCGTTTCGAGTATCAGAACTGCGAAAATTTTGAGTTTCTCAAACGTTTGTTACCTCCAAACTGCCATATCTCGCGAACGGAATGACCAATCCGCAAAACTTCTGTTGCATCTGAAAGTAGAAACCCGGCCGATTACAAGGGTGTGCGTACTTTTCCCCTAGGCCGTTCTAGTTATCCGTTTCGAGTATCAGAACTGCGAAAATTTTGAGTTTCTCAAACGTTTGTTACCTCCAAACTGCCATATCTCGCGAACGGATTGACCAATCCGCAAAATTTTTGTTGCATCTGAAAGTAGAAACTCGCCCGATTACAACGGTATGTGTACTTTTCCCCTAGGCCGTTCTATTTATTCGTATCGAGCATCAGAACTGCGAAAATTTTGAGTTTCTCAAACGTTTCTAACCTCCAAACTGCGATATCTCGCGAACGGATTGACCAATCCGCAAAATTTCTGTTGCATCTGAAAGTAGAAACTCGCCCGATTACAACGGTAGGTGTACTTCTCCCCTAGGCCGTTCCAGTTATTCGTTTCGAGCATCGGAACTGCGAAAATTTTGAGTTTCTCATCCGTTTCTTACCTCCAAACTGCCATATCTCGCGAACGGATTGACCAATCCGCAAAATTTTTGTTGCATCTGAAAGTAGAAACTCGCCCGATTAAAACGGTATGTGTACTTTTCCCCTAGGCCGTTCTAGTTATTCGTATCGAGCATCAGAACTGCGAAAATTTTGAGTTTCTCAAACGTTTCTTACCTCCAAGCTGCCATATCTCGCGAACGGATTGACCAATCCGCAAAATTTCTGTTGCATCTGAATGTAGAAACTCGCCCGATTACAACGGTGTGTGTACTTTTCCCCTAGGCCGTTCTGGATATTCGTTTCGAGCATCAGAATTGCGAAAATTTTGAGTTTCTCATGCATTTCTTACCTCCAAACTGCCATATCTCGCGAACGGAATGACCAATCGGCAAAACTTCTGTTGCATCTGAAAGTAGAAACCCGGCCGATTACAACGGTATGCGTACTTTTCCCGTAGGCCGTTCTAGTTATTCGTTTCGAGCATCAGAAATGTGCAAATTTTGAGTTGCTCAAGCGTTTCTAACCTCCAAACTGCGATATCTCGCGAACGGATTGACCAATCCGCAAAATTTCTGTTGCATCTGAAAGTAGAAACTCGCCCGATTACAACGGTAGGTGTACTTCTCCCCTAGGCCGTTCCAGTTATTCGTTTCGAGCATCGGAACTGCGAAAATTTTGAGTTTCTCATCCGTTTCTTACCTCCAAACTGCCATATCTCGCGAACGGATTGACCAATCCGCAAAATTTCTGTTGCATCTGAATGTAGAAACTCGCCCGATTACAACGGTATGTGTACTTTTCCCCTAGGCCGTTCTGGTTATTCGTTTCGAGCATCAGAACTGCGAAAATTTTGAGTTTCTCATGCATTTCTTACCTCCAAACTGCCATATCTCGCGAACGGAATGACCAATCCGCAAAACTTCTGTTGCATCTGAAAGTAGAAACTCGACCGATTACAACGGTATGCGTACTTTTCCCGTAGGCCGTTCTAGTTATTCGTTTCGAGCATCAGAAGTGTGAACATTTTGAGTTGCTCAAGCGTTTCTAACCTCCAAACTGCGATATCTCGCGAACGGATTGTCCAATCCGCAAAATTTCTGTTGCATCTGAAAGTAGAAACTCGCCCGATTACAACGGTAGGTGTACTTTTCCCCTAGGCCGTTCTAGTTATCCGTTTCGAGCATCAGAACTGCGAAAATTTTGAGTTTCTCAAACGTTTGTTACCTCCAAACTGCCATATCTCGCGAACGGATTGACCAATCCGCAAAATTTTTGTTGCATCTGAAAGTAGAAACTCTCCCGATTACAAGGGTATGTGTACTTTTCCCCTAGGCCGTTCTATTTATTCGTATCGAGCATCAGAACTGCGAAAATTTTGAGTTTCTCAAACGTTTCTTACCTCCAAACTGCCATATCTCGCGAACGGATTGACCAATCCGCAAAATTTTTGTTGCATCTGAAAGTAGAAACTCGCCCGATTACAAGGGTATGTGTACTTTTCCCCTAGGCCGTTCTATTTATTCGTATCGAGCATCAGAACTGCGAAAATTTTGAGTTTCTCCAACGTTTCTTACCTCCAAACTGCCATATCTCGCGAACGGATTGACCAATCCGCAAAATTTCTGTTGCATCTGAATGTAGAAACTCGCCCGATTACAACGGTATGCGTACTTTGCCCCTAGGCCGTTCTGGTTATTCGTTTCGACCATCAGAACTGCGAAAATTTTGAGTTTCTCATGCATTTCTTACCTCCAAACTGCCATATCTCGCGAACGGAATGACCAATCCGCAAAGCTTCTGTTGCATCTGAAAGTAGAAACCCGGCCGATTACAACGGTATGCGTACTTTTCCCGTAGGCCGTTCTAGTTATTCGTTTCGAGCATCAGAAATGTGAAACTTTTGAGTTGCTCAAGTTTTTCTAACCTCCAAACTGCGATATCTCGCGAACGGATTGACCATTCCGCAAAATTTCTGTTGCATCTGAAAGTAGAAATTCGCCCGATTACAACGGTAGGTGTACTTCTCCCCTAGGCCGTTCCAGTTATTCGTTTCGAGCATCGGAACTGCGAAAATTTTGAGTTTCTCATCCGTTTCTTACCTCCAAACTGCCATATCTCGCGACCGGATTGACCAATCCGCAAAATTTTTGTTGCATCTGAAAGTAGAAACTCGCCCGATTACAACGGTATGTGTACTTTTCCCCTAGGCCGTTCTAGTTATTCGTATCGAGCATCAGAACTGCGAAAATTTTGAGTTTCTCAAACGTTTCTTACCTCCAAACTGCCATATCTCGCGAACGGATTGACCAATCCGCAAAATTTCTGTTGCATCTGAAAGTAGAAACTCGCCCGATTACAACGGTATGCGTACTTTTCCCCTAGGCCGTTCCAGTTATCCGTTTCGAGCATCAGAACTGCGAAAATTTTGAGTTTCTCAAACGTTTGTTACCTCCAAACTGCCATATCTCGCGAACGGATTGACCAATCCGCAAAATTTTTGTTGCATCTGAAAGTAGAAACTCGCCCGATTACAACGGTATGCGAACTTTTCCCCTAGGCCTTTCTGGTTATTCGTTTCGAGCATCAGAACTGCGAAAATTTTGAGTTTCTCATGCATTTCTTACCTCCAAACTGCCATATCTCGCGAACGGATTGACCAATCCGCAAAATTTCTGTTGCATCTGAAAGTAGAAACTCGACCGATTACAACGGTATGCGTACTTTTCCCGTAGGCCGTTCTAGTTATTCGTTTCGAGCATCAGAAGTGTGAACATTTTGAGTTGCTCAAGCGTTTCTAACCTCCAAACTGCGATATCTCGCGAACGGATTGTCCAATCCGCAAAATTTCTGTTGCATCTGAATGTAGAAACTCGCCCGATTACAACGGTATGCGTACTTTGCCCCTAGGCCGTTCTGGTTATTCGTTTCGACCATCAGAACTGCGAAAATTTTGAGTTTCTCATGCATTTCTTACCTCCAAACTGCCATATCTCGCGAACGGAATGACCAATCCGCAAAGCTTCTGTTGCATCTGAAAGTAGAAACCCGGCCGATTACAACGGTATGCGTACTTTTCCCGTAGGCCGTTCTAGTTATTCGTTTCGAGCATCAGAAATGTGAAACTTTTGAGTTGCTCAAGTTTTTCTAACCTCCAAACTGCGATATCTCGCGAACGGATTGACCATTCCGCAAAATTTCTGTTGCATCTGAAAGTAGAAATTCGCCCGATTACAACGGTAGGTGTACTTCTCCCCTAGGCCGTTCCAGTTATTCGTTTCGAGCATCGGAACTGCGAAAATTTTGAGTTTCTCATCCGTTTCTTACCTCCAAACTGCCATATCTCGCGACCGGATTGACCAATCCGCAAAATTTTTGTTGCATCTGAAAGTAGAAACTCGCCCGATTACAACGGTATGTGTACTTTTCCCCTAGGCCGTTCTAGTTATTCGTATCGAGCATCAGAACTGCGAAAATTTTGAGTTTCTCAAACGTTTCTTACCTCCAAACTGCCATATCTCGCGAACGGATTGACCAATCCGCAAAATTTCTGTTGCATCTGAAAGTAGAAACTCGCCCGATTACAACGGTATGCGTACTTTTCCCCTAGGCCGTTCCAGTTATCCGTTTCGAGCATCAGAACTGCGAAAATTTTGAGTTTCTCAAACGTTTCTTACCTCCAAACTGCCATATCTCGCGAACGGATTGACCTATCCGCAAAATTTCTGTTGCATCTGAATGTAGAAACTCGCCCGATTACAACGGTATGTGTACTTTTCCCCTAGGCCGTTCTGGTTAATCGTTTCGAGCATCAGAACTGCGAAAATTTTGAGTTTCTCATGCATTTCTTTCCTCCAAACTGCCATATCTCGCGAACGGAATGACCAATCGGCAAAACTTCTGTTGCATCTGAAAGTAGAAACCCGGCCGATTACAACGGTATGCGTACTTTTCCCGTAGGCCGTTCTAGTTATTCGTTTCGAGCATCAGAAATGTGAAAATTTTGAGTTGCTCAAGCGTTTCTAACCTCCAAACTGCGATATCTCGCGAACGGATTGACCAATCCGCAAAATTTCTGTTGCATCTGAAAGTAGAAACTCGCCCGATTACAACGGTAGGTGTACTTCTCCCCTAGGCCGTTCCAGTTATTCGTTTCGAGCATCGGAACTGCGAAAATTTTGAGTTTCTCAAGCGTTTCTAACCTCCAAACTGCGATATCTCGCGAACGGATTGACCAATCCGCAAAATTTCTGTTGCATCTGAAAGTAGAAACTCGCCCGATTACAACGGTAGGTGTACTTTTCCCCTAGGCCGTTCTAGTTATCCGTTTCGAGTATCAGAACTGCGAAAATTTTGAGTTTCTCAAACGTTTGTTACCTCCAAACTGCCATATCTCGCGAACGGAATGACCAATCCGCAAAACTTCTGTTGCATCTGAAAGTAGAAACCCGGCCGATTACAAGGGTATGCGTACTTTTCCCCTAGGCCGTTCTAGTTATCCGTTTCGAGTATCAGAACTGCGAAAATTTTGAGTTTCTCAAACGTTTGTTACCTCCAAACTGCCATATCTCGCGAACGGATTGACCAATCCGCAAAATTTTTGTTGCATCTGAAAGTAGAAACTCGCCCGATTACAACGGTATGTGTACTTTTCCCCTAGGCCGTTCTATTTATTCGTATCGAGCATCAGAACTGCGAAAATTTTGAGTTTCTCAAACGTTTCTAACCTCCAAACTGCGATATCTCGCGAACGGATTGACCAATCCGCAAAATTTCTGTTGCATCTGAAAGTAGAAACTCGCCCGATTACAACGGTAGGTGTACTTCTCCCCTAGGCCGTTCCAGTTATTCGTTTCGAGCATCGGAACTGCGAAAATTTTGAGTTTCTCATCCGTTTCTTACCTCCAAACTGCCATATCTCGCGAACGGATTGACCAATCCGCAAAATTTTTGTTGCATCTGAAAGTAGAAACTCGCCCGATTAAAACGGTATGTGTACTTTTCCCCTAGGCCGTTCTAGTTATTCGTATCGAGCATCAGAACTGCGAAAATTTTGAGTTTCTCAAACGTTTCTTACCTCCAAGCTGCCATATCTCGCGAACGGATTGACCAATCCGCAAAATTTCTGTTGCATCTGAATGTAGAAACTCGCCCGATTACAACGGTGTGTGTACTTTTCCCCTAGGCCGTTCTGGATATTCGTTTCGAGCATCAGAATTGCGAAAATTTTGAGTTTCTCATGCATTTCTTACCTCCAAACTGCCATATCTCGCGAACGGAATGACCAATCGGCAAAACTTCTGTTGCATCTGAAAGTAGAAACCCGGCCGATTACAACGGTATGCGCACTTTTCCCGTAGGCCGTTCTAGTTATTCGTTTCGAGCATCAGAAATGTGCAAATTTTGAGTTGCTCAAGCGTTTCTAACCTCCAAACTGCGATATCTCGCGAACGGATTGACCAATCCGCAAAATTTCTGTTGCATCTGAAAGTAGAAACTCGCCCGATTACAACGGTAGGTGTACTTCTCCCCTAGGCCGTTCCAGTTATTCGTTTCGAGCATCGGAACTGCGAAAATTTTGAGTTTCTCATCCGTTTCTTACCTCCAAACTGCCATATCTCGCGAACGGATTGACCAATCCGCAAAATTTCTGTTGCATCTGAATGTAGAAACTCGCCCGATTACAACGGTATGTGTACTTTTCCCCTAGGCCGTTCTGGTTATTCGTTTCGAGCATCAGAACTGCGAAAATTTTGAGTTTCTCATGCATTTCTTACCTCCAAACTGCCATATCTCGCGAACGGAATGACCAATCCGCAAAACTTCTGTTGCATCTGAAAGTAGAAACCCGCCCGATTACAACGGTATGCGTACTTTTCCCGTAGGCCGTTCTAGTTATTCGTTTCGAGCATCAGAAATGTGAAAATTTTGAGTTGCTCAAGCGTTTCTAACCTCCAAACTGCGATATCTCGCGAACGGATTGACCAATCCGCAATATTTCTGTTGCATCTGAAAGTAGAAACTCGCCCGATTACAACGGTAGGTGTACTTTTCCCCTAGGCCGTTCTAGTTATTCGTATCGAGCATCAGAACTGCGAAAATTTTGAGTTTCTCAAACGTTTCTTACCTCCAAACTGCCATATCTCGCGAACGGATTGACCAATCCGCAAAATTTCTGTTGCATCTGAATGTAGAAACTCGCCCGATTACAACGGTGTGTGTACTTTTCCCCTAGGCCGTTCTGGATATTCGTTTCGAGCATCAGAATTGCGAAAATTTTGAGTTTCTCATGCATTTCTTACCTCCAAACTGCCATATCTCGCGAACGGAATGACCAATCCGCAAAACTTCTGTTGCATCTGAAAGTAGAAACCCGGCCGATTACAACGGTATGCGTACTTTTCCCGTAGGCCGTTCTAGTTATTCGTTTCGAGCATCAGAAATGTGCAAATTTTGAGTTGCTCAAGCGTTTCTAACCTCCAAACTGCGATATCTCGCGAACGGATTGACCAATCCGCAAAATTTCTGTTGCATCTGGAAGTAGAAACTCGCCCGATTACAACGGTAGGTGTAGTTCTCCCCTAGGCCGTTCCAGTTATTCGTTTCGAGCATCGGAACTGCGAAAATTTTGAGTTTCTCATCCGTTTCTTACCTCCAAACTGCCATATCTCGCGAACGGATTGACCAATCCGCAAAATTTCTGTTGCATCTGAATGTAGAAACTCGCCCGATTACAACGGTATGTGTACTTTTCCCCTAGGCCGTTCTGGTTATTCGTTTCGAGCATCAGAACTGCGAAAATTTTGAGTTTCTCATGCATTTCTTACCTCCAAACTGCCATATCTCGCGAACGGAATGACCAATCCGCAAAACTTCTGTTGCATCTGAAAGTAGAAACCCGCCCGATTACAACGGTATGCGTACTTTTCCCGTAGGCCGTTCTAGTTATTCGTTTCGAGCATCAGAAATGTGAAAATTTTGAGTTGCTCAAGCGTTTCTAACCTCCAAACTGCGATATCTCGCGAACGGATTGACCAATCCGCAATATTTCTGTTGCATCTGAAAGTAGAAACTCGCCCGATTACAACGGTAGGTGTACTTTTCCCCTAGGCCGTTCTAGTTATTCGTATCGAGCATCAGAACTGCGAAAATTTTGAGTTTCTCAAACGTTTCTTACCTCCAAACTGCCATATCTCGCGAACGGATTGACCAATCCGCAAAATTTCTGTTGCATCTGAAAGTAGAAACTCGCCCGATTGCAACGGTATGCGTACTTTTCCCCTAGGCCGTTCTAGTTAACCGTTTCGAGCATCAGAACTGCGAAAATTTTGAGTTTCGCAAACGTTTCTTACTTCCAAACTGCCATATCTCGGGAACGGATTGAGCAATCCGCAAAATTTCTGTTGCATCTGTTAGTAGAAACTCGCCCGATTACAACGGTATGTGTACTTTTCCCCTAGGCCGTTTCAGTTATTCGTTTCGAGCATCAGAACTGCGAAAATTTTGAGTTTCTCATCCGATTCTTACCTCCAAACTGCCATATCTCGCCAACGGATTGACCAATCCGCAAAATTTTTGTTGCATCTGAAAGTAGAAACTCGCCCGATTACAACGGTATGCGTACTTTACCACTTTGCCGTTCTGGTTATTCGTTTCGAGAATCAGAACTGCGAAAATTTTGAGTTTCTCAAGCGTTTCTTACATGCAAACTGCCATGTCTCGCGAACGGATTGACCAATCCGCAAAATTTCTGTTGCATCTGAAAGTAGAAACTCGCCCGATTACAACGTTATGCGTACTTTACCACTGGGCCGTTCTGGTTATTCGTTCCGAGCATCAGAACTGCGAAAATTTTGAGATTCTCAAGCGTTTCTTACCTCCAAACTGCCATATCTCGCGAACGGATTGACCAATCCGCAAAATTTCTGTTGCATCTGAAAGTAGAAACTCGCCCGATTACAACGGTATGCGTACTTTTCCCCTAGGCCGTTCTAGTTATGCTTGTCGAGCATCAGAACTGCGAAAATTTTGAGTTTCTCAAGCGTTTCTTACCTCCAAACTGCCATATCTCGCGAACGGATCGACCAATCCGCAAAATTTCTATTGCATCTGAAAGTAGAAACTCGCCCGATTACAACGGTATGCGTACTTTTCCCCTAGGCCGTTCTAGTTATTCGTTTCGAGCATCAGAACTGCGAAAATTTTGAGTTTCTCAAACGTTTCTTACCTCCAAACTGCCATATCTCGCGAACGGATTGACCAATCCGCAAAATTTCTGTTGCATCTGAATGTAGAAACTCGCCCGATTACAACGGTATGTGTACTTTTCCCCTAGGCCGTTCTGGTTATTCGTTTCGAGCATCAGAACTGCGAAAATTTTGAGTTTCTCATGCATTTCTTACCTCCAAACTGCCATATCTCGCGAACGGATTGACCAATCCGCAAAATTTCTGTTGCATCTGAATGTAGAAACTCGCCCGATTACAACGGTATGTGTACTTTTCCCCTAGGCCGTTCTGGTTATTCGTTTCGAGCATCAGAACTGCGAAAATTTTGAGTTTCTCATGCATTTCTTACCTGCAAACTGCCATGTCTCGCGAACGGATTGACCAATCCGCAAAATTTCTGTTGCATCTGAAAGTAGAAACTCGCCCGATTACAACGGTATGCGTACTTTACCACTGGGCCGTTCTGGTTATTCGTTTCGAGAATCAGAACTGCGAAAATTTTGAGTTTCTCAAGCGTTTCTTACCTCCAAACTGCCATATCTCGCGAACGGATTGACCAATCCGCAAAATTTCTGTTGCATCTGAATGTAGAAACTCGCCCGATTACAACGGTATGTGTACTTTTCCCCTAGGCCGTTCTGGTTATTCGTTTCGAGCATCAGAACTGCGAAAATTTTGAGTTTCTCATGCATTTCTTACCTCCAAACTGCCATATCTCGCGAACGGAATGACCAATCCGCAAAACTTCTGTTGCATCTGAAAGTAGAAACCCGCCCGATTACAACGGTATGCGTACTTTTCCCGTAGGCCGTTCTAGTTATTCGTTTCGAGCATCAGAAATGTGAAAATTTTGAGTTGCTCAAGCGTTTCTAACCTCCAAACTGCGATATCTCGCGAACGGATTGACCAATCCGCAATATTTTTGTTGCATCTGAAAGTAGAGACTCGCCCGATTACAACGGTATGTGTACTTTTCCCCTAGGCCGTTCTAGTTATTCGTATCGAGCATCAGAACTGCGAAAATTTTGAGTTTCTCAAACGTTTCTTACCTCCAAACTGCCATATCTCGCGAACGGATTGACCAATCCGCAAAATTTCTGTTGCATCTGAAAGTAGAAACTCGCCCGATTACAACGGTATGCGTACTTTTCCCCTAGGCCGTTCCAGTTATTCGTTTCGAGCATCAGAACTGCGAAAATTTTGAGTTTCTCATCCGTTTCTTACCTCCAAACTGCCATATCTCGCGAACGGATTGACCAATCCGCAAAATTTCTGTTGCATCTGAATGTAGAAACTCGCCCGATTACAACGGTATGTGTACTTTTCCCCTAGGCCGTTCTGGTTATTCGTTTCGAGCATCAGAACTGCGAAAATTTTGAGTTTCTCATGCATTTCTTACCTCCAAACTGCCATATCTCGCGAACGGAATGACCAATCCGCAAAACTTCTGTTGCATCTGAAAGTAGAAACCCGCCCGATTACAACGGTATGCGTACTTTTCCCGTAGGCCGTTCTAGTTATTCGTTTCGAGCATCAGAAATGTGAAAATTTTGAGTTGCTCAAGCGTTTCTAACCTCCAAACTGCGATATCTCGCGAACGGATTGACCAATCCGCAATATTTCTGTTGCATCTGAAAGTAGAAACTCGCCCGATTACAGCGGTAGGTGTACTTTTCCCCTAGGCCGTTCTAGTTATTCGTATCGAGCATCAGAACTGCGAAAATTTTGAGTTTCTCAAACGTTTCTTACCTCCAAACTGCCATATCTCGCGAACGGATTGACCAATCCGCAAAATTTCTGTTGCATCTGAAAGTAGAAACTCGCCCGATTGCAACGGTATGCGTACTTTTCCCCTAGGCCGTTCTAGTTAACCGTTTCGAGCATCAGAACTGCGAAAATTTTGAGTTTCGCAAACGTTTCTTACTTCCAAACTGCCATATCTCGGGAACGGATTGAGCAATCCGCAAAATTTCTGTTGCATCTGTTAGTAGAAACTCGCCCGATTACAACGGTATGTGTACTTTTCCCCTAGGCCGTTTCAGTTATTCGTTTCGAGCATCAGAACTGCGAAAATTTTGAGTTTCTCATCCGTTTCTTACCTCCAAACTGCCATATCTCGCGAACGGATTGACCAATCCGCAAAATTTTTGTTGCATCTGAAAGTAGAAACTCGCCCGATTACAACGGTATGCGTACTTTACCACTGGGCCGTTCTGGTTATTCGTTTCGAGAATCAGAACTGCGAAAATTTTGAGTTTCTCAAGCGTTTCTTACATGCAAACTGCCATGTCTCGCGAACGGATTGACCAATCCGCAAAATTTCTGTTGAATCTGAAAGTAGAAACTCGCCCGATTACAACGTTATGCGTACTTTACCACTGAGCCGTTCTGGTTATTCGTTCCGAGCATCAGAACTGCGAAAATTTTGAGATTCTCAAGCGTTTCTTACCTCCAAACTGCCATATCTCGCGAACGGATTGACCAATCCGCAAAATTTCTGTTGCATCTGAAAGTAGAAACTCGCCCGATTACAACGGTATGCGTACTTTTCCCCTAGGCCGTTCTAGTTATGCTTGTCGAGCATCAGAACTGCGAAAATTTTGAGTTTCTCAAGCGTTTCTTACCTCCAAACTGCCATATCTCGCGAACGGATCGACCAATCCGCAAAATTTCTATTGCATCTGAAAGTAGAAACTCGCCCGATTACAACGGTATGCGTACTTTTCCCCTAGGCCGTTCTAGTTATTCGTTTCGAGCATCAGAACTGCGAAAATTTTGAGTTTCTCAAACGTTTCTTACCTCCAAACTGCCATATCTCGCGAACGGATTGACCAATCCGCAAAATTTCTGTTGCATCTGAATGTAGAAACTCGCCCGATTACAACGGTATGTGTACTTTTCCCCTAGGCCGTTCTGGTTATTCGTTTCGAGCATCAGAACTGCGAAAATTTTGAGTTTCTCATGCATTTCTTACCTCCAAACTGCCATATCTCGCGAACGGATTGACCAATCCGCAAAATTTCTGTTGCATCTGAATGTAGAAACTCGCCCGATTACAACGGTATGTGTACTTTTCCCCTAGGCCGTTCTGGTTATTCGTTTCGAGCATCAGAACTGCGAAAATTTTGAGTTTCTCATGCATTTCTTACCTGCAAACTGCCATGTCTCGCGAACGGATTGACCAATCCGCAAAATTTCTATTGCATCTGAAAGTAGAAACTCGCCCGATTACAACGGTATGCGTACTTTACCACTGGGCCGTTCTGGTTATTCGTTTCGAGAATCAGAACTGCGAAAATTTTGAGTTTCTCAAGCGTTTCTTACATCCAAACGGCCATATCTCGCGAACGGATTGACCAATCCGCAAAATTGCTGTTGCATCTGAAAGTATAAACTCGCCCGATTACAACGGTTAGCGAACTTTTCCCCTAGGCCGTTCTGGTTATTCGTTTCGAGCATCAGAACTGCGAAAATTTTGAGTTTCTCATGCATTTCTTACCTCCAAACTGCCATATCTCGCGAACGGATTGACCAATCCGCAAAGTTTCTGTTGCATCTGAAAGTAGAAACTCGCCCGATTACAACGGTATGCGAACTTTTCCCCTAGGCCTTTCTGGTTATTCGTTTCGAGCATCAGAACTGCGAAAATTTTGGGTTTCTCATGCATTTCTTACCTCCAAACTGCCATATCTCGCGAACGGAATGACCAATCCGCAAAACTTCTGTTGCATCTGAAAGTAGAAACCCGGCCGATTACAACGGTATGCGTACTTATCCCGTAGGCCGTTCTAGTTATTCGTTTCGAGCATCAGAAATGTGCAAATTTTGAGTTGCTCAAGCGTTTCTAACCTCCAAACTGCGATATCTCGCGAACGGATTGACCAATCCGCAAAATTTCTGTCGCATCTGAAAGTAGAAACTCGCCCGATTACAACGGTAGGTGTACTTCTCCCCTAGGCCGTTCCAGTTATTCGTTTCGAGCATCGGAACTGCGAAAATTTTGAGTTTCTCATCCGTTTCTTACCTCCAAACTGCCATATCTCGCGAACGGATTGACCAATCCGCAAAATTTCTGTTGCATCTGAATGTAGAAACTCGCCCGATTACAACGGTATGTGTACTTTTCCCCTAGGCCGTTCTGGTTATTCGTTTCGAGCATCAGAACTGCGAAAATTTTGAGTTTCTCATGCATTTCTTACCTCCAAACTGCCATATCTCGCGAACGGAATGACCAATCGGCAAAACTTCTGTTGCATCTGAAAGTAGAAACCCGGCCGATTACAACGGTATGCGTACTTTTCCCGTAGGCCGTTCTAGTTATTCGTTTCGAGCATCAGAAATGTGAAAATTTTGAGTTGCTCAAGCGTTTCTAACCTCCAAACTGCGATATCTCGCGAACGGATTGACCAATCCGCAAAATTTCTGTTGCATCTGAAAGTAGAAACTCGCCCGATTACAACGGTAGGTGTACTTTTCCCCTAGGCCGTTCTAGTTATTCGTATCGAGCATCAGAACTGCGAAAATTTTGAGTTTCTCAAACGTTTCTTACCTCCAAACTGCCATATCTCGCGAACGGATTGACCAATCCGCAAAATTTCTGTTGCATCTGAAAGTAGAAACTCGCCCGATTACAACGGTATGCGTACTTTTCCCCTAGGCCGTTCTAGTTATCCGTTTCGAGCATCAGAACTGCGAAAATTTTGAGTTTCTCAAACGTTTCTTACCTACAAACTGCCATATCTCGCGAACGGATTGACCAATCCGCAAAATTTCTGTTGCATCTGAATCTAGAAACTCGCCCGATTACAACGGTATGTGTACTTTTCCCCTAGGCCGTTCTGGTTATTCGTTTCGAGCATCAGAACTGCGAAAATTTTGAGTTTCTCATGCATTTCTTACCTCCAAACTGCCATATCTCGCGAACGGAATGACCAATCGGCAAAACTTCTGTTGCATCTGAAAGTAGAAACCCGGCCGATTACAACGGTATGCGTACTTTTCCCGTAGGCCGTTCTAGTTATTCGTTTCGAGCATCAGAAATGTGAAAATTTTGAGTTGCTCAAGCGTTTCTAACCTCCAAACTGCGATATCTCGCGAACGGATTGACCAATCCGCAAAATTTCTGTTGCATCTGAAAGTAGAAACTCGCCCGATTACAACGGTAGGTGTACTTTTCCCCTAGGCCGTTCTAGTTATTCGTATCGAGCATCAGAACTGCGAAAATTTTGAGTTTCTCAAACGTTTCTTACCTCCAAACTGCCATATCTCGCGAACGGATTGACCAATCCGCAAAATTTCTGTGGCATCTGAAAGTAGAAACTCGCCCGATTACAACGGTATGCGTACTTTTCCCCTAGGCCGTTCTAGTTATCCGTTTCGAGTATCAGAACTGCGAAAATTTTGAGTTTCTCAAACGTTTGTTACCTCCAAACTGCCATATCTCGCGAACGGAATGACCAATCCGCAAAACTTCTGTTGCATCTGAAAGTAGAAACCCGGCCGATTACAACGGTATGCGTACTTTTCCCCTAGGCCGTTCTAGTTATCCGTTTCGAGCATCAGAACTGCGAAAATTTTGAGTTTCTCAAACGTTTCTTACCTCCAAACTGCCATATCTCGCGAACGGATTGACCAATCCGCAAAATTTCTGTTGCATCTGAATCTAGAAACTCGCCCGATTACAACGGTATGTGTACTTTTCCCCTAGGCCGTTCTGGTTATTCGTTTCGAGCATCAGAACTGCGAAAATTTTGAGTTTCTCATGCATTTCTTACCTCCAAACTGCCATATCTCGCGAACGGAATGACCAATCGGCAAAACTTCTGTTGCATCTGAAAGTAGAAACCCGGCCGATTACAACGGTATGCGTACTTTTCCCGTAGGCCGTTCTAGTTATTCGTTTCGAGCATCAGAAATGTGAAAATTTTGAGTTGCTCAAGCGTTTCTAACCTCCAAACTGCGATATCTCGCGAACGGATTGACCAATCCGCAAAATTTCTGTTGCATCTGAAAGTAGAAACTCGCCCGATTACAACGGTAGGTGTACTTTTCCCCTAGGCCGTTCTAGTTATTCGTATCGAGCATCAGAACTGCGAAAATTTTGAGTTTCTCAAACGTTTCTTACCTCCAAACTGCCATATCTCGCGAACGGATTGACCAATCCGCAAAATTTCTGTGGCATCTGAAAGTAGAAACTCGCCCGATTACAACGGTATGCGTACTTTTCCCCTAGGCCGTTCTAGTTATCCGTTTCGAGTATCAGAACTGCGAAAATTTTGAGTTTCTCAAACGTTTGTTACCTCCAAACTGCCATATCTCGCGAACGGAATGACCAATCCGCAAAACTTCTGTTGCATCTGAAAGTAGAAACCCGGCCGATTACAACGGTATGCGTACTTTTCCCCTAGGCCGTTCTAGTTATCCGTTTCGAGTATCAGAACTGCGAAAATTTTGAGTTTCTCAAACGTTTGTTACCTCCAAACTGCCATATCTCGCGAACGGATTGACCAATCCGCAAAATTTTTGTTGCATCTGAAAGTAGAAACTAGCCCGATTACAACGGTATGTGTACTTTTCCCCCAGGCCGTTCTATTTATTCGTATCGAGCATCAGAACTGCGAAAATTTTGAGTTTCTCAAACGTTTCTAACCTCCAAACTGCGATATCTCGCGAACGGATTGTCCAATCCGCAAAATTTCTGTTGCATCTGAAAGTAGAAACTCGCCCGATTACAACGGTAGGTGTACTTCTCCCCTAGGCCGTTCCAGTTATTCGTTTCGAGCATCGGAACTGCGAAAATTTTGAGTTTCTCATCCGTTTCTTACCTCCAAACTGCCATATCTCGCGAACGGATTGACCAATCCGCAAAATTTTTGTTGCATCTGAAAGTAGAAACTCGCCGGATTAAAACGGTATGCGTACTTTTCCCCTAGGCCGTTCTAGTTATTCGTTTCGAGCATCAGAACTGCGAAAATGTTGAGTTTCTCAAACGTTTCTTACCTCCAAACTGCCATATCTCGCGAACGGATTGACCAATCCGCAAAATTTCTGTTGCATCTGAATGTAGAAACTCGCCCGATTACAACGGTATGTGTACTTTTCCCCTAGGCCGTTCTGGTTATTCGTTTCGAGCATCAGAACTGCGAAAATTTTGAGTTTCTCATGCATTTCTTACCTCCAAACTGCCATATCTCGCGAACGGATTGACCAATCCGCAAAATTTCTGTTGCATCTGAATGTAGAAACTCGCCCGATTACAACGGTATGTGTACTTTTCCCCTAGGCCGTTCTGGTTATTCGTTTCGAGCATCAG
Source organism: Ptiloglossa arizonensis (assembly GCF_051014685.1). Classification (NCBI taxonomy): domain Eukaryota; kingdom Metazoa; phylum Arthropoda; class Insecta; order Hymenoptera; family Colletidae; genus Ptiloglossa; species Ptiloglossa arizonensis. Next base: position 109,221 of record NW_027478522.1, read on the forward strand.
AACTGCGAAAATTTTGAGTTTCTCATGCATTTCTTACCTGCAAACTGCCATGTCTCGCGAACGGATTGACCAATCCGCAAAATTTCTGTTGCATCTGAAAGTAGAAACTCGCCCGATTACAACGGTATGCGTACTTTACCACTGGGCCGTTCTGGTTATTCGTTTCGAGAATCAGAACTGCGAAAATTTTGAGTTTCTCAAGCGTTTCTTACATCCAAACGGCCATATCTCGCGAACGGATTGACCAATCCGCAAAATTGCTGTTGCATCTGAAAGTATAAACTCGCCCGATTACAACGGTATGTGAACTTTTCCCCTAGGCCGTTCTGGTTATTCGTTTCGAGCATCAGAACTGCGAAAATTTTGAGTTTCTCATGCATTTCTTACCTCCAAACTGCCATATCTCGCGAACGGATTGACCAATCCGCAAAGTTTCTGTTGCATCTGAAAGTAGAAACTCGCCCGATTACAACGGTATGCGAACTTTTCCCCTAGGCCTTTCTGGTTATTCGTTTCGAGCATCAGAACTGCGAAAATTTTGAGTTTCTCATGCATTTCTTACCTCCAAACTGCCATATCTCGCGAACGGATTGACCAATCCGCAAAATTTCTGTTGCATCTGAAAGTAGAAACTCGACCGATTACAACGGTATGCGTACTTTTCCCGTAGGCCGTTCTAGTTATTCGTTTCGAGCATCAGAAATGTGAACATTTTGAGTTGCTCAAGCGTTTCTAACCTCCAAACTGCGATATCTCGCGAACGGATTGTCCAATCCGCAAAATTTCTGTTGCATCTGAAAGTAGAAACTCGCCCGATTACAACGGTAGGTGTACTTTTCCCCTAGGCCGTTCTAGTTATCCGTTTCGAGCATCAGAACTGCGAAAATTTTGAGTTTCTCAAACGTTTGTTACCTCCAAACTGCCATATCTCGCGAACGGATTGACCAATCCGCAAAATTTTTGTTGCATCTGAAAGTAGAAACTCTCCCGATTACAAGGGTATGTGTACTTTTCCCCTAGGCCGTTCTATTTATTCGTATCGAGCATCAGAACTGCGAAAATTTTGAGTTTCTCAAACGTTTCTTACCTCCAAACTGCCATATCTCGCGAACGGATTGACCAATCCGCAAAATTTTTGTTGCATCTGAAAGTAGAAACTCGCCCGATTACAAGGGTATGTGTACTTTTCCCCTAGGCCGTTCTATTTATTCGTATCGAGCATCAGAACTGCGAAAATTTTGAGTTTCTCCAACGTTTCTTACCTCCAAACTGCCATATCTCGCGAACGGATTGACCAATCCGCAAAATTTCTGTTGCATCTGAATGTAGAAACTCGCCCGATTACAACGGTATGCGTACTTTGCCCCTAGGCCGTTCTGGTTATTCGTTTCGACCATCAGAACTGCAAAAATTTTGAGTTTCTCATGCATTTCTTACCTCCAAACTGCCATATCTCGCGAACGGAATGACCAATCCGCAAAGCTTCTGTTGCATCTGAAAGTAGAAACCCGGCCGATTACAACGGTATGCGTACTTTTCCCGTAGGCCGTTCTAGTTATTCGTTTCGAGCATCAGAAATGTGAAACTTTTGAGTTGCTCAAGTTTTTCTAACCTCCAAACTGCGATATCTCGCGAACGGATTGACCATTCCGCAAAATTTCTGTTGCATCTGAAAGTAGAAATTCGCCCGATTACAACGGTAGGTGTACTTCTCCCCTAGGCCGTTCCAGTTATTCGTTTCGAGCATCGGAACTGCGAAAATTTTGAGTTTCTCATCCGTTTCTTACCTCCAAACTGCCATATCTCGCGACCGGATTGACCAATCCGCAAAATTTTTGTTGCATCTGAAAGTAGAAACTCGCCCGATTACAACGGTATGTGCACTTTTCCCCTAGGCCGTTCTAGTTATTCGTATCGAGCATCAGAACTGCGAAAATTTTGAGTTTCTCAAACGTTTCTTACCTCCAAACTGCCATATCTCGCGAACGGATTGACCAATCCGCAAAATTTCTGTTGCATCTGAAAGTAGAAACTCGCCCGATTACAACGGTATGCGTACTTTTCCCCTAGGCCGTTCTAGTTATCCGTTTCGAGCATCAGAACTGCGAAAATTTTGAGTTTCTCAAACGTTTCTTACCTCCAAACTGCCATATCTCGCGAACGGATTGACCAATCCGCAAAATTTCTGTTGCATCTGAATGTAGAAACTCGCCCGATTACAACGGTATGTGTACTTTTCCCCTAGGCCGTTCTGGTTATTCGTTTCGAGCATCAGAACTGCGAAAATTTTGAGTTTCGCAAACGTTTCTTACTTCCAAACTGCCATATCTCGGGAACGGATTGAGCAATCCGCAAAATTTCTGTTGCATCTGTTAGTAGAAACTCGCCCGATTACAACGGTATGTGTACTTTTCCCCTAGGCCGTTTCAGTTATTCGTTTCGAGCATCAGAACTGCGAAAATTTTGAGTTTCTCATCCGTTTCTTACCTCCAAACTGCCATATCTCGCGAACGGATTGACCAATCCGCAAAATTTTTGTTGCATCTGAAAGTAGAAACTCGCCCGATTACAACGGTATGCGTACTTTACCACTGGGCCGTGCTGGTTATTCGTTTCGAGAATCAGAACTGCGAAAATTTTGAGTTTCTCAAGCGTTTCTTACATGCAAACTGCCATGTCTCGCGAACGGATTGACCAATCCGCAAAATTTCTGTTGCATCTGAAAGTAGAAACTCGCCCGATTACAACGTTATGCGTACTTTACCACTGGGCCGTTCTGGTTATTCGTTCCGAGCATCAGAACTGCGAAAATTTTGAGATTCTCAAGCGTTTCTTACCTCCAAACTGCCATATCTCGCGAACGGATTGACCAATCCGCAATATTTCTGTTGCATCTGAAAGTAGAAACTCGCCCGATTACAACGGTATGCGTACTTTTCCCCTAGGCCGTTCTAGTTATGCTTGTCGAGCATCGGAACTGCGAAAATTTTGAGTTTCTCAAGCGTTTCTAACCTCCAAACTGCGATATCTCGCGAACGGATTGACCAATCCGCAAAATTTCTGTTTCATCTGAAAGTAGAAACTCGCCCGATTACAACGGTAGGTGTACTTTTCCCCTAGGCCGTTCTAGTTATTCGTATCGAGCATCAGAACTGCGAAAATTTTGAGTTTCTCAAACGTTTCTTACCTCCAAACTGCCATATCTCGCGAACGGATTGACCAATCCGCAAAATTTCTGTGGCATCTGAAAGTAGAAACTCGCCCGATTACAACGGTATGCGTACTTTTCCCCTAGGCCGTTCTAGTTATCCGTTTCGAGTATCAGAACTGCGAAAATTTTGAGTTTCTCAAACGTTTGTTACCTCCAAACTGCCATATCTCGCGAACGGATTGACCAATCCGCAAAATTTTTGTTGCATCTGAAAGTAGAAACTCGCCCGATTACAACGGTATGTGTACTTTTCCCCTAGGCCGTTCTATTTATTCGTATCGAGCATCAGAACTGCGAAAATTTTGAGTTTCTCAAACGTTTCTAACCTCCAAACTGCGATATCTCGCGAACGGATTGACCAATCCGCAAAATTTCTGTTGCATCTGAAAGTAGAAACTCGCCCGATTACAACGGTAGGTGTACTTCTCCTCTAGGCCGTTCCAGTTATTCGTTTCGAGCATCGGAACTGCGAAAATTTTGAGTTTCTCATCCGTTTCTTACCTCCAAACTGCCATATCTCGCGAACGGATTGACCAATCCGCAAAATTTTTGTTGCATCTGAAAGTAGAAACTCGCCCGATTAAAACGGTATGTGTACTTTTCCCCTAGGCCGTTCTAGTTATTCGTATCGAGCATCAGAACTGCGAAAATTTTGAGTTTCTCAAACGTTTCTTACCTCCAAACTGCCATATCTCGCGAACGGATTGACCAATCCGCAAAATTTCTGTTGCATCTGAATGTAGAAACTCGCCCGATTACAACGGTGTGTGTACTTTTCCCCTAGGCCGTTCTGGATATTCGTTTCGAGCATCAGAACTGCGAAAATTTTGAGTTTCTCATGCATTTCTTACATCCAAACTGCCATATCTCGCGAACGGAATGACCAATCCGCAAAACTTCTGTTGCATCTGAAAGTAGAAACCCGGCCGATTACAACGGTATGCATACTTTTCCCGTAGGCCGTCCTAGTTATTCGTTTCGAACATCAGAAATGTGAAAATTTTGAGTTGCTCAAGCGTTTCTAACCTCCAAACTGCGATATCTCGCGAACGGATTGACCAATCCGCAAAATTTCTGTTGCATCTGAAAGTAGAAACTCGCCCGATTACAACGGTAGGTGTACTTCTCCCCTAGGCCGTTCCAGTTATTCGTTTCGAGCATCGGAACTGCGAAAATTTTGAGTTTCTCAAACGTTTCTTACCTCCAAACTGCCATATCTCGCGAACGGATTGACCAATCCGCAAAATTTCTGTTGCATCTGAATGTAGAAACTCGCCCGATTACAACGGTATGTGTACTTTTCCCCTAGGCCGTTCTGGTTATTCGTTTCGAGCATCAGAACTGCGAAAATTTTGAGTTTCTCATGCATTTCTTACCTCCAAACTGCCATATCTCGCGAACGGATTGACCAATCCGCAAAATTTCTGTTGCATCTGAATGTAGAAACTCGCCCGATTACAACGGTATGTGTACTTTTCCCCTAGGCCGTTCTGGTTATTCGTTTCGAGCATCAGAACTGCGAAAATTTTGAGTTTCTCATGCATTTCTTACCTGCAAACTGCCATGTCTCGCGAACGGATTGACCAATCCGCAAAATTTCTGTTGCATCTGAAAGTAGAAACTCGCCCGATTACAACGGTATGCGTACTTTACCACTGGGCCGTTCTGGTTATTCGTTTCGAGAATCAGAACTGCGAAAATTTTGAGTTTCTCAAGCGTTTCTTACATCCAAACGGCCATATCTCGCGAACGGATTGACCAATCCGCAAAATTGCTGTTGCATCTGAAAGTATAAACTCGCCCGATTACAACGGTATGTGAACTTTTCCCCTAGGCCGTTCTGGTTATTCGTTTCGAGCATCAGAACTGCGAAAATTTTGAGTTTCTCATGCATTTCTTACCTCCAAACTGCCATATCTCGCGAACGGATTGACCAATCCGCAAAGTTTCTGTTGCATCTGAAAGTAGTAACTCGCCCGATTACAACGGTATGCGAACTTTTCCCCTAGGCCTTTCTGGTTATTCGTTTCGAGCATCAGAACTGCGAAAATTTTGAGTTTCTCATGCATTTCTTACCTCCAAACTGCCATATCTCGCGAACGGATTGACCAATCCGCAAAATTTCTGTTGCATCTGAAAGTAGAAACTCGACCGATCACAACGGTATGCGTACTTTTCCCGTAGGCCGTTCTAGTTATTCGTTTCGAGCATCAGAAATGTGAACATTTTGAGTTGCTCAAGCGTTTCTAACCTCCAAACTGCGATATCTCGCGAACGGATTGTCCAATCCGCAAAATTTCTGTTGCATCTGAAAGTAGAAACTCGCCCGATTACAACGGTAGGTGTACTTTTCCCCTAGGCCGTTCTAGTTATCCGTTTCGAGCATCAGAACTGCGAAAATTTTGAGTTTCTCAAACGTTTGTTACCTCCAAACTGCCATATCTCGCGAACGGATTGACCAATCCGCAAAATTTTTGTTGCATCTGAAAGTAGAAACTCTCCCGATTACAAGGGTATGTGTTCTTTTCCCCTAGGCCGTTCTGTTTATTCGTATCGAGCATCAGAACTGCGAAAATTTTGAGTTTCTCAAACGTTTCTTACCTCCAAACTGCCATATCTCGCGAACGGATTGACCAATCCGCAAAATTTTTGTTGCATCTGAAAGTAGAAACTCGCCCGATTACAAGGGTATGTGTACTTTTCCCCTAGGCCGTTCTATTTATTCGTATCGAGCATCAGAACTGCGAAAATTTTGAGTTTCTCCAACGTTTCTTACCTCCAAACTGCCATATCTCGCGAACGGATTGACCAATCCGCAAAATTTCTGTTGCATCTGAATGTAGAAACTCGCCCGATTACAACGGTATGCGTACTTTGCCCCTAGGCCGTTCTGGTTATTCGTTTCGACCATCAGAACTGCAAAAATTTTGAGTTTCTCATGCATTTCTTACCTCCAAACTGCCATATCTCGCGAACGGAATGACCAATCCGCAAAGCTTCTGTTGCATCTGAAAGTAGAAACCCGGCCGATTACAACGGTATGCGTACTTTTCCCGTAGGCCGTTCTAGTTATTCGTTTCGAGCATCAGAAATGTGAAACTTTTGAGTTGCTCAAGTTTTTCTAACCTCCAAACTGCGATATCTCGCGAACGGATTGACCATTCCGCAAAATTTCTGTTGCATCTGAAAGTAGAAATTCGCCCGATTACAACGGTAGGTGTACTTCTCCCCTAGGCCGTTCCAGTTATTCGTTTCGAGCATCGGAACTGCGAAAATTTTGAGTTTCTCATCCGTTTCTTACCTCCAAACTGCCATATCTCGCGACCGGATTGACCAATCCGCAAAATTTTTGTTGCATCTGAAAGTAGAAACTCGCCCGATTACAACGGTATGTGCACTTTTCCCCTAGGCCGTTCTAGTTATTCGTATCGAGCATCAGAACTGCGAAAATTTTGAGTTTCTCAAACGTTTCTTACCTCCAAACTGCCATATCTCGCGAACGGATTGACCAATCCGCAAAATTTCTGTTGCATCTGAAAGTAGAAACTCGCCCGATTACAACGGTATGCGTACTTTTCCCCTAGGCCGTTCTAGTTATCCGTTTCGAGCATCAGAACTGCGAAAATTTTGAGTTTCTCAAACGTTTCTTACCTCCAAACTGCCATATCTCGCGAACGGATTGACCAATCCGCAAAATTTCTGTTGCATCTGAATGTAGAAACTCGCCCGATTACAACGGTATGTGTACTTTTCCCCTAGGCCGTTCTGGTTATTCGTTTCGAGCATCAGAACTGCGAAAATTTTGAGTTTCGCAAACGTTTCTTACTTCCAAACTGCCATATCTCGGGAACGGATTGAGCAATCCGCAAAATTTCTGTTGCATCTGTTAGTAGAAACTCGCCCGCTTACAACGGTATGTGTACTTTTCCCCTAGGCCGTTTCAGTTATTCGTTTCGAGCATCAGAACTGCGAAAATTTTGAGTTTCTCATCCGTTTCTTACCTCCAAACTGCCATATCTCGCGAACGGATTGACCAATCCGCAAAATTTTTGTTGCATCTGAAAGTAGAAACTCGCCCGATTACAACGGTATGCGTACTTTACCACTGGGCCGTGCTGGTTATTCGTTTCGAGAATCAGAACTGCGAAAATTTTGAGTTTCTCAACCGTTTCTTACATGCAAACTGCCATGTCTCGCGAACGGATTGACCAATCCGCAAAATTTCTGTTGCATCTGAAAGTAGAAACTCGCCCGATTACAACGTTATGCGTACTTTACCACTGGGCCGTTCTGGTTATTCGTTCCGAGCATCAGAACTGCGAAAATTTTGAGATTCTCAAGCGTTTCTTACCTCCAAACTGCCATATCTCGCGAACGGATTGACCAATCCGCAATATTTCTGTTGCATTTGAAAGTAGAAACTCGCCCGATTACAACGGTATGCGTACTTTTCCCCTAGGCCGTTCTAGTTATGCTTGTCGAGCATCGGAACTGCGAAAATTTTGAGTTTCTCAAGCGTTTCTAACCTCCAAACTGCGATATCTCGCGAACGGATTGACCAATCCGCAAAATTTCTGTTTCATCTGAAAGTAGATACTCGCCCGATTACAACGGTAGGTGTACTTTTCCCCTAGGCCGTTCTAGTTATTCGTATCGAGCATCAGAACTGCGAAAATTTTGAGTTTCTCAAACGTTTCTTACCTCCAAACTGCCATATCTCGCGAACGGATTGACCAATCCGCAAAATTTCTGTGGCATCTGAAAGTAGAAACTCGCCCGATTACAACGGTATGCGTACTTTTCCCCTAGGCCGTTCTAGTTATCCGTTTCGAGTATCAGAACTGCGAAAATTTTGAGTTTCTCAAACGTTTGTTACCTCCAAACTGCCATATCTCGCGAACGGATTGACCAATCCGCAAAATTTTTGTTGCATCTGAAAGTAGAAACTCGCCCGATTACAACGGTATGTGTACTTTTCCCCTAGGCCGTTCTATTTATTCGTATCGAGCATCAGAACTGCGAAAATTTTGAGTTTCTCAAACGTTTCTAACCTCCAAACTGCGATATCTCGCGAACGGATTGACCAATCCGCAAAATTTCTGTTGCATCTGAAAGTAGAAACTCGCCCGATTACAACGGTAGGTGTACTTCTCCCCTAGGCCGTTCCAGTTATTCGTTTCGAGCATCGGAACTGCGAAAATTTTGAGTTTCTCATCCGTTTCTTACCTCCAAACTGCCATATCTCGCGAACGGATTGACCAATCCGCAAAATTTTTGTTGCATCTGAAAGTAGAAACTCGCCCGATTAAAACGGTATGTGTACTTTTCCCCTAGGCCGTTCTAGTTATTCGTATCGAGCATCAGAACGGCGAAAATTTTGAGTTTCTCAAACGTTTCTTACCTCCAAACTGCCATATCTCGCGAACGGATTGACCAATCCGCAAAATTTCTGTTGCATCTGAATGTAGAAACTCGCCCGATTACAACGGTGTGTGTACTTTTCCCCTAGGCCGTTCTGGATATTCGTTTCGAGCATCAGAACTGCGAAAATTTTGAGTTTCTCATCCGTTTCTTACCTCCAAACTGCCATATCTCGCGAACGGATTGACCAATCCGCAAAATTTTTGTTGCATCTGAAAGTAGAAACTCGCCCGATTACAACGGTATGTGTTCTTTTCCCCTAGGCCGTCCTAGTTATCCGTTTCGAGCATCAGAACTGCGAAAATTTTGAGTTTCTCAAACGTTTGTTACCTCCAAACTGCCATATCTCGCGAACGGATTGACAAATCCGCAAAATTTTTGTTGCATCTGAAAGTAGAAACTCGCCCGATTACAACGGTATGTGTACTTTTCCCCTAGGCCGTTCTATTTATTCGTATCGAGCATCAGAACTGCGAAAATTTTGAGTTTCTCAAACGTTTCTTACCTCCAAACTGCCATATCTCGCGAACGGATTGACCAATCCGCAAAATTTCTGTTGCATCTGAATGCAGAAACTCGCCCGATTACAACGGTGTGTGTACTTTTCCCCTAGGCCGTTCTGGTTATTCGTTTCGAGCATCAGAAATGCGAAAATTTTGAGTTTCTCATGCATTTCTTACCTGCAAACTGCCATGTCTCGCGAACGGACTGACCAATCCGCAAAATTTCTGTTGCATCTGAAAGTAGAAACTCGCCCGATTACAACGGTATGCGTACTTTACCACTGGGCCGTTCTGGTTATTCGTTTCGAGAATCAGAACTGCGAAAATTTTGAGTTTCTCAAGCGTTTCTTACATCCAAACGGCCATATCTCGCGAACGGATTGACCAATCCGCAAAATTGCTGTTGCATCTGAAAGTATAAACTCGCCCGATTACAACGGTATGTGAACTTTTCCCCTAGGCCGTTCTGGTTATTCGTTTCGAGCATCAGAACTGCGAAAATTTTGAGTTTCTCATGCATTTCTTACCTCCAAACTGCCATATCTCGCGAACGGATTGACCAATCCGCAAAGTTTCTGTTGCATCTGAAAGTAGTAACTCGCCCGATTACAACGGTATGCGAACTTTTCCCCTAGGCCTTTCTGGTTATTCGTTTCGAGCATCAGAACTGCGAAAATTTTGAGTTTCTCATGCATTTCTTACCTCCAAACTGCCATATCTCGCGAACGGATTGACCAATCCGCAAAATTTCTGTTGCATCTGAAAGTAGAAACACGACCGATTACAACGGTATGCGTACTTTTCCCGTAGGCCGTTCTAGTTATTCGTTTCGAGCATCAGAAATGTGAACATTTTGAGTTGCTCAAGCGTTTCTAACCTCCAAACTGCGATATCTCGCGAACGGATTGTCCAATCCGCAAAATTTCTGTTGCATCTGAAAGTAGAAACTCGCCCGATTACAACGGTAGGTGTACTTTTCCCCTAGGCCGTTCTAGTTATCCGTTTCGAGCATCAGAACTGCGAAAATTTTGAGTTTCTCAAACGTTTGTTACCTCCAAACTGCCATATCTCGCGAACGGATTGACCAATCCGCAAAATTTTTGTTGCATCTGAAAGTAGAAACTCTCCCGATTACAAGGGTGTGTGTACTTTTCCCCTAGGCCGTTCTGTTTATTCGTATCGAGCATCAGAACTGCGAAAATTTTGAGTTTCTCAAACGTTTCTTACCTCCAAACTGCCATATCTCGCGAACGGATTGACCAATCCGCAAAATTTTTGTTGCATCTGAAAGTAGAAACTCGCCCGATTACAAGGGTATGTGTACTTTTCCCCTAGGCCGTTCTATTTATTCGTATCGAGCATCAGAACTGCGAAAATTTTGAGTTTCTCCAACGTTTCTTACCTCCAAACTGCCATATCTCGCGAACGGATTGACCAATCCGCAAAATTTCTGTTGCATCTGAATGTAGAAACTCGCCCGATTACAACGGTATGCGTACTTTGCCCCTAGGCCGTTCTGGTTATTCGTTTCGACCATCAGAACTGCAAAAATTTTGAGTTTCTCATGCATTTCTTACCTCCAAACTGCCATATCTCGCGAACGGAATGACCAATCCGCAAAGCTTCTGTTGCATCTGAAAGTAGAAACCCGGCCGATTACAACGGTATGCGTACTTTTCCCGTAGGCCGTTCTAGTTATTCGTTTCGAGCATCAGAAATGTGAAACTTTTGAGTTGCTCAAGTTTTTCTAACCTCCAAACTGCGATATCTCGCGAACGGATTGACCATTCCGCAAAATTTCTGTTGCATCTGAAAGTAGAAATTCGCCCGATTACAACGGTATGCGTACTTTTCCCGTAGGCCGTTCTAGTTATTCGTTTCGAGCATCAGAAATGTGAAACTTTTGAGTTGCTCAAGTTTTTCTAACCTCCAAACTGCGATATCTCGCGAACGGATTGACCATTCCGCAAAATTTCTGTTGCATCTGAAAGTAGAAATTCGCCCGATTACAACGGTAGGTGTACTTCTCCCCTAGGCCGTTCCAGTTATTCGTTTCGAGCATCGGAACTGCGAAAATTTTGAGTTTCTCATCCGTTTCTTACCTCCAAACTGCCATATCTCGCGACCGGATTGACCAATCCGCAAAATTTTTGTTGCATCTGAAAGTAGAAACTCGCCCGATTACAACGGTATGTGCACTTTTCCCCTAGGCCGTTCTAGTTATTCGTATCGAGCATCAGAACTGCGAAAATTTTGAGTTTCTCAAACGTTTCTTACCTCCAAACTGCCATATCTCGCGAACGGATTGACCAATCCGCAAAATTTCTGTTGCATCTGAAAGTAGAAACTCGCCCGATTACAACGGTATGCGTACTTTTCCCCTAGGCCGTTCTAGTTATCCGTTTCGAGCATCAGAACTGCGAAAATTTTGAGTTTCTCAAACGTTTCTTACCTCCAAACTGCCATATCTCGCGAACGGATTGACCAATCCGCAAAATTTCTGTTGCATCTGAATGTAGAAACTCGCCCGATTACAACGGTATGTGTACTTTTCCCCTAGGCCGTTCTGGTTATTCGTTTCGAGCATCAGAACTGCGAAAATTTTGAGTTTCGCAAACGTTTCTTACTTCCAAACTGCCATATCTCGGGAACGGATTGAGCAATCCGCAAAATTTCTGTTGCAACTGTTAGTAGAAACTCGCCCGATTACAACGGTATGTGTACTTTTCCCCTAGGCCGTTTCAGTTATTCGTTTCGAGCATCAGAACTGCGAAAATTTTGAGTTTCTCATCCGTTTCTTACCTCCAAACTGCCATATCTCGCGAACGGATTGACCAATCCGCAAAATTTTTGTTGCATCTGAAAGTAGAAACTCGCCCGATTACAACGGTATGCGTACTTTACCACTGGGCCGTGCTGGTTATTCGTTTCGAGAATCAGAACTGCGAAAATTTTGAGTTTCTCAACCGTTTCTTACATGCAAACTGCCATGTCTCGCGAACGGATTGACCAATCCGCAAAATTTCTGTTGCATCTGAAAGTAGAAACTCGCCCGATTACAACGTTATGCGTACTTTACCACTGGGCCGTTCTGGTTATTCGTTCCGAGCATCAGAACTGCGAAAATTTTGAGATTCTCAAGCGTTTCTTACCTCCAAACTGCCATATCTCGCGAACGGATTGACCAATCCGCAATATTTCTGTTGCATTTGAAAGTAGAAACTCGCCCGATTACAACGGTATGCGTACTTTTCCCCTAGGCCGTTCTAGTTATGCTTGTCGAGCATCGGAACTGCGAAAATTTTGAGTTTCTCAAGCGTTTCTAACCTCCAAACTGCGATATCTCGCGAACGGATTGACCAATCCGCAAAATTTCTGTTTCATCTGAAAGTAGAAACTCGCCCGATTACAACGGTAGGTGTACTTTTCCCCTAGGCCGTTCTAGTTATTCGTATCGAGCATCAGAACTGCGAAAATTTTGAGTTTCTCAAACGTTTCTTACCTCCAAACTGCCATATCTCGCGAACGGATTGACCAATCCGCAAAATTTCTGTTGCATCTGAAAGTAGAAACTCGCCTGATTACAACGGTAGGTGTACTTCTCCCCTAGGCCGTTCCAGTTATTCGTTTCGAGCATCGGAACTGCGAAAATTTTGAGTTTCTCATCCGTTTCTTACCTCCAAACTGCCATATCTCGCGAACGGATTGACCAATCCGCAAAATTTTTGTTGCATCTGAAAGTAGAAACTCGCCCGATTAAAACGGTATGTGTACTTTTCCCCTAGGCCGTTCTAGTTATTCGTATCGAGCATCAGAACTGCGAAAATTTTGAGTTTCTCAAACGTTTCTTACCTCCAAACTGCCATATCTCGCGAACGGATTGACCAATCCGCAAAATTTCTGTTGCATCTGAATGTAGAAACTCGCCCGATTACAACGGTGTGTGTACTTTTCCCCTAGGCCGTTCTGGATATTCGTTTCGAGCATCAGAACTGCGAAAATTTTGAGTTTCTCATGCATTTCTTACCTCCAAACTGCCATATCTCGCGAACGGAATGACCAATCCGCAAAACTTCTGTTGCATCTGAAAGTAGAAACCCGGCCGATTACAACGGTATGCATACTTTTCCCGTAGGCCGTTCTAGTTATTCGTTTCGAACATCAGAAATGTGAAAATTTTGAGTTGCTCAAGCGTTTCTAACCTCCAAACTGCGATATCTCGCGAACGGATTGACCAATCCGCAAAATTTCTGTTGCATCTGAAAGTAGAAACTCGCCCGATTACAACGGTAGGTGTACTTCTCCCCTAGGCCGTTCCAGTTATTCGTTTCGAGCATCGGAACTGCGAAAATTTTGAGTTTCTCAAGCGTTTCTAACCTCCAAACTGCGATATCTCGCGAACGGATTGACCAATCCGCAAAATTTCTGTTTCATCTGAAAGTAGAAACTCGCCCGATTACAACGGTAGGTGTACTTTTCCCCTAGGCCGTTCTAGTTATTCGTATCCAGCATCAGAACTGCGAAAATTTTGAGTTTCTCAAACGTTTCTTACCTCCAAACTGCCATATCTCGCGAACGGATTGACCAATCCGCAAAATTTCTGTGGCATCTGAAAGTAGAAACTCGCCCGATTACAACGGTATGCGTACTTTTCCCCTAGGCCGTTCTAGTTATCCGTTTCGAGTATCAGAACTGCGAAAATTTTGAGTTTCTCAAACGTTTGTTACCTCCAAACTGCCATATCTCGCGAACGGATTGACCAATCCGCAAAATTTTTGTTGCATCTGAAAGTAGAAACTCGCCCGATTACAACGGTATGCGTACTTCTCCCCTAGGCCGTTCCAGTTATTCGTTTCGAGCATCGGAACTGCGAAAATTTTGAGTTTCTCAAGCGTTTCTAACCTCCAAACTGCGATATCTCGCGAACGGATTGACCAATCCGCAAAATTTCTGTTTCATCTGAAAGTAGAAACTCGCCCGATTACAACGGTAGGTGTACTTTTCCCCTAGGCCGTTCTAGTTATTCGTATCCAGCATCAGAACTGCGAAAATTTTGAGTTTCTCAAACGTTTCTTACCTCCAAACTGCCATATCTCGCGAACGGATTGACCAATCCGCAAAATTTCTGTGGCATCTGAAAGTAGAAACTCGCCCGATTACAACGGTATGCGTACTTTTCCCCTAGGCCGTTCTAGTTATCCGTTTCGAGTATCAGAACTGCGAAAATTTTGAGTTTCTCAAACGTTTGTTACCTCCAAACTGCCATATCTCGCGAACGGATTGACCAATCCGCAAAATTTTTGTTGCATCTGAAAGTAGAAACTCGCCCGATTACAACGGTATGTGTACTTTTCCCCTAGGCCGTTCTATTTATTCGTATCGAGCATCAGAACTGCGAAAATTTTGAGTTTCTCAAACGTTTCTAACCTCCAAACTGCGATATCTCGCGAACGGATTGACCAATCCGCAAAATTTCTGTTGCATCTGAAAGTAGAAACTCGCCCGATTACAACGGTAGGTGTACTTCTCCCCTAGGCCGTTCCAGTTATTCGTTTCGAGCATCGGAACTGCGAAAATTTTGAGTTTCTCATCCGTTTCTTACCTCCAAACTGCCATATCTCGCGAACGGATTGACCAATCCGCAAAATTTTTGTTGCATCTGAAAGTAGAAACTCGCCCGATTACAACGGTATGCGTACTTTTCCCCTAGGCCGTTCTAGTTATGCTTGTCGAGCATCGGAACTGCGAAAATTTTGAGTTTCTCAAGCGTTTCTAACCTCCAAACTGCGATATCTCGCGAACGGATTGACCAATCCGCAAAATTTCTGTTTCATCTGAAAGTAGAAACTCGCCCGATTACAACGGTAGGTGTACTTTTCCCCTAGGCCGTTCTAGTTATTCGTATCGAGCATCAGAACTGCGAAAATTTTGAGTTTCTCAAACGTTTCTTACCTCCAAACTGCCATATCTCGCGAACGGATTGACCAATCCGCAAAATTTCTGTGGCATCTGAAAGTAGAAACTCGCCCGATTACAACGGTATGCGTACTTTTCCCCTAGGCCGTTCTAGTTATCCGTTTCGAGTATCAGAACTGCGAAAATTTTGAGTTTCTCAAACGTTTGTTACCTCCAAACTGCCATATCTCGCGAACGGATTGACCAATCCGCAAAATTTTTGTTGCATCTGAAAGTAGAAACTCGCCCGATTACAACGGTATGTGTACTTTTCCCCTAGGCCGTTCTATTTATTCGTATCGAGCATCAGAACTGCGAAAATTTTGAGTTTCTCAAACGTTTCTAACCTCCAAACTGCGATATCTCGCGAACGGATTGACCAATCCGCAAAATTTCTGTTGCATCTGAAAGTAGAAACTCGCCCGATTACAACGGTAGGTGTACTTCTCCCTAGGCCGTTCCAGTTATTCGTTTCGAGCATCGGAACTGCGAAAATTTTGAGTTTCTCATCCGTTTCTTACCTCCAAACTGCCATATCTCGCGAACGGATTGACCAATCCGCAAAATTTTTGTTGCATCTGAAAGTAGAAACTCGCCCGATTAAAACGGTATGTGTACTTTTCCCCTAGGCCGTTCCAGTTATTCGTATCGAGCATCAGAACTGCGAAAATTTTGAGTTTCTCAAACGTTTCTTACCTCCAAACTGCCATATCTCGCGAACGGATTGACCAATCCGCAAAATTTCTGTTGCATCTGAATGTAGAAACTCGCCCGATTACAACGGTGTGTGTACTTTTCCCCTAGGCCGTTCTGGATATTCGTTTCGAGCATCAGAACTGCGAAAATTTTGAGTTTCTCATGCATTTCTTACCTCCAAACTGCCATATCTCGCGAACGGAATGACCAATCCGCAAAACTTCTGTTGCATCTGAAAGTAGAAACCCGGCCGATTACAACGGTATGCATACTTTTCCCGTAGGCCGTTCTAGTTATTCGTTTCGAACATCAGAAATGTGAAAATTTTGAGTTGCTCAAGCGTTTCTAACCTCCAAACTGCGATATCTCGCGAACGGATTGACCAATCCGCAAAATTTCTGTTGCATCTGAAAGTAGAAACTCGCCCGATTACAACGGTAGGTGTACTTCTCCCCTAGGCCGTTCCAGTTATTCGTTTCGAGCATCGGAACTGCGAAAATTTTGAGTTTCTCATCCGTTTCTTACCTCCAAACTGCCATATCTCGCGAACGGATTGACCAATCCGCAAAATTTTTGTTGCATCTGAAAGTAGAAACTCGCCCGATTACAACGGTATGTGTACTTTTCCCCTAGGCCGTCCTAGTTATCCGTTTCGAGCATCAGAACTGCGAAAATTTTGAGTTTCTCAAACGTTTGTTACCTCCAAACTGCCATATCTCGCGAACGGATTGACAAATCCGCAAAATTTTTGTTGCATCTGAAAGTAGAAACTCGCCCGATTACAACGGTATGTGTACTTTTCCCCTAGGCCGTTCTATTTATTCGTATCGAGCATCAGAACTGCGAAAATTTTGAGTTTCTCAAACGTTTCTTACCTCCAAACTGCCATATCTCGCGAACGGATTGACCAATCCGCAAAATTTCTGTTGCATCTGAATGCAGAAACTCGCCCGATTACAACGGTGTGTGTACTTTTCCCCTAGGCCGTTCTGGTTATTCGTTTCGAGCATCAGAAATGCGAAAATTTTGAGTTTCTCATGCATTTCTTACCTCCAAACTGCCATATCTCGCGAACTGAATGACCAATCCGCAAAACTTCTGTTGCATCTGAAAGTAGAAACCCGGCCGATTACAACGGTATGCGTACTTTTCCCGTAGGCCGTTCTAGTTATTCGTTTCGAGCATCAGAAATGTGAAAATTTTGAGTTGCTCAAGCGTTTCTAACCTCCAAACTGCGATATCTCGCGAACGGATTGACCAATCCGCAATATTTCTGTTGCATCTGAAAGTAGAAACTCGCCCGATTACAACGGTAGGTGTACTTTTCCCCTAGGCCGTTCTAGTTATTCGTATCGAGCATCAGAACTGCGAAAATTTTGAGTTTCTCAAACGTTTCTTACCTCCAAACTGCCATATCTCGCGAACGGATTGACCAATCCGCAAAATTTCTGTTGCATCTGAAAGTAGAAACTCGCCCGATTGCAACGGTATGCGTACTTTTCCCCTAGGCCGTTCTAGTTATCCGTTTCGAGCATCAGAACTGCGAAAATTTTGAGTTTCTCAAACGTTTGTTACCTCCAAACTGCCATATCTCGCGAACGGATTGACCAATCCGCAAAATTTCTGTTGCATCTGAATGTAGAAACTCGCCCGATTACAACGGTGTGTGTACTTTTCCCCTAGGCCGTCCTGGTTATTCGTTTCGAGCATCAGAACTGCGAAAATTTTGAGTTTCTCATGCATTTCTTACCTCCAAACTGCCATATCTCGCGAACGGAATGACCTATCCGCAAAACTTCTGTTGCATCTGAAAGTAGAAACCCGGCCGATTACAACGGTATGCATACTTTTCCCGTAGGCCGTTCTAGTTATTCGTTTCGAACATCAGAAATGTGAAAATTTTGAGTTGCTCAAGCGTTTCTAACCTCCAAAGTGCGATATCTCGCGAACGGATTGACCAATCCGCAAAATTTCTGTTGCATCTGAAAGTAGAAACTCGCCCGATTACAACGGTAGGTGTACTTCTCCCCTAGGCCGTTCCAGTTATTCGTTTCGAGCATCGGAACTGCGAAAATTTTGAGTTTCTCATCCGTTTCTTACCTCCAAACTGCCATATCTCGCGAACGGATTGACCAATCCGCAAAATTTTTGTTGCATCTGAAAGTAGAAACTCGCCCGATTACAACGGTATGTGTACTTTTCCCCTAGGCCGTTCTAGTTATCCGTTTCGAGCATCAGAACTGCGAAAATTTTGAGTTTCTCAAACGTTTCTTACCTCCAAACTGCCATATCTCGCGAACGGATTGACCAATCCGCAAAATTTCTGTTGCATCTGAAAGTAGAAACTCGCCCGATTACAACGGTAGGTGTACTTTTCCCCTAGGCCGTTCTAGTTATTCGTATCGAGCATCAGAACTGCGAAAATTTTGAGTTTCTCAAACGTTTCTTACCTCCAAACTGCCATATCTCGCGAACGGATTGACCAATCCGCAAAATTTCTGTTGCATCTGAAAGTAGAAACTCGCCCGATTACAACGGTAGGTGTACTTCTCCCCAAGGCCGTTCCAGTTATTCGTTTCGAGCATCGGAACTGCGAAAATTTTGAGTTTCTCATCCGTTTCTTACCTCCAAACTGCCATATCTCGCGAACGGATTGACCAATCCGCAAAATTTTTGTTGCATCTGAAAGTAGAAACTCGCCCGATTACAACGGTATGTGTACTTTTCCCCTAGGCCGTTCTATTTATTCGTATCGAGCATCAGAACTGCGAAAATTTTGAGTTTTTCAAACGTTTCTTACCTCCAAACTGCCATATCTCGCGAACGGATTGACCAATCCGCAAAATTTCTGTTGCATCTGAAAGTAGAAACTCGCCCGATTACAACGGTATGCGTACTTTACCACTGGGCCGTGCTGGTTATTCGTTTCGAGAATCAGAACTGCGAAAATTTTGAGTTTCTCAAGCGTTTCTTACATGCAAACTGCCATGTCTCGCGAACGGATTGACCAATCCGCAAAATTTCTGTTGCATCTGAAAGTAGAAACTCGCCCGATTACAACGTTATGCGTACTTTACCACTGGGCCGTTCTGGTTATTCGTTCCGAGCATCAGAACTGCGAAAATTTTGAGATTCTCAAGCGTTTCTTACCTCCAAACTGCCATATCTCGCGAACGGATTGACCAATCCGCAATATTTCTGTTGCATTTGAAAGTAGAAACTCGCCCGATTACAACGGTATGCGTACTTTTCCCCTAGGCCGTTCTAGTTATGCTTGTCGAGCATCGGAACTGCGAAAATTTTGAGTTTCTCAAGCGTTTCTAACCTCCAAACTGCGATATCTCGCGAACGGATTGACCAATCCGCAAAATTTCTGTTTCATCTGAAAGTAGAAACTCGCCCGA
Organism: Ptiloglossa arizonensis; assembly: GCF_051014685.1. Taxonomy (NCBI): domain Eukaryota; kingdom Metazoa; phylum Arthropoda; class Insecta; order Hymenoptera; family Colletidae; genus Ptiloglossa; species Ptiloglossa arizonensis. The sequence goes on from NW_027478522.1 coordinate 128,411, forward strand.
TTACAACGGTAGGTGTACTTTTCCCCTAGGCCGTTCTAGTTATTCGTATCGAGCATCAGAACTGCGAAAATTTTGAGTTTCTCAAACGTTTCTTACCTCCAAACTGCCATATCTCGCGAACGGATTGACCAATCCGCAAAATTTCTGTGGCATCTGAAAGTAGAAACTCGCCCGATTACAACGGTATGCGTACTTTTCCCCTAGGCCGTTCTAGTTATCCGTTTCGAGTATCAGAACTGCGAAAATTTTGAGTTTCTCAAACGTTTGTTACCTCCAAACTGCCATATCTCGCGAACGGATTGACCAATCCGCAAAATTTTTGTTGCATCTGAAAGTAGAAACTCGCCCGATTACAACGGTATGTGTACTTTTCCCCTAGGCCGTTCTATTTATTCGTATCGAGCATCAGAACTGCGAAAATTTTGAGTTTCTCAAACGTTTCTAACCTCCAAACTGCGATATCTCGCGAACGGATTGACCAATCCGCAAAATTTCTGTCGCATCTGAAAGTAGAAACTCGCCCGATTACAACGGTAGGTGTACTTCTCCCCTAGGCCGTTCCAGTTATTCGTTTCGAGCATCGGAACTGCGAAAATTTTGAGTTTCTCATCCGTTTCTTACCTCCAAACTGCCATATCTCGCGAACGGATTCACCAATCCGCAAAATTTTTGTTGCATCTGAAAGTAGAAACTCGCCCGATTAAAACGGTATGTGCACTTTTCCCCTAGGCCGTTCTAGTTATTCGTATCGAGCATCAGAACTGCGAAAATTTTGAGTTTCTCAAACGTTTCTTACCTCCAAACTGCCATATCTCGCGAACGGAATGAGCAATCCGCAAAATTTCTGTTGCATCTGAAAGTAGAAACTCGCCCGATTACAACGGTATGTGTACTTTTCCCCTAGGCCGTTCTAGTTATTCGTTTCGAGCATCAGAACTGCGAAAATTTTGAGTTTCTCAAACGTTTCTTACCTCCAAACTGCCATATCTCGCGAACGGAATGAGCAATCCGCAAAATTTCTGTTGCATCTGAAAGTAGAAACCCGGCCGATTACAACGGTATGCATAATTTTCCCGTAGGCCGTTCTAGTTATTCGTTTCGAACATCAGAAATGTGAAAATTTTGAGTTGCTCAAGCGTTTCTAACCTCCAAACTGCGATATCTCGCGAACGGATTGACCAATCCGCAAAATTTCTGTTGCATCTGAAAGTAGAAACTCGCCCGATTACAACGGTAGGTGTACTTCTCCCCTAGGCCGTTCCAGTTATTCGTTTCGAGCATCGGAACTGCGAAAATTTTGAGTTTCTCATCCGTTTCTTACCTCCAAACTGCCATATCTCGCGAACGGATTGACCAATCCGCAAAATTTTTGTTGCATCTGAAAGTAGAAACTCGCCCGATTACAACGGTAGGTGTACTTTTCCCCTAGGCCGTTCTAGTTATTCGTATCGAGCATCAGAACTGCGAAAATTTTGAGTTTCTCAAACGTTTCTTACCTCCAAACTGCCATATCTCGCGAACGGATTGACCAATCCGCAAAATTTCTGTGGCATCTGAAAGTAGAAACTCGCCCGATTACAACGGTATGCGTACTTTTCCCCTAGGCCGTTCTAGTTATCCGTTTCGAGTATCAGAACTGCGAAAATTTTGAGTTTCTCAAACGTTTGTTACCTCCAAACTGCGATATCTCGCGAACGGATTGACCAATCCGCAAAATTTCTGTTGCATCTGAAAGTAGAAACTCGCCCGATTACAACGGTAGGTGTACTTCTCCCCTAGGCCGTTCCAGTTATTCGTTTCGAGCATCGGAACTGCGAAAATTTTGAGTTTCTCATCCGTTTCTTACCTCCAAACTGCCATATCTCGCGAACGGATTGACCAATCCGCAAAATTTTTGTTGCATCTGAAAGTAGAAACTCGCCCGATTAAAACGGTATGTGTACTTTTCCCCTAGGCCGTTCTAGTTATTCGTATCGAGCATCAGAACTGCGAAAATTTTGAGTTTCTCAAACGTTTCTTACCTCCAAACTGCCATATCTCGCGAAAGGAATGAGCAATCCGCAAAATTTCTGTTGCATCTGAAAGTAGAAACTCGCCCGATTACAACGGTATGTGTACTTTTCCCCTAGGCCGTTCTAGTTATTCGTTTCGAGCATCAGAACTGCGAAAATTTTGAGTTTCTCAAACGTTTCTTACCTCCAAACTGCCATATCTCGCGAACGGAATGAGCAATCCGCAAAATTTCTGTTGCATCTGAAAGTAGAAACCCGGCCGATTACAACGGTATGCATAATTTTCCCGTAGGCCGTTCTAGTTATTCGTTTCGAACATCAGAAATGTGAAAATTTTGAGTTGCTCAAGCGTTTCTAACCTCCAAACTGCGATATCTCGCGAACGGATTGACCAATCCGCAAAATTTCTGTTGCATCTGAAAGTAGAAACTCGCCCGATTACAACGGTAGGTGTACTTCTCCCCTAGGCCGTTCCAGTTATTCGTTTCGAGCATCGGAACTGCGAAAATTTTGAGTTTCTCATCCGTTTCTTACCTCCAAACTGCCATATCTCGCGAACGGATTGACCAATCCGCAAAATTTTTGTTGCATCTGAAAGTAGAAACTCGCCCGATTACAACGGTATGTGTACTTTTCCCCTAGGCCGTCCTAGTTATCCGTTTCGAGCATCAGAACTGCGAAAATTTTGAGTTTCTCAAACGTTTGTTACCTCCAAACTGCCATATCTCGCGAACGGATTGACAAATCCGCAAAATTTTTGTTGCATCTGAAAGTAGAAACTCGCCCGATTACAACGGTATGTGTACTTTTCCCCTAGGCCGTTCTATTTATTCGTATCGAGCATCAGAACTGCGAAAATTTTGAGTTTCTCAAACGTTTCTTACCTCCAAACTGCCATATCTCGCGAACGGATTGACCAATCCGCAAAATTTCTGTTGCATCTGAATGCAGAAACTCGCCCGATTACAACGGTGTGTGTACTTTTCCCCTAGGCCGTTCTGGTTATTCGTTTCGAGCATCAGAAATGCGAAAATTTTGAGTTTCTCATGCATTTCTTACCTCCAAACTGCCATATCTCGCGAACTGAATGACCAATCCGCAAAACTTCTGTTGCATCTGAAAGTAGAAACCCGGCCGATTACAACGGTATGCGTACTTTTCCCGTAGGCCGTTCTAGTTATTCGTTTCGAGCATCAGAAATGTGAAAATTTTGAGTTGCTCAAGCGTTTCTAACCTCCAAACTGCGATATCTCGCGAACGGATTGACCAATCCGCAATATTTCTGTTGCATCTGAAAGTAGAAACTCGCCCGATTACAACGGTAGGTGTACTTTTCCCCTAGGCCGTTCTAGTTATTCGTATCGAGCATCAGAACTGCGAAAATTTTGAGTTTCTCAAACGTTTCTTACCTCCAAACTGCCATATCTCGCGAACGGATTGACCAATCCGCAAAATTTCTGTTGCATCTGAAAGTAGAAACTCGCCCGATTGCAACGGTATGCGTACTTTTCCCCTAGGCCGTTCTAGTTATCCGTTTCGAGCATCAGAACTGCGAAAATTTTGAGTTTCTCAAACGTTTGTTACCTCCAAACTGCCATATCTCGCGAACGGATTGACCAATCCGCAAAATTTCTGTTGCATCTGAATGTAGAAACTCGCCCGATTACAACGGTGTGTGTACTTTTCCCCTAGGCCGTCCTGGTTATTCGTTTCGAGCATCAGAACTGCGAAAATTTTGAGTTTCTCATGCATTTCTTACCTCCAAACTGCCATATTCGCGAACGGAATGACCTATCCGCAAAACTTCTGTTGCATCTGAAAGTAGAAACCCGGCCGATTACAACGGTATGCATACTTTTCCCGTAGGCCGTTCTAGTTATTCGTTTCGAACATCAGAAATGTGAAAATTTTGAGTTGCTCAAGCGTTTCTAACCTCCAAAGTGCGATATCTCGCGAACGGATTGACCAATCCGCAAAATTTCTGTTGCATCTGAAAGTAGAAACTCGCCCGATTACAACGGTAGGTGTACTTCTCCCCTAGGCCGTTCCAGTTATTCGTTTCGAGCATCGGAACTGCGAAAATTTTGAGTTTCTCATCCGTTTCTTACCTCCAAACTGCCATATCTCGCGAACGGATTGACCAATCCGCAAAATTTTTGTTGCATCTGAAAGTAGAAACTCGCCCGATTACAACGGTATGTGTACTTTTCCCCTAGGCCGTTCTAGTTATCCGTTTCGAGCATCAGAACTGCGAAAATTTTGAGTTTCTCAAACGTTTCTTACCTCCAAACTGCCATATCTCGCGAACGGATTGACCAATCCGCAAAATTTCTGTTGCATCTGAAAGTAGAAACTCGCCCGATTACAACGGTAGGTGTACTTTTCCCCTAGGCCGTTCTAGTTATTCGTATCGAGCATCAGAACTGCGAAAATTTTGAGTTTCTCAAACGTTTCTTACCTCCAAACTGCCATATCTCGCGAACGGATTGACCAATCCGCAAAATTTCTGTTGCATCTGAAAGTAGAAACTCGCCCGATTACAACGGTAGGTGTACTTCTCCCCTAGGCCGTTCCAGTTATTCGTTTCGAGCATCGGAACTGCGAAAATTTTGAGTTTCTCATCCGTTTCTTACCTCCAAACTGCCATATCTCGCGAACGGATTGACCAATCCGCAAAATTTTTGTTGCATCTGAAAGTAGAAACTCGCCCGATTACAACGGTATGTGTACTTTTCCCCTAGGCCGTTCTATTTATTCGTATCGAGCATCAGAACTGCGAAAATTTTGAGTTTTTCAAACGTTTCTTACCTCCAAACTGCCATATCTCGCGAACGGATTGACCAATCCGCAAAATTTCTGTTGCATATGAATGTAGAAACTCGCCCGATTACAACGGTATGTGTACTTTTCCCCTAGGCCGTTCTGGTTATTCGTTTCGAGCATCAGAACTGCGAAAATTTTGAGTTTCTCATGCATTTCTTACCTCCAAACTGCCATATCTCGCGAACGGAATGACCAATCCGCAAAACTTCTGTTGCATCTGAAAGTAGAAACCCGGCCGATTACAACGGTATGCGTACTTTTCCCGTAGGCCATTCTAGTTATTAGTTTCGAGCATCAGAAATGTGAAAATTTTGAGTTTCTCATCCGTTTCTTACCTCCAAACTGCCACATCTCGCGAACGGATTGACCAATCCGCAAAATTTTTGTTGCATCTGAAAGTAGAAACTCGCCCGATTACAACGGTAAGTGTACTTTTCCCCTAGGCCGTTCTAGTTATTCTTATCGAGCATCAGAACGGCGAAAATTTTGAGTTTCTCAAACGTTTCTTACCTCCAAACTGCCATATCTCGCGAACGGATTGAACAATCCGCAAAATTTCTGTTGCATCTGAATGTAGAAACTCGCCCGATTACAACGGTATTTGTACTTTTCCCCTAGGCCGTTCTGGTTATTCGTTTGGAGCATCAGAACTGCGAAAATTTTGAGTTTCTCATGCATTTCTTACCTCCAAACTGCCATATCTCGCGAACGGAATGACCAGTCCGCAAAACTTCTGTTGCATCTGAAAGTAGAAACCCGGCCGATTACAACGGTATGCGTACTTTTCCCGTAGGCCGTTCTAGTTATTCGTTTCGAGCATCAGAAATGTGAAAATTTTGAGTTGCTCAAGCGTTTCTAACATCCAAACTGCGATATCTCGCGAACGGATTGACCAATCCGCAAAATTTCTGTTGCATCTGAAAGTAGAAACTCGCCCGATTACAACGGTAGGTGTACTTCTCCCCTAGGCCGTTCCAGTTATTCGTTTCGAGCATCGGAACTGCGAAAATTTTGAGTTTCTCATCCGTTTCTTACCTCCAAACTGCCATATCTCGCGAACGGATTGACCAATCCGCAAAATTTTTGTTGCATCTGAAAGTAGAAACTCGCCCGATTACAACGGTATGTGTACTTTTCCCCTAGGCCGTTCCAGTTATTCGTTTCGAGCATCGGTACTACGAAAATTTTGAGTTTCTCATCCGTTTCTTACCTCCAAACTGCCATAACTCGCGAACGGATTGACCAATCCGCAAAATTTCTGTTGCATCTGAAAGTAGAAACTCGCCCGATTACAACGGTATGCGCACTTTTCCCCTAGGCCGTTCTAGTTATTCGTTTCGAGCATCAGAACTGCGAAAATTTTGAGTTTCTCAAGCGTTTCTTACCTCCAAATTGCCATATCTCGCGAACGGATTGACCAATCCGCAAAATTTCTGTTGCATCTGAAAGTAGAAACTCGCCCGATCACAACGGTATGAGTACTTTTCCCCTAGGCTGTTCTAGTTATCCGTTTCGAGCATCAGAACTGCGAAAATTTTGAGTTTCTCATGCATTTCTTACCTCCAAACTGCCATATCTCGCGAACGGATTGACCAATCCGCAAAATTTCTGTTGCATCTGAATGTAGAAACTCGCCCGATTACAACGTTATGTGTACTTTTCCCCTAGGCCGTTCTGGTTATTCGTTTCGAGCATCAGAACTGCGCAAATTTTGAGTTTCTCATGCATTTCTTACCTCCAAACTGCCATATCTCGCGAACGGATTGACCAATCCGCAAAATTTCTGTTGCATTAGAATGTAGTAACACGCCCGATTACAACGGTATGCGTACTCTTCCCCTAGGCCGTTCTGATTATTCGTTTCGAGCATCAGAACTGCGAAAATTTTGAGTTTCTCAAGCGTTTCTCACCTCCAAACTGCCATATCTCGCGAACGGATTGACCAATCCGCAAAATTTCTGTTGCATCTGAAAGTAGAAACTCGCCCGATTACAACGGTATGCGTACTTTTCCCCTAGGCCGTTCTAGTTATTCGTTTCGAGCATCAGAACTGCGAAAATTTTGAGTTTCTCAAACGTTTCTTACCTCCAAACTGCCATATCTCGCGAACGGATTGACCAATCCGCAAAATTTCTGTTGCATCTGAATGTAGAAACTCGCCCGATTACAACGGTAAGTGTACTTTTCCCCTAGGCCGTTCTAGTTATTCGTATCGAGCATCAGAACTGCGAAAATTTTGAGTTTCTCAAACGTTTCTTACCTCCAAACTGCCATATCTCGCGAACGGATTGACCAATCCGCAAAATTTCTGTTGCATCTGAATGTAGAAACTCGCCCGATTACAACGGTATTTGTACTTTTCCCCTAGGCCGTTCTGGTTATTCGTTTGGAGCATCAGAACTGCGAAAATTTTGAGTTTCTCATGCATTTCTTACCTCCAAACTGCCATATCTCGCGAACGGAATGACCAGTCCGCAAAACTTCTGTTGCATCTGAAAGTAGAAACCCGGCCGATTACAACGGTATGCGTACTTTTCCCGTAGGCCGTTCTAGTTATTCGTTTCGAGCATCAGAAATGTGAAAATTTTGAGTTGCTCAAGCGTTTCTAACCTCCAAACTGCGATATCTCGCGAACGGATTGACCAATCCGCAAAATTTCTGTTGCATCTGAAAGTAGAAACTCGCCCGATTACAACGGTAGGTGTACTTCTCCCCTAGGCCGTTCCAGTTATTCGTTTCGAGCATCGGAACTGCGAAAATTTTGAGTTTCTCATCCGTTTCTTACCTCCAAACAGCCATATCTCGCGAACGGATTGACCAATCCGCAAAATTTTTGTTGCATCTGAAAGTAGAAACTCGCCCGATTACAACGGTATGTGTACTTTTCCCCTAGGCCGTTCCAGTTATTCGTTTCGAGCATCGGTACTACGAAAATTTTGAGTTTCTCATCCGTTTCTTACCTCCAAACTGCCATAACTAGCGAACGGATTGACCAATCCGCAAAATTTCTGTTGCATCTGAAAGTAGAAACTCGCCCGATTACAACGGTATGCGCACTTTTCCCCTAGGCCGTTCTAGTTATCCGTTTCGAGCATCAGAACTGCGAAAATTTTGAGTTTCTCATGCATTTCTTACCTCCAAACTGCCATATCTCGCGAACGGATTGACCAATCCGCAAAATTTCTGTTGCATCTGAATGTAGAAACTCGCCCGATTACAACGTTATGTGTACTTTTCCCCTAGGCCGTTCTGGTTATTCGTTTCGAGCATCAGAACTGCGCAAATTTTGAGTTTCTCATGCATTTCTTACCTCCAAACTGCCATATCTCGCGAACGGATTGACCAATCCGCAAAATTTCTGTTGCATTAGAATGTAGAAACACGCCCGATTACAACGGTATGCGTACTCTTCCCCTAGGCCGTTCTGATTATTCGTTTCGAGCATCAGAACAGCGAAAATTTTGAGTTTCTCAAGCGTTTCTCACCTCCAAACTGCCATATCTCGCGAACGGATTGACCAATCCGCAAAATTTCTGTTGCATCTGAAAGTAGAAACTCGCCCGATTACAACGGTATGCGTACTTTTCCCCTAGGCCGTTCTAGTTATTCGTTTCGAGCATCAGAACTGCGAAAATTTTGAGTTTCTCAAACGTTTCTTACCTCCAAACTGCCATATCTCGCGAACGGATTGACCAATCCGCAAAATTTCTGTTGCATCTGAATGTAGAAACTCGCCCGATTACAACGGTAAGTGTACTTTTCCCCTAGGCCGTTCTAGTTATTCGTATCGAGCACCAGAACTGCGAAAATTTTGAGTTTCTCAAACGTTTCTTACTTCCAAACTGCCATATCTCGCGAACGGATTGACCAATCCGCAAAATTTCTGTTGCATCTGAATGTAGAAACTCGCCCGATTACAACGGTATTTGTACTTTTCCCCTAGGCCGTTCTGGTTATTCGTTTGGAGCATCAGAACTGCGAAAATTTTGAGTTTCTCATGCATTTCTTACCTCCAAACTGCCATATCTCGCGAACGGAATGACCAGTCCGCAAAACTTCTGTTGCATCTGAAAGTAGAAACCCGGCCGATTACAACGGTATGCGTACTTTTCCCGTAGGCCGTTCTAGTTATTCGTTTCGAGCATCAGAAATGTGAAAATTTTGAGTTGCTCAAGCGTTTCTAACCTCCAAACTGCGATATCTCGCGAACGGATTGACCAATCCGCAAAATTTCTGTTGCATCTGAAAGTAGAAACTCGCCCGATTACAACGGTAGGTGTACTTCTCCCCTAGGCCGTTCCAGTTATTCGTTTCGAGCATCGGAACTGCGAAAATTTTGAGTTTCTCATCCGTTTCTTACCTCCAAACAGCCATATCTCGCGAACGGATTGACCAATCCGCAAAATTTTTGTTGCATCTGAAAGTAGAAACTCGCCCGATTACAACGGTATGTGTACTTTTCCCCTAGGCCGTTCCAGTTATTCGTTTCGAGCATCGGTACTACGAAAATTTTGAGTTTCTCATCCGTTTCTTACCTCCAAACTGCCATAACTCGCGAACGGATTGACCAATCCGCAAAATTTCTGTTGCATCTGAAAGTAGAAACTCGCCCGATTACAACGGTATGCGCACTTTTCCCCTAGGCCGTTCTAGTTATCCGTTTCGAGCATCAGAACTGCGAAAATTTTGAGTTTCTCATGCATTTCTTACCTCCAAACTGCCATATCTCGCGAACGGATTGACCAATCCGCAAAATTTCTGTTGCATCTGAATGTAGAAACTCGCCCGATTACAACGTTATGTGTACTTTTCCCCTAGGCCGTTCTGGTTATTCGTTTCGAGCATCAGAACTGCGCAAATTTTGAGTTTCTCATGCATTTCTTACCTCCAAACTGCCATATCTCGCGAACGGATTGACCAATCCGCAAAATTTCTGTTGCATTAGAATGTAGAAACACGCCCGATTACAACGGTATGCGTACTCTTCCCCTAGGCCGTTCTGATTATTCGTTTCGAGCATCAGAACAGCGAAAATTTTGAGTTTCTCAAGCGTTTCTCACCTCCAAACTGCCATATCTCGCGAACGGATTGACCAATCCGCAAAATTTCTGTTGCATCTGAATGTAGAAACTCGCCCGATTACAACGTTATGCGTACTTTTCCCCTAGGCCGTTCTAGTTATGCTTGTCGAGCATCAGAACTGCGAAAATTTTGAGTTTCCCAAGCGTTTCTTACCTCCAAACTGCCATATCTCGCGAACGGATCGACCAATCCGCAAAATTTCTGTTGCATCTGAAAGTAGAAACTCGCCCGATTACAACGGTATGCGTACTTTTCCCCTAGGCCGTTCTAGTTATTCGTTTCGAGCATCAGAACTGCGAAAATTTTGAGTTTCTCAAACGTTTCTTACCTCCAAACTGCCATATCTCGCGAACGGATTGACCAATCCGCAAAATTTCTGTTGCATCTGAATGTAGAAACTCGCCCGATTACAACGGTAAGTGTACTTTTCCCCTAGGCCGTTCTAGTTATTCGTATCGAGCATCAGAACTGCGAAAATTTTGAGTTTCTCAAACGTTTCTTACCTCCAAACTGCCATATCTCGCGAACGGATTGACCAATCCGCAAAATTTCTGTTGCATCTGAATGTAGAAACTCGCCCGATTACAACGGTATTTGTACTTTTCCCCTAGGCCGTTCTGGTTATTCGTTTGGAGCATCAGAACTGCGAAAATTTTGAGTTTCTCATGCATTTCTTACCTCCAAACTGCCATATCTCGCGAACGGAATGACCAATCCGCAAAACTTATGTTGCATCTGAAAGTAGAAACCCGCCCGATTACAACGGTATGCGTACTTTTCCCGTAGGCCGTTCTAGTTATTCGTTTCGAGCATCAGAAATGTGAAAATTTTGAGTTGCTCAAGCGTTTCTAACCTCCAAACTGCAATATCTCGCGAACGGATTGACCAATCCGCAAAATTTCTGTTGCATCTGAAAGTAGAAACTCGCCCGATTACAACGGTAGGTTTACTCTTCCCCTAGGCCGTTCTGATTATTCGTTTCGAGCATCAGAACAGCGAAAATTTTGAGTTTCTCAAGCGTTTCTCACCTCCAAACTGCCATATCTCGCGAACGGATTGACCAATCCGCAAAATTTCTGTTGCATCTGAAAGTAGATACTCGCCCGATTACAACGGTATGCGTACTTTTCCCCTAGGCCGTTCTAGTTATGCTTGTCGAGCATCAGAACTGCGAAAATTTTGAGTTTCCCAAGCGTTTCTTACCTCCAAACTGCCATATCTCGCGAACGGATCGACCAATCCGCAAAATTTCTGTTGCATCTGAAAGTAGAAACTCGCCCGATTACAACGGTATTTGTACTTTTCCCCTAGGCCGTTCTGGTTATTCGTTTGGAGCATCAGAACTGCGAAAATTTTGAGTTTCTCATGCATTTCTTACCTCCAAACTGCCATATCTCGCGAACGGAATGACCAATCCGCAAAACTTCTGTTGCATCTGAAAGTAGAAACCCGCCCGATTACAACGGTATGCGTACTTTTCCCGTAGGCCGTTCTAGTTATTCGTTTCGAGCATCAGAAATGTGAAAATTTTGAGTTGCTCAAGCGTTTCTAACCTCCAAACTGCAATATCTCGCGAACGGATTGACCAATCCGCAAAATTTCTGTTGCATCTGAAAGTAGAAACTCGCCCGATTACAACGGTAGGTGTACTTTTCCCCTAGGCCGTTCTAGTTAATCGTATCGAGCATCAGAACTGCGAAAATTTTGAGTTCCTCAAACGTTTGTTACCTCCAAACTACCATATCTCGCGAACGGATTGACCAATCCGCAAAATTTTTGTTGGATCTGAAAGTAGAAACTCGCCCGATTACAACGGTATGTGTACTTTTCCCCTAGGCCGTTCTATTTATTCGTATCGATCATCAGAACTGCGAAAATTTTGAGTTTCTCAAACGTTTCTTACCTCCAAACTGCCATATCTCGCGAACGGATTGACCAATCTGCAAAATTTCTGTTGCATCTGAATGTAGAAACTCGCCCGATTACAACGGTATGCGTACTTTTCCCCTAGGCCGTTCTGGTTACTCGTTTCGAGCATCAGAAATGTGAAAATTTTGAGTTGCTCAAGCGTTTCTAACCTCCAAACTGCGATATCTCGCGAACGGATTGACCAATCCGCAAAATTTCTGTTGCACCTGAAAGTAGAAACTCGCCCGATTACAACGGTAGGTGTACTTTTCCCCTATGCCGTTCCAGTTATTCGTTTCGAGCATCGGTACTGCGAAAATTTTGAGTTTCTCATCCGTTTCTTACCTCCAAACTGCCATAACTCGCGAACGGATTGACCAATCCGCAAAATTTCTGTTGCATCTGAAAGTAGAAACTCGCCCGATTACAACGGTATGCGCACTTTTCCCCTAGGCCGTTCTAGTTATTCGTTTCGAGCATCAGAACTGCGAAAATTTTGAGTTTCTCAAGCGTTTCTTACCTCCAAATTGCCATATCTCGCGAACGGATTGACCAATCCGCAAAATTTCTGTTGCATCTGAAAGTAGAAACTCGCCCGATCACAACGGTATGAGTACTTTTCCCCTAGGCTGTTCTAGTTATCCGTTTCGAGCATCAGAACTGCGAAAATTTTGAGTTTCTCATGCATTTCTTACCTCCAAACTGCCATATCTCGCGAACGGATTGACCAATCCGCAAAATTTCTGTTGCATCTGAATGTAGAAACTCGCCCGATTACAACGTTATGTGTACTTTTCCCCTAGGCCGTTCTGGTTGTTCGTTTCGAGCATCAGAACTGCGCAAATTTTGAGTTTCTCATGCATTTCTTACCTCCAAACTGCCATATCTCGCGAACGGATTGACCAATCCGCAAAATTTCTGTTGCATTAGAATGTAGAAACTCGCCCGATTACAACGGTATGCGTACTCTTCCCCTAGGCCGTTCTGATTATTCGTTTCGAGCATCAGAACAGCGAAAATTTTGAGTTTCTCAAGCGTTTCTCACCTCCAAACTGCCATATCTCGCGAACGGATTGACCAATCCGCAAAATTTCTGTTGCATCTGAAAGTAGATACTCGCCCGATTACAACGGTATGCGTACTTTTCCCCTAGGCCGTTCTAGTTATGCTTGTCGAGCATCAAAACTGCGAAAATTTTGAGTTTCCCAAGCGTTTCTTACCTCCAAACTGCCATATCTCGCGAACGGATCGACCAATCCGCAAAATTTCCGTTGCATCTGAAAGTAGAAACTCGCCCGATTACAACGGTATGCGTACTTTTCCCCTAGGCCGTTCTAGTTATTCGTTTCGAGCATCAGAACTGCGAAAATTTTGAGTTTCTCAAACGTTTCTTACCTCCAAACTGCCATATCTCGCGAACGGATTGACCAATCCGCAAAATTTCTGTTGCATCTGAATGTAGAAACTCGCCCGATTACAACGGTATGTGTACTTTACCACTAGGCCGTTCTGGTTATTCGTTTCGAGCATCAGAACTGCGAAAATTTTGAGTTTCTCAAGCGTTTCTTACCTCCAAACTACCATATCTCGCGAACGGATTGACCAATCCGCAAAATTTCTGTTGCCTCTGAAAGTAGAAACTCGCCCGATTACAACGGTATGCGTACTTTTCCCCTAGGCCGTTCTAGTTATCCGTTTCGAGCATCAGAACTGCGAAAATTTTGAGTTTCTCAAACGTTGGTTACCTCCAAACTGCCATATCTCGCGAACGGATTGACCAATCCGCAAAACTTCTGTTGCATCTGAAAGTAGAAACCCGCTCGATTACAACGGTATGCGTACTTTTCCCGTAGGCCGTTCTAGTTATTCGTTTCGAGCATCAGAAATGTGAAAATTTTGAGTTGCTCAAGCGTTTCTAACCTCCAAACTGCGATATCTCGCGAACGGATTGACCAATCCGCAAAATTTCTGTTGCATCTGAAAGTAGAAACTCGCCCGATTACAACGGTAGGTGTACTTTTCCCCTAGGCCGTTCCAGTTATTCGTTTCGAGCATCGGTACTGCGAAAATTTAGAGTTTCTCATCCGTTTCTTACCTCCAAACTGCCATAACTCGCGAACGGATTGACCAATCCGCAAAATTTCTGTTGCATCTGAAAGTAGAAACTCGCCCGATTACAACGGTATGCGCACTTTTCCCCTAGGCCGTTCTAGTTATTCGTTTCGAGCATCAGATCTGCGAAAATTTTGAGTTTCTCAAGCGTTTCTCACCTCCAAACTGCCATATTTCGCGAACGGATTGACCAATCCGCAAAATTTCTGTTGCATCTGAAAGTAGAAACTCGCCCGATCACAACGGTATGAGTACTTTTCCCCTAGGCTGTTCTAGTTATCCGTTTCGAGCATCAGAACTGCGAAAATTTTGAGTTTCTCATGCATTTCTTACCTCCAAACTGCCATATCTCGCGAACGGATTGACCAATCCGCAAAATTTCTGTTGCATCTGAATGTAGAAACTCGCCCAATTACAACGTTATGTGTACTTTTCCCCTAGGCCGTTCTGGTTATTCGTTTCGAGCATCAGAACTGCGAAAATTTTGAGTTTCTCATGCATTTCTTACCTCCAAACTGCCATATCTCGCGAACGGATTGACCAATCCGCAAAATTTCTGTTGCATTAGAAAGTAGAAACTCGCCCGATTACAACGGTATGCGCACTTTTCCCCTAGGCCGTTCTAGTTATTCGTTTCGAGCATCAGAACTGCGAAAATTTTGAGTTTCTCAAGCGTTTCTTACCTCCAAACTGCCATATCTCGCGAACGGATTGACCAATCCGCAAAATTTCTGTTGCATCTGAAAGTAGAAACTCGCCCGATCACAACGGTATGCGTACTTTTCCCCTAGGCTGTTCTAGTTATCCGTTTCGAGCATCAGAACTGCGAAAATTTTGAGTTTCTCATGCATTTCTTACCTCCAAACTGCCATATCTCGCGAACGGATTGACCAATCCGCAAAATTTCTGTTGCATTAGAAAGTAGAAACTCGCCCGATCTCAACGGTATGCGTACTTTTCCCCTAGGCTGTTCTAGTTATCCGTTTCGAGCATCAGAACTGCGAAAATTTTGAGTTTCTCATGCATTTCTTACCTCCAAACTGCCATATCTCGCGAACGGATTGACCAATCCGCAAAATTTCTGTTGCATTAGAAAGTAGAAACTCGCCCGATTACAACGGTATGCGTACTTTTCCCCTAGGCCGTTCTGGTTATTCGTTTCGAGCATCAGAACTGCGAAAATTTTGAGTTTCTCAAGCGTTTCTCACCTCCAAACTGCCATATCTCGCGAACGGATTGACCAATCCGCAAAATTTCTGTTGCATCTGAAAGTAGAAACTCGCCCGATTACAACGGTATGCGTACTTTTCCCCTAGGCCGTTCTAGTTATGCTTGTCGAGCATCAGAACTGCGAAAATTTTGAGTTTCCCAAGCGTTTCTTACCTCCAAACTGCCATATCTCGCGAACGGATCGACCAATCCGCAAAATTTCTGTTGCATCTGAAAGTAGAAACTCGCCCGATTACAACGGTATGCGTACTTTTCCCCTAGGCCGTTCTAGTTATTCGTTTCGAGCATCAGAACTGCGAAAATTTTGAGTTTCTCAAACGTTTCTTACCTCCAAACTGCCATATCTCGCGAACGGATTGACCAATCTGCAAAATTTCTGTTGCATCTGTATGTAGAAACTCGCCCGATTACAACGGTATGTGTACTTTTCCCCTAGGCCGTTCTGGTTATTCGTTTCGAGCATCAGAACTGCGAAAATTTTGAGTTTCTCATGCATTTCTTACCTCCAAACGGCCATATCTCGCGAACGGAATGACAAATCCGCAAAACTTCTGTTGCATCTGAAAGTAGAAACCCGCCCGATTACAACGGTATGCGTACTTTTCCCGTAGGCCGTTCTAGTTATTCGTTTCGAGCATCAGAAGTGTGAAAATTTTGAGTTGCTCAAGCGTTTCTAACCTCCAGACTACCATATCTCGCGAACGGATTGACCAATCCGCAAAATTTCTGTTGCCTCTGAAAGTAGAAACTCGCCCGATTACAACGGTATGCGTACTTTTCCCCTAGGCCGTTCTAGTTATTCGTTTCGAGAATCAGAACTGCGAAAATTTTGAGTTTCTCAAGCGTTTCTTACATCCAAACGGCCATATCTCGCGAACGGATTGACCAATCCGCAAAATTGCTGTTGCATCTGAAAGTATAAACTCGCCCGATTACAACGGTATGCGAACTTTTCCCCTAGGCCGTTCTGGTTATTCGTTTCGAGCATCAGAACTGCGAAAATTTTGAGTTTCTCATGCAATTCTTACCTCCAAACTGCCATATCTCGCGAACGGATTGACCAATCCGCAAAATTTCTGTTGCATCTGTATGTAGAAACTCGCCCGATTACAACGGTATGTGTACTTTTCCCCTAGGCCGTTCTGGTTATTCGTTTCGAGCATCAGAACTGCAAAAATTTTGAGTTTCTCATGCATTTCTTACCTCCAAACGGCCATATCTCGCGAACGGAATGACCAATCCGCAAAACTTCTGTTGCATCTGAAAGTAGAAACCCGCCCGATTACAACGGTATGCGTACTTTTCCCGTAGGCCGTTCTAGTTATTCGTTTCGAGCATCAGAAATGTGAAAATTTTGAGTTGCTCAAGCGTTTCTAACCTTCAGACTACCATATCTCGCGAACGGATTGACCAATCCGCAAAATTTCTGTTGCCTCTGAAAGTAGAAACTCGCCCGATTACAACGGTATGCGTACTTTTCCCCTTGGCCGTTCTAGTTATTCGTTTCGAGAATCAGAACTGCGAAAATTTTGAGTTTCTCAAGCGTTTCTTACATCCAAACGGCCATATCTCGCGAACGGATTGACCAATCCGCAAAATTGCTGTTGCATCTGAAAGTATAAACTCGCCCGATTACAACGGTATGCGAACTTTTCCCCTAGGCCGTTCTGGTTATTCGTTTCGAGCATCAGAACTGCGAAAATTTTGAGTTTCTCATGCATTTCTTACCTCCAAACTGCCATATCTCGCGAACGGATTGACCAATCCGCAAAATTTCTGTTGCATCTGTATGTAGAAACTCGCCCGATTACAACGGTATGTGTACTTTTCCCCTAGGCCGTTCTGGTTATTCGTTTCGAGCATCAGAACTGCGAAAATTTTGAGTTTCTCATGCATTTCTTACCTCCAAACGGCCATATCTCGCGAACGGAATGACCAATCCGCAAAACTTCTGTTGCATCTGAAAGTAGAAACCCGCCCGATTACAACGGTATGTGTACTTTTCCCGTAGGCCGTACTAGTTATTCGTTTCGAGCATCAGAAATGTGAAAATTTTGAGTTGCTCAAGCGTTTCTAACCTCCAAACTGCGATATCTCGCGAACGGATTGACCAACCCCCGAAATTTCTGTTGCATCTGAAAGTAGAAACTCGCCCGATTACAACGGTAGGTGTACTTTTCCCCTAGGCCGTTCCAGTTATTCGTTTCGAGCATCGGAACTGCGAAAATTTTGAGTTTCTCAAGCGTTTCTTACCTCCAAACTACCATATCTCGCGAACGGAATGACCAATCCGCAAAACTTCTGTTGCATCTGAAAGTAGAAACCCGCCCGATTACAACGGTATGCGTACTTTTCCCGTAGGCCGTTCTAGTTATTCGTTTCGAGCATCAGCAATGTGAAAATTTTGAGTTGCTCCAGCGTTTCTAACCTCCAGACTACCATATCTCGCGAACGGATTGACCAATCCGCAAAATTTCTGTTGCCTCTGAAAGTAGAAACTCGCCCGATTACAACGGTGTGCGTTCTTTTCCCCTAGGCCGTTCTAGTTATTCGTTTCGAGAATCAGAACTGCGACAATTTTGAGTTTCTCAAGCGTTTCTTACATCCAAACGGCCATATCTCGCGAACGGATTGACCAATCCGCAAAATTGCTGTTGCATCTGAAAGTATAAACTCGCCCGATTACAACGGTATGCGAACTTTTCCCCTAGGCCGTTCTGGTTATTCGTTTCGAGCATCAGAACTGCGAAAATTTTGAGTTTCTCATGCATTTCTTACCTCCAAACTGCCATATCTCGCGAACGGATTGACCAATCCGCAAAATTTCTGTTGCATCTGAAAGTAGAAATTCGCCCAATTACAACGGTATGCGTACTTTTCCCCTAGGCCGTTCTAGTTATCCGTTTCGAGTATCAGAACTGCGAAAATTTTGAGTTTCTCAAACGTTTGTTACCTCCAAACTGCCATATCTCGCGAACGGATTGACCAATCCGCAAAATTTCTGTTGCATCTGAAAGTAGAAACTCGCCCGATTACAACGGTATGCGTACTTTTCCCCTAGGCCGTTCTAGTTATGCTTGTCGAGCATCAGAACTGCGAAAATTTTGAGTTTCCCAAGCGTTTCTTACCTCCAAACTGCCATATCTCGCGAACGGATCGACCAATCCGCAAAATTTCTGTTGCATCTGAAAGTAGAAACTCGCCCGATTACAACGGTATGCGTACTTTTCCCCTAGGCCGTTCTAGTTATTCGTTTCGAGCATCAGAACTGCGAAAATTTTGAATTTCTCAAACGTTTCTTACCTCCAAACTGCCATATCTCGCGAACGGATTGACCAATCTGCAAAATTTTTGTTGCATCTGAATGTAGAAACTCGCCCGATTACAACGGTATGTGTACTTTTCCCCTAGGCCGTTCTGGTTGTTCGTTTCGAGCATCAGAACTGCGAAAATTTTGAGTTTCTCATGCATTTCTTACTTCCAAACGGCCATATCTCGCGAACGGAATGACCAATCCGCAAAACTTCTGTTGCATCTGAAAGTAGAAACCCGCCCGATTACAACGGTATGCGTACTTTTCCCGTAGGCCGTTCTAGTTATTCGTTTCGAGCATCAGAAATGTGAAAATTTTGAGTTGCTCAAGCGATTCTAACCTCCAGACTACCATATCTCGCGAACGGATTGACCAATCCGCAAAATTTCTGTTGCCTCTGAAAGTAGAAACTCGCCCGATTACAACGGTATGCGTACTTTTCCCCTAGGCCGTTCTAGTTATTCGTTTCGAGCATCAGAACTGCGAAAATTTTGAGTTTCTCATGCATTTCTTACCTCCAAACGGCCATATCTCGCGAACGGAATGACCAATCCGCAAAACTTCTGTTGCATCTGAAAGTAGAAACCCGCCCGATTACAACGGTATGTGTACTTTTCCCGTAGGCCGTTCTAGTTATTCGTTTCGAGCATCAGAAATGTGAAAATTTTGAGTTGCTCAAGCGTTTCTAACCTCCAAACTGCGATATCTCGCGAACGGATTGACCAACCCCCGAAATTTCTGTTGCATCTGAAGGTAGAAACTCGCCCGATTACAACGGTAGGTGTACTTTTCCCCTAGGCCGTTCCAGTTATTCGTTTCGAGCATCGGAACTGCGAAAATTTTGAGTTTCTCATCCGTTTCTTACCTCCAAACTGCCATATCTCGCGAACGGATTGACCAATCCGCAAAATTTCTGTTGCATCTGAAAGTAGAAACTCGCCCGATTACAACGGTATGCGTACTTTTCCCCTAGGCCGTTCTGGTTATTCGTTTCGAGCATAAGAACTGCGAAAATTTTGAGTTTCTCAAGCGTTTCTTACCTCCAAACTACCATATCTCGCGAACGGATTGACCAATCCGCAAAATTTCTGTTGCCTCTGAAAGTAGAAACTCGCCCGATTCCAACGGTATGCGTACTTTTCCCCTAGGCCGTTCTAGTTATTCGTTTCGAGAATCAGAACTGCGAAAATTTTGAGTTTCTCAAGCGTTTCTTACCTCCAAACTGCCAAATCTCGCGAACGGGTTGACCAATCCGCAAAATTTCTGTTGCATCTGAAAGTAGAAACTCGCCCGATCACAACTGTATGAGTAGTTTTCCCCTAGGCCGTTCTAGTTATTCGTTTCGAGCATCAGAACTGCGAAAATTTTGAGTTTCTCAAACGTTTGTTACCTCCACACTGCCACATCTCGCGAACGGATTGACCAATCCGCAAAATTTTTGTTGCATCTGAAAGTAGAGACTCGCCCGATTACAACGGTATGGGTACTTTTCCCCTAGTCCGTTCTAGTTATTCGTTTCGAGCATCAGAACTGCGAAAATTTTGAGTTTCTCAAACGTTTCTTATCTCCAAACTGCCATATCTCGCGAACGGATTGACCAATCCGCAAAATTTCTGTTGCATCTGAATGTAGAAACTCGCCCGATTACAACGGTATGTGTACTTTTCCCCTAGGCCGTTCTGGTTATTCGTTTGGAGCACCAGAACTGCGAAAATTTTGAGTTTCTCATGCATTTCTTACCTCCAAACTGCCATATCTCGCGAACGGAATGACCAATCCGCAAAACTTCTGTTGCATCTGAAAGTAGAAACCCGCCCGATTACAACGGTATGCGTACTTTTCCCGTAGGCCGTTCTAGTTATTCGTTTCGAGCATCAGAAATGTGAAAATTTTGAGTTGCTCAAGCGTTTCTTACCTCCAAACTGCGATATCTCGCAAACGGAAAGACCAATCCGCAAAATTTCTGTTGCATCTGAAAGTAGAAATTCGCCCGATTACAGAGGTATGCGTACCTTTCCCCTAGGCCGTTCTAGTTATTCGTTTCGAGCATCAGAAATGTGAAAATTTCGAGTTTCTCAGCCGTTTCTTTCATCCAAACTGCCATATCTCGCGAACGGATTGACCAATCCGCAAAATTTCTGTTGCATCTGAAAGCAGAAACTCGCCCGATTACAACGGTATGTGTACTTTTCCCCTAGGCCGTTCCAGTTATTCGTTTCGAGCATCGGAACTGCGAAAATTTTGAGTTTCTCATCCGTTTCTTACCTCCAAACTGCCATATCTCGCGAACGGATTGACCAATCCGCAAAATTTCTGTTGCATCTGAAAGTAGAAACTCGCGCGATTACAACGGTATGCGTACTTTTCCCTAGGCTGTTCCAGTTATTCGTTTCGAGCATCAGAACTGCGAAAATTTTGAATTTCTCAAGCGCTTCTTACATCCAAACGGCCATATCTCGCGAACGGATTGACCAATCCGCAAAATTTCTGTTGCATCTGATAGTAGAAACTCGCCCGATTACAACGGTATGTATACTTTTCCCCTAGGCCGTTCCAGTTATTCGTTTCGAGCATCAGAACTGCGAAAATTTTGAGTTTCTCATCCGTTTCTTACCTCCAAACTGCCATATCTCGCGAACGGATTGACCAATCCGCAAAATTTCTGTTGCATCTGAAAGTAGAAACTCGCGCGATTACAACGGTATGCGTACTTTTCCCCTAGGCCGTTTCAGTTATTCGTTTCGAGCATCAGAACTGCCAAAATTTTGAGTTTCTCGTCCGTTTCTTACCTCCAAACTGCCATATCTCGCGAACGGATTGACCAATCTGCAAAATTTCTGTTGCATCTGAAAGTAGAAACTCGCCCGATTACAACGGTATGCGAACTTTTCCCCTAGGCCGTTCTGGTTATTCGTTTCAAGCATCAGAACTGCGAAAATTTTGAGTTGCTCAAGCGTTTCTTACATCCAAACTGCCATATCTCGCGAAAGGATTGACCAGTCCGCAAAATTTCCGTTGCATCTGAAAGTAGAAAGTCGCCCGATTACAACGGTATGCGTACTTTTCCCCTAGGCCGTTCTAGTTATTCGTTTCGAGCATCAGAACTGCGAAAATTTTGAGTTTCTCAAGCGTTTCTTACATCCAAAATGCCATATCTCGCGAACGGATCGACCAATCTTCAAAATTTCTGTTGCATCTGAAAGTAGAAACTCGCCCGATTACAACGGTATGTGTACTCTTCCCCTAGGCCGTTCTAGTTATTCGTTTCGAGCATCAGAACTGCGAAAATTTTGAGTTTCTCAAACGTTTCTTACCTCCAAACTGCCATATCTCGCGAACGGAATGAGCAATCCGCAAAATTTCTGTTGCATCTGAAAGTAGAAACTCGCCCGATTACAACGGTAGGTGTACTTTTCCCCTAGGCCGTTTCAGTTATTCGTTTCGAGCATCAGAACTGCCAAAATTTTGAGTTTCTCGTCCGTTTCTTACCTCCAAACTGCCATATCTCGCGAACGGATTGACCAATCTGCAAAATTTCTGTTGCATCTGAAAGTAGAAACTCGCCCGATTACAACGGTATGCGTACTTTTCCTCTAGGCCGTTCTAGTTTTTCGTTTCGAGCATCAGAACTGCGAAAATTTTGAGTTTCTCAAACTTTGTTACCTCCAAACTGCCATATCTCGCGAACGGATTGACCAATCCGCAAAATTTCTGTTGCATCTGAATGCAGAAACTCGCCCGATTACAACGGTATGTGTACTTTTCCCCTAGGCCGTTCCAGTTATTCGTTTCTAGCATCAGAACTGCGAAAATTTTGAGTTTCTCATCCGTTTCTTACCTCCAAACTGCCATATCTCGCGAACGGATTGACCAATCCGCAAAATTTCTGTCGCATCTGAAAGTAGAAACTCGCCCGATTACAACGGTATGCGTACTTTTCCCCTAGGCCGTTCTAGTTATTCGTTTCGAGCATCAGAACTGCGAAAATTTTGAGCTTCTCAAGCATTTCTTACCTCCAAACTGCCATATCTCGCGAACGGATTGACCACTCCGCAAAATTTCTGTTGCATCTGAAAGTAGAAACTCGCCCGATTACAACGGTATGTGTACTTTTCCCCTAGGCCGTTCTAGTTATTCGTTTCGAGCATCAGAACTGCGAAAATTTTGAGTTTCTCAAACGTTTCTTACCTCCAAACTGCCATATCTCGCGAACGGATCGACCAATCCGCAAAATTTCTGTTGCATCTGAAAGTAGAAACTCGCCCGATTGCAACGGTATGTGTACTTTTCCCCTAGGCCGTTTCAGTTATTCGTTTCGAGCATCAGAACTGCGAAAATTTTGAGTTTCTCATCCGTTTCTTACCTCCAAACTGCCATATCTCGCGAACCGATTGACCAATCCGCAAAATTTCTGTTGCATCTGAAAGTAGAAACTCGCCCGATTACAACGGTATGCGTACTTTTCCCCTAGGCCGTTCTAGTTATGCTTGTCGAGCATCAGAACTGCGATAATTTTGAGTTTCTCAAGCGTTTCTTACCTCCAAACTGCCATATCTCGCGAACGGATTGACCAATCCGCAAAATTTCTGTTGCATCTGAATGTAGAAACTCGCCCGATTACAACGGTATGTGTACTTTTCCCCTAGGCCGTTCTGGTTATTCGTTTCGAGCATCAGAACTGCGAAAATTTTGAGTTTCTCATGCATTTCTTACCTGCAAACTGCCATGTCTCGCGAACGGATTGACCAATCCGCAAAATTTCTGTTGCATCTGAAAGTAGAAACTCGCCCGATTACAACGGTATGCGTACTTTACCACTAGGCCGTTCTGGTTATTCGTTTCGAGCATCAGAACTACGAAAATTTTGAGTTTCTCAAGCGTTTCTTACTTCCAAACTGCCATATCTCGCGAACGGATTGACCAATCCGCAAAATTTCTGTTGCATCTGAAAGTAGAAGCTCGCCCGATTACAACGGTATGCGTACTTTTCCCCTAGGCCGTTCTTGTTATTCGTTTCGAGCATCAGAACTGCGAAAATTTTGAGTTTCTCAAGCGTTTCTTACATCCAAACGGCCATATCTCGCGAACGGATTGACCAATCCGCAAAATTACTGTTGCATCTGAAAGTAGAAACTCGCCCGATTACAACGGTATGCGTACTTTTCCCCTAGGTCGTTCTAGTTATTCGTTTCGAGCATCAGAACTGCGAAAATTTTGAGTTTCTCAAACTTTGTTACCTCCAAACTGCCATATCTCGCGAACGGATTGACCAATCCGCAAAATTTCTGTTGCATCTGAATGCAGAAACTCGCCCGATTACAACGGTATGTGTACTTTTCCCCTAGGCCGTTCCAGTTATTCGTTTCTAGCATCAGAACTGCGAAAATTTTGAGTTTCTCATGCATTTCTTACCTCCAAACTGCCATATCTCGCGAACGGATAGACCAAACCGCAAAATTTCTGTTGCATCTGAAAGTAGAAACTCGCCCGATTACAACGGTATGCGTACTTTTCCCCTAGGCCGTTCTAGTTATGCTTGTCGAGCATCAGAACTGCGAAAATTTTGAGTTTCTCAAGCGTTTCTTACATCCAAACGGCCATATCTCGCGAACGGATTGACCAATCCGCAAAATTTCTGTTGCATCTGAAAGTAGAAACTCGCCCGATTACAACGGTATGCGTACTTTTCCTCTAGGCCGTTCTAGTTTTTCGTTTCGAGCATCAGAACTGCGAAAATTTTGAGTTTCTCAAACTTTGTTACCTCCAAACTGCCATATCTCGCGAACGGATTGACCAATCCGCAAAATTTCTGTTGCATCTGAATGCAGAAACTCGCCCGATTACAACGGTATGTGTACTTTTCCCCTAGGCCGTCCCAGTTATTCGTTTCTAGCATCAGAACTGCGAAAATTTTGAGTTTCTCATCCGTTTCTTACCTCCAAACTGCCATATCTCGCGAACGGATTGACCAATCCGCAAAATTTCTGTCGCATCTGAAAGTAGAAACTCGCCCGATTACAACGGTATGCGTACTTTTCCCCTAGGCCGTTCTAGTTATTCGTTTCGAGCATCAGAACTGCGAAAATTTTGTGCTTCTCAAGCATTTCTTACCTCCAAACTGCCATATCTCGCGAACGGATTGACCACTCCGCAAAATTTCTGTTGCATCTGAAAGTAGAAACTCGCCCGATTACAACGGTATGTGTACTTTTCCCCTAGG
Source organism: Ptiloglossa arizonensis (assembly GCF_051014685.1). Taxonomy (NCBI): domain Eukaryota; kingdom Metazoa; phylum Arthropoda; class Insecta; order Hymenoptera; family Colletidae; genus Ptiloglossa; species Ptiloglossa arizonensis. The sequence continues at coordinate 153,111 of NW_027478522.1, forward strand.
CCGTTCTAGTTATTCGTTTCGAGCATCAGAACTGCGAAAATTTTGAGTTTCTCAAACGTTTCTTACCTCCAAACTGCCATATCTCGCGAACGGATCGACCAATCCGCAAAATTTCTGTTGCATCTGTAAGTAGAAACTCGCCCGATTGCAACGGTATGTGTACTTTTCCCCTAGGCCGTTTCAGTTATTCGTTTCGAGCATCAGAACTGCGAAAATTTTGAGTTTCTCATCCGTTTCTTACCTCCAAACTGCCATATCTCGCGAACCGATTGACCAATCCGCAAAATTTCTGTTGCATCTGAAAGTAGAAACTCGCCCGATTACAACGGTATGCGTACTTTTCCCCTAGGCCGTTCTAGTTATGCTTGTCGAGCATCAGAACTGCGATAATTTTGAGTTTCTCAAGCGTTTCTTACCTCCAAACTGCCATATCTCGCGAACGGATTGACCAATCCGCAAAATTTCTGTTGCATCTGAATGTAGAAACTCGCCCGATTACAACGGTATGTGTACTTTTCCCCTAGGCCGTTCTGGTTATTCGTTTCGAGCATCAGAACTGCGAAAATTTTGAGTTTCTCATGCATTTCTTACCTGCAAACTGCCATGTCTCGCGAACGGATTGACCAATCCGCAAAATTTCTGTTGCATCTGAAAGTAGAAACTCGCCCGATTACAACGGTATGCGTACTTTACCACTAGGCCGTTCTGGTTATTCGTTTCGAGCATCAGAACTACGAAAATTTTGAGTTTCTCAAGCGTTTCTTACTTCCAAACTGCCATGTCTCGCGAACGGATTGACCAATCCGCAAAATTTCTGTTGCATCTGAAAGTAGAAGCTCGCCCGATTACAACGGTATGCGTACTTTTCCCCTAGGCCGTTCTCGTTATTCGTTTCGAGCATCAGAACTGCGAAAATTTTGAGTTTCTCAAGCGTTTCTTACATCCAAACGGCCATATCTCGCGAACGGATTGACCAATCCGCAAAATTACTGTTGCATCTGAAAGTAGAAACTCGCCCGATTACAACGGTATGCGTACTTTTCCCCTAGGTCGTTCTAGTTATTCGTTTCGAGCATCAGAACTGCGAAAATTTTGAGTTTCTCATGCATTTCTTACCTCCAAACTGCCATATCTCGCGAACGGATAGACCAAACCGCAAAATTTCTGTTGCATCTGAAAGTAGAAACTCGCCCGATTACAACGGTATGCGTACTTTTCCCCTAGGCCGTTCTAGTTATGCTTGTCGAGCATCAGAACTGCGAAAATTTTGAGTTTCTCAAGCGTTTCTTACATCCAAACGGCCATATCTCGCGAACGGATTGACCAATCCGCAAAATTTCTGTTGCATCTGAAAGTAGAAACTCGCCCGATCACAACGGTATGAGTACTTTTCCCCTAGACCGTTCTAGTTATTCGTTTCGAGCATCAGAACTGTGAACATTTTGAGTTTCTCAACCGTTTCTTAGTTCCAAACTGCCATATCTCGCGAACGGATCGACCAATCTGCAAAATTTCTGTTGCATCTGAAAGTAGAAACTCGCCCGATTACAACGGTATGCGTACTTTTCCTCTAGGCCGTTCTAGTTTTTCGTTTCGAGCATCAGAACTGCGAAAATTTTGAGTTTCTCAAACTTTGTTACCTCCAAACTGCCATATCTCGCGAACGGATTGACCAATCCGCAAAATTTCTGTTGCATCTGAAAGTAGAAACTCGCCCGATTACAACGGTATGCGTACTTTTCCCCTAGGCCGTTCTAGTTATGCTTGTCGAGCATCAGAACTGCGATAATTTTGAGTTTCTCAAGCGTTTCTTACATCCAAACGGCCATATCTCGCGAACGGATTGACCAATCCGCAAAATTTCTGTTGCATCTGAAAGTAGAAACTCGCCCGATCACAACGGTATGAGTACTTTTCCCCTAGACCGTTCTAGTTATTCGTTTCGAGCATCAGAACTGTGAACATTTTGAGTTTCTCAACCGTTTCTTACATCCAAACTGCCATATCTCGCGAACGGATCGACCAATCTGCAAAATTTCTGTTGCATCTGAAAGTAGAAACTCGCCCGATTACAACGGTATGCGTACTATTCCCCTAGGCCGTTCTAGTTATTCGTTTCGAGCATCAGGACTGTGAAAATTTTGAGTTTCTCCACCGTTTCTTACCTCCAAACTGCCATATCTCGCGAACGGATCGACCAATCTGCAAAATTTCTGTTGCATCTGAAAGTAGAAACTCGCCCGATTACAACGGTATGTGTACTTTTCCCCTAGGGCGTTCTAGTTATTCGTTTCGAGCATCAGAACTGCGAAAATTTTGAGTTTCTCATCCGTTTCTAACCTCCAAACTGCCATATCTCGCGAACGGATTGACCAATCTGCAAAATTTCTGTTGCATCTGAAAGTAGAAACTCGCCCGATTACAACGGTATGCGAACTTTTCCCCTAGGCCGTTCTGGTTATTTGTTTCGAGCATCAGAACTGCGAAAATTTTGAGTTGCTCAAGCGTTTCTTACCTCCAAACTGCCATATCTCGCGAAAGGATTGACCAGTCCGCAAAATTTCTGTTGCATCTGAAAGTAGAAACTCGCCCGATTACAACGGTATGCGTACTTTTCCCCTAGGCCGTTCTAGTTATGCTTGTCGAGCATCAGAACTGCGAAAATTTTGAGTTTCTCAAGCGTTTCTTACATCCAAACGGCCATATCTCGCGAACGGATTGACCAATCCGCAAAATTTCTGTTGCATCTGAAAGTAGAAACTCGCCCGATTACAACGGTATGCGTACTTTTCCTCTAGGCCGTTCTAGTTTTTCGTTTCGAGCATCAGAACTGCGAAAATTTTGAGTTTCTCAAACTTTGTTACCTCCAAACTGCCATATCTCGCGAACGGATTGACCAATCCGCAAAATTTCTGTTGCATCTGAATGCAGAAACTCGCCCGATTACAACGGTATGTGTACTTTTCCCCTAGGCCGTTCCAGTTATTCGTTTCTAGCATCAGAACTGCGAAAATTTTGAGTTTCTCATCCGTTTCTTACCTCCAAACTGCCATATCTCGCGAACGGATTGACCAATCCGCAAAATTTCTGTCGCATCTGAAAGTAGAAACTCGCCCGATTACAACGGTATGCGTACTTTTCCCCTAGGCCGTTCTAGTTATTCGTTTCGAGCATCAGAACTGCGAAAATTTTGAGCTTCTCAAGCATTTCTTACCTCCAAACTGCCATATCTCGCGAACGGATTGACCACTCCGCAAAATTTCTGTTGCATCTGAAAGTAGAAACTCGCCCGATTACAACGGTATGTGTACTTTTCCCCTAGGCCGTTCTAGTTATTCGTTTCGAGCATCAGAACTGCGAAAATTTTGAGTTTCTCAAACGTTTCTTACCTCCAAACTGCCATATCTCGCGAACGGATCGACCAATCCGCAAAATTTCTGTTGCATCTGAAAGTAGAAACTCGCCCGATTGCAACGGTATGTGTACTTTTCCCCTAGGCCGTTTCAGTTATTCGTTTCGAGCATCAGAACTGCGAAAATTTTGAGTTTCTCATCCGTTTCTTACCTCCAAACTGCCATATCTCGCGAACCGATTGACCAATCCGCAAAATTTCTGTTGCATCTGAAAGTAGAAACTCGCCCGATTACAACGGTATGCGTACTTTTCCCCTAGGCCGTTCTAGTTATGCTTGTCGAGCATCAGAACTGCGATAATTTTGAGTTTCTCAAGCGTTTCTTACCTCCAAACTGCCATATCTCGCGAACGGATTGACCAATCCGCAAAATTTCTGTTGCATCTGAATGTAGAAACTCGCCCGATTACAACGGTATGTGTACTTTTCCCCTAGGCCGTTCTGGTTATTCGTTTCGAGCATCAGAACTGCGAAAATTTTGAGTTTCTCATGCATTTCTTACCTGCAAACTGCCATGTCTCGCGAACGGATTGACCAATCCGCAAAATTTCTGTTGCATCTGAAAGTAGAAACTCGCCCGATTACAACGGTATGCGTACTTTACCACTAGGCCGTTCTGGTTATTCGTTTCGAGCATCAGAACTACGAAAATTTTGAGTTTCTCAAGCGTTTCTTACTTCCAAACTGCCATATCTCGCGAACGGATTGACCAATCCGCAAAATTTCTGTTGCATCTGAAAGTAGAAGCTCGCCCGATTACAACGGTATGCGTACTTTTCCCCTAGGCCGTTCTCGTTATTCGTTTCGAGCATCAGAACTGCGAAAATTTTGAGTTTCTCAAGCGTTTCTTACATCCAAACGGCCATATCTCGCGAACGGATTGACCAATCCGCAAAATTACTGTTGCATCTGAAAGTAGAAACTCGCCCGATTACAACGGTATGCGTACTTTTCCCCTAGGTCGTTCTAGTTATTCGTTTCGAGCATCAGAACTGCGAAAATTTTGAGTTTCTCATGCATTTCTTACCTCCAAACTGCCATATCTCGCGAACGGATAGACCAAACCGCAAAATTTCTGTTGCATCTGAAAGTAGAAACTCGCCCGATTACAACGGTATGCGTACTTTTCCCCTAGGCCGTTCTAGTTATGCTTGTCGAGCATCAGAACTGCGAAAATTTTGAGTTTCTCAAGCGTTTCTTACATCCAAACGGCCATATCTCGCGAACGGATTGACCAATCCGCAAAATTTCTGTTGCATCTGAAAGTAGAAACTCGCCCGATCACAACGGTATGAGTACTTTTCCCCTAGACCGTTCTAGTTATTCGTTTCGAGCATCAGAACTGTGAACATTTTGAGTTTCTCAACCGTTTCTTAGTTCCAAACTGCCATATCTCGCGAACGGATCGACCAATCTGCAAAATTTCTGTTGCATCTGAAAGTAGAAACTCGCCCGATTACAACGGTATGCGTACTTTTCCTCTAGGCCGTTCTAGTTTTTCGTTTCGAGCATCAGAACTGCGAAAATTTTGAGTTTCTCAAACTTTGTTACCTCCAAACTGCCATATCTCGCGAACGGATTGACCAATCCGCAAAATTTCTGTTGCATCTGAATGCAGAAACTCGCCCGATTACAACGGTATGTGTACTTTTCCCCTAGGCCGTTCCAGTTATTCGTTTCTAGCATCAGAACTGCGAAAATTTTGAGTTTCTCATCCGTTTCTTACCTCCAAACTGCCATATCTCGCGAACGGATTGACCAATCCGCAAAATTTCTGTCGCATCTGAAAGTAGAAACTCGCCCGATTACAACGGTATGCGTACTTTTCCCCTAGGCCGTTCTAGTTATTCGTTTCGAGCATCAGAACTGCGAAAATTTTGAGCTTCTCAAGCATTTCTTACCTCCAAACTGCCATATCTCGCGAACGGATTGACCACTCCGCAAAATTTCTGTTGCATCTGAAAGTAGAAACTCGCCCGATTACAACGGTATGTGTACTCTTCCCCTAGGCCGTTCTAGTTATTCGTTTCGAGCATCAGAACTGCGAAAATTTTGAGTTTCTCAAACGTTTCTTACCTCCAAACTGCCATATCTCGCGAACGGATCGACCAATCCGCAAAATTTCTGTTGCATCTGAAAGTAGAAACTCGCCCGATTGCAACGGTATGTGTACTTTTCCCCTAGGCCGTTTCAGTTATTCGTTTCGAGCATCAGAACTGCGAAAATTTTGAGTTTCTCATCCGTTTCTTACCTCCAAACTGCCATATCTCGCGAACGGATTGACCAATCCGCAAAATTTCTGTTGCATCTGAAAGTAGAAACTCGCCCGATTACAACGGTATGCGTACTTTTCCCCTAGGCCGTTCTAGTTATGCTTGTCGAGCATCAGAACTGCGATAATTTTGAGTTTCTCAAGCGTTTCTTACCTCCAAACTGCCATATCTCGCGAACGGATTGACCAATCCGCAAAATTTCTGTTGCATCTGAATGTAGAAACTCGCCCGATTACAACGGTATGTGTACTTTTCCCCTAGGCCGTTCTGGTTATTCGTTTCGAGCATCAGAACTGCGAAAATTTTGAGTTTCTCATGCATTTCTTACCTGCAAACTGCCATGTCTCGCGAACGGATTGACCAATCCGCAAAATTTCTGTTGCATCTGAAAGTAGAAACTCGCCCGATTACAACGATATGCGTACTTTTCCCCTAGGTCGTTCTAGTTATTCGTTTCGAGCATCAGAACTGCGAAAATTTTGAGTTTCTCAAGCGTTTCTTACATCCAAACGGCCATATCTCGCGAACGGATTGACCAATCCGCAAAATTTCTGTTGCATCTGAAAGTAGAAACTCGCCCGATCACAACGGTATGAGTACTTTTCCCCTAGACCGTTCTAGTTATTCGTTTCGAGCATCAGAACTGTGAACATTTTGAGTTTCTCAACCGTTTCTTACATCCAAACTGCCATATCTCGCGAACGGATCGACCAATCTGCAAAATTTCTGTTGCATCTGAAAGTAGAAACTCGCCCGATTAAACGGTATGCGTACTATTCCCCTAGGCCGTTCTAGTTATTCGTTTCGAGCATCAGGACTGTGAAAATTTTGAGTTTCTCCACCGTTTCTTACCTCCAAACTGCCATATCTCGCGAACGGATCGACCAATCTGCAAAATTTCTGTTGCATCTGAAAGTAGAAACTCGCCCGATTACAACGGTATGTGTACTTTTCCCCTAGGGCGTTCTAGTTATTCGTTTCGAGCATCAGAACTGCGAAAATTTTGAGTTTCTCATCCGTTTCTAACCTCCAAACTGCCATATCTCGCGAACGGATTGACCAATCTGCAAAATTTCTGTTGCATCTGAAAGTAGAAACTCGCCCGATTACAACGGTATGCGTACTTTTCCCCTAGGCCGTTCTAGTTATGCTTGTCGAGCATCAGAACTGCGAAAATTTTGAGTTTCTCAAGCGTTTCTTACATCCAAACGGCCATATCTCGCGAACGGATTGACCAATCCGCAAAATTTCTGTTGCATCTGAAAGTAGAAACTCGCCCGATCACAACGGTATGAGTACTTTTCCCCTAGACCGTTCTAGTTATTCGTTTCGAGCATCAGAACTGTGAACATTTTGAGTTTCTCAACCGTTTCTTAGTTCCAAACTGCCATATCTCGCGAACGGATCGACCAATCTGCAAAATTTCTGTTGCATCTGAAAGTAGAAACTCGCCCGATTACAACGGTATGCGTACTTTTCCTCTAGGCCGTTCTAGTTTTTCGTTTCGAGCATCAGAACTGCGAAAATTTTGAGTTTCTCAAACTTTGTTACCTCCAAACTGCCATATCTCGCGAACGGATTGACCAATCCGCAAAATTTCTGTTGCATCTGAAAGTAGAAACTCGCCCGATTACAACGGTATGCGTACTTTTCCCCTAGGCCGTTCTAGTTATGCTTGTCGAGCATCAGAACTGCGATAATTTTGAGTTTCTCAAGCGTTTCTTACATCCAAACGGCCATATCTCGCGAACGGATTGACCAATCCGCAAAATTTCTGTTGCATCTGAAAGTAGAAACTCGCCCGATCACAACGGTATGAGTACTTTTCCCCTAGACCGTTCTAGTTATTCGTTTCGAGCATCAGAACTGTGAACATTTTGAGTTTCTCAACCGTTTCTTACATCCAAACTGCCATATCTCGCGAACGGATCGACCAATCTGCAAAATTTCTGTTGCATCTGAAAGTAGAAACTCGCCCGATTACAACGGTATGCGTACTATTCCCCTAGGCCGTTCTAGTTATTCGTTTCGAGCATCAGGACTGTGAAAATTTTGAGTTTCTCCACCGTTTCTTACCTCCAAACTGCCATATCTCGCGAACGGATCGACCAATCTGCAAAATTTCTGTTGCATCTGAAAGTAGAAACTCGCCCGATTACAACGGTATGTGTACTTTTCCCCTAGGGCGTTCTAGTTATTCGTTTCGAGCATCAGAACTGCGAAAATTTTGAGTTTCTCATCCGTTTCTAACCTCCAAACTGCCATATCTCGCGAACGGATTGACCAATCTGCAAAATTTCTGTTGCATCTGAAAGTAGAAACTCGCCCGATTACAACGGTATGCGAACTTTTCCCCTAGGCCGTTCTGGTTATTTGTTTCGAGCATCAGAACTGCGAAAATTTTGAGTTGCTCAAGCGTTTCTTACCTCCAAACTGCCATATCTCGCGAAAGGATTGACCAGTCCGCAAAATTTCTGTTGCATCTGAAAGTAGAAACTCGCCCGATTACAACGGTATGCGTACTTTTCCCCTAGGCCGTTCTAGTTATGCTTGTCGAGCATCAGAACTGCGAAAATTTTGAGTTTCTCAAGCGTTTCTTACATCCAAACGGCCATATCTCGCGAACGGATTGACCAATCCGCAAAATTTCTGTTGCATCTGAAAGTAGAAACTCGCCCGATTACAACGGTATGCGTACTTTTCCTCTAGGCCGTTCTAGTTTTTCGTTTCGAGCATCAGAACTGCGAAAATTTTGAGTTTCTCAAACTTTGTTACCTCCAAACTGCCATATCTCGCGAACGGATTGACCAATCCGCAAAATTTCTGTTGCATCTGAATGCAGAAACTCGCCCGATTACAACGGTATGTGTACTTTTCCCCTAGGCCGTTCCAGTTATTCGTTTCTAGCATCAGAACTGCGAAAATTTTGAGTTTCTCATCCGTTTCTTACCTCCAAACTGCCATATCTCGCGAACGGATTGACCAATCCGCAAAATTTCTGTCGCATCTGAAAGTAGAAACTCGCCCGATTACAACGGTATGCGTACTTTTCCCCTAGGCCGTTCTAGTTATTCGTTTCGAGCATCAGAACTGCGAAAATTTTGAGCTTCTCAAGCATTTCTTACCTCCAAACTGCCATATCTCGCGAACGGATTGACCACTCCGCAAAATTTCTGTTGCATCTGAAAGTAGAAACTCGCCCGATTACAACGGTATGTGTACTTTTCCCCTAGGCCGTTCTAGTTATTCGTTTCGAGCATCAGAACTGCGAAAATTTTGAGTTTCTCAAACGTTTCTTACCTCCAAACTGCCATATCTCGCGAACGGATCGACCAATCCGCAAAATTTCTGTTGCATCTGAAAGTAGAAACTCGCCCGATTGCAACGGTATGTGTACTTTTCCCCTAGGCCGTTTCAGTTATTCGTTTCGAGCATCAGAACTGCGAAAATTTTGAGTTTCTCATCCGTTTCTTACCTCCAAACTGCCATATCTCGCGAACCGATTGACCAATCCGCAAAATTTCTGTTGCATCTGAAAGTAGAAACTCGCCCGATTACAACGGTATGCGTACTTTTCCCCTAGGCCGTTCTAGTTATGCTTGTCGAGCATCAGAACTGCGATAATTTTGAGTTTCTCAAGCGTTTCTTACCTCCAAACTGCCATATCTCGCGAACGGATTGACCAATCCGCAAAATTTCTGTTGCATCTGAATGTAGAAACTCGCCCGATTACAACGGTATGTGTACTTTTCCCCTAGGCCGTTCTGGTTATTCGTTTCGAGCATCAGAACTGCGAAAATTTTGAGTTTCTCATGCATTTCTTACCTGCAAACTGCCATGTCTCGCGAACGGATTGACCAATCCGCAAAATTTCTGTTGCATCTGAAAGTAGAAACTCGCCCGATTACAACGGTATGCGTACTTTACCACTAGGCCGTTCTGGTTATTCGTTTCGAGCATCAGAACTACGAAAATTTTGAGTTTCTCAAGCGTTTCTTACTTCCAAACTGCCATATCTCGCGAACGGATTGACCAATCCGCAAAATTTCTGTTGCATCTGAAAGTAGAAGCTCGCCCGATTACAACGGTATGCGTACTTTTCCCCTAGGCCGTTCTCGTTATTCGTTTCGAGCATCAGAACTGCGAAAATTTTGAGTTTCTCAAGCGTTTCTTACATCCAAACGGCCATATCTCGCGAACGGATTGACCAATCCGCAAAATTACTGTTGCATCTGAAAGTAGAAACTCGCCCGATTACAACGGTATGCGTACTTTTCCCCTAGGTCGTTCTAGTTATTCGTTTCGAGCATCAGAACTGCGAAAATTTTGAGTTTCTCATGCATTTCTTACCTCCAAACTGCCATATCTCGCGAACGGATAGACCAAACCGCAAAATTTCTGTTGCATCTGAAAGTAGAAACTCGCCCGATTACAACGGTATGCGTACTTTTCCCCTAGGCCGTTCTAGTTATGCTTGTCGAGCATCAGAACTGCGAAAATTTTGAGTTTCTCAAGCGTTTCTTACATCCAAACGGCCATATCTCGCGAACGGATTGACCAATCCGCAAAATTTCTGTTGCATCTGAAAGTAGAAACTCGCCCGATCACAACGGTATGAGTACTTTTCCCCTAGACCGTTCTAGTTATTCGTTTCGAGCATCAGAACTGTGAACATTTTGAGTTTCTCAACCGTTTCTTAGTTCCAAACTGCCATATCTCGCGAACGGATCGACCAATCTGCAAAATTTCTGTTGCATCTGAAAGTAGAAACTCGCCCGATTACAACGGTATGCGTACTTTTCCTCTAGGCCGTTCTAGTTTTTCGTTTCGAGCATCAGAACTGCGAAAATTTTGAGTTTCTCAAACTTTGTTACCTCCAAACTGCCATATCTCGCGAACGGATTGACCAATCCGCAAAATTTCTGTTGCATCTGAATGCAGAAACTCGCCCGATTACAACGGTATGTGTACTTTTCCCCTAGGCCGTTCCAGTTATTCGTTTCTAGCATCAGAACTGCGAAAATTTTGAGTTTCTCATCCGTTTCTTACCTCCAAACTGCCATATCTCGCGAACGGATTGACCAATCCGCAAAATTTCTGTCGCATCTGAAAGTAGAAACTCGCCCGATTACAACGGTATGCGTACTTTTCCCCTAGGCCGTTCTAGTTATTCGTTTCGAGCATCAGAACTGCGAAAATTTTGAGCTTCTCAAGCATTTCTTACCTCCAAACTGCCATATCTCGCGAACGGATTGACCACTCCGCAAAATTTCTGTTGCATCTGAAAGTAGAAACTCGCCCGATTACAACGGTATGTGTACTCTTCCCCTAGGCCGTTCTAGTTATTCGTTTCGAGCATCAGAACTGCGAAAATTTTGAGTTTCTCAAACGTTTCTTACCTCCAAACTGCCATATCTCGCGAACGGATCGACCAATCCGCAAAATTTCTGTTGCATCTGAAAGTAGAAACTCGCCCGATTGCAACGGTATGTGTACTTTTCCCCTAGGCCGTTTCAGTTATTCGTTTCGAGCATCAGAACTGCGAAAATTTTGAGTTTCTCATCCGTTTCTTACCTCCAAACTGCCATATCTCGCGAACGGATTGACCAATCCGCAAAATTTCTGTTGCATCTGAAAGTAGAAACTCGCCCGATTACAACGGTATGCGTACTTTTCCCCTAGGCCGTTCTAGTTATGCTTGTCGAGCATCAGAACTGCGATAATTTTGAGTTTCTCAAGCGTTTCTTACCTCCAAACTGCCATATCTCGCGAACGGATTGACCAATCCGCAAAATTTCTGTTGCATCTGAATGTAGAAACTCGCCCGATTACAACGGTATGTGTACTTTTCCCCTAGGCCGTTCTGGTTATTCGTTTCGAGCATCAGAACTGCGAAAATTTTGAGTTTCTCATGCATTTCTTACCTGCAAACTGCCATGTCTCGCGAACGGATTGACCAATCCGCAAAATTTCTGTTGCATCTGAAAGTAGAAACTCGCCCGATTACAACGATATGCGTACTTTTCCCCTAGGTCGTTCTAGTTATTCGTTTCGAGCATCAGAACTGCGAAAATTTTGAGTTTCTCAAGCGTTTCTTACATCCAAACGGCCATATCTCGCGAACGGATTGACCAATCCGCAAAATTTCTGTTGCATCTGAAAGTAGAAACTCGCCCGATCACAACGGTATGAGTACTTTTCCCCTAGACCGTTCTAGTTATTCGTTTCGAGCATCAGAACTGTGAACATTTTGAGTTTCTCAACCGTTTCTTACATCCAAACTGCCATATCTCGCGAACGGATCGACCAATCTGCAAAATTTCTGTTGCATCTGAAAGTAGAAACTCGCCCGATTACAACGGTATGCGTACTATTCCCCTAGGCCGTTCTAGTTATTCGTTTCGAGCATCAGGACTGTGAAAATTTTGAGTTTCTCCACCGTTTCTTACCTCCAAACTGCCATATCTCGCGAACGGATCGACCAATCTGCAAAATTTCTGTTGCATCTGAAAGTAGAAACTCGCCCGATTACAACGGTATGTGTACTTTTCCCCTAGGGCGTTCTAGTTATTCGTTTCGAGCATCAGAACTGCGAAAATTTTGAGTTTCTCATCCGTTTCTAACCTCCAAACTGCCATATCTCGCGAACGGATTGACCAATCTGCAAAATTTCTGTTGCATCTGAAAGTAGAAACTCGCCCGATTACAACGGTATGCGAACTTTTCCCCTAGGCCGTTCTGGTTATTTGTTTCGAGCATCAGAACTGCGAAAATTTTGAGTTGCTCAAGCGTTTCTTACCTCCAAACTGCCATATCTCGCGAAAGGATTGACCAGTCCGCAAAATTTCTGTTGCATCTGAAAGTAGAAACTCGCCCGATTACAACGGTATGCGAACTTTTCCCCTAGGCCGTTCTGGTTATTCGTTTCAAGCATCAGAACTGCGAAAATTTTGAGTTGCTCAAGCGTTTCTTACATCCAAACTGCCATATCTCGCGAAAGGATTGACCAGTCCGCAAAATTTCTGTTGCATCTGAAAGTAGAAACTCGCCCGATTACAACGGTATGCGTACTTTTCCCCTAGGCCGTACTAGTTATTCGTTTCGAGCATCAGAACTGCGAAAATTTTGAGTTTCTCAAGCGTTTCTTACATCCAAACGGCCATATCTCGCGAACGGATTGACCAATCCGCAAAATTTCTGTTGCATCTGAAAGTAGAAACTCGCCCGATCACAACGGTATGAGTACTTTTCCCCTAGACCGTTCTAGTTATTCGTTTCGAGCATCAGAACTGTGAACATTTTGAGTTTCTCAACCGTTTCTTACATCCAAACTGCCATATCTCGCGAACGGATCGACCAATCTGCAAAATTTCTGTTGCATCTGAAAGTAGAAACTCGCCCGATTACAACGGTATGCGTACTATTCCCCTAGGCCGTTCTAGTTATTCGTTTCGAGCATCAGGACTGTGAAAATTTTGAGTTTCTCCACCGTTTCTTACCTCCAAACTGCCATATCTCGCGAACGGATCGACCAATCTGCAAAATTTCTGTTGCATCTGAAAGTAGAAACTCGCCCGATTACAACGGTATGTGTACTCTTCCCCTAGGCCGTTCTAGTTATTCGTTTCGAGCATCAGAACAGCGAAAATTTTGAGTTTCTCAAGCGTTTCTTACATCCAAACGGCCATATCTCGCGAACGGATTGACCAATCCGCAAAATTTCTGTCGCATCTGAAAGTAGAAACTCGCCCGATTACAACGGTATGCGTACTTTTCCCCTAGGCCGTTCTAGTTATTCGTTTCGAGAATCAGAACTGCGAAAATTTTGAGTTTCTCAAGCGTTTCTTACATCCAAACTGCCATATCTCGCGAACGGATTGACCAATCCGCAAAATTTCTGTTGCATCTGAAAGTAGAAACTCGCCCGATTACAACGGTATGCGTACTTTTCCCCTAGGCCGTACTAGTTATTCGTTTCGAGCATCAGAACTGCGAAAATTTTGAGTTTCTCAAGCGTTTCTTACATCCAAACGGCCATATCTCGCGAACGGATTGACCAATCCGCAAAATTTCTGTTGCATCTGAAAGTAGAAACTCGCCCGATCACAACGGTATGAGTACTTTTCCCCTAGGCCGTTCTAGTTATTCGTTTCGAGCATCAGAACTGCGAAAATTTTGAGTTTCTCATCCGTTTCTAACCTCCAAACTGCCATATCTCGCGAACGGATTGACCAATCTGCAAGATTTCTGTTGCATCTGAAAGTAGAAACTCGCCCGATTACAACGGTATGCGAACTTTTCCCCTAGGCCGTTCTGGTTATTTGTTTCGAGCATCAGAACTGCGAAAATTTTGAGTTGCTCAAGCGTTTCTTACCTCCAAACTGCCATATCTCGCGAAAGGATTGACCAGTCCGCAAAATTTCTGTTGCATCTGAAAGTAGAAACTCGCCCGATTACAACGGTATGCGTACTTTTCCCCTAGGCCGTTCTAGTTATTCGTTTCGAGCATCAGAACAGCGAAAATTTTGAGTTTCTCAAGCGTTTCTTACATCCAAACGGCCATATCTCGCGAACGGATTGACCAATCCGCAAAATTTCTGTTGCATCTGAAAGTAGAAACTCGCCCGATCACAACGGTATGAGTACTTTTCCCCTAGACCGTTCTAGTTATTCGTTTCGAGCATCAGAACTGTGAACATTTTGAGTTTCTCAACCGTTTCTTAGTTCCAAACTGCCATATCTCGCGAACGGATCGACCGATCTGCAAAATTTCTGTTGCATCTGAAAGTAGAAACTCGCCCGATTACAACGGTATGCGTACTTTTCCTCTAGGCCGTTCTAGTTTTTCGTTTCGAGCATCAGAACTGCGAAAATTTTGAGTTTCTCAAACTTTGTTACCTCCAAACTGCCATATCTCGCGAACGGATTGACCAATCCGCAAAATTTCTGTTGCATCTGAATGCAGAAACTCGCCCGATTACAACGGTATGTGTACTTTTCCCCTAGAACGTTCCAGTTATTCGTTTCTAGCATCAGAACTGCGAAAATTTTGAGTTTCTCATCCGTTTCTTACCTCCAAACTGCCATATCTCGCGAACGGATTGACCAATCCGCAAAATTTCTGTCGCATCTGAAAGTAGAAACTCGCCCGATCACAACGGTATGAGTACTTTTCCCCTAGACCGTTCTAGTTATTCGTTTCGAGCATCAGAACTGTGAACATTTTGAGTTTCTCAACCGTTTCTTACATCCAAACTGCCATATCTCGCGAACGGATCGACCAATCTGCAAAATTTCTGTTGCATCTGAAAGTAGAAACTCGCCCGATTACAACGGTATGCGTACTATTCCCCTAGGCCGTTCTAGTTATTCGTTTCGAGCATCAGGACTGTGAAAATTTTGAGTTTCTCCACCGTTTCTTACCTCCAAACTGCCATATCTCGCGAACGGATCGACCAATCTGCAAAATTTCTGTTGCATCTGAAAGTAGAAACTCGCCCGATTGCAACGGTATGTGTACTTTTCCCCTAGGCCGTTCTAGTTATTCGTTTCGAGCATCAGAACTGCGAAAATTTTGAGTTTCTCATCCGTTTCTAACCTCCAACCTGCCATATCTCGCGAACGCATTGACCAATCTGCAAGATTTCTGTTGCATCTGAAAGTAGAAACTCGCCCGATTACAACGGTATGCGAACTTTTCCCCTAGGCCGTTCTGGTTATTTGTTTCGAGCATCAGAACTGCGAAAATTTTGAGTTGCTCAAGCGTTTCTTACATCCAAACTGCCATATCTCGCGAAAGGATTGACCAGTCCGCAAAATTTCTGTTGCATCTGAAAGTAGAAACTCGCCCGATTACAACGGTATGCGTACTTTTCCCCTAGGCCGTTCTAGTTATTCGTTTCGAGCATCAGAACAGCGAAAATTTTGAGTTTCTCAAGCGTTTCTTACATCCAAACGGCCATATCTCGCGAACGGATTGACCAATCCGCAAAATTTCTGTTGCATCTGAAAGTAGAAACTCGCCCGATCACAACGGTATGAGTACTTTTCCCCTAGACCGTTCTAGTTATTCGTTTCGAGCATCAGAACTGTGAACATTTTGAGTTTCTCAACCGTTTCTTAGTTCCAAACTGCCATATCTCGCGAACGGATCGACCGATCTGCAAAATTTCTGTTGCATCTGAAAGTAGAAACCCGCCCGATTACAACGGTATGCGTACTTTTCCTCTAGGCCGTTCTAGTTTTTCGTTTCGAGCATCAGAACTGCGAAAATTTTGAGTTTCTCAAACTTTGTTACATCCAAACTGCCATATCTCGCGAACGGATTGACCAATCCGCAAAATTTCTGTTGCATCTGAATGCAGAAACTCGCCCGATTACAACGGTATGTGTACTTTTCCCCTAGGCCGTTCTAGTTATTCGTTTCGAGCATCAGAACTGCGAAAATTTTGAGTTTCTCATCCGTTTCTAACCTCCAACCTGCCATATCTCGCGAACGCATTGACCAATCCGCAAAATTTCTGTTGCATCTGAATGCAGAAACTCGCCCGATTACAACGGTATGTGTACTTTTCCCCTAGGCCGTTCCAGTTATTCGTTTCTAGCATCAGAACTGCGAAAATTTTGAGTTTCTCATCCGTTTCTTACCTCCAAACTGCCATATCTCGCGAACGGATTGACCAATCCGCAAAATTTCTGTCGCATCTGAGAGTAGAAACTCGCCCGATTACAACGGTATGCGTACTTTTCCCCTAGGCCGTTCTAGTTATTCGTTTCGAGAATCAGAACTGCGAAAATTTTGAGTTTCTCAAGCGTTTCTTACATCCAAACTGCCATATCTCGCGAACGGATTGACCAATCCGCAAAATTTCTGTTGCATCTGTATGTAGAAACTCGCCCGATTACAACAGTATGTGTACTTTTCCCCTAGGCCGATCTGGTTATTCGTTTCGAGCATCAGAACTGCGAAAATTTTGAGTTTCTCATGCATTTCTTACCTCCAAACGGCCATACCTCGCGAACGGAATGACCAATCCGCAAAACTTCTGTTGCATCTGAAAGTAGAAACCCGCCCGATTACAACGGTATGCGTACTTTTCCCGTAGGCCGTTCTAGTTATTCGTTTCGAGCATCAGAAATGTGAAAATTTTGAGTTGCTCAAGCGTTTCTAACCTCCAAACTACCATATCTCGCGAACGGATAGACCAAACCGCAAAATTTCTGTTGCATCTGAAAGTAGAAACTCGCCCGATTACAACGGTATGCGTTCTTTTCCCCTAGGCCGTTCTAGTTATTCGTTTCGAGAATCAGAACTGCGAAAATTTTGAGTTTCTCAAGCGTTTCTTACATCCAAACGGCCATATCTCGCGAACGGATTGACCAATCCGCAAAATTGCTGTTGCATCTGAAAGTATAAACTCGCCCGATTACAACGGTATGCGAACTATTCCCCTAGGCCGTTCTGGTTATTCGTTTCGAGCATCAGAACTGCGAAAATTTTGAGTTTCTCATGCATTTCTTACCTCCAAACTGCCATATCTCGCGAACGGATTGACCAATCCGCAAAATTTCTGTTGCATCTGAAAGTAGAAATTCGCCCGATTACAACGGTATGCGTACTTTTCCCCTAGGCCGTTCTAGTTATCCGTTTCGAGCATCAGAACTGCGAAAATTTTGAGTTTCTCAAACGTTTGTTACCTCCAAACTGCCATATCTCGCGAACGGATTGACCAATCCGCAAAATTTTTGTTGCATCTGAAAGTAGAAACTCGCCCGATTACAATGGTATGTGACTTTTCCCCTAGGCCGTTCTAGTTATTCGTATCGAGCATCAGAACTGCGAAAATTTTGAGTTTCTCAAACGTTTCTTACATCCAAACTGCCATATCTCGCGAACGGATTGACCAATCCGCAAAATTTCTGTTGCATCTGTATGTGGAAACTCGCCCGATTACAACGGTATGTGTACTTTTCCCCTAGGCCGTTCTGGTTATTCGTTTCGAGCATCAGAACTGCGAAAATTTTGAGTTTCTCATGCATTTCTTACCTCCAAACGGCCATATCTCGCGAACGGAATGACCAATCCGCAAAACTTCTGTTGCATCTGAAAGTAGAAACCCGCCCGATTACAACGGTATGCGTACTTTTCCCGTAGGCCGTTCTAGTTATTCGTTTCGAGCATCAGAAGTGTGAAAATTTTGAGTTGCTCAAGCGTTTCTAACCTCCAAACTGCGATATCTCGCGAACGGATTGACCAACCCCCGAAATTTCTGTTGCATCTGAAAGTAGAAACTCGCCCGATTACAACGGTAGGTGTACTTTTCCCCTAGGCCGTTCCAGTTATTCGTTTCGAGCATCGGAACTGCGAAAATTTTGAGTTTCTCATCCGTTTCTTACATCCAAACTGCCATATCTCGCGAACGGATTGACCAATCCGCAAAATTTCTGTTGCATCTGAAAGTAGAAACTCGCCCGATTACAACGGTATGCGTACTTTTCCCCTAGGCCGTTCTGGTTATTCGTTTCGAGCATCAGAACTGCGAAAATTTTGAGTTTCTCAAGCGTTTCTTACCTCCAAACTGCCAAATCTCGCGAACGGGTTGACCAATCCGCAAAATTTCTGTTGCATCTGAAAGTAGAAACTCGCCCGATCACAACTGTATGAGTAGTTTTCCCCTAGGCCGTTCTAGTTATTCGTTTCGAGCATCAGAACTGCGAAAATTTTGAGTTTCTCAAACGTTTGTTACCTCCACACTGCCACATCTCGCGAACGGATTGACCAATCCGCAAAATTTTTGTTGCATCTGAAAGTAGAGACTCGCCCGATTACAACGGTATGGGTACTTTTCCCCTAGTCCGTTCTAGTTATTCGTTTCGAGCATCAGAACTGCGAAAATTTTGAGTTTCTCAAACGTTTCTTATCTCCAAACTGCCATATCTCGCGAACGGATTGACCAATCCGCAAAATTTCTGTTGCATCTGAATGTAGAAACTCGCCCGATTACAACGGTATGTGTACTTTTCCCCTAGGCCGTTCTGGTTATTCGTTTGGAGCACCAGAACTGCGAAAATTTTGAGTTTCTCATGCATTTCTTACCTCCAAACTGCCATATCTCGCGAACGGAATGACCAATCCGCAAAACTTCTGTTGCATCTGAAAGTAGAAACCCGCCCGATTACAACGGTATGCGTACTTTTCCCGTAGGCCGTTCTAGTTATTCGTTTCGAGCATCAGAAATGTGAAAATTTTGAGTTGCTCAAGCGTTTCTTACCTCCAAACTGCGATATCTCGCAAACGGAAAGACCAATCCGCAAAATTTCTGTTGCATCTGAAAGTAGAAATTCGCCCGATTACAGAGGTATGCGTACCTTTCCCCTAGGCCGTTCTAGTTATTCGTTTCGAGCATCAGAAATGTGAAAATTTCGAGTTTCTCAGCCGTTTCTTTCATCCAAACTGCCATATCTCGCGAACGGATTGACCAATCCGCAAAATTTCTGTTGCATCTGAAAGCAGAAACTCGCCCGATTACAACGGTATGTGTACTTTTCCCCTAGGTCGTTCCAGTTATTCGTTTCGAGCATCGGAACTGCGAAAATTTTGAGTTTCTCATCCGTTTCTTACCTCCAAACTGCCATATCTCGCGAACGGATTGACCAATCCGCAAAATTTCTGTTGCATCTGAAAGTAGAAACTCGCGCGATTACAACGGTATGCGTACTTTTCCCTAGGCTGTTCCAGTTATTCGTTTCGAGCATCAGAACTGCGAAAATTTTGAATTTCTCAAGCGCTTCTTACATCCAAACGGCCATATCTCGCGAACGGATTGACCAATCCGCAAAATTTCTGTTGCATCTGATAGTAGAAACTCGCCCGATTACAACGGTATGTGTACTTTTCCCCTAGGCCGTTCCAGTTATTCGTTTCGAGCATCAGAACTGCGAAAATTTTGAGTTTCTCATCCGTTTCTTACCTCCAAACTGCCATATCTCGCGAACGGATTGACCAATCCGCAAAATTTCTGTTGCATCTGAAAGTAGAAACTCGCGCGATTACAACGGTATGCGTACTTTTCCCCTAGGCCGTTTCAGTTATTCGTTTCGAGCATCAGAACTGCCAAAATTTTGAGTTTCTCGTCCGTTTCTTACCTCCAAACTGCCATATCTCGCGAACGGATTGACCAATCTGCAAAATTTCTGTTGCATCTGAAAGCAGAAACTCGCCCGATTACAACGGTATGCGAACTTTTCCCCTAGGCCGTTCTGGTTATTCGTTTCAAGCATCAGAACTGCGAAAATTTTGAGTTGCTCAAGCGTTTCTTACATCCAAACTGCCATATCTCGCGAAAGGATTAACCAGTCCGCAAAATTTCCGTTGCATCTGAAAGTAGAAAGTCGCCCGATTACAACGGTATGCGTACTTTTCCTCTAGGCGGTTCTAGTTATTCGTTTCGAGCATCAGAACTGCGAAAATTTTGAGTTTCTCAAGCGTTTCTTACATCCAAACGGCCATATCTCGCGAACGGATTGACCAATCCGCAAAATTTCTGTTGCATCTGAAAGTAGAAACTCGCCCGATCACAACGGTATGAGTACTTTTCCCCTAGATGGTTCTAGTTATTCGTTTCGAGCATCAGAACTGTGAAAATTTTGAGTTTCTCCACCGTTTCTTACCTCCAAAATGCCATATCTCGCGAACGGATCGACCAATCTGCAAAATTTCTGTTGCATCTGAAAGTAGAAACTCGCCCGATTACAACGGTATGTGTACTCTTCCCCTAGGCCGTTCTAGTTATTCGTTTCGAGCATCAGAACTGCGAAAATTTTGAGTTTCTCAAACGTTTCTTACCTCCAAACTGCCATATCTCGCGAACGGAATGAGCAACCCGCAAAATTTCTGTTGCATCTGAAAGTAGAAACTCGCCCGATTACAACGGTAGGTGTACTTTTCCCCTAGGCCGTTTCAGTTATTCGTTTCGAGCATCAGAACTGCCAAAATTTTGAGTTTCTCGTCCGTTTCTTACCTCCAAACTGCCATATCTCGCGAACGGATTGACCAATCTGCAAAATTTCTGTTGCATCTGAAAGTAGAAACTCGCCCGATTACAACGGTATGCGAACTTTTCCCCTAGGCCGTTCTGGTTATTCGTTTCAAGCATCAGAACTGCGAAAATTTTGAGTTGCTCAAGCGTTTCTTACATCCAAACTGCCATATCTCGCGAAAGGATTGACCAGTCCGCAAAATTTCTGTTGCATCTGAAAGTAGAAACTCGCCCGATTACAAAGGTATGCGTACTTTTCCCCTAGGCCGTTCTAGTTATTCGCTTCGAGCATCAGAACTGCGAAAATTTTGAGTTTCTCAAGCGTTTCTTACATCCAAACGGCCATATCTCGCGAACGGATTGACCAATCCGCAAAATTTCTGTTGCATCTGAAAGTAGAAACTCGCCCGATCACAACGGTATGAGTACTTTTCCCCTAGACCGTTCTAGTTATTCGTTTCGAGCATCAGAACTGTGAACATTTTGAGTTTCTCAACCGTTTCTTACATCCAAACTGCCATATCTCGCGAACGGATCGACCAATCTGCAAAATTTCTGTTGCATCTGAAAGTAGAAACTCGCCCGATTACAACGGTATGCGTACTATTCCCCTAGGCCGTTCTAGTTATTCGTTTCGAGCATCAGGACTGTGAAAATTTTGAGTTTCTCCACCGTTTCTTACCTCCAAACTGCCATATCTCGCGAACGGATCGACCAATCTGCAAAATTTCTGTTGCATCTGAAAGTAGAAACTCGCCCGATTACAACGGTATGTGTACTTTTCCCCTAGGCCGTTCTAGTTATTCGTTTCGAGCATCAGAACTGCGAAAATTTTGAGTTTCTCATCCGTTTCTAACCTCCAAACTGCCATATCTCGCGAACGGATTGACCAATCTGCAAAATTTCTGTTGCATCTGAAAGTAGAAACTCGCCCGATTACAACGGTATGCGAACTTTTCCCCTAGGCCGTTCTGGTTATTTGTTTCGAGCATCAGAACTGCGAAAATTTTGAGTTGCTCAAGCGTTTCTTACCTCCAAACTGCCATATCTCGCGAAAGGATTGACCAGTCCGCAAAATTTCTGTTGCATCTGAAAGTAGAAACTCGCCCGATTACAACGGTATGCGTACTTTTCCCCTAGGCCGTTCTAGTTATTCGTTTCGAGCATCAGAACTGCGAAAATTTTGAGTTGCTCAAGCGTTTCTTACCTCCAAACTGCCATATCTCGCGAACGGATTGACCAATCCGCAAAATTTCTGTCGCATCTGAGAGTAGAAACTCGCCCGATTACAACGGTATGCGTACTTTTCCCCTAGGCCGTTCTAGTTATTCGTTTCGAGAATCAGAACTGCGAAAATTTTGAGTTTCTCAAGCGTTTCTTACATCCAAACTGCCATATCTCGCGAACGGATTGACCAATCCGCAAAATTTCTGTTGCATCTGTATGTAGAAACTCGCCCGATTACAACAGTATGTGTACTTTTCCCCTAGGCCGATCTGGTTATTCGTTTCGAGCATCAGAACTGCGAAAATTTTGAGTTTCTCATGCATTTCTTACCTCCAAACGGCCATACCTCGCGAACGGAATGACCAATCCGCAAAACTTCTGTTGCATCTGAAAGTAGAAACCCGCCCGATTACAACGGTATGCGTACTTTTCCCGTAGGCCGTTCTAGTTATTCGTTTCGAGCATCAGAAATGTGAAAATTTTGAGTTGCTCAAGCGTTTCTAACCTCCAAACTACCATATCTCGCGAACGGATAGACCAAACCGCAAAATTTCTGTTGCATCTGAAAGTAGAAACTCGCCCGATTACAACGGTATGCGTTCTTTTCCCCTAGGCCGTTCTAGTTATTCGTTTCGAGAATCAGAACTGCGAAAATTTTGAGTTTCTCAAGCGTTTCTTACATCCAAACGGCCATATCTTGCGAACGGATTGACCAATCCGCAAAATTGCTGTTGCATCTGAAAGTATAAACTCGCCCGATTACAACGGTATGCGAACTATTCCCCTAGGCCGTTCTGGTTATTCGTTTCGAGCATCAGAACTGCGAAAATTTTGAGTTTCTCATGCATTTCTTACCTCCAAACTGCCATATCTCGCGAACGGATTGACCAATCCGCAAAATTTCTGTTGCATCTGAAAGTAGAAATTCGCCCGATTACAACGGTATGCGTACTTTTCCCCTAGGCCGTTCTAGTTATCCGTTTCGAGCATCAGAACTGCGAAAATTTTGAGTTTCTCAAACGTTTGTTACCTCCAAACTGCCATATCTCGCGAACGGATTGACCAATCCGCAAAATTTTTGTTGCATCTGAAAGTAGAAACTCGCCCGATTACAATGGTATGTGACTTTTCCCCTAGGCCGTTCTAGTTATTCGTATCGAGCATCAGAACTGCGAAAATTTTGAGTTTCTCAAACGTTTCTTACATCCAAACTGCCATATCTCGCGAACGGATTGACCAATCCGCAAAATTTCTGTTGCATCTGTATGTGGAAACTCGCCCGATTACAACGGTATGTGTACTTTTCCCCTAGGCCGTTCTGGTTATTCGTTTCGAGCATCAGAACTGCGAAAATTTTGAGTTTCTCATGCATTTCTTACCTCCAAACGGCCATATCTCGCGAACGGAATGACCAATCCGCAAAACTTCTGTTGCATCTGAAAGTAGAAACCCGCCCGATTACAACGGTATGCGTACTTTTCCCGTAGGCCGTTCTAGTTATTCGTTTCGAGCATCAGAAGTGTGAAAATTTTGAGTTGCTCAAGCGTTTCTAACCTCCAAACTGCGATATCTCGCGAACGGATTGACCAACCCCCGAAATTTCTGTTGCATCTGAAAGTAGAAACTCGCCCGATTACAACGGTAGGTGTACTTTTCCCCTAGGCCGTTCCAGTTATTCGTTTCGAGCATCGGAACTGCGAAAATTTTGAGTTTCTCATCCGTTTCTTACATCCAAACTGCCATATCTCGCGAACGGATTGACCAATCCGCAAAATTTCTGTTGCATCTGAAAGTAGAAACTCGCCCGATTACAACGGTATGCGTTCTTTTCCCCTAGGCCGTTCTGGTTATTCGTTTCGAGCATCAGAACTGCGAAAATTTTGAGTTTCTCAAGCGTTTCTTACCTCCAAACTGCCAAATCTCGCGAACGGGTTGACCAATCCGCAAAATTTCTGTTGCATCTGAAAGTAGAAACTCGCCCGATCACAACTGTATGAGTAGTTTTCCCCTAGGCCGTTCTAGTTATTCGTTTCGAGCATCAGAACTGCGAAAATTTTGAGTTTCTCAAACGTTTGTTACCTCCACACTGCCACATCTCGCGAACGGATTGACCAATCCGCAAAATTTTTGTTGCATCTGAAAGTAGAGACTCGCCCGATTACAACGGTATGGGTACTTTTCCCCTAGTCCGTTCTAGTTATTCGTTTCGAGCATCAGAACTGCGAAAATTTTGAGTTTCTCAAACGTTTCTTATCTCCAAACTGCCATATCTCGCGAACGGATTGACCAATCCGCAAAATTTCTGTTGCATCTGAATGTAGAAACTCGCCCGATTACAACGGTATGTGTACTTTTCCCCTAGGCCGTTCTGGTTATTCGTTTGGAGCACCAGAACTGCGAAAATTTTGAGTTTCTCATGCATTTCTTACCTCCAAACTGCCATATCTCGCGAACGGAATGACCAATCCGCAAAACTTCTGTTGCATCTGAAAGTAGAAACCCGCCCGATTACAACGGTATGCGTACTTTTCCCGTAGGCCGTTCTAGTTATTCGTTTCGAGCATCAGAAATGTGAAAATTTTGAGTTGCTCAAGCGTTTCTTACATCCAAACTGCGATATCTCGCAAACGGAAAGACCAATCCGCAAAATTTCTGTTGCATCTGAAAGTAGAAATTCGCCCGATTACAGAGGTATGCGTACCTTTCCCCTAGGCCGTTCTAGTTATTCGTTTCGAGCATCAGAAATGTGAAAATTTCGAGTTTCTCAGCCGTTTCTTTCATCCAAACTGCCATATCTCGCGAACGGATTGACCAATCCGCAAAATTTCTGTTGCATCTGAAAGCAGAAACTCGCCCGATTACAACGGTATGTGTACTTTTCCCCTAGGCCGTTCCAGTTATTCGTTTCGAGCATCAGAACTGCGAAAATTTTGAGTTTCTCATCCGTTTCTTACCTCCAAACTGCCATATCTCGCGAACGGATTGACCAATCTGCAAAATTTCTGTTGCATCTGAAAGTAGAAACTCGCCCGATTACAACGGTATGCGAACTTTTCCCCTAGGCCGTTCTGGTTATTCGTTTCAAGCATCAGAACTGCAAAAATTTTGAGTTGCTCAAGCGTTTCTTACATCCAAACTGCCATATCTCGCGAAAGGATTAACCAGTCCGCAAAATTTCCGTTGCATCTGAAAGTAGAAAGTCGCCCGATTACAACGGTATGCGTACTTTTCCTCTAGGCGGTTCTAGTTATTCGTTTCGAGCATCAGAACTGCGAAAATTTTGAGTTTCTCAAGCGTTTCTTACATCCAAACGGCCATATCTCGCGAACGGATTGACCAATCCGCAAAATTTCTGTTGCATCTGAAAGTAGAAACTCGCCCGATCACAACGGTATGAGTACTTTTCCCCTAGATGGTTCTAGTTATTCGTTTCGAGCATCAGAACTGTGAAAATTTTGAGTTTCTCCACCGTTTCTTACCTCCAAAATGCCATATCTCGCGAACGGATCGACCAATCTGCAAAATTTCTGTTGCATCTGAAAGTAGAAACTCGCCCGATTACAACGGTATGTGTACTCTTCCCCTAGGCCGTTCTAGTTATTCGTTTCGAGCATCAGAACTGCGAAAATTTTGAGTTTCTCAAACGTTTCTTACCTCCAAACTGCCATATCTCGCGAACGGAATGAGCAACCCGCAAAATTTCTGTTGCATCTGAAAGTAGAAACTCGCCCGATTACAACGGTAGGTGTACTTTTCCCCTAGGCCGTTTCAGTTATTCGTTTCGAGCATCAGAACTGCCAAAATTTTGAGTTTCTCGTCCGTTTCTTACCTCCAAACTGCCATATCTCGCGAACGGATTGACCAATCTGCAAAATTTCTGTTGCATCTGAAAGTAGAAACTCGCCCGATTACAACGGTATGCGAACTTTTCCCCTAGGCCGTTCTGGTTATTCGTTTCAAGCATCAGAACTGCGAAAATTTTGAGTTGCTCAAGCGTTTCTTACATCCAAACTGCCATATCTCGCGAAAGGATTGACCAGTCCGCAAAATTTCTGTTGCATCTGAAAGTAGAAACTCGCCCGATTACAACGGTATGCGTACTTTTCCCCTAGGCCGTTCTAGTTATTCGCTTCGAGCATCAGAACTGCGAAAATTTTGAGTTTCTCAAGCGTTTCTTACATCCAAACGGCCATATCTCGCGAACGGATTGACCAATCCGCAAAATTTCTGTTGCATCTGAAAGTAGAAACTCGCCCGATCACAACGGTATGAGTACTTTTCCCCTAGACCGTTCTAGTTATTCGTTTCGAGCATCAGAACTGTGAACATTTTGAGTTTCTCAACCGTTTCTTACATCCAAACTGCCATATCTCGCGAACGGATCGACCAATCTGCAAAATTTCTGTTGCATCTGAAAGTAGAAACTCGCCCGATTACAACGGTATGCGTACTATTCCCCTAGGCCGTTCTAGTTATTCGTTTCGAGCATCAGGACTGTGAAAATTTTGAGTTTCTCCACCGTTTCTTACCTCCAAACTGCCATATCTCGCGAACGGATCGACCAATCTGCAAAATTTCTGTTGCATCTGAAAGTAGAAACTCGCCCGATTACAACGGTATGTGTACTTTTCCCCTAGGCCGTTCTAGTTATTCGTTTCGAGCATCAGAACTGCGAAAATTTTGAGTTTCTCATCCGTTTCTAACCTCCAAACTGCCATATCTCGCGAACGGATTGACCAATCTGCAAAATTTCTGTTGCATCTGAAAGTAGAAACTCGCCCGATTACAACGGTATGCGAACTTTTCCCCTAGGCCGTTCTGGTTATTTGTTTCGAGCATCAGAACTGCGAAAATTTTGAGTTGCTCAAGCGTTTCTTACCTCCAAACTGCCATATCTCGCGAAAGGATTGACCAGTCCGCAAAATTTCTGTTGCATCTGAAAGTAGAAACTCGCCCGATTACAACGGTATGCGTACTTTTCCCCTAGGCCGTTCTAGTTATTCGTTTCGAGCATCAGAACAGCGAAAATTTTGAGTTTCTCAAGCGTTTCTTACATCCAAACGGCCATATCTCGCGAACGGATTGACCAATCTGCAAAATTTCTGTTGCATCTGAAAGTAGAAACTCGCCCGATCACAACGGTATGAGTACTTTTCCCCTAGACCGTTCTAGTTATTCGTTTCGAGCATCAGAACTGTGAACATTTTGAGTTTCTCAACCGTTTCTTAGTTCCAAACTGCCATATCTCGCGAACGGATCGACCAATCTGCAAAATTTCTGTTGCATCTGAAAGTAGAAACTCGCCCGATTACAACGGTATGCGTACTTTTCCTCTAGGCCGTTCTAGTTTTTCGTTTCGAGCATCAGAACTGCGAAAATTTTGAGTTTCTCAAACTTTGTTACCTCCAAACTGCCATATCTCGCGAACGGATTGACCAATCCGCAAAATTTCTGTTGCATCTGAATGCAGAAACTCGCCCGATTACAACGGTATGCGTACTTTTCCCCTAGGCCGTCCTAGTTATTCGTTTCGAGCATCAGAACTGCGAAAATTTTGAGTTTCTCAAGCATTTCTTACCTCCAAACTGCCATATCTCGCGAACGGATTGACCACTCCGCAAAATTTCTGTTGCATCTGAAAGTAGAAACTCGCCCGATTACAACGGTATGTGTACTTTTCCCCTAGGCCGTTCTAGTTATTCGTTTCGAGCATCAGAACTGCGAAAATTTTGAGTTTCTCAAACGTTTCTTACCTCCAAACTGCCATATCTCGCGAACGGATCGACCAATCCGCAAAATTTCTGTTGCATCTGAAAGTAGAAACTCGCCCGATTGCAACGGTATGTGTACTTTTCCCCTAGGCCGTTTCAGTTATTCGTTTCGAGCATCAGAACTGCGAAAATTTTGAGTTTCTCATCCGTTTCTTACCTCCAAACTGCCATATCTCGCGAACGGATTGAACAATCCGCAAAATTTCTGTTGCATCTGAAAGTAGCAACTCGCCCGATTACAACGGTATGCGTACTTTTCCCCTAGGCCGTTCTAGTTATGCTTGTCGAGCATCAGAACTGCGATAATTTTGAGTTTCTCAAGCGTTTCTTACCTCCAAACTGCCATATCTCGCGAACGGATTGACCAATCCGCAAAATTTCTGTTGCATCTGAATGTAGAAACTCGCCCGATTACAACGGTATGTGTACTTTTCCCCTAGGCCGTTCTGGTTATTCGTTTCGAGCATCAGAACTGCGAAAATTTTGAGTTTCTCATGCATTTCTTACCTGCAAACTGCCATGTCTCGCGAACGGATTGACCAATCCGCAAAATTTCTGTTGCATCTGAAAGTAGAAACTCGCCCGATTACAACGGTATGCGTACTTTTCCCCTAGGCCGTTCTCGTTATTCGTTTCGAGCATCAGAACTGCGAAAATTTTGAGTTTCTCATGCATTTCTTACCTCCAAACTGCCATATCTCGCGAACGGATAGACCAAACCGCAAAATTTCTGTTGCATCTGAAAGTATAAACTCGCCCGACTACAACGGTATGCGTACTTTTCCCCTAGGCCGTTCTAGTTATGCTTGTCGAGCATCAGAACTGCGAAAATTTTGAGTTTCTCAAGCGTTTCTTACATCCAAACGGCCATATCTCGCGAACGGATTGACCAATCCGCAAAATTTCTGTTGCATCTGAAAGTAGAAACTCGCCCGATCACAACGGTATGAGTACTTTTCCCCTAGACCGTTCTAGTTATTCGTTTCGAGCATCAGAACTGTGAACATTTTGAGTTTCTCAACCGTTTCTTACATCCAAACTGCCATATCTCGCGAACGGATCGACCAATCTGCAAAATTTCTGTTGCATCTGAAAGTAGAAACTCGCCCGATTACAACGGTATGCGTACTATTCCCCTAGGCCGTTCTAGTTATTCGTTTCGAGCATCAGGACTGTGAAAATTTTGAGTTTCACCACCGTTTCTTACCTCCAAACTGCCATATCTCGCGAACGGATCGACCAATCTGCAAAATTTCTGTTGCATCTGAAAGTAGAAACTCGCCCGATTACAACGGTATGTGTACTTTTCCCCTAGGGCGTTCTAGTTATTCGTTTCGAGCATCAGAACTACGAAAATTTTGAGTTTCTCATCCGTTTCTAACCTCCAAACTGCCATATCTCGCGAACGGATTGACCAATCTGCAAAATTTCTGATGCATCTGAAAGTAGAAACTCGCCCGATTACAACGGTATGCGAACTTTTCCCCTAGGCCGTTCTGGTTATTTGTTTCGAGCATCAGAACTGCGAAAATTTTGAGTTGCTCAAGCGTTTCTTACCTCCAAACTGCCATATCTCGCGAAAGGATTGACCAGTCCGCAAAATTTCTGTTGCATCTGAAAGTAGAAACTCGCCCGATTACAACGGTATGCGAACTTTTCCCCTAGGCCGTTCTGGTTATTCGTTTCAAGCATCAGAACTGCGAAAATTTTGAGTTGCTCAAGCGTTTCTTACATCCAAACTGCCATATCTCGCGAAAGGATTGACCAGTCAGCAAAATTTCTGTTGCATCTGAAAGTAGAAACTCGCCCGATTACAACGGTATGCGTACTTTTCCCCTAGGCCGTACTAGTTATTCGTTTCGAGCATCAGAACTGCGAAAATTTTGAGTTTCTCAAGCGTTTCTTACATCCAAACGGCCATATCTCGCGAACGGATTGACCAATCCGCAAAATTTCTGTTGCATCTGAAAGTAGAAACTCGCCCGATCACAACGGTATGAGTACTTTTCCCCTAGACCGTTCTAGTTATTCGTTTCGAGCATCAGAACTGTGAACATTTTGAGTTTCTCAACCGTTTCTTACATCCAAACTGCCATATCTCGCGAACGGATCGACCAATCTGCAAAATTTCTGTTGCATCTGAAAGTAGAAACTCGCCCGATTACAACGGTATGCGTACTATTCCCCTAGGCCGTTCTAGTTATTCGTTTCGAGCATCAGGACTGTGAAAATTTTGAGTTTCTCCACCGTTTCTTACCTCCAAACTGCCATATCTCGCGAACGGATCGACCAATCTGCAAAATTTCTGTTGCATCTGAAAGTAGAAACTCGCCCGATTACAACGGTATGTGTACTTTTCCCCTAGGCCGTTCTAGTTATTCGTTTCGAGCATCAGAACTGCGAAAATTTTGAGTTTCTCATCCGTTTCTAACCTCCAAACTGCCATATCTCGCGAACGGATTGACCAATCTGCAAGATTTCTGTTGCATCTGAAAGTAGAAACTCGCCCGATTACAACGGAATGCGAACTTTTCCCCTAGGCCGTTCTGGTTATTTGTTTCGAGCATCAGAACTGCGAAAATTTTGAGTTGCTCAAGCGTTTCTTACCTCCAAACTGCCATATCTCGCGAAAGGATTGACCAGTCCGCAAAATTTCTGTTGCATCTGAAAGTAGAAACTCGCCCGATTACAACGGTATGCGTACTTTTCCCCTAGGCCGTTCTAGTTATTCGTTTCGAGCATCAGAACAGCGAAAATTTTGAGTTTCTCAAGCGTTTCTTACATCCAAACGGCCATATCTCGCGAACGGATTGACCAATCCGCAAAATTTCTGTTGCATCTGAAAGTAGAAACTCGCCCGATCACAACGGTATGAGTACTTTTCCCCTAGACCGTTCTAGTTATTCGTTTCGAGCATCAGAACTGTGAACATTTTGAGTTTCTCAACCGTTTCTTAGTTCCAAACTGCCATATCTCGCGAACGGATCGACCGATCTGCAAAATTTCTGTTGCATCTGAAAGTAGAAACTCGCCCGATTACAACGGTATGCGTACTTTTCCTCTAGGCCGTTCTAGTTTTTCGTTTCGAGCATCAGAACTGCGAAAATTTTGAGTTTCTCAAACTTTGTTACCTCCAAACTGCCATATCTCGCGAACGGATTGACCAATCCGCAAAATTTCTGTTGCATCTGAATGCAGAAACTCGCCCGATTACAACGGTATGTGTACTTTTCCCCTAGGCCGTTCCAGTTATTCGTTTCTAGCATCAGAACTGCGAAAATTTTGAGTTTCTCATCCGTTTCTTACCTCCAAACTGCCATATCTCGCGAACGGATTGACCAATCCGCAAAATTTCTGTCGCATCTGAAAGTAGAAACTCGCCCGATTACAACGGTATGCGTACTTTTCCCCTAGGCCGTTCTAGTTATTCGTTTCGAGCATCAGAACTGCGAAAATTTTGAGTTTCTCAAGCATTTCTTACCTCCAAACTGCCATATCTCGCGAACGGATTGACCACTCCGCAAAATTTCTGTTGCATCTGAAAGTAGAAACTCGCCCGATTACAACGGTATGTGTACTTTTCCCCTAGGCCGTCCTAGTTATTCGTTTCGAGCATCAGAACTGCGAAAATTTTGAGTTTCGCAAACGTTTCTTACCTCCAAACTGCCATATCTCGCGAACGGATCGACCAATCCGCAAAATTTCTGTTGCATCTGAAAGTAGAAACTCGCCCGATTGCAACGGTATGTGTACTTTTCCCCTAGGCCGTTTCAGTTATTCGTTTCGAGCATCAGAACTGCGAAAATTTTGAGTTTCTCATCCGTTTCTTACCTCCAAACTGCCATATCTCGCGAACGGATTGACCAATCCGCAAAATTTCTGTCGCATCTGAAAGTAGAAACTCGCCCGATTACAACGGTATGCGTACTTTTCCCCTAGGCCGTTCTAGTTATGCTTGTCGAGCATCAGAACTGCGATAATTTTGAGTTTCTCAAGCGTTTCTTACCTCCAAACTGCCATATCTCGCGAACGGATTGACCACTCCGCAAAATTTCTGTTGCATCTGAAAGTAGAAACTCGCCCGATTACAACGGTATGTGTACTTTTCCCCTAGGCCGTCCTAGTTATTCGTTTCGAGCATCAGAACTGCGAAAATTTTGAGTTGCTCAAGCGTTTCTTACCTCCAAACTGCCATATCTCGCGAAAGGATTGACCAGTCCGCAAAATTTCTGTTGCATCTGAAAGTAGAAACTCGCCCGATTACAACGGTATGCGAACTTTTCCCCTAGGCCGTTCTGGTTATTCGTTTCAAGCATCAGAACTGCGAAAATTTTGAGTTGCTCAAGCGTTTCTTACATCCAAACTGCCATATCTCGCGAAAGGATTGACCAGTCAGCAAAATTTCTGTTGCATCTGAAAGTAGAAACTCGCCCGATTACAACGGTATGCGTACTTTTCCCCTAGGCCGTACTAGTTATTCGTTTCGAGCATCAGAACTGCGAAAATTTTGAGTTTCTCAAGCGTTTCTTACATCCAAACGGCCATATCTCGCGAACGGATTGACCAATCCGCAAAATTTCTGTTGCATCTGAAAGTAGAAACTCGCCCGATCACAACGGTATGAGTACTTTTCCCCTAGACCGTTCTAGTTATTCGTTTCGAGCATCAGAACTGTGAACATTTTGAGTTTCTCAACCGTTTCTTACATCCAAACTGCCATATCTCGCGAACGGATCGACCAATCTGCAAAATTTCTGTTGCATCTGAAAGTAGAAACTCGCCCGATTACAACGGTATGCGTACTATTCCCCTAGGCCGTTCTAGTTATTCGTTTCGAGCATCAGGACTGTGAAAATTTTGAGTTTCTCCACCGTTTCTTACCTCCAAACTGCCATATCTCGCGAACGGATCGACCAATCTGCAAAATTTCTGTTGCATCTGAAAGTAGAAACTCGCCCGATTACAACGGTATGTGTACTTTTCCCCTAGGCCGTTCTAGTTATTCGTTTCGAGCATCAGAACTGCGAAAATTTTGAGTTTCTCATCCGTTTCTAACCTCCAAACTGCCATATCTCGCGAACGGATTGACCAATCTGCAAGATTTCTGTTGCATCTGAAAGTAGAAACTCGCCCGATTACAACGGAATGCGAACTTTTCCCCTAGGCCGTTCTGGTTATTTGTTTCGAGCATCAGAACTGCGAAAATTTTGAGTTGCTCAAGCGTTTCTTACCTCCAAACTGCCATATCTCGCGAAAGGATTGACCAGTCCGCAAAATTTCTGTTGCATCTGAAAGTAGAAACTCGCCCGATTACAACGGTATGCGTACTTTTCCCCTAGGCCGTTCTAGTTATTCGTTTCGAGCATCAGAACAGCGAAAATTTTGAGTTTCTCAAGCGTTTCTTACATCCAAACGGCCATATCTCGCGAACGGATTGACCAATCCGCAAAATTTCTGTTGCATCTGAAAGTAGAAACTCGCCCGATCACAACGGTATGAGTACTTTTCCCCTAGACCGTTCTAGTTATTCGTTTCGAGCATCAGAACTGTGAACATTTTGAGTTTCTCAACCGTTTCTTAGTTCCAAACTGCCATATCTCGCGAACGGATCGACCGATCTGCAAAATTTCTGTTGCATCTGAAAGTAGAAACTCGCCCGATTACAACGGTATGCGTACTTTTCCTCTAGGCCGTTCTAGTTTTTCGTTTCGAGCATCAGAACTGCGAAAATTTTGAGTTTCTCAAACTTTGTTACCTCCAAACTGCCATATCTCGCGAACGGATTGACCAATCCGCAAAATTTCTGTTGCATCTGAATGCAGAAACTCGCCCGATTACAACGGTATGTGTACTTTTCCCCTAGGCCGTTCCAGTTATTCGTTTCTAGCATCAGAACTGCGAAAATTTTGAGTTTCTCATCCGTTTCTTACCTCCAAACTGCCATATCTCGCGAACGGATTGACCAATCCGCAAAATTTCTGTCGCATCTGAAAGTAGAAACTCGCCCGATTACAACGGTATGCGTACTTTTCCCCTAGGCCGTTCTAGTTATTCGTTTCGAGCATCAGAACTGCGAAAATTTTGAGTTTCTCAAGCATTTCTTACCTCCAAACTGCCATATCTCGCGAACGGATTGACCACTCCGCAAAATTTCTGTTGCATCTGAAAGTAGAAACTCGCCCGATTACAACGGTATGTGTACTTTTCCCCTAGGCCGTCCTAGTTATTCGTTTCGAGCATCAGAACTGCGAAAATTTTGAGTTTCGCAAACGTTTCTTACCTCCAAACTGCCATATCTCGCGAACGGATCGACCAATCCGCAAAATTTCTGTTGCATCTGAAAGTAGAAACTCGCCCGATTGCAACGGTATGTGTACTTTTCCCCTAGGCCGTTTCAGTTATTCGTTTCGAGCATCAGAACTGCGAAAATTTTGAGTTTCTCATCCGTTTCTTACCTCCAAACTGCCATATCTCGCGAACGGATTGACCAATCCGCAAAATTTCTGTCGCATCTGAAAGTAGAAACTCGCCCGATTACAACGGTATGCGTACTTTTCCCCTAGGCCGTTCTAGTTATGCTTGTCGAGCATCAGAACTGCGATAATTTTGAGTTTCTCAAGCGTTTCTTACCTCCAAACTGCCATATCTCGCGAACGGATTGACCACTCCGCAAAATTTCTGTTGCATCTGAAAGTAGAAACTCGCCCGATTACAACGGTATGTGTACTTTTCCCCTAGGCCGTCCTAGTTATTCGTTTCGAGCATCAGAACTGCGAAAATTTTGAG
The DNA here is from genome assembly GCF_051014685.1 of Ptiloglossa arizonensis. NCBI lineage: Eukaryota > Metazoa > Arthropoda > Insecta > Hymenoptera > Colletidae > Ptiloglossa > Ptiloglossa arizonensis. The sequence continues at coordinate 187,618 of NW_027478522.1, forward strand.
TTTCGCAAACGTTTCTTACCTCCAAACTGCCATATCTCGCGAACGGATCGACCAATCCGCAAAATTTCTGTTGCATCTGAAAGTAGAAACTCGCCCGATTGCAACGGTATGTGTACTTTTCCCCTAGGCCGTTTCAGTTATTCGTTTCGAGCATCAGAACTGCGAAAATTTTGAGTTTCTCATCCGTTTCTTACCTCCAAACTGCCATATCTCGCGAACGGATTGACCAATCCGCAAAATTTCTGTCGCATCTGAAAGTAGAAACTCGCCCGATTACAACGGTATGCGTACTTTTCCCCTAGGCCGTTCTAGTTATGCTTGTCGAGCATCAGAACTGCGATAATTTTGAGTTTCTCAAGCGTTTCTTACCTCCAAACTGCCATATCTCGCGAACGGATTGACCAATCCGCAAAATTTCTGTTGCATCTGAATGTAGAAACTCGCCCGATTACAACGGTATGGTACTTTTCCCCTAGGCCGTTCTGGTTATTCGTTTCGAGCATCAGAACTGCGAAAATTTTGAGTTTCTCATGCATTTCTTACCTGCAAACTGCCATGTCTCGCGAACGGATTGACCAATCCGCAAAATTTCTGTCGCATCTGAAAGTAGAAACTCGCCCGATTACAACGGTATGCGTACTTTTCCCCTAGGCCGTTCTAGTTATGCTTGTCGAGCATCAGAACTGCGATAATTTTGAGTTTCTCAAGCGTTTCTTACCTCCAAACTGCCATATCTCGCGAACGGATTGACCACTCCGCAAAATTTCTGTTGCATCTGAAAGTAGAAACTCGCCCGATTACAACGGTATGTGTACTTTTCCCCTAGGCCGTCCTAGTTATTCGTTTCGAGCATCAGAACTGCGAAAATTTTGAGTTTCGCAAACGTTTCTTACCTCCAAACTGCCATATCTCGCGAACGGATCGACCAATCCGCAAAATTTCTGTTGCATCTGAAAGTAGAAACTCGCCCGATTGCAACGGTATGTGTACTTTTCCCCTAGGCCGTTTCAGTTATTCGTTTCGAGCATCAGAACTGCGAAAATTTTGAGTTTCTCATCCGTTTCTTACCTCCAAACTGCCATATCTCGCGAACGGATTGACCAATCCGCAAAATTTCTGTCGCATCTGAAAGTAGAAACTCGCCCGATTACAACGGTATGCGTACTTTTCCCCTAGGCCGTTCTAGTTATGCTTGTCGAGCATCAGAACTGCGATAATTTTGAGTTTCTCAAGCGTTTCTTACCTCCAAACTGCCATATCTCGCGAACGGATTGACCACTCCGCAAAATTTCTGTTGCATCTGAAAGTAGAAACTCGCCCGATTACAACGGTATGCGTACTTTTCCCCTAGGCCGTTCTGGTTATTTGTTTCGAGCATCAGAACTGCGAAAATTTTGAGTTGCTCAAGCGTTTCTTACCTCCAAACTGCCATATCTCGCGAAAGGATTGACCAGTCCGCAAAATTTCTGTTGCATCTGAAAGTAGAAACTCGCCCGATTACAACGGTATGCGTACTTTTCCCCTAGGCCGTTCTAGTTATTCGTTTCGAGCATCAGAACAGCGAAAATTTTGAGTTTCTCAAGCGTTTCTTACATCCAAACGGCCATATCTCGCGAACGGATTGACCAATCCGCAAAATTTCTGTTGCATCTGAAAGTAGAAACTCGCCCGATCACAACGGTATGAGTACTTTTCCCCTAGACCGTTCTAGTTATTCGTTTCGAGCATCAGAACTGTGAACATTTTGAGTTTCTCAACCGTTTCTTAGTTCCAAACTGCCATATCTCGCGAACGGATCGACCAATCTGCAAAATTTCTGTTGCATCTGAAAGTAGAAACTCGCCCGATTACAACGGTATGCGTACTTTTCCTCTAGGCCGTTCTAGTTTTTCGTTTCGAGCATCAGAACTGCGAAAATTTTGAGTTTCTCAAACTTTGTTACCTCCAAACTGCCATATCTCGCGAACGGATTGACCAATCCGCAAAATTTCTGTTGCATCTGAATGCAGAAACTCGCCCGATTACAACGGTATGCGTACTTTTCCCCTAGGCCGTCCTAGTTATTCGTTTCGAGCATCAGAACTGCGAAAATTTTGAGTTTCTCAAGCATTTCTTACCTCCAAACTGCCATATCTCGCGAACGGATTGACCACTCCGCAAAATTTCTGTTGCATCTGAAAGTAGAAACTCGCCCGATTACAACGGTATGTGTACTTTTCCCCTAGGCCGTTCTAGTTATTCGTTTCGAGCATCAGAACTGCGAAAATTTTGAGTTTCTCAAACGTTTCTTACCTCCAAACTGCCATATCTCGCGAACGGATCGACCAATCCGCAAAATTTCTGTTGCATCTGAAAGTAGAAACTCGCCCGATTGCAACGGTATGTGTACTTTTCCCCTAGGCCGTTTCAGTTATTCGTTTCGAGCATCAGAACTGCGAAAATTTTGAGTTTCTCATCCGTTTCTTACCTCCAAACTGCCATATCTCGCGAACGGATTGAACAATCCGCAAAATTTCTGTTGCATCTGAAAGTAGCAACTCGCCCGATTACAACGGTATGCGTACTTTTCCCCTAGGCCGTTCTAGTTATGCTTGTCGAGCATCAGAACTGCGATAATTTTGAGTTTCTCAAGCGTTTCTTACCTCCAAACTGCCATATCTCGCGAACGGATTGACCAATCCGCAAAATTTCTGTTGCATCTGAATGTAGAAACTCGCCCGATTACAACGGTATGTGTACTTTTCCCCTAGGCCGTTCTGGTTATTCGTTTCGAGCATCAGAACTGCGAACATTTTGAGTTTCTCATGCATTTCTTACCTGCAAACTGCCATGTCTCGCGAACGGATTGACCAATCCGCAAAATTTCTGTTGCATCTGAAAGTAGAAACTCGCCCGATTACAACGGTATGCGTACTTTTCCCCTAGGCCGTTCTCGTTATTCGTTTCGAGCATCAGAACTGCGAAAATTTTGAGTTTCTCATGCATTTCTTACCTCCAAACTGCCATATCTCGCGAACGGATAGACCAAACCGCAAAATTTCTGTTGCATCTGAAAGTATAAACTCGCCCGACTACAACGGTATGCGTACTTTTCCCCTAGGCCGTTCTAGTTATGCTTGTCGAGCATCAGAACTGCGAAAATTTTGAGTTTCTCAAGCGTTTCTTACATCCAAACGGCCATATCTCGCGAACGGATTGACCAATCCGCAAAATTTCTGTTGCATCTGAAAGTAGAAACTCGCCCGATCACAACGGTATGAGTACTTTTCCCCTAGACCGTTCTAGTTATTCGTTTCGAGCATCAGAACTGTGAACATTTTGAGTTTCTCAACCGTTTCTTACATCCAAACTGCCATATCTCGCGAACGGATCGACCAATCTGCAAAATTTCTGTTGCATCTGAAAGTAGAAACTCGCCCGATTACAACGGTATGCGTACTATTCCCCTAGGCCGTTCTAGTTATTCGTTTCGAGCATCAGGACTGTGAAAATTTTGAGTTTCACCACCGTTTCTTACCTCCAAACTGCCATATCTCGCGAACGGATCGACCAATCTGCAAAATTTCTGTTGCATCTGAAAGTAGAAACTCGCCCGATTACAACGGTATGTGTACTTTTCCCCTAGGGCGTTCTAGTTATTCGTTTCGAGCATCAGAACTACGAAAATTTTGAGTTTCTCATCCGTTTCTAACCTCCAAACTGCCATATCTCGCGAACGGATTGACCAATCTGCAAAATTTCTGATGCATCTGAAAGTAGAAACTCGCCCGATTACAACGGTATGCGAACTTTTCCCCTAGGCCGTTCTGGTTATTTGTTTCGAGCATCAGAACTGCGAAAATTTTGAGTTGCTCAAGCGTTTCTTACCTCCAAACTGCCATATCTCGCGAAAGGATTGACCAGTCCGCAAAATTTCTGTTGCATCTGAAAGTAGAAACTCGCCCGATTACAACGGTATGCGAACTTTTCCCCTAGGCCGTTCTGGTTATTCGTTTCAAGCATCAGAACTGCGAAAATTTTGAGTTGCTCAAGCGTTTCTTACATCCAAACTGCCATATCTCGCGAAAGGATTGACCAGTCAGCAAAATTTCTGTTGCATCTGAAAGTAGAAACTCGCCCGATTACAACGGTATGCGTACTTTTCCCCTAGGCCGTACTAGTTATTCGTTTCGAGCATCAGAACTGCGAAAATTTTGAGTTTCTCAAGCGTTTCTTACATCCAAACGGCCATATCTCGCGAACGGATTGACCAATCCGCAAAATTTCTGTTGCATCTGAAAGTAGAAACTCGCCCGATCACAACGGTATGAGTACTTTTCCCCTAGACCGTTCTAGTTATTCGTTTCGAGCATCAGAACTGTGAACATTTTGAGTTTCTCAACCGTTTCTTACATCCAAACTGCCATATCTCGCGAACGGATCGACCAATCTGCAAAATTTCTGTTGCATCTGAAAGTAGAAACTCGCCCGATTACAACGGTATGCGTACTATTCCCCTAGGCCGTTCTAGTTATTCGTTTCGAGCATCAGGACTGTGAAAATTTTGAGTTTCTCCACCGTTTCTTACCTCCAAACTGCCATATCTCGCGAACGGATCGACCAATCTGCAAAATTTCTGTTGCATCTGAAAGTAGAAACTCGCCCGATTACAACGGTATGTGTACTTTTCCCCTAGGCCGTTCTAGTTATTCGTTTCGAGCATCAGAACTGCGAAAATTTTGAGTTTCTCATCCGTTTCTAACCTCCAAACTGCCATATCTCGCGAACGGATTGACCAATCTGCAAGATTTCTGTTGCATCTGAAAGTAGAAACTCGCCCGATTACAACGGAATGCGAACTTTTCCCCTAGGCCGTTCTGGTTATTTGTTTCGAGCATCAGAACTGCGAAAATTTTGAGTTGCTCAAGCGTTTCTTACCTCCAAACTGCCATATCTCGCGAAAGGATTGACCAGTCCGCAAAATTTCTGTTGCATCTGAAAGTAGAAACTCGCCCGATTACAACGGTATGCGTACTTTTCCCCTAGGCCGTTCTAGTTATTCGTTTCGAGCATCAGAACAGCGAAAATTTTGAGTTTCTCAAGCGTTTCTTACATCCAAACGGCCATATCTCGCGAACGGATTGACCAATCCGCAAAATTTCTGTTGCATCTGAAAGTAGAAACTCGCCCGATCACAACGGTATGAGTACTTTTCCCCTAGACCGTTCTAGTTATTCGTTTCGAGCATCAGAACTGTGAACATTTTGAGTTTCTCAACCGTTTCTTAGTTCCAAACTGCCATATCTCGCGAACGGATCGACCGATCTGCAAAATTTCTGTTGCATCTGAAAGTAGAAACTCGCCCGATTACAACGGTATGCGTACTTTTCCTCTAGGCCGTTCTAGTTTTTCGTTTCGAGCATCAGAACTGCGAAAATTTTGAGTTTCTCAAACTTTGTTACCTCCAAACTGCCATATCTCGCGAACGGATTGACCAATCCGCAAAATTTCTGTTGCATCTGAATGCAGAAACTCGCCCGATTACAACGGTATGTGTACTTTTCCCCTAGGCCGTTCCAGTTATTCGTTTCTAGCATCAGAACTGCGAAAATTTTGAGTTTCTCATCCGTTTCTTACCTCCAAACTGCCATATCTCGCGAACGGATTGACCAATCCGCAAAATTTCTGTCGCATCTGAAAGTAGAAACTCGCCCGATTACAACGGTATGCGTACTTTTCCCCTAGGCCGTTCTAGTTATTCGTTTCGAGCATCAGAACTGCGAAAATTTTGAGTTTCTCAAGCATTTCTTACCTCCAAACTGCCATATCTCGCGAACGGATTGACCACTCCGCAAAATTTCTGTTGCATCTGAAAGTAGAAACTCGCCCGATTACAACGGTATGTGTACTTTTCCCCTAGGCCGTCCTAGTTATTCGTTTCGAGCATCAGAACTGCGAAAATTTTGAGTTTCGCAAACGTTTCTTACCTCCAAACTGCCATATCTCGCGAACGGATCGACCAATCCGCAAAATTTCTGTTGCATCTGAAAGTAGAAACTCGCCCGATTGCAACGGTATGTGTACTTTTCCCCTAGGCCGTTTCAGTTATTCGTTTCGAGCATCAGAACTGCGAAAATTTTGAGTTTCTCATCCGTTTCTTACCTCCAAACTGCCATATCTCGCGAACGGATTGACCAATCCGCAAAATTTCTGTCGCATCTGAAAGTAGAAACTCGCCCGATTACAACGGTATGCGTACTTTTCCCCTAGGCCGTTCTAGTTATGCTTGTCGAGCATCAGAACTGCGATAATTTTGAGTTTCTCAAGCGTTTCTTACCTCCAAACTGCCATATCTCGCGAACGGATTGACCACTCCGCAAAATTTCTGTTGCATCTGAAAGTAGAAACTCGCCCGATTACAACGGTATGTGTACTTTTCCCCTAGGCCGTCCTAGTTATTCGTTTCGAGCATCAGAACTGCGAAAATTTTGAGTTTCGCAAACGTTTCTTACCTCCAAACTGCCATATCTCGCGAACGGATCGACCAATCCGCAAAATTTCTGTTGCATCTGAAAGTAGAAACTCGCCCGATTGCAACGGTATGTGTACTTTTCCCCTAGGCCGTTTCAGTTATTCGTTTCGAGCATCAGAACTGCGAAAATTTTGAGTTTCTCATCCGTTTCTTACCTCCAAACTGCCATATCTCGCGAACGGATTGACCAATCCGCAAAATTTCTGTCGCATCTGAAAGTAGAAACTCGCCCGATTACAACGGTATGCGTACTTTTCCCCTAGGCCGTTCTAGTTATGCTTGTCGAGCATCAGAACTGCGATAATTTTGAGTTTCTCAAGCGTTTCTTACCTCCAAACTGCCATATCTCGCGAACGGATTGACCAATCCGCAAAATTTCTGTTGCATCTGAATGTAGAAACTCGCCCGATTACAACGGTATGGTACTTTTCCCCTAAGCCGTTTCAGTTATTCGTTTCGAGCATCAGAACTGCGAAAATTTTGAGTTTCTCATCCGTTTCTTACCTCCAAACTGCCATATCTCGCGAACGGATTGACCAATCCGCAAAATTTCTGTCGCATCTGAAAGTAGAAACTCGCCCGATTACAACGGTATGCGTACTGTTCCCCTAGGCCGTTCTAGTTATGCTTGTCGAGCATCAGAACTGCGATAATTTTGAGTTTCTCAAGCGTTTCTTACCTCCAAACTGCCATATCTCGCGAACGGATTGACCAATCCGCAAAATTTCTGTTGCATCTGAATGTAGAAACTCGCCCGATTACAACGGTATGGTACTTTTCCCCTAGGCCGTTCTGGTTATTCGTTTCGAGCATCAGAACTGCGAAAATTTTGAGTTTCTCATGCATTTCTTACCTGCAAACTGCCATGTCTCGCGAACGGATTGACCAATCCGCAAAATTTCTGTCGCATCTGAAAGTAGAAACTCGCCCGATTACAACGGTATGCGTACTTTTCCCCTAGGCCGTTCTAGTTATGCTTGTCGAGCATCAGAACTGCGATAATTTTGAGTTTCTCAAGCGTTTCTTACCTCCAAACTGCCATATCTCGCGAACGGATTGACCACTCCGCAAAATTTCTGTTGCATCTGAAAGTAGAAACTCGCCCGATTACAACGGTATGTGTACTTTTCCCCTAGGCCGTCCTAGTTATTCGTTTCGAGCATCAGAACTGCGAAAATTTTGAGTTTCGCAAACGTTTCTTACCTCCAAACTGCCATATCTCGCGAACGGATCGACCAATCCGCAAAATTTCTGTTGCATCTGAAAGTAGAAACTCGCCCGATTGCAACGGTATGTGTACTTTTCCCCTAGGCCGTTTCAGTTATTCGTTTCGAGCATCAGAACTGCGAAAATTTTGAGTTTCTCATCCGTTTCTTACCTCCAAACTGCCATATCTCGCGAACGGATTGACCAATCCGCAAAATTTCTGTCGCATCTGAAAGTAGAAACTCGCCCGATTACAACGGTATGCGTACTTTTCCCCTAGGCCGTTCTAGTTATGCTTGTCGAGCATCAGAACTGCGATAATTTTGAGTTTCTCAAGCGTTTCTTACCTCCAAACTGCCATATCTCGCGAACGGATTGACCAATCCGCAAAATTTCTGTTGCATCTGAATGTAGAAACTCGCCCGATTACAACGGTATGGTACTTTTCCCCTAGGCCGTTCTGGTTATTCGTTTCGAGCATCAGAACTGCGAAAATTTTGAGTTTCTCATGCATTTCTTACCTGCAAACTGCCATGTCTCGCGAACGGATTGACCGATCCGCAAAATTTCTGTTGCATCTGAAAGTAGAAACTCGCCCGATTACAACGGTATGCGTACTTTACCACTAGGCCGTTCTGGTTATTCGTTTCGAGCATCAGAACTACGAAAATTTTGAGTTTCTCAAGCGTTTCTTACTTCCAAACTGCCATATCTCGCGAACGGATTGACCAATCCGCAAAATTTCAGTTGCATCTGAAAGTAGAAGCTCGCCCGATTACAACGGTATGCGTACTTTTCCCCTAGGCCGTTCTCGTTATTCGTTTCGAGCATCAGAACTGCGAAAATTTTGAGTTTCTCAAGCGTTTCTTACATCCAAACGGCCATATCTCGCGAACGGATTGACCAATCCGCAAAATTACTGTTGCATCTGAAAGTAGAAACTCGCCCGATTACAACGGTATGCGTACTTTTCCCCTAGGTCGTTCTAGTTATTCGTTTCGAGCATCAGAACTGCGAAAATTTTGAGTTTCTCATGCATTTCTTACCTCCAAACTGCCATATCTCGCGAACGGATAGACCAAACCGCAAAATTTCTGTTGCATCTGAAAGTAGAAACTCGCCCGATTACAACGGTATGCGTACTTTTCCCCTAGGCCGTTCTAGTTATGCTTGTCGAGCATCAGAACTGCGAAAATTTTGAGTTTCTCAAGCGTTTCTTACATCCAAACGGCCATATCTCGCGAACGGATTGACCAATCCGCAAAATTTCTGTTGCATCTGAAAGTAGAAACTCGCCCGATCACAACGGTATGAGTACTTTTCCCCTAGACCGTTCTAGTTATTCGTTTCGAGCATCAGAACTGTGAACATTTTGAGTTTCTCAACCGTTTCTTACATCCAAACTGCCATATCTCGCGAACGGATCGACCAATCTGCAAAATTTCTGTTGCATCTGAAAGTAGAAACTCGCCCGATTACAACGGTATGCGTACTATTCCCCTAGGCCGTTCTAGTTATTCGTTTCGAGCATCAGGACTGTGAAAATTTTGAGTTTCTCCACCGTTTCTTACCTCCAAACTGCCATATCTCGCGAACGGATCGACCAATCTGCAAAATTTCTGTTGCATCTGAAAGTAGAAACTCGCCCGATTACAACGGTATGTGTACCTTTCCCCTAGGGCGTTCTAGTTATTCGTTTCGAGCATCAGAACTGCGAAAATTTTGAGTTTCTCATCCGTTTCTAACCTCCAAACTGCCATATCTCGCGAACGGATTGACCAATCTGCAAAATTTCTGTTGCATCTGAAAGTAGAAACTCGCCCGATTACAACGGTATGCGAACTTTTCCCCTAGGCCGTTCTGGTTATTTGTTTCGAGCATCAGAACTGCGAAAATTTTGAGTTGCTCAAGCGTTTCTTACCTCCAAACTGCCATATCTCGCGAAAGGATTGACCAGTCCGCAAAATTTCTGTTGCATCTGAAAGTAGAAACTCGCCCGATTACAACGGTATGCGTACTTTTCCCCTAGGCCGTTCTAGTTATTCGTTTCGAGCATCAGAACAGCGAAAATTTTGAGTTTCTCAAGCGTTTCTTACATCCAAACGGCCATATCTCGCGAACGGATTGACCAATCCGCAAAATTTCTGTTGCATCTGAAAGTAGAAACTCGCCCGATCACTACGGTATGTGTACTTTTCCCCTAGGCCGTTCCAGTTATTCGTTTCTAGCATCAGAACTGCGAAAATTTTGAGTTTCTCATCCGTTTCTAACCTCCAAACTGCCATATCTCGCGAACGGATTGACCAATCTGCAAAATTTCTGTTGCATCTGAAAGTAGAAACTCGCCCGATTACAACGGTATGCGAACTTTTCCCCTAGACCGTTCTAGTTATTCGTTTCGAGCATCAGAACTGTGAACATTTTGAGTTTCTCAACCGTTTCTTAGTTCCAAACTGCCATATCTCGCGAACGGATCGACCAATCTGCAAAATTTCTGTTGCATCTGAAAGTAGAAACTCGCCCGATTACAACGGTATGCGTACTTTTCCTCTAGGCCGATCTAGTTTTTCGTTTCGAGCATCAGAACTGCGAAAATTTTGAGTTTCTCAAACTTTGTTACCTCCAAACTGCCATATCTCGCGAACGGATTGACCAATCCGCAAAATTTCTGTTGCATCTGAATGCAGAAACTCGCCCGATTACAACGGTATGTGTACTTTTCCCCTAGGCCGTTCCAGTTATTCGTTTCTAGCATCAGAACTGCGAAAATTTTGAGTTTCTCATCCGTTTCTTACCTCCAAACTGCCATATCTCGCGAACGGATTGACCAATCCGCAAAATTTCTGTCGCATCTGAAAGTAGAAACTCGCCCGATTACAACGGTATGCGTACTTTTCCCCTAGGCCGTTCTAGTTATTCGTTTCGAGCATCAGAACTGCGAAAATTTTGAGTTTCTCAAGCATTTCTTACCTCCAAACTGCCATATCTCGCGAACGGATTGACCACTCCGCAAAATTTCTGTTGCATCTGAAAGTAGAAACTCGCCCGATTACAACGGTATGTGTACTTTTCCCCTAGGCCGTTCTAGTTATTCGTTTCGAGCATCAGAACTGCGAAAATTTTGAGTTTCTCAAACGTTTCTTACCTCCAAACTGCCATATCTCGCGAACGGATCGACCAATCCGCAAAATTACTGTTGCATCTGAAAGTAGAAACTCGCCCGATTACAACGGTATGTGTACTTTTCCCCTAGGCCGTTTCAGTTATTCGTTTCGAGCATCAGAACTGCGAAAATTTTGAGTTTCTCATCCGTTTCTTACCTCCAAACTGCCATATCGCGCGAACGGATTGACCAATCCGCAAAATTTCTGTTGCATCTGAAAGTAGAAACTCGCCCGATTACAACGGTATGCGTACTTTTCCCCTAGGCCGTTCTAGTTATGCTTGTCGAGCATCAGAACTGCGATAATTTTGAGTTTCTCAAGCGTTTCTTACATCCAAACTGCCATATCTCGCGAACTGATCGACCAATCCGCAAAATTTCTGTTGCATCTGAAAGTACAAACTCGCCCGATTACAACGGTATGCGTACTTTTCCCCTAGGCCGTTCTAGTTATCCGTTTCGAGCATCAGAACTGCGAAAATTTTGAGTTTCTCATGCATTTCTTACCTCCAAACTGCCATATCTTGCGAACGGATTGACCAATCCGCAAAATTTCTGGTGCATCAGAAAGTAGAAACTCGCCCGATTACAACGGTATGCGTACTTTTCCCCTAGGCCGTCCTGGTTATACGTTTCGAGCATCAGAACTGCGAAAATTTTGAGTTTCTCAAGCGTTTCTTACCTCCAAACTGCCATATCTCGCGAACGGATTGACTAATCCGCAAAATTTCTGTTGCAGCTGAAAGTAAAAACTCGCCCGATTACAACGGTATGCGCACTTTTCCCTTAGGCCGTTCTAGTTATGCTTGTCGAGCATCAGAACTGCGAAAATTTTGAGTTTCTCATCCGTTTCTTACCTCCAAACTGCCATATCTCGCGAACGGATCGACCAATCCGCAAAATTTCTGTTGCATCTGAATGTAGAAACTCGCCCGATTACAACGGTATGTGTACTTTTCCCCTAGGCCGTTCTGGTTATTCGTTTCGAGCATCAGAACTGCGAAAATTTTGAGTTTCTCATGCATTTCTTACCTGCAAACTGCCATGTCTCGCGAACGGATTGACCAATCCGCAAAATTTCTGTTGCATCTGAAAGTAGAAACTCGCCCGATTACAACGGTATGCGTACTTTTCCCCTAGGCCGTTCTAGTTATTCGTTTCGAGCATCAGAACAGCGAAAATTTTGAGTTTCTCAAGCGTTTCTTACATCCAAACGGCCATATCTCGCGAACGGATTGACCAATCCGCAAAATTTCTGTTGCATCTGAAAGTAGAAACTCGCCCGATCACAACGGTATGAGTACTTTTCCCCTAGACCGTTCTAGTTATTCGTTTCGAGCATCGGAACTGTGAACATTTTGAGTTTCTCAACCGTTTCTTAGTTCCAAACTGCCATATCTCGCGAACGGATCGACCAATCTGCAAAATTTCTGTTGCATCTGAATGCAGAAACTCGCCCGATTACAACGGTATGTGTACTTTTCCCCTAGGCCGTTCCAGTTATTCGTTTCTAGCATCAGAACTGCGAAAATTTTGAGTTTCTCATCCGTTTCTTACCTCCAAACTGCCATATCTCGCGAACGGATTGACCAATCCGCAAAATTTCTGTCGCATCTGAAAGTAGAAACTCGCCCGATTACAACGGTATGCGTACTTTTCCCCTAGGCCGTTCTAGTTATTCGTTTCGAGCATCAGAACTGCGAAAATTTTGAGTTTCTCAAGCATTTCTTACCTCCAAACTGCCATATCTCGCGAACGGATTGACCACTCCGCAAAATTTCTGTTGCATCTGAAAGTAGAAACTCGCCCGATTACAACGGTATGTGTACTTTTCCTCTAGGCCGTTCTAGTTATTCGTTTCGAGCATCAGAACTGCGAAAATTTTGAGTTTCTCAAACGTTTCTTACCTCCAAACTGCCATATCTCGCGAACGGATCGACCAATCCGCAAAATTTCTGTTGCATCTGAAAGTAGAAACTCGCCCGATTACAACGGTATGTGTACTTTTCCCCTAGGCCGTTCCAGTTATTCGTTTCTAGCATCAGAACTGCGAAAATTTTGAGTTTCTCATCCGTTTCTTACCTCCAAACTGCCATATCTCGCGAACGGATTGACCAATCCGCAAAATTTCTGTCGCATCTGAAAGTAGAAACTCGCCCGATTACAACGGTATGCGTACTTTTCCCCTCGGCCGTTCTAGTTATTCGTTTCGAGCATCAGAACTGCGAAAATTTTGAGTTTCTCAAGCATTTCTTACCTCCAAACTGCCATATCTCGCGAACGGATTGACCACTCCGCAAAATTTCTGTTGCATCTGAAAGTAGAAACTCGCCCGATCACAACGGTATGAGTACTTTTCCCCTAGACCGTTCTAGTTATTCGTTTCGAGCATCAGAACTGTGAACATTTTGAGTTTCTCAACCGTTTCTTAGTTCCAAACTGCCATATCTCGCGAACGGATCGACCAATCTGCAAAATTTCTGTTGCATCTGAATGCAGAAACTCGCCCGATTACAACGGTATGTGTACTTTTCCCCTAGGCCGTTCCAGCTATTCGTTTCTAGCATCAGAACTGCGAAAATTTTGAGTTTCTCATCCGTTTCTTACCTCCAAACTGCCATATCTCGCGAACGGATTGACCAATCCGCAAAATTTCTGTCGCATCTGAAAGTAGAAACTCGCCCGATTACAACGGTATGCGTACTTTTCCCCTAGGCCGTTCTAGTTATTCGTTTCGAGCATCAGAACTGCGAAAATTTTGAGTTTCTCAAGCATTTCTTACCTCCAAACTGCCATATCTCGCGAACGGATTGACCACTCCGCAAAATTTCTGTTGCATCTGAAAGTAGAAACTCGCCCGATTACAACGGTATGTGTACTTTTCCCCTAGGCCGTTCTAGTTATTCGTTTCGAGCATCAGAACTGCGAAAATTTTGAGTTTCTCAAACGTTTCTTACCTCCAAACTGCCATATCTCGCGAACGGATCGACCAATCCGCAAAATTTCTGTTGCATCTGAAAGTAGAAACTCGCCCGATTACAACGGTATGTGTACTTTTCCCCTAGGCCGTTCCAGTTATTCGTTTCTAGCATCAGAACTGCGAAAATTTTGAGTTTCTCATCCGTTTCTTACCTCCAAACTGCCATATCTCGCGAACGGATTGACCAATCCGCAAAATTTCTGTCGCATCTGAAAGTAGAAACTCGCCCGATTACAACGGTATGCGTACTTTTCCCCTAGGCCGTTCTAGTTATTCGTTTCGAGCATCAGAACTGCGAAAATTTTGAGTTTCTCAAGCATTTCTTACCTCCAAACTGCCATATCTCGCGAACGGATTGACCAATCCGCAAAATTTCTGTTGCATCTGAAAGTAGAAACTCGCCCGATTACAACGGTATGCGTACTTTTCCCCTAGGCCGTTCTAGTTATTCGTTTCGAGCATCAGAACAGCGAAAATTTTGAGTTTCTCAAGCGTTTCTTACATCCAAACGGCCATATCTCGCGAACGGATTGACCAATCCGCAAAATTTCTGTTGCATCTGAAAGTAGAAACTCGCCCGATCACAACGGTATGAGTACTTTTCCCCTAGACCGTTCTAGTTATTCGTTTCGAGCATCAGAACTGTGAACATTTTGAGTTTCTCAACCGTTTCTTAGTTCCAAACTGCCATATCTCGCGAACGGATCGACCAATCTGCAAAATTTCTGTTGCATCTGAATGCAGAAACTCGCCCGATTACAACGGTATGTGTACTTTTCCCCTAGGCCGTTCCAGTTATTCGTTTCTAGCATCAGAACTGCGAAAATTTTGAGTTTCTCATCCGTTTCTTACCTCCAAACTGCCATATCTCGCGAACGGATTGACCACTCCGCAAAATTTCTGTTGCATCTGAAAGTAGAAACTCGCCCGATTACAACGGTATGTGTACTTTTCCTCTAGGCCGTTCTAGTTATTCGTTTCGAGCATCAGAACTGCGAAAATTTTGAGTTTCTCAAACGTTTCTTACCTCCAAACTGCCATATCTCGCGAACGGATCGACCAATCCGCAAAATTTCTGTTGCATCTGAAAGTAGAAACTCGCCCGATTACAACGGTATGTGTACTTTTCCCCTAGGCCGTTCCAGTTATTCGTTTCTAGCATCAGAACTGCGAAAATTTTGAGTTTCTCATCCGTTTCTTACCTCCAAACTGCCATATCTCGCGAACGGATTGACCAATCCGCAAAATTTCTGTCGCATCTGAAAGTAGAAACTCGCCCGATTACAACGGTATGCGTACTTTTCCCCTCGGCCGTTCTAGTTATTCGTTTCGAGCATCAGAACTGCGAAAATTTTGAGTTTCTCAAGCATTTCTTACCTCCAAACTGCCATATCTCGCGAACGGATTGACCACTCCGCAAAATTTCTGTTGCATCTGAAAGTAGAAACTCGCCCGATCACAACGGTATGAGTACTTTTCCCCTAGACCGTTCTAGTTATTCGTTTCGAGCATCAGAACTGTGAACATTTTGAGTTTCTCAACCGTTTCTTAGTTCCAAACTGCCATATCTCGCGAACGGATCGACCAATCTGCAAAATTTCTGTTGCATCTGAATGCAGAAACTCGCCCGATTACAACGGTATGTGTACTTTTCCCCTAGGCCGTTCCAGTTATTCGTTTCTAGCATCAGAACTGCGAAAATTTTGAGTTTCTCATCCGTTTCTTACCTCCAAACTGCCATATCTCGCGAACGGATTGACCAATCCGCAAAATTTCTGTCGCATCTGAAAGTAGAAACTCGCCCGATTACAACGGTATGCGTACTTTTCCCCTAGGCCGTTCTAGTTATTCGTTTCGAGCATCAGAACTGCGAAAATTTTGAGTTTCTCAAGCATTTCTTACCTCCAAACTGCCATATCTCGCGAACGGATTGACCACTCCGCAAAATTTCTGTTGCATCTGAAAGTAGAAACTCGCCCGATTACAACGGTATGTGTACTTTTCCCCTAGGCCGTTCTAGTTATTCGTTTCGAGCATCAGAACTGCGAAAATTTTGAGTTTCTCAAACGTTTCTTACCTCCAAACTGCCATATCTCGCGAACGGATCGACCAATCCGCAAAATTTCTGTTGCATCTGAAAGTAGAAACTCGCCCGATTACAACGGTATGTGTACTTTTCCCCTAGGCCGTTCCAGTTATTCGTTTCTAGCATCAGAACTGCGAAAATTTTGAGTTTCTCATCCGTTTCTTACCTCCAAACTGCCATATCTCGCGAACGGATTGACCAATCCGCAAAATTTCTGTCGCATCTGAAAGTAGAAACTCGCCCGATTACAACGGTATGCGTACTTTTCCCCTAGGCCGTTCTAGTTATTCGTTTCGAGCATCAGAACTGCGAAAATTTTGAGTTTCTCAAGCATTTCTTACCTCCAAACTGCCATATCTCGCGAACGGATTGACCACTCCGCAAAATTTCTGTTGCATCTGAAAGTAGAAACTCGCCCGATTACAACGGAATGTGTACTTTTCCCCTAGGCCGTTCTAGTTATTCGTTTCGAGCATCAGAACTGCGAAAATTTTGAGTTTCTCAAACGTTTCTTACCTCCAAACTGCCATATCTCGCGAACGGATCGACCAATCCGCAAAATTTCTGTTGCATCTGAAAGTAGAAACTCGCCCGATTACAACGGTATGTGTACTTTTCCCCTAGGCCGTTTCAGTTATTCGTTTCGAGCATCAGAACTGCGAAAATTTTGAGTTTCTCATCCGTTTCTTACCTCCAAACTGCCATATCGCGCGAACGGATTGACCAATCCGCAAAATTTCTGTTGCATCTGAAAGTAGAAACTCGCCCGATTACAACGGTATGCGTACTTTTCCCCTAGGCCCTTCTAGTTATGCTTGTCGAGCATCAGAACTGCGATAATTTTGAGTTTCTCAAGCGTTTCTTACATCCAAACTGCCATATCTCGCGAACTGATCGACCAATCCGCAAAATTTCTGTTGCATCTGAAAGTACAAACTCGCCCGATTACAACGGTATGCGTACTTTTCCCCTAGGCCGTTCTAGTTATCCGTTTCGAGCATCAGAACTGCGAAAATTTTGAGTTTCTCATGCATTTCTTACCTCCAAACTTCCATATCTCGCGAACGGATTGACCAATCCGCAAAATTTCTGGTGCATCAGAAAGTAGAAACTCGCCCGATTACAACGGTATGCGTACTTTTCCCCTAGGCCGTCCTGGTTATACGTTTCGAGCATCAGAACTGCGAAAATTTTGAGTTTCTCAAGCGTTTCTTACCTCCAAACTGCCATATCTCGCGAACGGATTGACCAATCCGCAAAATTTCTGTTGCAGCTGAAAGTAAAAACTCGCCCGATTACAACGGTATGTGTACTTTTCCCCTAGGCCGTTCTGGTTATTCGTTTCGAGCATCAGAACTGCGAAAATTTTGAGTTTCTCATGCATTTCTTACCTGCAAACTGCCATGTCTCGCGAACGGATTGACCAATCCGCAAAATTTCTGTTGCATCTGAAAGTAGAAACTCGCCCGATTACAACGGTATGCGTACTTTACCACTAGGCCGTTCTGGTTATTCGTTTCGAGCATCAGAACTACGAAAATTTTGAGTTTCTCAAGCGTTTCTTACTTCCAAACTGCCATATCTCGCGAACGGATTGACCAATCCGCAAAATTTCTGTTGCATCTGAAAGTAGAAGCTCGCCCGATTACAACGGTATGCGTACTTTTCCCCTAGGCCGTTCTCGTTATTCGTTTCGAGCATCAGAACTGCGAAAATTTTGAGTTTCTCAAGCGTTTCTTACATCCAAACGGCCATATCTCGCGAACGGATTGACCAATCCGCAAAATTGCTGTTGCATCTGAAAGTAGAAACTCGCCCGATTACAACGGTATGCGTACTTTTCCCCTAGGCCGTTCTAGTTATTCGTTTCGAGCATCAGAACTGCGAAAATTTTGAGTTTCTCAAGCATTTCTTACCTCCAAACTGCCATATCTCGCGAACGGATCGACCAATCCGCAAAATTTCTGTTGCATCTGAAAGTAGAAACTCGCCCGATTAAAACGGTATGCGTACTTTACCACTAGGCCGTTCTGGTTATTCGTTTCGAGCATCAGAACTACGAAAATTTTGAGTTTCTCAAGCGTTTCTTACCTCCAAACTGCCATATCTCGCGAACGGATCGACCAATCCGCAAAATTTCTGTTGCATCTGAAAGTAGAAACTCGCCCGATTACAACGGTATGCGCACTTTTCCCTTAGGCCGTTCTAGTTATGCTTGTCGAGCATCAGAACTGCGAAAATTTTGAGTTTCTCAAGCGTTTCTTACCTCCAAACTGCCATATCTCGCGAACGGATCGACCAATCCGCAAAATTTCTGTTGCATCTGAATGTAGAAACTCGCCCGATTACAACGGTATGTGTACTTTTCCCCTAGGCCGTTCTGGTTATTCGTTTCGAGCATCAGAACTGCGAAAATTTTGAGTTTCTCATGCATTTCTTACCTGCAAACTGCCATGTCTCGCGAACGGATTGACCAATCCGCAAAATTTCTGTTGCATCTGAAAGTAGAAACTCGCCCGATTACAACGGTATGCGTACTTTACCACTAGGCCGTTCTGGTTATTCGTTTCGAGCATCAGAACTCCGAAAATTTTGAGTTTCTCAAGCGTTTCTTACTTCCAAACTGCCATATCTCGCGAACGGATTGACCAATCCGCAAAATTTGTGTTGCATCTGAAAGTAGAAGCTCGCCCGATTACAACGGTATGCGTACTTTTCCCCTAGGCCGTTCTCGTTATTCGTTTCGAGCATCAGAACTGCGAAAATTTTGAGTTTCTCAAGCGTTTCTTACATCCAAACGGCCATATCTCGCGAACGGATTGACCAATCCGCAAAATTGCTGTTGCATCTGAAAGTAGAAACTCGCCCGATTACAACGGTATGCGTACTTTTCCCCTAGGCCGTTCTAGTTATGCTTGTCGAGCATCAGAACTGCGAAAATTTTGAGTTTCTCAAGCGTTTCTTACCTCCAAACTGCCATATCTCGCGAACGGATCGACCAATCCGCAAAATTTCTGTTGCATCTGAAAGTAGAAACTCGCCCGATTACAACGGTATGCGTACTTTTCCCCTAGGCCGTTCTAGTTATTCGTTTCGAGCATCAGAATTGCGAAAATTTTGAGTTTCTCAAACGTTTCTTACCTCCAAACTGCCATATCTCGCGAACGGATTGAGCAATCCGCAAAATTTCTGGTGCATCAGAAAGGAGAAACTCGCCCGAATACAACGGTATGCGTACTTGGCCCCTAGGCCGTTCTGGTTATTCGTTTCGACTATCAGAACTGCGAAAATTTTGAGTTTCTCAAGCGTTTCTTACCTCCAAACTGCCATATCTCGCGAACGGATTGACCAATCTGCAAAATTTCTGTTGCATCTGAAAGTAGAAACTCGCCCGATTACAACGGTTTGGGCACTTTTCCCCTAGGCCGTTCTAGTTATGCTTGTCGAGCATCAGAACTGCGAAAATTTTGAGTTTCTCAAGCGTTTCTTACCTCCAAACTGCCATATCTCGCGAACGGATCGACCAATCCGCAAAATTTCCATTGCATCTGAGAGTAGAAACTCGCCCGATTACAACGGTATGCGTACTTTTCCCCTAGGCCGTTCTAGTTATTCGTTTCGAGCATCAGAACTGCGAAAATTTTGAGTTTCTCAAACGTTTCTTACCTCCAAACTGCCATACCTCGCGAACGGATTGACGAATCCGCAAAACTTCTGTTGCATCTGAAAGTAGAAACTCGCCCGATTACAACGGTATGTGTACTTTTCCCCTAGGCCGTTCTGGTTATTCGTTTCGAGCATCAGAACTGCGAAAATTTTGAGTTTCTCATGCATTTCTTACCTGCAAACTGCCATGTCTTGCGAACGGATTGACCAATCCGCAAAATTTCTGTTGCATCTGAAAGTAGAAACTCGCCCGATTACAACGGTATGCGTACTTTACCACTAGGCCGTTCTGGTTATTCGTTTCGAGCATCAGAACAGCGAAAATTTTGAGATTCTCAAGCGTTTCTTACCTCCAAACTGCAATATCTCGCGAACGGATTGACCAATCCGCAAAATTTCTGTTGCATCTGAAAGCAGAAACTCGCCCGATTACAACGGTATGCGTACTTTTCCCTTAGGCCGTTCTAGTTATGCTTGTCGAGCATCAGAACTGCGAAAATTTTGAGTTTCTCAAGCGTTTCTTACCTCCAAACTGCCATATCTCGCGACCGGATCGACCAATCCGCAAAATTTCTGTTTCATCTGAAAGTAGAAACTCGCCCGATTACAACGGTATGTGTACTTTTCCCCTAGGCCGTTCTGGTTATTCGTTTCGAGCATCAGAACTGCGAAAATTTTGAGTTTCTCATGCATTTCTTACCTGCAAACTGCCATGTCTCGCGAACGGATTGACCAATCCGCAAAATTTCTGTTGCATCTGAAAGTAGAAACTCGCCCGATTACAACGGTATGCGTACTTTACCACTAGGCCGTTCTGGTTATTCGTTTCGAGCATCAGAACTGCGAAAATTTTGAGTTTCTCAAGCGTTTCTTACCTCCAAACTGCCATATCTCGCGAACGGATTGACCAATCCGCAAAATTTCTGTTGCATCTGAAAGTAGAAACTCGCCCGATTACAACGGTATGCGTACTTTACCACTAGGCCGTTCTGGTTATTCGTTTCGAGCATCAGAACTGCGAAAATTTTGAGTTTCTCAAGCGTTTCTTACATCCAAATGGCCATATCTCGCGAACGGATTGACCAATCCGCAAAATTGCTGTTGCATCTGAAAGTAGAAACTCGCCCGATTACAACGGTATGCGTACTTTTCCCCTAGGCCGTTCTAGTTATGCTTGTCGAGCATCAGAACTGCGAAAATTTTGAGTTTCTCAAGCGTTTCTTACCTCCAAACTGCCATATCTCGCGAACGGATTGACCAATCCGCAAAATTTCTGTTGCATCTGAAAGTAGAAACTCGCCCGATTACAACGGTATGCGTACTTTTCCCCTAGGCCGTTCCAGTTATGCGTTTCGAGCATCAGAACTGCGAAAATTTTGTGTTTCTCAAGCGTTTCTTATATCCAAACGGCCATATCTCGCGAACGGATTGACCAGTCCGCAAAATTGCTGTTGCATCTGAAAGTAGAAACTCGCCCGATTACAACGGTATGCGTACTTTTCCCCTAGGCCGTTCTAGTTATTCGTTTCGAGCATCAGAACTGCGAAAATTTTGAGTTTCTCATGCATTTCTTACCTCCAAACTGCCATATCTCGCGAACGGATAGACCAATCCGCAAAATTTCTGTTGCATCTGAAAGTAGAAACTCGCTCGATTACAACGGTATGCGTACTTTTCCCCTAGGCCGTTCTAGTTATGCTTGTCGAGCATCAGAACTGCGAAAATTTTGAGTTTCTCAAGCGTTACTTACCTAAAAACTGCCATATCTCGCGAACGGATCGACCAATCCGCAAAATTTCTGTTGCATCTGAAAGTAGAAACTCGCCCGATTACAACGGTATGCGTACTTTTCCCCTAGGCCGTTCTAGTTATTCGTTTCGAGCATCAGAACTGCGAAAATTTTGAGTTTCTCAAGCGTTTCTTACATCCAAACGGCCATATCTCGCGAACGGATTGACCAATCCGCAAAATTGCTGTTGCATCTGAAAGTAGAAACTCGCCCGATCACAACGGTCTGCGTACTTTTCCCCTAGGCCGTTCTAGTTATTCGTTTCGAGCATCAGAACTGCGAAAATTTTGAGTTTCTCATGCATTTCTTACCTCCAAACTGCCATATCTCGCGAACGGATAGACCAATCCGCAAAATTTCTGTTGCATCTGAAAGTAGAAACTCGCCCGATTACAACGGTATGCGTACATTTCCCCTAGGCCGTTCTAGTTATGCTTGTCGAGCATCAGAACTGCGAAAATTCTGAGTTTCTCAAGCGTTTCTTACCTCCAAACTGCCATATCTCGCGAACGGATTGACCAATCCGCAAAATTTCTGTTGCATCTGAAAGTAGAAACTCGCACGATTACAACGGTATGCGTACTTTTCCCCTAGGCCGTTCCAGTTATGCGTTTCGAGCATCAGAACTGCGAAAATTTTGTGTTTCTCAAGCGTTTCTTATATCCAAACGGCCATATCTCGCGAACGGATTGACCAGTCCGCAAAATTGCTGTTGCATCTGAAAGTAGAAACTCGCCCGATTACAACGGTATGCGTACTTTTCCCCTAGGCCGTTCTAGTTATTCGTTTCGAGCATCAGAACTGCGAAAATTTTGAGTTTCTCATGCATTTCTTACCTCCAAACTGCCATATCTCGCGAACGGATAGACCAATCCGCAAAATTTCTGTTGCATCTGAAAGTAGAAACTCGCCCGATTACAACGGTATGCGTACTTTACCACTAGGCCGTTCTGGTTATTCGTTTCGAGCATCAGAACTGCGAAAATTTTGAGTTTCTCAAGCGTTTCTTACATCCAAACGGCCATATCTCGCGAACGGATTGACCAATCCGCAAAATTGCTGTTGCATCTGAAAGTAGAAACTCGCCCGATTACAACGGTATGCGTACTTTACCACTAGGCCGTTCTGGTTATTCGTTTCGAGCATCAGAACTGCGAAAATTTTGAGTTTCTCATGCATTTCGTACCTCCAAACTGCCATATCTCGCGAACGGATAGACCAATCCGCAAAATTTCTGTTGCATCTGAAAGTAGAAACTCGCCCGATTACAACGGTATGCGTACTTTTCCCCTAGGCCGTTCTAGTTATGCTTGTCGAGCATCAGAACTGCGAAAATTTTGAGTTTCTCAAGCGTTTCTTACCTCCAAACTGCCATATCTCGCGAACGGATTGACCAATCCGCAAAATTTCTGTTGCATCTGAAAGTAGAAACTCGCCCGATTACAACGGTATGCGTACTTTTCCCCTAGGCCGTTCCAGTTATGCGTTTCGAGCATCAGAACTGCGAAAATTTTGTGTTTCTCAAGCGTTTCTTATATCCAAACGGCCATATCTCGCGAACGGATTGACCAGTCCGCAAAATTGCTGTTGCATCTGAAAGTAGAAACTCGCCCGATTACAACGGTATGCGTACTTTTCCCCTAGGCCGTTCTAGTTATTCGTTTCGAGCATCAGAACTGCGAAAATTTTGAGTTTCTCATGCATTTCTTACCTCCAAACTGCCATATCTCGCGAACGGATAGACCAATCCGCAAAATTTCTGTTGCATCTGAAAGTAGAAACTCGCCCGATTACAACGGTATGCGTACATTTCCCCTAGGCCGTTCTAGTTATGCTTGTCGAGCATCAGAACTGCGAAAATTTTGAGTTTCTCAAGCGTTTCTTACCTCCAAACTGCCATATCTCGCGAACGGATTGACCAATCCGCAAAATTTCTGTTGCATCTGAAAGTAGAAACTCGCCCGATTACAACGGTATGCGTACTTTTCCCCTAGGCCGTTCCAGTTATGCGTTTCGAGCATCAGAACTGCGAAAATTTTGTGTTTCTCAAGCGTTTCTTATATCCAAACGGCCATATCTCGCGAACGGATTGACCAGTCCGCAAAATTGCTGTTGCATCTGAAAGTAGAATCTCGCCCGATTACAACGGTATGCGTACTTTTCCCCTAGGCCGTTCTAGTTATTCGTTTCGAGCATCAGAACTGCGAAAATTTTGAGTTTCTCATGCATTTCTTACCTCCAAACTGCCATATCTCGCGAACGGATAGACCAATCCGCAAAATTTCTGTTGCATCTGAAAGTAGAAACTCGCCCGATTACAACGGTATGCGTACTTTACCACTAGGCCGTTCTGGTTATTCGTTTCGAGCATCAGAACTGCGAAAATTTTGAGTTTCTCAAGCGTTTCTTACATCCAAACGGCCATATCTCGCGAACGGATTGACCAATCCGCAAAATTGCTGTTGCATCTGAAAGTAGAAACTCGCCCGATCACAACGGTCTGCGTACTTTTCCCCTAGGCCGTTCTAGTTATTCGTTTCGAGCATCAGAACTGCGAAAATTTTGAGTTTCTCATGCATTTCGTACCTCCAAACTGCCATATCTCGCGAACGGATAGACCAATCCGCAAAATTTCTGTTGCATCTGAAAGTAGAAACTCGCCCGATTACAACGGTATGCGTACTTTTCCCCTAGGCCGTTCTAGTTATGCTTGTCGAGCATCAGAACTGCGAAAATTTTGAGTTTCTCAAGCGTTTCTTACCTCCAAACTGCCATATCTCGCGAACGGATTGACCAATCCGCAAAATTTCTGTTGCATCTGAAAGTAGAAACTCGCCCGATTACAACGGTATGCGTACTTTTCCCCTAGGCCGTTCCAGTTATGCGTTTCGAGCATCAGAACTGCGAAAATTTTGTGTTTCTCAAGCGTTTCTTATATCCAAACGGCCATATCTCGCGAACGGATTGACCAGTCCGCAAAATTGCTGTTGCATCTGAAAGTAGAAACTCGCCCGATTACAACGGTATGCGTACTTTTCCCCTAGGCCGTTCTAGTTATTCGTTTCGAGCATCAGAACTGCGAAAATTTTGAGTTTCTCAAGCGTTTCTTACCTCCAAACTGCCATATCTCGCGAACGGATTGACCAATCCGCAAAATTTCTGTTGCATCTGAAAGTAGAAACTCGCCCGATTACAACGGTATGCGTACTTTTCCCCTAGGCCGTTCCAGTTATGCGTTTCGAGCATCAGAACTGCGAAAATTTTGTGTTTCTCAAGCGTTTCTTATATCCAAACGGCCATATCTCGCGAACGGATTGACCAGTCCGCAAAATTGCTGTTGCATCTGAAAGTAGAAACTCGCCCGATTACAACGGTATGCGTACTTTTCCCCTAGGCCGTTCTAGTTATTCGTTTCGAGCATCAGAACTGCGAAAATTTTGAGTTTCTCATGCATTTCTTACCTCCAAACTGCCATATCTCGCGAACGGATAGACCAATCCGCAAAATTTCTGTTGCATCTGAAAGTAGAAACTCGCCCGATTACAACGGTATGCGTACTTTTCCCCTAGGCCGTTCTAGTTATGCTTGTCGAGCATCAGAACTGCGAAAATTTTGAGTTTCTCAAGCGTTACTTACCTAAAAACTGCCATATCTCGCGAACGGATCGACCAATCCGCAAAATTTCTGTTGCATCTGAAAGTAGAAACTCGCCCGATTACAACGGTATGCGTACTTTTCCCCTAGGCCGTTCTAGTTATTCGTTTCGAGCATCAGAACTGCGAAAATTTTGAGTTTCGCAAACGTTTCTTACTTCCAAACTGCCATATCTCGGGAACGGATTGAGCAATCCGCAAAATTTCTGTTGCATCTGTTAGTAGAAACTCGCCCGATTACAACGGTATGTGTACTTTTCCCCTAGGCCGTTTCAGTTATTCGTTTCGAGCATCAGAACTGCGAAAATTTTGAGTTTCTCATCCGTTTCTTACCTCCAAACTGCCATATCTCGCGAACGGATTGACCAATCCGCAAAATTTCTGGTTCATCAGAAAGGACAAACTCGCCCGATTACAACGGTGTGCGTACTTTGCCCCTAGGCCGTTCTGGTTATTCGTTCCGACCATCAGAACTGCGAAAATTTTGAGTTTCTCAAACGTTTCTTACCTCCAAACTGCCATATCTCGCGAACGGATTGACCAATCCGCAAAATTTTTGTTGCATCTGAAAGTAGAAACTCGCCCGATTACAACGGTATGCGTACTTTACCACTGGGCCGTTCTGGTTATTCGTTTCGAGAATCAGAACTGCGAAAATTTTGAGTTTCTCAAGCGTTTCTTACATGCAAACTGCCATGTCTCGCGAACGGATTGACCAATCCGCAAAATTTCTGTTGCATCTGAAAGTAGAAACTCGCCCGATTACAACGGTATGCGTACTTTACCACTGGGCCGTTCTGGTTATTCGTTCCGAGCATCAGAACTGCGAAAATTTTGAGATTCTCAAGCGTTTCTTACCTCCAAACTGCCATATCTCGCGAACGGATTGACCAATCCGCAAAATTTCTGTTGCATCTGAATGTAGAAACTCGCCCGATTACAACGGTATGCGTACTTTTCCCCTAGGCCGTTCTAGTTATGCTTGTCGAGCATCAGAACTGCGACAATTTTGAGTTTCTCAAGCGTTTCTTACCTCCAAACTGCCATATCTCGCGAACGGATCGACCAATCCGCAAAATTTCTATTGCATCTGAAAGTAGAAACTCGCCCGATTACAACGGTATGCGTACTTTTCCCCTAGGCCGTTCTAGTTATTCGTTTCGAGCATCAGAACTGCGAAAATTTTGAGTTTCTCAAACGTTTCTTACCTCCAAACTGCCATATCTCGCGAACGGATTGACCAATCCGCAAAATTTCTGTTGCATCTGAATGTAGAAACTCGCCCGATTACAACGGTATGTGTACTTTTCCCCTAGGCCGTTCTGGTTATTCGTTTCGAGCATCAGAACTGCGAAAATTTTGAGTTTCTCATGCATTTCTTACCTCCAAACTGCCATATCTCGCGAACGGATTGACCAATCCGCAAAATTTCTGGTTCATCAGAAAGGACAAACTCGCCCGATTACAACGGTATGCGTACTTTGCCCCTAGGCCGTTCTGGTTATTCGTTCCGACCATCAGAACTGCGAAAATTTTGAGTTTCTCAAACGTTTCTTACCTCCAAACTGCCATATCTCGCGAACGGATTGACCAATCCGCAAAATTTTTGTTGCATCTGAAAGTAGAAACTCGCCCGATTACAACGGTATGCGTACTTTACCACTGGGCCGTTCTGGTTATTCGTTTCGAGAATCAGAACTGCGAAAATTTTGAGTTTCTCAAGCGTTTCTTACATGCAAACTGCCATGTCTCGCGAACGGATTGACCAATCCGCAAAATTTCTGTTGCATCTGAAAGTAGAAACTCGCCCGATTACAACGGTATGCGTACTTTACCACTGGGCCGTTCTGGTTATTCGTTTCGAGCATCAGAACTGCGAAAATTTTGAGTTTCTCAAACGTTTCTTACCTCCAAACTGCCATATCTCGCGAACGGATTGACCAATCCGCAAAATTTCTGTTGCATCTGAATGTAGAAACTCGCCCGATTACAACGGTATGTGTACTTTTCCCCTAGGCCGTTCTGGTTATTCGTTTCGAGCATCAGAACTGCGAAAATTTTGAGTTTCTCATGCATTTCTTACCTCCAAACTGCCATATCTCGCGAACGGATTGACCAATCCGCAAAGTTTCTGTTGCATCTGAAAGTAGAAACTCGCCCGATTACAACGGTATGCGAACTTTTCCCCTAGGCCTTTCTGGTTATTCGTTTCGAGCATCAGAACTGCGAAAATTTTGAGTTTCTCATGCATTTCTTACCTCCAAACTGCCATATCTCGCGAACGGATTGACCAATCCGCAAAATTTCTGTTGCACCTGAAAGTAGAAACTCGACCGATTACAACGGTATGCGTACTTTTCCCGTAGGCCGTTCTAGTTATTCGTTTCGAGCATCAGAAATGTGAACATTTTGAGTTGCTCAAGCGTTTCTAACCTCCAAACTGCGATATCTCGCGAACGGATTGACCAATCCGCAAAACTTCTGTTGCATCTGAAAGTAGAAACTCGCCCGATTACAACGGTAGGTGTACTTTTCCCCTACGCCGTTCTAGTTATCCGTTTCGAGCATCAGAACTGCGAAAATTTTGAGTTTCTCAAACGTTTGTTACCTCCAAACTGCCATATCTCGCGAAAGGATTGACCAATCCGCAAAATTTTTGTTGCATCTGAAAGTAGAAACTCGCCCGATTACAAGGGTATGTGTACTTTTCCCCTAGGCCGTTCTATTTATTCGTATCGAGCATCAGAACTGCGAAAATTTTGAGTTTCTCAAACGTTTCTTACATCCAAACTGCCATATCTCGCGAACGGATTGACCAATCCGCAAAATTTTTGTTGCATCTGAAAGTAGAAACTCGCCCGATTACAAGGGTATGCGTACTTTACCACTGGGCCGTTCTGGTTATTCGTTTCGAGAATCAGAACTGCGAAAATTTTGAGTTTCTCAAGCGTTTCTTACATCCAAACGGCCATATCTCACGAACGGATTGACCAATCCGCAAAATTGCTGTTGCATCTGAAAGTATAAACTCGCCCGATTACAACGGTATGCGAACTTTTCCCCTAGGCCGTTCTGGTTATTCGTTTCGAGCATCAGAACTGCGAAAATTTTGAGTTTCTCATGCATTTCTTACCTCCAAACTGCCATATCTCGTGAACGGATTGACCAATCCGCAAAGTTTCTGTTGCATCTGAAAGTAGAAACTCGCCCGATTACAACGGTATGCGTACTTTTCCCCTAGGCCTTTCTCGTTATTCGTTTCGAGCATCAGAACTGCGAAAATTTTGAGTTTCTCAAGCATTTCTTACCTCCAAACTGCCATATCTCGCGAACGGATTGACCAATCCGCAAAATTTCTGTTGCATCTGAAAGTAGAAACTCGCCCGATTACAACGGTATGCGTACTTTTCCCCTAGGCCGTTCTAGTTATTCGTTTCGAGCATCAGAACTGCGAAAATTTTGAGTTTCTCAAGCATTTCTTACCTCCAAACTGCCATATCTCGCGAACGGATTGACCAATCCGCAAAATTTCTGTTGCATCTGAATGCAGAAACTCGCCCGATTACAACGGTATGTGTACTTTTCCCCTAGGCCGTTCCAGTTATTCGTTTCTAGCATCAGAACTGCGAAAATTTTGAGTTTCTCATCCGTTTCTTACCTCCAAACTGCCATATCTCGCGAACGGATTGACCAATCCGCAAAATTTCTGTCGCATCTGAAAGTAGAAACTCGCCCGATTACAACGGTATGCGTACTTTTCCCCTAGGCCGTTCTAGTTATTCGTTTCGAGCATCAGAACTGCGAAACTGTTGAGTTTCTCAAGCGTTTCTTACATCCAAACGGCCATATCTCGCGAACGGATTGACCAATCCGCAAAATTGCTGTTGCATCTGAAAGTAGAAACTCGCCCGATCACAACGGTCTGCGTACTTTTCCCCTAGGCCGTTCTAGTTATTCGTTTCGAGCATCAGAACTGCGAAAATTTTGAGTTTTTCATGCATTTCTTACCTCCAAACTGCCATATCTCGCGAACGGATAGACCAATCCGCAAAATTTCTGTTGCATCTGAAAGTAGAAACTCGCCCGATTACAACGGTATGCGTACTTTTCCCCTAGGCCGTTCTAGTTATGCTTGTCGAGCATCAGAACTGCGAAAATTTTGAGTTTCTCAAGCGTTTCTTACCTCCAAACTGCCATATCTCGCGAACGGATTGACCAATCCGCAAAATTTCTGTTGCATCTGAAAGTAGAAACTCGCCCGATTACAACGGTATGCGTACTTTTCCCCTAGGCCGTTCCAGTTATGCGTTTCGAGCATCAGAACTGCGAAAATTTTGTGTTTCTCAAGCGTTTCTTATATCCAAACGGCCATATCTCGCGAACGGATTGACCAGTCCGCAAAGTTGCTGTTGCATCTGAAAATAGAAACTCGCCCGATTACAACGGTATGCGTACTTTTCCCCTAGGCCGTTCTAGTTATTCGTTTCGAGCATCAGAACTGCGAAAATTTTGAGTTTCTCATGCATTTCTTACCTCCAAACTGCCATATCTCGCGAACGGATAGACCAATCCGCAAAATTTCTGTTGCATCTGAAAGTAGAAACTCGCCCGATTACAACGGTATGCGTACTTTTCCCCTAGGCCGTTCTAGTTATTCGTTTCGAGCATCAGAACTGCGAAAAGTTTGAGTTTCGCAAACGTTTCTTACTTCCAAACTGCCATATCTCGGGAACGGATTGAGCAATCCGCAAAATTTCTATTGCATCTGTTAGTAGAAACTCGCCCGATTACAACGGTATGTGTACTTTTCCCCTAGGCCGTTTCAGTTATTCGTTTCGAGCATCAGAACTGCGAAAATTTTGAGTTTCTCATCCGTTTCTTACCTCCAAACTGCCATATCTCGCGAACGGATTGACCAATCCGCAAAATTTCTGGTTCATCAGAAAGGACAAACTCGCCCGATTACAACGGTATGCGTACTTTGCCCCTAGGCCGTTCTGGTTATTCGTTCCGACCATCAGAACTGCGAAAATTTTGAGTTTCTCAAACGTTTCTTACCTCCAAACTGCCATATCTCGCGAACGGATTGACCAATCCGCAAAATTTTTGTTGCATCTGAAAGTAGAAACTCGCCCGATTACAACGGTATGCGTACTTTACCACTGGGCCGTTCTGGTTATTCGTTTCGAGAATCAGAACTGCGAAAATTTTGAGTTTCTCAAGCGTTTCTTACATGCAAACTGCCATGTCTCGCGAACGGATTGACCAATCCGCAAAATTTCTGTTGCATCTGAAAGTAGAAACTCGCCCGATTACAACGGTATGCGTACTTTACCACTGGGCCGTTCTGGTTATTCGTTTCGAGCATCAGAACTGCGAAAATTTTGAGTTTCTCAAACGTTTCTTACCTCCAAACTGCCATATCTCGCGAACGGATTGACCAATCCGCAAAATTTCTGTTGCATCTGAATGTAGAAACTCGCCCGATTACAACGGTATGTGTACTTTTCCCCTAGGCCGTTCTGGTTATTCGTTTCGAGCATCAGAACTGCGAAAATTTTGAGTTTCTCATGCATTTCTTACCTCCAAACTGCCATATCTCGCGAACGGATTGACCAATCCGCAAAGTTTCTGTTGCATCTGAAAGTAGAAACTCGCCCGATTACAACGGTATGCGAACTTTTCCCCTAGGCCTTTCTGGTTATTCGTTTCGAGCATCAGAACTGCGAAAATTTTGAGTTTCTCATGCATTTCTTACCTCCAAACTGCCATATCTCGCGAACGGATTGACCAATCCGCAAAATTTCTGTTGCACCTGAAAGTAGAAACTCGACCGATTACAACGGTATGCGTACTTTTCCCGTAGGCCGTTCTAGTTATTCGTTTCGAGCATCAGAAATGTGAACATTTTGAGTTGCTCAAGCGTTTCTAACCTCCAAACTGCGATATCTCGCGAACGGATTGACCAATCCGCAAAACTTCTGTTGCATCTGAAAGTAGAAACTCGCCCGATTACAACGGTAGGTGTACTTTTCCCCTACGCCGTTCTAGTTATCCGTTTCGAGCATCAGAACTGCGAAAATTTTGAGTTTCTCAAACGTTTGTTACCTCCAAACTGCCATATCTCGCGAAAGGATTGACCAATCCGCAAAATTTTTGTTGCATCTGAAAGTAGAAACTCGCCCGATTACAAGGGTATGTGTACTTTTCCCCTAGGCCGTTCTATTTATTCGTATCGAGCATCAGAACTGCGAAAATTTTGAGTTTCTCAAACGTTTCTTACCTCCAAACTGCCATATCTCGCGAACGGATTGACCAATCCGCAAAATTTTTGTTGCATCTGAAAGTAGAAACTCGCCCGATTACAAGGGTATGCGTACTTTACCACTGGGCCGTTCTGGTTATTCGTTTCGAGAATCAGAACTGCGAAAATTTTGAGTTTCTCAAGCGTTTCTTACATCCAAACGGCCATATCTCACGAACGGATTGACCAATCCGCAAAATTGCTGTTGCATCTGAAAGTATAAACTCGCCCGATTACAACGGTATGCGAACTTTTCCCCTAGGCCGTTCTGGTTATTCGTTTCGAGCATCAGAACTGCGAAAATTTTGAGTTTCTCATGCATTTCTTACCTCCAAACTGCCATATCTCGTGAACGGATTGACCAATCCGCAAAGTTTCTGTTGCATCTGAAAGTAGAAACTCGCCCGATTACAACGGTATGCGTACTTTTCCCCTAGGCCTTTCTCGTTATTCGTTTCGAGCATCAGAACTGCGAAAATTTTGAGTTTCTCAAGCATTTCTTACCTCCAAACTGCCATATCTCGCGAACGGATTGACCAATCCGCAAAATTTCTGTTGCATCTGAAAGTAGAAACTCGCCCGATTACAACGGTATGCGTACTTTTCCCCTAGGCCGTTCTAGTTATTCGTTTCGAGCATCAGAACTGCGAAAATTTTGAGTTTCTCAAGCATTTCTTACCTCCAAACTGCCATATCTCGCGAACGGATTGACCAATCCGCAAAATTTCTGTTGCATCTGAATGCAGAAACTCGCCCGATTACAACGGTATGTGTACTTTTCCCCTAGGCCGTTCCAGTTATTCGTTTCTAGCATCAGAACTGCGAAAATTTTGAGTTTCTCATCCGTTTCTTACCTCCAAACTGCCATATCTCGCGAACGGATTGACCAATCCGCAAAATTTCTGTCGCATCTGAAAGTAGAAACTCGCCCGATTACAACGGTATGCGTACTTTTCCCCTAGGCCGTTCTAGTTATTCGTTTCGAGCATCAGAACTGCGAAAATTTTGAGTTTCTCATGCATTTCTTACCTGCAAACTGCCATGTCTCGCGAACGGATTGACCAATCCGCAAAATTTCTGTTGCATCTGAAAGTAGAAACTCGCCCGATTACAACGGTGTGCGTACTTTACCACTAGGCCGTTCTGGTTATTCGTTTCGAGCATCAGAACTACGAAAATTTTGAGTTTCTCAAGCGTTTCTTACTTCCAAACTGCCATATCTCGCGAACGGATTAACCAATCCGCAAAATTTCTGTTGCATCTGAAAGTAGAAGCTCGCCCGATTACAACGGTATGCGTACTTTTCCCCTAGGCCGTTCTCGTTATTCGTTTCGAGCATCAGAACTGCGAAAATTTTGAGTTTCTCAAGCGTTTCTTACATCCAAACGGCCATATCTCGCGAACGGATTGACCAATCCGCAAAATTGCTGTTGCATCTGAAAGTAGAAACTCGCCCGATTACAACGGTATGCGTACTTTTCCCCTAGGCCGTTCTAGTTATTCGTTTCGAGCATCAGAACTGCGAAAATTTTGAGTTTCTCAAGCATTTCTTACCTCCAAACTGCCATATCTCGCGAACGGATTGACCAATCCGCAAAATTTCTGTTGCATCTGAATGCAGAAACTCGCCCGATTACAACGGTATGTGTACTTTTCCCCTAGGCCGTTCCAGTTATTCGTTTCTAGCATCAGAACTGCGAAAATTTTGAGTTTCTCATCCGTTTCTTACCTCCAAACTGCCATATCTCGCGAACGGATTGACCAATCGGCAAAATTTCTGTCGCATCTGAAAGTAGAAACTCGCCCGATTACAACGGTAGGCGTACTTTTCCCCTAGGCCGTTCTAGTTATTCGTTTCGAGCATCAGAACTGCGAAAATTTTGAGTTTCTCAAGCATTTCTTACCTCCAAACTGCCATATCTCGCGAACGGATTGACCACTCCGCAAAATTTCTGTTGCATCTGAAAGTAGAAACTCGCCCGATTACAACGGTATGTGTACTTTTCCCCTAGGCCGTTCTAGTTATTCGTTTCGAGCATCAGAACTGCGAAAATTTTGAGTTTCTCAAACGTTTCTTACCTCCAAACTGCCATATCTCGCGAACGGATCGACCAATCCGCAAAATTTCTGTTGCATCTGAAAGTAGAAACTCGCCCGATTACAACGGTTTGTGTACTTTTCCCCTAGGCCGTTTCAGTTATTCGTTTCGAGCATCAGAACTGCGAAAATTTTGAGTTTCTCATCCGTTTCTTACCTCCAAACTGCCATATCTCGCGAACGGATTAACCAATCCGCAAAATTTCTGTTGCATCTGAAAGTAGAAACTCGCCCGATTACAACGGTATGCGTACTTTTCCCCTAGGCCGTTCTAGTTATGCTTGTCGAGCATCAGAACTGCGATAATTTTGAGTTTTTCAAGCGTTTCTTACCTCCAAACTGCCATATCTCGCGAACTGATCGACCAATCCGCAAAATTTCTGTTGCATCTGAAAGTACAAACTCGCCCGATTACAACGGTATGCGTACTTTTCCCCTAGGCCGTTCTAGTTATCCGTTTCGAGCATCAGAACTGCGAAAATTTTGAGTTTCTCATGCATTTCTTACCTCCAAACTGCCATATCTCGCGAACGGATTGACCAATCCGCAAAATTTCTGGTGCATCAGAAAGTAGAAACTCGCCCGATTACAACGGTATGCGTACTTTTCCCCTAGGCCGTCCTGGTTATACGTTTCGAGCATCAGAACTGCGAAAATTTTGAGTTTCTCAAGCGTTTCTTACTTCCAAACTGCCATATCTCGCGAACGGATTGACCAATCCGCAAAATTTCTGTTGCAGCTGAAAGTAAAAACTCGCCCGATTACAACGGTATGCGCACTTTTCCCTTAGGCCGTTCTAGTTATGCTTGTCGAGCATCAGAACTGCGAAAATTTTGAGTTTCTCAAGCGTTTCTTACCTCCAAACTGCCATATCTCGCGAACGGATCGACCAATCCGCAAAATTTCTGTTGCATCTGAATGTAGAAACTCGCCCGATTACAACGGTATGTGTACTTTTCCCCTAGGCCGTTCTGGTTATTCGTTTCGAGCATCAGAACTGCGAAAATTTTGAGTTTCTCATGCATTTCTTACCTGCAAACTGCCATGTCTCGCGAACGGATTGACCAATCCGCAAAATTTCTGTTGCATTTGAAAGTAGAAACTCGCCCGATTACAACGGTATGCGTACTTTACCACTAGGCCGTTCTGGTTATTCGTTTCGAGCATCAGAACTACGAAAATTTTGAGTTTCTCAAGCGTTTCTTACCTCCAAACTGCCATATCTCGCGAACGGATCGACCAATCCGCAAAATTTCTGTTGCATCTGAAAGTAGAAACTCGCCCGATTACAACGGTATGCGCACTTTTCCCTTAGGCCGTTCTAGTTATGCTTGTCGAGCATCAGAACTGCGAAAATTTTGAGTTTCTCAAGCGTTTCTTACCTCCAAACTGCCATATCTCGCGAACGGATCGACCAATCCGCAAAATTTCTGTTGCATCTGAATGTAGAAGCTCGCCCGATTACAACGGTATGTGTACTTTTCCCCTAGGCCGTTCTGGTTATTCGTTTCGAGCATCAGAACTGCGAAAATTTTGAGTTTCTCATGCATTTCTTACCTGCAAACTGCCATGTCTCGCGAACGGATTGACCAATGCGCAAAATTTCTGTTGCATCTGAAAGTAGAAACTCGCCCGATTACAACGGTATGCGTACTTTACCACTAGGCCGTTCTGGTTATTCGTTTCGAGCATCAGAACTACGAAAATTTTGAGTTTCTCAAGCGTTTCTTACTTCCAAACTGCCATATCTCGCGAACGGATTGACCAATCCGCAAAATTTCTGTTGCATCTGAAAGTAGAAGCTCGCCCGATTACAACGGTATGGGTACTTTTCCCCTAGGCCGTTCTAGTTATGCTTGTCGAGCATCAGAACTGCGAAAATTTTGAGTTTCTCAAGCGTTTCTTACCTCCAAACTGCCATATCTCGCGAACGGATTGACCAATCCGCAAAATTTCTGTTGCATCTGAAAGTAGAAACTCGCCCGATTACAACGGTATGCGTACTTTTCCCCTAGGCCGTTCCAGTTATGCGTTTCGAGCATCAGAACTGCGAAAATTTTGTGTTTCTTAAGCGTTTCTTATATCCAAACGGCCATATCTCGCGAACGGATTGACCAGTTCGCAAAATTGCTGTTGCATCTGAAAGTAGAAACTCGCCCGATTACAACGGTATGCGTACTTTTCCCCTAGGCCGTTCTAGTTATTCGTTTCGAGCATCAGAACTGCGAAAATTATGAGTTTCTCATGCATTTCTTACCTCCAAACTGCCATATCTCGCGAACGGATACACCAATCCGCAAAATTTCTGTTGCATCTGAAAGTAGAAACTCGCCCGATTACAACGGTATGCGTACTTTTCCCCTAGGCCGTTCTAGTTATGCTTGTCGAGCATCAGAACTGCGAAAATTTTGAGTTTCTCAAGCGTTACTTACCTAAAAACTGCCATATCTCGCGAACGGATCGACCAATCCGCAAAATTTCTGTTGCATCTGAAAGTAGAAACTCGCCCGATTACAACGGTATGCGTACTTTTCCCCTAGGCCGTTCTAGTTATTCGTTTCGAGCATCAGAACTGCGAAAATTTTGAGTTTCGCAAACGTTTCTTACTTCCAAACTGACATATCTCGGGAACGGATTGAGCAATCCGCAAAATTTCTGTTGCATCTGTTAGTAGAAACTTGCCCGATTACAACGGTATGTGTACTTTTCCCCTAGGCCGTTTCAGTTATTCGTTTCGAGCATCAGAACTGCGAAAATTTTGAGTTTCTCATCCGTTTCTTACCTCCAAACTGCCATATCTCGCGAACGGATTGACCAATCCGCAAAATTTTTGTTGCATCTGAAAGTAGAAACTCGCCCGATTACAACGGTATGCGTACTTTACCACTGGGCCGTTCTGGTTATTCGTTTCGAGAATCAGAACTGCGAAAATTTTGAGTTTCTCAAGCGTTTCTTACATGCAAACTGCCATGTCTCGCGAACGGATTGACCAATCCGCAAAATTTCTGTTGTATCTGAAAGTAGAAACTCGCCCGATTACAACGGTATGCGT
Organism: Ptiloglossa arizonensis; assembly: GCF_051014685.1. Classification (NCBI taxonomy): domain Eukaryota; kingdom Metazoa; phylum Arthropoda; class Insecta; order Hymenoptera; family Colletidae; genus Ptiloglossa; species Ptiloglossa arizonensis. The sequence continues at coordinate 224,125 of NW_027478522.1, forward strand.
ACTTTACCACTGGGCCGTTCTGGTTATTCGTTCCGAGCATCAGAACTGCGAAAATTTTGAGATTCTCAAGCGTTTCTTACCTCCAAACTGCCATATCTCGCGAACGGATTGACCAATCCGCAAAATTTCTGTTGCATCTGAATGTAGAAACTCGCCCGATTACAACGGTATGCGTACTTTTCCCCTAGGCCGTTCTAGTTATGCTTGTCGAGCATCAGAACTGCGAAAATTTTGAGTTTCTCAAGCGTTTCTTACCTCCAAACTGCCATATCTCGCGAACGGATGGACCAATCCGCAAAATTTCTATTGCATCTGAAAGTAGAAACTCGCCCGATTACAACGGTATGCGTACTTTTCCCCTAGGCCGTTCTAGTTATTCGTTTCGAGCATCAGAACTGCGAAAATTTTGAGTTTCTCAAACGTTTCTTACCTCCAAACTGCCATATCTCGCGAACGGATTGACCAATCCGCAAAATTTCTGTTGCATCTGAATGTAGAAACTCGCCCGATTACAACGGTATGTGTACTTTTCCCCTAGGCCGTTCTGGTTATTCGTTTCGAGCATCAGAACTGCGAAAATTTTGAGTTTCTCATGCATTTCTTACCTCCAAACTGCCATATCTCGCGAACGGATTGACCAATCCGCAAAGTTTCTGTTGCATCTGAAAGTAGAAACTCGCCCGATTACAACGGTATGCGAACTTTTCCCCTAGGCCTTTCTGGTTATTCGTTTCGAGCATCAGAACTGCGAAAATTTTGAGTTTCTCATGCATTTCTTACCTCCAAACTGCCATATCTCGCGAACGGATTGACCAATCCGCAAAATTTCTGTTGCATCTGAAAGTAGAAACTCGACCGATTACAACGGTATGTTTACTTTTCCCCTAGGCCGTTCCAGTTATTCGTTTCTAGCATCAGAACTGCGAAAATTTTGAGTTTCTCATGCATTTCTTACCTCCAAACTGCCATATCTCGCGAACGGATTGACCAATCCGCAAAGTTTCTGTTGCATCTGAAAGTAGAAACTCGCCCGATTACAACGGTATGCGAACTTTTCCCCTAGGCCTTTCTGGTTATTCGTTTCGAGCATCAGAACTGCGAAAATTTTGAGTTTCTCATGCATTTCTTACCTCCAAACTGCCATATCTCGCGAACGGATTGACCAATCCGCAAAATTTCTGTTGCATCTGAAAGTAGAAACTCGACCGATTACAACGGTATGTTTACTTTTCCCCTAGGCCGTTCCAGTTATTCGTTTCTAGCATCAGAACTGCGAAAATTTTGAGTTTCTCATCCGTTTCTTACCTCCAAACTGCCATATCTCGCGAACGGATTGACCAATCCGCAAAATTTCTGGTGCATCAGAAAGGACAAACTCGCCCGATTACAACGGTATGCGTACTTTGCCCCTAGGCCGTTCTGGTTATTCGTTCCGACCATCAGAACTGCGAAAATTTTGAGTTTCTCAAACGTTTCTTACCTCCAAACTGCCATATCTCGCGAACGGATTGACCAATCCGCAAAATTTTTGTTGCATCTGAAAGTAGAAACTCGCCCGATTACAACGGTATGCGTACTTTAGCACTGGGCCGTTCTGGTTATTCGTTCCGAGCATCAGAACTGCGAAAATTTTGAGATTCTCAAGCGTTTCTTACCTCCAAACTGCCATATCTCGCGAACGGATTGACCAATCCGCAAAATTTCTGTTGCATCTGAATGTAGAAACTCGCCCGATTACAACGGTATGCGTACTTTTCCCCTAGGCCGTTCTAGTTATGCTTGTCGAGCATCAGAACTGCGAAAATTTTGAGTTTCTCAAGCGTTTCTTACCTCCAAACTGCCATATCTCGCGAACGGATCGACCAATCCGCAAAATTTCTATTGCATCTGAAAGTAGAAACTCGCCCGATTACAACGGTATGCGTACTTTTCCCCTAGGCCGTTCTAGTTATTCGTTTCGAGCATCAGAACTGCGAAAATTTTGAGTTTCTCAAACGTTTCTTACCTCCAAACTGCCATATCTCGCGAACGGATTGACCAATCCGCAAAATTTCTGTTGCATCTGAATGTAGAAACTCGCCCGATTACAACGGTATGTGTACTTTTCCCCTAGGCCGTTCTGGTTATTCGTTTCGAGCATCAGAACTGCGAAAATTTTGAGTTTCTCATGCATTTCTTACCTCCAAACTGCCATATCTCGCGAACGGATTGACCAATCCGCAAAGTTTCTGTTGCATCTGAAAGTAGAAACTCGCCCGATTACAACGGTATGCGAACTTTTCCCCTAGGCCTTTCTGGTTATTCGTTTCGAGCATCAGAACTGCGAAAATTTTGAGTTTCTCATGCATTTCTTACCTCCAAACTGCCATATCTCGCGAACGGATTGACCAATCCGCAAAATTTCTGTTGCATCTGAAAGTAGAAACTCGACCGATTACAACGGTATGCGTACTTTTCCCAGAGGCCGTTCTAGTTCTTCGTTTCGAGCATCAGAAATGTGAACATTTTGAGTTGCTCAAGCGTTTCTAACCTCCAAACTGCGATATCTCGCGAACGGATTGACCAATCCGCAAAACTTCTGTTGCATCTGAAAGTAGAAACTCGCCCGATTACAACGGTAGGTGTACTTTTCCCCTACGCCGTTCTAGTTATCCGTTTCGAGCATCAGAACTGCGAAAATTTTGAGTTTCTCAAACGTTTGTTACCTCCAAACTGCCATATCTCGCGAAAGGATTGACCAATCCGCAAAATTTTTGTTGCATCTGAAAGTAGAAACTCGCCCGATTACAAGGGTATGTGTACTTTTCCCCTAGGCCGTTCTATTTATTCGTATCGAGCATCAGAACTGCGAAAATTTTGAGTTTCTCAAACGTTTCTTACCTCCAAACTGCCATATCTCGCGAACGGATTGACCAATCCGCAAAATTTTTGTTGCATCTGAAAGTAGAAACTCGCCCGATTACAAGGGTATGCGTACTTTACCACTGGGCCGTTCTGGTTATTCGTTTCGAGAATCAGAACTGCGAAAATTTTGAGTTTCTCAAGCGTTTCTTACATCCAAACGGCCATATCTCACGAACGGATTGACCAATCCGCAAAATTGCTGTTGCATCTGAAAGTATAAACTCGCCCGATTACAACGGTATGCGAACTTTTCCCCTAGGCCGTTCTGGTTATTCGTTTCGAGCATCAGAACTGCGAAAATTTTGAGTTTCTCATGCATTTCTTACCTCCAAACTGCCATGTCTCGCGAACGGATTGACCAATCCGCAAAATTTCTGTTGCATCTGAAAGTAGAAACTCGCCCGATTACAACGGTATGCGTACTTTACCACTAGGCCGTTCTGGTTATTCGTTTCGAGCATCAGAACTACGAAAATTTTGAGTTTCTCAAGCGTTTCTTACTTCCAAACTGCCATATCTCGCGAACGGATTGACCAATCCGCAAAATTTCTGTTGCATCTGAAAGTAGAAGCTCGCCCGATTACAACGGTATGCGTACTTTTCCCCTAGGCCGTTCTCGTTATTCGTTTCGAGCATCAGAACTGCGAAAATTTTGAGTTTCTCAAGCGTTTCTTACATCCAAACGGCCATATCTCGCGAACGGATTGACCAATCCGCAAAATTACTGTGACATCTGAAAGTAGAAACTCGCCCGATTACAACGGTATGCGTACTTTTCCCCTAGGTCGTTCTAGTTATTCGTTTCGAGCATCAGAACTGCGAAAATTTTGAGTTTCTCATGCATTTCTTACCTCCAAACTGCCATATCTCGCGAACGGATAGACCAAACCGCAAAATTTCTGTTGCATCTGAAAGTAGAAACTCGCCCGATTACAACGGTATGCGTACTTTTCCCCTAGGCCGTTCTAGTTATGCTTGTCGAGCATCAGAACTGCGAAAATTTTGAGTTTCTCAAGCGTTTCTTACATCCAAACGGCCATATCTCGCGAACGGATTGACCAATCCGCAAAATTTCTGTTGCGTCTGAAAGTAGAAACTCGCCCGATCACAACGGTATGCGAACTTTTCCCCTAGGCCGTTCTGGTTATTTGTTTCGAGCATCAGAACTGCGAAAATTTTGAGTTGCTCAAGCGTTTCTTACCTCCAAACTGCCATATCTCGCGAAAGGATTGACCAGTCCGCAAAATTTCTGTTGCATCTGAAAGTAGAAACTCGCCCGATTACAACGGTATGCGAACTTTTCCCCTAGGCCGTTCTGGTTATTCGTTTCAAGCATCAGAACTGCGAAAATTTTGAGTTGCTCAAGCGTTTCTTGCATCCAAACTGCCATATCTCGCGAAAGGATTGACCAGTCCGCAAAATTTCTGTTGCATCTGAAAGTAGAAACTCGCCCGATTACAACGGTATGCGTACTTTTCCCCTAGGCCGTACTAGTTATTCGTTTCGAGCATCAGAACTGCGAAAATTTTGAGTTTCTCAAGCGTTTCTTACATCCAAACGGCCATATCTCGCGAACGGATTGATCAATCCGCAAAATTTCTGTTGCATCTGAAAGTAGAAACTCGCCCGATCACAACGGTATGAGTACTTTTCCCCTAGACCGTTCTAGTTATTCGTTTCGAGCATCAGAACTGTGAACATTTTGAGTTTCTCAACCGTTTCTTACATCCAAACTGCCATATCTCGCGAACGGATCGACCAATCTGCAAAATTTCTGTTGCATCTGAAAGTAGAAACTCGCCCGATTACAACGGTATGCGTACTATTCCCCTAGGCCGTTCTAGTTATTCGTTTCGAGCATCAGGACTGTGAAAATTTTGAGTTTCTCCACCGTTTCTTACCTCCAAACTGCCATATCTCGCGAACGGATTGACCAATCTGCAAAATTTCTGTTGCATCTGAAAGTAGAAACTCGCCCGATTACAACGGTATGCGAACTTTTCCCCTAGGCCGTTCTGGTTATTTGTTTCGAGCATCAGAACTGCGAAAATTTTGAGTTGCTCAAGCGTTTCTTACCTCCAAACTGCCATATCTCGCGAAAGGATTGACCAGTCCGCAAAATTTCTGTTGCATCTGAAAGTAGAAACTCGCCCGATTACAACGGTATGCGTACTTTTCCCCTAGGCCGTTCTAGTTATTCGTTTCGAGCATCAGAACAGCGAAAATTTTGAGTTTCTCAAGCGTTTCTTACATCCAAACGGCCATATCTCGCGAACGGATTGACCAATCCGCAAAATTTCTGTTGCATCTGAAAGTAGAAACTCGCCCGATCACAACGGTATGAGTACTTTTCCCCTAGACCGTTCTAGTTATTCGTTTCGAGCATCAGAACTGTGAACATTTTGAGTTTCTCAACCGTTTCTTAGTTCCAAACTGCCATATCTCGCGAACGGATCGACCGATCTGCAAAATTTCTGTTGCATCTGAAAGTAGAAACTCGCCCGATTACAACGGTATGCGTACTTTTCCTCTAGGCCGTTCTAGTTTTTCGTTTCGAGCATCAGAACTGCGAAAATTTTGAGTTTCTCAAACTTTGTTACCTCCAAACTGCCATATCTCGCGAACGGATTGACCAATCCGCAAAATTTCTGTTGCATCTGAATGCAGAAACTCGCCCGATTACAACGGTATGTGTACTTTTCCCCTAGGCCGTTCCAGTTATTCGTTTCTAGCATCAGAACTGCGAAAATTTTGAGTTTCTCATCCGTTTCTTACCTCCAAACTGCCATATCTCGCGAACGGATTGACCAATCCGCAAAATTTCCGTCGCATCTGAAAGTAGAAACTCGCCCGATTACAACGGCATGCGTACTTTTCCCCTAGGCCGTTCTAGTTATTCGTTTCGAGCATCAGAACTGCGAAAATTTTGAGTTTCTCAAGCATTTCTTACCTCCAAACTGCCATATCTCGCGAACGGATTGACCACTCCGCAAAATTTCTGTTGCATCTGAAAGTAGAAACTCGCCCGATTACAACGGTATGTGTACTTTTCCCCTAGGCCGTTCTAGTTATTCGTTTCGAGCATCAGAACTGCGAAAATTTTGAGTTTCTCAAACGTTTCTTACCTCCAAACTGCCATATCTCGCGAACGGATCGACCAATCCGCAAAATTTCTGTTGCATCTGAAAGTAGAAACTCGCCCGATTGCAACGGTATGTGTACTTTTCCCCTAGGCCGTTTCAGTTATTCGTTTCGAGCATCAGAACTGCGAAAATTTTGAGTTTCTCATCCGTTTCTTACCTCCAAACTGCCATATCTCGCGAACGGATTGACCAATCCGCAAAATTTCTGTTGCATCTGAAAGTAGAAACTCGCCCGATTACAACGGTATGCGTACTTTTCCCCTAGGCCGTTCTAGTTATGCTTGTCGAGCATCAGAACTGCGATAATTTTGAGTTTGTCAAGCGTTTCTTACCTCCAAACTGCCATATCTCGCGAACGGATTGACCAATCCGCAAAATTTCTGTTGCATCTGAAAGTAGAAACTCGCCCGATCACAACGGTATGCGAACTTTTCCCCTAGGCCGTTCTGGTTATTTGTTTCGAGCATCAGAACTGCGAAAATTTTGAGTTGCTCAAGCGTTTCTTACCTCCAAACTGCCATATCTCGCGAAAGGATTGACCAGTCCGCAAAATTTCTGTTGCATCTGAAAGTAGAAACTCGCCCGATTACAACGGTATGCGAACTTTTCCCCTAGGCCGTTCTGGTTATTCGTTTCAAGCATCAGAACTGCGAAAATTTTGAGTTGCTCAAGCGTTTCTTGCATCCAAACTGCCATATCTCGCGAAAGGATTGACCAGTCCGCAAAATTTCTGTTGCATCTGAAAGTAGAAACTCGCCCGATTACAACGGTATGCGTACTTTTCCCCTAGGCCGTACTAGTTATTCGTTTCGAGCATCAGAACTGCGAAAATTTTGAGTTTCTCAAGCGTTTCTTACATCCAAACGGCCATATCTCGCGAACGGATTGATCAATCCGCAAAATTTCTGTTGCATCTGAAAGTAGAAACTCGCCCGATCACAACGGTATGAGTACTTTTCCCCTAGACCGTTCTAGTTATTCGTTTCGAGCATCAGAACTGTGAACATTTTGAGTTTCTCAACCGTTTCTTACATCCAAACTGCCATATCTCGCGAACGGATCGACCAATCTGCAAAATTTCTGTTGCATCTGAAAGTAGAAACTCGCCCGATTACAACGGTATGCGTACTATTCCCCTAGGCCGTTCTAGTTATTCGTTTCGAGCATCAGGACTGTGAAAATTTTGAGTTTCTCCACCGTTTCTTACCTCCAAACTGCCATATCTCGCGAACGGATTGACCAATCTGCAAAATTTCTGTTGCATCTGAAAGTAGAAACTCGCCCGATTACAACGGTATGCGAACTTTTCCCCTAGGCCGTTCTGGTTATTTGTTTCGAGCATCAGAACTGCGAAAATTTTGAGTTGCTCAAGCGTTTCTTACCTCCAAACTGCCATATCTCGCGAAAGGATTGACCAGTCCGCAAAATTTCTGTTGCATCTGAAAGTAGAAACTCGCCCGATTACAACGGTATGCGTACTTTTCCCCTAGGCCGTTCTAGTTATTCGTTTCGAGCATCAGAACAGCGAAAATTTTGAGTTTCTCAAGCGTTTCTTACATCCAAACGGCCATATCTCGCGAACGGATTGACCAATCCGCAAAATTTCTGTTGCATCTGAAAGTAGAAACTCGCCCGATCACAACGGTATGAGTACTTTTCCCCTAGACCGTTCTAGTTATTCGTTTCGAGCATCAGAACTGTGAACATTTTGAGTTTCTCAACCGTTTCTTAGTTCCAAACTGCCATATCTCGCGAACGGATCGACCGATCTGCAAAATTTCTGTTGCATCTGAAAGTAGAAACTCGCCCGATTACAACGGTATGCGTACTTTTCCTCTAGGCCGTTCTAGTTTTTCGTTTCGAGCATCAGAACTGCGAAAATTTTGAGTTTCTCAAACTTTGTTACCTCCAAACTGCCATATCTCGCGAACGGATTGACCAATCCGCAAAATTTCTGTTGCATCTGAATGCAGAAACTCGCCCGATTACAACGGTATGTGTACTTTTCCCCTAGGCCGTTCCAGTTATTCGTTTCTAGCATCAGAACTGCGAAAATTTTGAGTTTCTCATCCGTTTCTTACCTCCAAACTGCCATATCTCGCGAACGGATTGACCAATCCGCAAAATTTCCGTCGCATCTGAAAGTAGAAACTCGCCCGATTACAACGGCATGCGTACTTTTCCCCTAGGCCGTTCTAGTTATTCGTTTCGAGCATCAGAACTGCGAAAATTTTGAGTTTCTCAAGCATTTCTTACCTCCAAACTGCCATATCTCGCGAACGGATTGACCACTCCGCAAAATTTCTGTTGCATCTGAAAGTAGAAACTCGCCCGATTACAACGGTATGTGTACTTTTCCCCTAGGCCGTTCTAGTTATTCGTTTCGAGCATCAGAACTGCGAAAATTTTGAGTTTCTCAAACGTTTCTTACCTCCAAACTGCCATATCTCGCGAACGGATCGACCAATCCGCAAAATTTCTGTTGCATCTGAAAGTAGAAACTCGCCCGATTGCAACGGTATGTGTACTTTTCCCCTAGGCCGTTTCAGTTATTCGTTTCGAGCATCAGAACTGCGAAAATTTTGAGTTTCTCATCCGTTTCTTACCTCCAAACTGCCATATCTCGCGAACGGATTGACCAATCCGCAAAATTTCTGTTGCATCTGAAAGTAGAAACTCGCCCGATTACAACGGTATGCGTACTTTTCCCCTAGGCCGTTCTAGTTATGCTTGTCGAGCATCAGAACTGCGATAATTTTGAGTTTGTCAAGCGTTTCTTACCTCCAAACTGCCATATCTCGCGAACGGATTGACCAATCCGCAAAATTTCTGTTGCATCTGAATGTAGAAACTCGCCCGATTACAACGGTATGTGTACTTTTCCCCTAGGCCGTTCTGGTTATTCGTTTCGAGCATCAGAACTGCGAAAATTTTGAGTTTCTCATGCATTTCTTACCTGCAAACTGCCATGTCTCGCGAACGGATTGACCAATCCGCAAAATTTCTGTTGCATCTGAAAGTAGAAACTCGCCCGATTACAACGGTATGCGTACTTTACCACTAGGCCGTTCTGGTTATTCGTTTCGAGCATCAGAACTACGAAAATTTTGAGTTTCTCAAGCGTTTCTTACTTCCAAACTGCCATATCTCGCGAACGGATTGACCAATCCGCAAAATTTCTGTTGCATCTGAAAGTAGAAGCTCGCCCGATTACAACGGTATGCGTACTTTTCCCCTAGGCCGTTCTCGTTATTCGTTTCGAGCATCAGAACTGCGAAAATTTTGAGTTTCTCAAGCGTTTCTTACATCCAAACGGCCATATCTCGCGAACGGATTGACCAATCCGCAAAATTACTGTTGCATCTGAAAGTAGAAACTCGCCCGATTACAACGGTATGCGTACTTTTCCCCTAGGTCGTTCTAGTTATTCGTTTCGAGCATCAGAACTGCGAAAATTTTGAGTTTCTCATGCATTTCTTACCTCCAAACTGCCATATCTCGCGAACGGATAGACCAAACCGCAAAATTTCTGTTGCATCTGAAAGTAGAAACTCGCCCGATTACAACGGTATGCGTACTTTTCCCCTAGGCCGTTCTAGTTATGCTTGTCGAGCATCAGAACTGCGAAAATTTTGAGTTTCTCAAGCGTTTCTTACATCCAAACGGCCATATCTCGCGAACGGATTGACCAATCCGCAAAATTTCTGTTGCATCTGAAAGTAGAAACTCGCCCGATCACAACGGTATGAGTACTTTTCCCCTAGACCGTTCTAGTTATTCGTTTCGAGCATCAGAACTGTGAACATTTTGAGTTTCTCAACCGTTTCTTACATCCAAACTGCCATATCTCGCGAACGGATCGACCAATCTGCAAAATTTCTGTTGCATCTGAAAGTAGAAACTCGCCCGATTACAACGGTATGCGTACTATTCCCCTAGGCCGTTGTAGTTATTCGTTTCGAGCATCAGGACTGTGAAAATTTTGAGTTTCTCCACCGTTTCTTACCTCCAAACTGCCATATCTCGCGAACGGATCGACCAATCTGCAAAATTTCTGTTGCATCTGAAAGTAGAAACTCGCCCGATTACAACGGTATGTGTACTTTTCCCCTAGGGCGTTCTAGTTATTCGTTTCGAGCATCAGAACTGCGAAAATTTTGAGTTTCTCATCCGTTTCTAACCTCCAAACTGCCATATCTCGCGAACGGATTGACCAATCTGCAAAATTTCTGTTGCATCTGAAAGTAGAAACTAGCCCGATTACAACGGTATGCGAACTTTTCCCCTAGGCCGTTCTGGTTATTTGTTTCGAGCATCAGAACTGCGAAAATTTTGAGTTGCTCAAGCGTTTCTTACATCCAAACTGCCATATCTCGCGAAAGGATTGACCAGTCCGCAAAATTTCTGTTGCATCTGAAAGTAGAAACTCGCCCGATTACAACGGTATGTGTACTTTTCCCCTAGGCCGTTCTAGTTATTCGTTTCGAGCATCAGAACAGCGAAAATTTTGAGTTTCTCAAGCGTTTCTTACATCCAAACGGCCATATCTCGCGAACGGATTGACCAATCCGCAAAATTTCTGTTGCATCTGAAAGTAGAAACTCGCCCGATCACAACGGTATGAGTACTTTTCCCCTAGACCGTTCTAGTTATTCGTTTCGAGCATCAGAACTGTGAACATTTTGAGTTTCTCAACCGTTTCTTAGTTCCAAACTGCCATATCTCGCGAACGGATCGACCAATCTGCAAAATTTCTGTTGCATCTGAACGTAGAAACTCGCCCGGTTACAACGGTATGCGTACTTTTCCCCTAGGCCGTTCTAGTTATCCGTTTCGAGCATCAGAACTGCGAAAATTTTGAGTTTCTCATGCATTTCTTACCTCCAAACTGCCATATCTCGCGAACGGATTGACCAATCCGCAAAATTTCTGGTGCATCAGAAAGTAGAAACTCGCCCGATTACAACGGTATGCGTACTTTTCCCCTAGGCCGTCCTGGTTATACGTTTCGAGCATCAGAACTGCGAAAATTTTGAGTTTCTCAAGCGTTTCTTGCATCCAAACGGCCATATCTCGCGAACGGATTGACCAATCCGCAAAATTGCTGTTGCACCTGAAAGTAGAAACTCGCCCGATTACAACGGTATGCGTACTTTTCCCCTAGGCCGTTCTAGTTATTCGTTTCGAGCATCAGAACTGCGAAAATTTTGAGTTTCTCAAGCATTTCTTACCTCCAAACTGCCATATCTCGCGAACGGATTGACCAATCCGCAAAATTTCTGTTGCATCTGAATGCAGAAACTCGCCCGATTACAACGGTATGTGTACTTTTCCCCTAGGCCGTTCCAGTTATTCGTTTCTAGCATCAGAACTGCGAAAATTTTGAGTTTCTCATCCGTTTCTTACCTCCAAACTGCCATATCTCGCGAACGGATTGACCAATCCGCAAAATTTCTGTCGCATCTGAAAGTAGAAACTCGCCCGATTACAACGGTAGGCGTACTTTTCCCCTAGGCCCTTCTAGTTATTCGTTTCGAGCATCAGAACTGCGAAAATTTTGAGTTTCTCAAGCATTTCTTACCTCCAAACTGCCATATCTCGCGAACGGATTGACCACTCCGCAAAATTTCTGTTGCATCTGAAAGTAGAAACTCGCCCGATTACAACGGTATGTGTACTTTTCCCCTAGGCCGTTCTAGTTATTCGTTTCGAGCATCAGAACTGCGAAAATTTTGGGTTTCTCAAACGTTTCTTACCTCCAAACTGCCATATCTCGCGAACGGATCGACCAATCCGCAAAATTTCTGTTGCATCTGAAAGTAGAAACTCGCCCGATTACAACGGTATGTGTACTTTTCCCCTAGGCCGTTCTAGTTATTCGTTTCGAGCATCAGAACTGCGAAAATTTTGGGTTTCTCAAACGTTTCTTACCTCCAAACTGCCATATCTCGCGAACGGATTGACCAATCCGCAAAATTTCTGTTGCATCTGAAAGTAGAAACTCGCCCGATTACAACGGTATGCGTACTTTTCCCCTAGGCCGTTCTAGTTATGCTTGTCGAGCATCAGAACTGCGATAATTTTGAGTTTCTCAAGCGTTTCTTACCTCCAAACTGCCATATCTCGCGAACTGATCGACCAATCCGCAAAATTTCTGTTGCATCTGAAAGTAGAAACTCGCCCGATTACAACGGTATGTGTACTTTTCCCCTAGGCCGTTTCAGTTATTCGTTTCGAGCATCAGAACTGCGAAAATTTTGAGTTTCTCATCCGTTTCTTACCTCCAAACTGCCATATCTCGCGAACGGATTGACCAATCCGCAAAATTTCTGTTGCAGCTGAAAGTAAAAACTCGCCCGATTACAACGGTATGCGCACTTTTCCCTTAGGCCGTTCTAGTTATGCTTGTCGAGCATCAGAACTGCGAAAATTTTGAGTTTCTCAAGCGTTTCTTACCTCCAAACTGCCATATCTCGCGAACGGATCGACCAATCCGCAAAATTTCTGTTGCATCTGAATGTAGAAACTCGCCCGATTACAACGGTATGTGTACTTTTCCCCTAGGCCGTTCTGGTTATTCGTTTCGAGCATCAGAACTGCGAAAATTTTGAGTTTCTCATGCATTTCTTACCTGCAAACTGCCATGTCTCGCGAACGGATTGACCAATCCGCAAAATTTCTGTTGCATCTGAAAGTAGAAACTCGCCCGATTACAACGGTATGCGTACTTTACCACTAGGCCGTTCTGGTTATTCGTTTCGAGCATCAGAACTACGAAAATTTTGAGTTTCTCAAGCGTTTCTTACTTCCAAACTGCCATATCTCGCGAACGGATTGACCAATCCGCAAAATTTCCGTTGCATCTGAAAGTAGAAGCTCGCCCGATTACAACGGTATGCGTACTTTTCCCCTAGGCCGTTCTCGTTATTCGTTTCGAGCATCAGAACTGCGAAAATTTTGAGTTTCTCAAGCGTTTCTTACATCCAAACGGCCATATCTCGCGAACGGATTGACCAATCCGCAAAATTGCTGTTGCATCTGAAAGTAGAAACTCGCCCGATTACAACGGTATGCGTACTTTTCCCCTAGGCCGTTCTAGTTATTCGTTTCGAGCATCAGAACTGCGAAAATTTTGAGTTTCTCATGCATTTCTTACCTCCAAACTGCCATATCTCGCGAACGGATAGACCAATCCGCAAAATTTCTGTTGCATCTGAAAGTAGAAACTCGCCCGATTACAACGGTATGCGTACTTTTCCCCTAGGCCGTTCTAGTTATGCTTGTCGAGCATCAGAACTGCGAAAATTTTGAGTTTCTCAAGCGTTACTTACCTAAAAACTGCCATATCTCGCGAACGGATCGACCAATCCGCAAAATTTCTGTTGCATCTGAAAGTAGAAACTCGCCCGATTACAACGGTATGCGTACTTTTCCCCTAGGCCGTTCTAGTTATTCGTTTCGAGCATCAGAACTGCGAAAATTTTGAGTTTCGCAAACGTTTCTTACTTCCAAACTGCCATATCTCGGGAACGGATTGAGCAATCCGCAAAATTTCTGTTGCATCTGTTAGTAGAAACTCGCCCGATTACAACGGTATGTGTACTTTTACCCTAGGCCGTTTCAGTTATTCGTTTCGAGCATCAGAACTGCGAAAATTTTGAGTTTCTCATCCGTTTCTTACCTCCAAACTGCCATATCTCGCGAACGGATTGACCAATCCGCAAAATTTCTGGTGCATCAGAAAGGACAAACTCGCCCGATTACAACGGTATGCGTACTTATCCCCTAGGCCGTTCTAGTTATGCTTGTCGAGCATCAGAACTGCGAAAATTTTTGAGTTTCTCAAGCGTTTCTTACCTCCAAACTGCCATATCTCGCGAACGGATCGACCAATCCGCAAAATTTCTATTGCATCTGAAAGTAGAAAACTCGCCCGATTACAACGGTATGCGTACTTTTCCCCTAGGCCGTTCTAGTTATTCGTTTCGAGCATCAGAACTGCGAAAATTTTGAGTTTCTCAAACGTTTCTTACCTCCAAACTGCCATATCTCGCGAACGGATTGACCAATCCGCAAAATTTCTGTTGCATCTGAATGTAGAAACTCGCCCGATTACAACGGTATGTGTACTTTTCCCCTAGGCCGTTCTGGTTATTCGTTTCGAGCATCAGAACTGCGAATATTTTGAGTTTCTCATGCATTTCTTACCTCCAAACTGCCATATCTCGCGAACGGATTGACCAATCCGCAAAGTTTCTGTTGCATCTGAAAGTAGAAGCTCGCCCGATTACAACGGTATGCGAACTTTTCCCCTAGGCCTTTCTGCTTATTCGTTTCGAGCATCAGAACTGCGAAAATTTTGAGTTTCTCATGCATTTCTTACCTCCAAACTGCCATATCTCGCGAACGGATTGACCAATCCGCAAAATTTCTGTTGCATCTGAAAGTAGAAACTCGACCGATTACAACGGTAAGCGTACTTTTCCCGTAGGCCGTTCTAGTTATTCGTTTCGAGCATCAGAAATTGTGAACATTTTGAGTTGCTCAAGCGTTTCTAACCTCCAAACTGCGATATCTCGCGAACGGATTGACCAATCCGCAAAACTTCTGTTGCATCTGAAAGTAGAAACTCGCCCGATTACAACGGTAGGTGTAGTTTTCCCCTTACGCCGTTCTAGTTATCCGTTTCGAGCATCAGAACTGCGAAAATTTTGAGTTTCTCAAACGTTTGTTACCTCCAAACTGCCCATATCTCGCGAATGGATTGACCAATCCGCAAAAATTTTTGTTGCATCTGAAAGTAGAAACTCGCCCGATTACAAGGGTATGTGTACTTTTCCCCTAGGCCGTTCTATTTATTCGTATCGAGCATCAGAACTGCGAAAATTTTGAGTTTCTCAAACGTTTCTTACCTCCAAACTGCCATATCTCGCGAACGGATTGACCAATCCGCAAAATTTTTGTTGCATCTGAAAGTAGAAACTCGCCCGATTACAAGGGTATGCGTACTTTACCACTGGGGCCGTTCTGGTTATTCGTTTCGAGAATCAGAACTGCGAAAATTTTGAGTTTCTCAAGCGTTTCTTACATCCAAAACGGCCATATCTCACGAACGGATTGACCAATCCGCAAAATTGCTGTTGCATCTGAAAGTATAAACTCGCCCCGATTACAACGGTATGCGAACTTTTCCCCTAGGCCGTTCTGGTTATTCGTTTCGGCATCAGAACTGCGAAAATTTTGAGTTTCTCATGCATTTCTTACCTCCAAACTGCCATATCTCCGCGAACGGATTGACCAATCCGCAAAATTTCTGTTGCATCTGAAAGTAGAAACTCCGTACCGATTACAACGGTATGCGTACTTTTCCCCGTAGGCCGTTCTAGTTATTCGTTTCGAGCATCAGAAGTGTGAACATTTGAGTTGCTCAAGCGTTTCTAACCTCCAAACTGCGATATCTCGCGAACGGATTGACCAATCCGCAAAATTTCTGTTGCATCTGAAAGTAGAAACTCGCCCGATTACAACGGTAGGTTGTACTTTTCCCCTAGGCCGTTCTAGTTATCCGTTTCGAGCATCAGAACTGCGAAAATTTTGAGTTTCTCAAACGTTTGTTACCTCCAAACTGACCATATCTCGCGAACGGATTGACCAATCCGCAAAATTTTTGTTGCATCTGAAAGTAGAAACTCGCCCGATTACAAGGGTATGCGTACATTACCACTGGGCCGTTCTGGTTATTCGTTTCGAGAATCAGAACTGCGAAAATTTTGAGTTTCTCAAGCGTTTCTTACCTCCAAACTGCCATATCTCGCGAACGGATTGACCAATCCGCAAAATTTCTGCTGCATCTGAAAGTAGAAACTCGCCCGATTACAACGCTATGCGTACTTTTCCCCTAGGGCCCGATCTGGTTATTCGTTTGGAACATCAGAACTGCGAAAATTTTGAGTTTCTCAAGCGTTTCTTACCTCCAAACTGCCATATCTCGCGAACGGATTGACCATCCACAAAATTTCTGTTTGCATCTGAAGTAGAAACTCGCCCGATTACAACTGTATGCGTACTTTTCCCCGAGGGCCGTTCTAGTTATTCGTTTCGAGCATCAGAACTGCGAAAATTTTTAGTTTCTCAAGCGTTTCTTACCTCCAAACTGCCATATCTCGCGAACGGATTGACCAATCCGCAAAATTTCTGTTGCATCTGAAAGTAGAAACTCGCCCGATTACAACGGTATGCGTACTTTCCCCTAGGCCGTTCTGGTTATTCGTTTGGAGCATCAGAACTGCGAAATATTTTGAGTTTCTCAAGCGTTCTTACCTCCAAACTGCCATATCTCGCGAACGGATTGACCAATCCGCAAAATTTCTGTTGCATCTGAAAGTAGAAACTCGCCCGATTACAACGGTATGCGTACTTTTCCCCTAGTCCGTTCTGGGTTATTCGTTTCGAGCATCAGAACTGCGAAAATTTTGAGTTGTCTCAAGCGTTTCTTACCTCCTAACTGCCATATCTCGCGAACGGATTGACCAATCCGCAAAATTTCTGTTGCATCTGAAAGTAGAAACTCGCCCGGTTACAACAGTATGCGTATCTTTTCACCTAGGCCGTTCTAGTTATTCGTTTCGAGCATCAGAACTGCGAAAATTTTTAGTTTCACAAGCGTTTTCTTACGTCCAAACTGCCATATCTCGCGAACGGATTGACCAATCCGCAAACTTTCTGTTGCATCTGAAAGTAGAAACTCGCCCAATTGCAACGGTATGTGTACTTTTCCCCTAGGCCGTTCTGGTTATTCGTTTGGAGCATCAGAACTGCGAAAATTTTGAGTTTCTCAAGCGTTTCTTACCTCCAAACTGCCATATCTCGCGAACGGATTGACCAATCCGCAGAATTTCTGTTGCATCTGAAAGTAGAAACTCGCCCGATTACAACGGTATGCGTACTTTTCCCCTAGGCCCTTCTGGTTATTCGTTTCGAGCATCAGAACTGCGAAATTTTTGAGTTGCTCAAGCGTTTCTTACCTCCAAACTGCCATATCTCCCGAACGGATTGACCAATCCGCAAAATTTCTGTTGCATCTGAAAGTAGAAACTCGCCCGATTACAACGGTATGCGTACTTTTCCCGTAGGCCGTTCTGGTTATTCGTTTCGAGCATCAGAACTGCGAAAATTTTTAGTTTCTCAAGCGTTTCTTACCTCCAAACTGCCATATCTCGCGAACGGATTGACCAATCCGCAAAATTTCTGCTGCATCTGAAAGTAGAAACTCGCCCGATTACAACGGTATGCGTACTTTTCCCCTAGGCCGATCTGTTATTCGTTTGGAGCATCTGAACTGCGAAATTTTGAGTTTCTCAAGCGTTTCTTACCTCCAAACTGCCATATCTCGCGAACGGATTGACCAATCCGCAAAATTTCTGTTGCATCTGAAAGTAGAAACTCGCCCGATTACAACGGTATGCGTACTTTACCACTAGGCCGATCTGGTTATTCGTTTCGAGCATCAGAACTGCGAAAATTTTGAGTTTCTCAAGCGTTTCTTACATCCAAACGGCCATATCTCGCGAACGGATTGAACCAATCCGCAAAATTGCTGTTGCATCTGAAAGTAGAAACTCGCCCGATCACAACGGTATGCGTACTTTTCCCCTAGGGCCGTTCTAGTTATCGTTTCGAGCATCAGAACTGCGAAAATTTTGAGTTTCTCATGCATTTCTTACCTCCAACCTGCCATATCTCGCGAACGGATAGACCAATCCGCAAAATTTCTGTTGCATCTGAAAGTAGAAACTGGCCCGATTACAACGGTATGCGTACTTTTCCCCTAGGCCGTTCAGGTTATGCTTGTCGAGCATCAGAACTGCGAAATTTTTGAGTTTCTCAAGCGTTTCTTACCTCCAAACTGCCATATCTCGCGAACGGATTGACCAATCGCAAAATTTCTGTTGCATCTGAAAGTAGAAACTCGCCCGATTACAACGGTATGCGTACTTTTCCCCTAGGCCGTTCCAGTTATGCGTTTCGAGCATCAGAACTGCGAAAATTTGTGTTTCTCAAGCGTTTCTTATATCCAAACGGCCATATCTCGCGAACGGATTGACCAGTCCGCAAAATTGCTGTTGCATCTGAAAGTAGAAACTCGCCCGATTACAACGGTATGCGTACTTTTCCCCTAGGCCGTTCTTGTTATTCGTTTCGAGCATCAGAACTGCGAAAATTTTGAGTTTCTCATGCATTTCTTACCACCAAACTGCCATATCTCGCGAACGGATAGACCAATCCGCAAAATTTCTGTTGCTTCTGAAAGTAGAAACTCGACCGATTACAACGGTATGCGTACTTTTCCCCTAGGCCGTTTAGTTATGCTTGTCGAGCATCAGAACTGCGAAAATTTTGAGTTTCTCAAGCGTTACTTACCTCCAAACTGCCATATCTCGCGAACGGATCGACCAATCCGCGAAATTTCTGTTGCATCTGAAAGTAGAAACTCGCCCGATTACAACGGTATGCGTACTTTTCCCCTAGGCCGTTCTAGTTATTCGTTTCGAGCATCAGAACTGCGAAAATTTTGAGTTTCGCAAACGTTTCTTACTTCCAAACTGCCATAATCTCGGGAACGGATTGAGCAATCCGCAAAATTTCTGTTGCATCTGAAAGTAGAAACTCGCCCGATTACAACGGTATGCGTACTTTACCACTGGGCCGTTCTGGTTATTCGTTTCGAGAATCAGAACTGCGAAAATTTTGAGTTTCTCAAGCGTTCTTACATGCAAACTGCCATGTCTCGCGAACGGATTGACCAATCCGCAAAATTTCTGTTGCATCTGAAAGTAGAAACTCGCCCGATTACAACTGTATGCGTACTTTTCCCCCTAGGCCGTTCTAGTTATTCGTTTCGAGCATCAGAACTGCGAAAATTTTGAGATTCTCAAGCGTTTCTTACCTCCAAACTGCCATATCTCGCGAACGGATTGACCAATCCGCAAATTTCTGTTGCATCTGAAAGTAGAAACTCGCCCGATTACAACGGGTATGCGTACTTTTCCCCTAGGCCGTTCTAGTTATGCTTGTCGAGCATCAGAACTGCGAAAATTTTGAGTTTCTCAAGCGTTTCTTACCTCCAAACTGCCATATCTCGCGAACGGATCGACCATATCCGCAAAATTTCTATTGCATCTGAAAGTAGAAACTCGCCCGATTACAACGGTATGCGTACTTTTCCCCTAGGCCGTTCTAGTTATTCGTTTCGAGCATCAGAACTGCGAAAATTTTGAGTTTCTCAACACGTTTCTTACATCCAAACTGCATATCTCGCGAACGGATTGACCAATCCGCAAAATTTCTGTTGAATCTGAATGTAGAAACTCGCCCGATTACAACGGTATGTGTACTTTCTCCCCTAGGCCGTTCTGGTTATTCGTTGTCGAGCATCAGAACTGCGAAAATTTTGAGTTTCTCAAGCGTTTCTTACCTCCAAACTGCCATATCTCGCGAACGGATTGACCAATCCACAAAATTTCTGTTGCATCAGAAAGTAGAAACTCGCCCGATTACAACGGTATGCCAAACCTTTCCCTAGGCCGTTCTAGTTATTCGTTTCGAGCGTCAGAACTGCGAAAATTTTGAGTTTCTCAAGCGGTTCTTACGTCCAAACTGCCATATCTCGCGAACGGATTGACCAATCCGCAAAATTTCTGTTGAATCTGAATGTAGAAACTCGCCCGATTACAACGGTATGTGTACTTTTCCCCTAGGCCGTTCTGGGTATTCGTTTCGAGCATCAGAACTGCGAAAATTTTGAGTTTCAAATGCATTTCTTACCTGCAAACTGCCATGTCTCGCGAACGGATTGACCAATCCGCAAAATTTCTGTTGCATCTGAAAGTAGAAACTCGCCCGATTACAACGGTATGCGTACTTTACCACTGGGCCGTTCTGGTTATTCGTTTCGAGAATCAGAACTGCGAAAATTTTGAGTTTCTCAAGCGTTTCTTACATCCAAACGGCCATATCTCGGGGAACGGATTGACCAATCCGCAAAAATGGCTGTTGCATCTGAAAGTATAAACTCGCCCCGATTACAACGGTATGCGAACTTTTCCCCTAGGCCGTTCTGGGTTATTCGTTTCGACATCAGAACTGCGAAAATTTTGAGTTTCTCATGCATTTCTTACCTCCAAACTGCCATATCTCGCGAACGGATTGACCAATCCGCAAAGTTTCTGCTGCATCTGAAAGTAGAAACTCGCCCGATTACAACGGTATGCGAACTTTTCCCCTAGGCCTTTCTGGTTATTCGTTTCGAGCATCAGACCTGCGAAAATTTTGGGTTTCTCATGCATTTCTTACCTCCAAACTGCCATATCTCGCGAACGGATTGACCAATCCGCAAAATTTCTGTTGCATCTGAAAGTAGAAACTCGACCGATTACAACGGTATGCGTACTTTTCCCGTTGGCCGTTCTAGTTATTCGTTTCGAGCATCAGAAATGTGAACATTTTGAGTTGCTCAAGCGTTTCTAACCTCCAAACTGCGATATCTCGCGAACGGATTGACCAATCCGCAAAATTTCTGTTGCATCTGAAAGTAGAAACTCGCCCGATTACAACGGTAGGTGTACTTTTCCCCTAGGCCGTTCTAGTTATCCGTTTCGAGCATCAGAACTGCGAAAATTTTGAGTTTCTCAAACGTTTGTTACCTCCAAACTGCCATATCTCGCGAACGGATTGACCAATCCGCAAAATTTTTGTTGCATCTGAAAGTAGAAACTCGCCCGATTACAAGGGTATGCGTACTTTACCACTGGGCCGTTCTGGTTATTCGTTTCGAGAATCAGAACTGCGAAAATTTTGAGTTTCTCAAGCGTTTCTTACCTCCAAACTGCCATATCTCGCGAACGGATTGACCAATCCGCAAATATTCTGCTGCATCTGAAAGTAGAAACTCGCCCGATTACAACGCTGTGCGTACTTTTCCCCTAGGCCGATCTGGTTATTCGTTTGGAGCATCAGAACTGCGAAAATTTTGAGTTTCTCAAGCGTTTCTTACCTCCAAACTGCCATATCTCGCGAACGGATTGACCAATCCACAAAATTTCTGTTGCATCTGAAAGTAGAAACTCGCCCGATTACAACGGTATGCCAACCTTTCCCCTAGGCCGTTCTAGTTATTCGTTTCGAGCATCAGAACTGCGAAAATTTTGAGTTTCTCAAGCGTTTCTTACCTCCAAACTGCCATATCTCGCGAACGGATTGACCAATCCACAAAATTTCTGTTGCATCTGAAAGTATACACACGCCCAATTGCAACGGTATGTGTACTTTTCCCCTAGGCCGTTCTAGTTATGCTTGTCGAGCATCAGAACTGCGAAAATTTTGAGTTTCTCAAGCGTTTCCTATATCCAGACTGCCATATCTCGCGAACGGATTGACCAATCCACAAAATTTCTGTTGCACCTGAAAGTAGAAACTCGCGCGATTACAACGGTATGCGTACTTTTCCCCTAGGACGTTCTAGTTATTCGTTTCGAGCATCAGAACTGCCAAAATTTTGAGTTTCTCAAGCGTTTCTTACCCCCAAACTGCCATATCTCGCGAACGGATACACCAATCCGCAAAATTGCTGTTGCATCTGAAAGTAGATACTCGCCCGATTACAACGGTATGAGTACTTTTCCCCTAGGCCGTTCTAGTTATTCGTTTCGAGCATCAGAACTGTGAAAATTTTGAGTTTCTCAACCGTTTCTTACCTCCAAACTGCCATATCTCGCGAACGGATTGACCAATCCGCAAAATTTCTGTTGCATCTGAAAGTAGAAACTCGCCCGATTACAACTGTATGCGTTCTTTTCCCCTAGGCCGTTCTGGTTATTCGTTTCGAGCATCAGAACTGCGAAAATTTTGAGTTTCTCAAGCGTTTCTTACCTCCAAACTGCCATATCTCGCGAACGGATTGACCAATCCGCAAAATTTCTGTTGCATCTGAAAGTAGAAACTCGCCCGATTACAACGGTATGCCAACCTTTCCCCTAGGCCGTTCTAGTTATTCGTTTCGAGCATCAGAACTGTGAAAATTTTGAGTTTCTCAACCGTTTCTTACCTCCAAACTGCCATATCTCGCGAACGGATTGACCAATCCGCAAAATTTCTGTTGCATCTGAAAGTAGAAACTCGCCCGATTACAACGGTATGCGTACTTTTCCCCTAGGCCGTTCTAGTTATGCTTGTCGAGCATCAGAACTGCGAAAATTTTGAGTTTCACAAGCGTTTCTCACCTTCAAACTGCCATATCGCGCGAACGGATTGACCAATCCGCAAAATTTCTGTTGCATCTGAAAGTAGAAACTCGCCCGATTACAACTGTATGCGTACTTTTCCCCTAGGCCGTTCTAGTTATTCGTTTCGAGCATCAGAACTGCGAAAATTTTGAGTTTCTCAAGCGTTTCTTACTTACAAACTGCCATATCTCGCGAACGGATTGACCAATCCGCAAAATTTCTGTTGCATCTGAAAGTAGAAACTCGCCCGATTACAACGGTATGCGTACTTTTCCCCTAGTCCGTTCTGGTTATTCGTTTCGAGCATCAGAACTGCGAAAATTTTGAGTTTCTCAAGCGTTTCTTACCTCCAAACTGCCATATCTCGCGAACGGATTGACCAATCCGCAAAATTTCTGTTGCATCTGAAAGTAGAAACTCGCCCGGTTACAACAGTATGCGTACTTTTCACCTAGGCCGTTCTAGTTATTCGTTCCGTGCATCAGAACTGCGAAAATTTTTAGTTTCTCAAGCGTTTCTTACGTCCAAACTGCCATATCTCGCGAACGGATTGACCAATCCACAAAATTTCTGTTGCATCTGAAAGTAGAAACTCGCCCGATTACAACGGTATGCCAACCATTCCCCTAGGCCGTTCTAGTTATTCGTTTCGAGCATCAGAACTGCGAAAATTTTGAGTTTCTCAAGCGTTTCTTACGTCCAAACTGCCATATCTCGCGAACGGATTGACCAATCCACAAAATTTCTGTTGCATCTGAAAGTAGAATCTCGCCCGATTACAACAGTATGCCAACCTTTCCCCTAGGCCGTTCTAGTTATTCGTTTCGGGCATCAGAACTGCGAAAATTTTGAGTTTCTCAAGCGTTTCTTACGTCCAAACTGCCATATCTCGCGAACGGATTGACCAATCCGCAAAATTTCTGTTGCATCTGAAAGTAGAAACTCGCCCGATTACAACGGTATGCGTACTTTTCCCGTAGGCCGTTCTGGTTATTCGTTTCGAGCATCAGAACTGCGAAAAATTTGAGTTGCTCAAGCGTTTCTTACCTCCAAACTGCCATATCTCTCGAACGGATAGACCAATCCGCAAACTTTCTGTTGCATCTGAAAGTAGAAACTCGCCCAATTGCAACGGTATGTGTACTTTTCCCCTAGGCCGTTCTGGTTATTCGTTTGGAGCATCAGAACTGCGAAAATTTTGAGTTTCTCAAGCGTTTCTTACCTCCAAACTGCCATATCTCGCGAACGGATTGACCAATCCGCAAAATTTCTGTTGCATCTGAAAGTAGAAACTCGCCCGATTACAACGGTATGAGTACTTTTCCCCTAGGCCGTTCTAGTTATTCGTTTCGAGCATCAGAACTGCGAAAATTTTTAGTTTCTCAAGCGTTTCTTACATCCAAACTGCCATATCTCGCGAACGGATTGACCAATCCGCAAAATTTCTGTTGCATCTGAAAGTAGAAACTCGCCCGATTACAACGGTATGCGTACTTTTCCCCTAGGCCGTTCTGGTTATTCGTTTGGAGCATCAGAACTGCGAAAATTTTGAGTTTCTCAAGCGTTTCTTACATCCAAACTGCCATATCTCGCGAACGGATTGACCAATCCGCAAAATTTCTGTTGCATGTGAAAGTAGAAACTCGCCCGATTACGACGGTATGCGTACTTTTCCCCTAGTCCGTTCTGGTTATTCGTTTCGAGCATCAGAACTGCGAAAATTTTTAGTTTCTCAAGCGTTTCTTACATCCAAACTGCCATATCTCGCGAACGGATTGACCAATCCGCAAAATTTCTGTTGCATCTGAAAGTAGAAACACGCCCAATTACAACGGTATGCGTACTTTTCCCCTAGGCCGTTCTAGTTATTCGTTTCGAGCATCAGAACTGCGAAAATTTTTAGTTTCTCAAGCGTTTCTTACCTCCAAACTGCCATATCTCGCGAACGGATTAACCAATCCGCAAAATTTCTGTTGCATCTGAAAGTAGAAACTCGCCCGATTACAACGGTATGCGTACTTTTCCCCTAGGCCGTTCTGGTTATTCGTTTCGAGCATCAGAACTGCGAAAATTTTGAGTTTCTCAAGCGTTTCTTACCTCCAAACTGCCATATCTCGCGAACGGATTGACCAATCCGCAAAATTTCTGTTGCATCTGAAAGTAGAAACTAGCCCGGTTACAACAGTATGCGTACTTTTCACCTAGGCCGTTCTAGTTATTCGTTTCGAGCATCAGAACTGCGAAAATATTTAGTTTCTCAAGCGTTTCTTACGTCCAAACTGCCATATCTCGCGAACGGATTGACCAATCCACAAAATTTCTGTTGCATCTGAAAGTAGAAACTCGCCCGATTACAACGGTATGCCAACCTTTCCCCTAGGCCGTTCTAGTTATTCGTTTCGAGCATCAGAACTGCGAAAATTTTGAGTTTCTCAAGCGTTTCTTACGTCCAAACTGCCATATCTCGCGAACGGATTGACCAATCCACAAAATTTCTGTTGCATCTGAAAGTAGAATCTCGCCCGATTACAACAGTATGCCAACCTTTCCCCTAGGCCGTTCTAGTTATTCGTTTCGGGCATCAGAACTGCGAAAATTTTGAGTTTCTCAAGCGTTTCTTACGTCCAAACTGCCATATCTCGCGAACGGATTGACCAATCCGCAAAATTTCTGTTGCATCTGAAAGTAGAAACTCGCCCGATTACAACGGTATTCGTACTTTTCCCGTAGGCCGTTCTGGTTATTCGTTTCGAGCATCAGAACTGCGAAAAATTTGAGTTGCTCAAGCGTTTCTTACCTCCAAACTGCCATATCTCTCGAACGGATAGACCAATCCGCAAACTTTCTGTTGCATCTGAAAGTAGAAACTCGCCCAATTGCAACGGTATGTGTACTTTTCCCCTAGGCCGTTCTGGTTATTCGTTTGGAGCATCAGAACTGCGAAAATTTTGAGTTTCTCAAGCGTTTCTTACCTCCAAACTGCCATATCTCGCGAACGGATTGACCAATCCGCAAAATTTCTGTTGCATCTGAAAGTAGAAACTCGCCCGATTACAACGGTATGCGTACTTTTCACCTAGTCCGTTCTGGTTATTCGTTTCGAGCATCAGAACTGCGAAAATTTTGAGTTTCTCAACCGTTTCTTACCTCCAAACTGCCATATTTCGCGAACGGATTGACCAATCCGCAAAATTTCTGTTGCATCTGAAAGTAGAAACTCGCCCGGTTACAACAGTATGCGTACTTTTCACCTAGGCCGTTCTAGTTATTCGTTTCGAGCATCAGAACTGCGAAAATTTTTAGTTTCTCAAGCGTTTCTTACGTCCAAGCTGCCATATCTCGCGAACGGATTGACCAATCCGCAAAATTTCTGTTGCATCTGAAAGTAGAAACTCGCCCGATTACAACGGTATGCGTACTTTTCCCGTAGGCCGTTCTGGTTATTCGTTTCGAGCATCAGAACTGCGAAAAATTTGAGTTGCTCAAGCGTTTCTTACCTCCAAACTGCCATATCTCTCGAACGGATAGACCAATCCGCAAACTTTCTGTTGCATCTGAAAGTAGAAACTCGCCCAATTGCAACGGTATGTGTACTTTTCCCCTGGGCCGTTCTGGTTATTCGTTTGGAGCATCAGAACTGCGAAAATTTTGAGTTTCTCAAGCGTTTCTTACGTCCAAACTGCCATATCTCGCGAACGGATTGACCAATCCACAAAATTTCTGTTGCATCTGAAAGTAGAAACTCGCCCGATTACAACGGTATGCCAACCTTTCCCCTAGGCCGTTCTAGTTATTCGTTTCGGGCATCAGAACTGCGAAAATTTTGAGTTTCTCAAGCGTTTCTTACGTCCAAACTGCCATATCTCGCGAACGGATTGACCAATCCGCAAAATTTCTGTTGCATCTGAAAGTAGAAACTCGCCCGATTACAACGGTATGCGTACTTTTCCCGTAGGCCGTTCTGGTTATTCGTTTCGAGCATCAGAACTGCGAAAAATTTGAGTTGCTCAAGCGTTTCTTACCTCCAAACTGCCATATCTCTCGAACGGATAGACCAATCCGCAAACTTTCTGTTGCATCTGAAAGTAGAAACTCGCCCAATTGCAACGGTATGTGTACTTTTCCCCTAGGCCGTTCTGGTTATTCGTTTGGAGCATCAGAACTGCGAAAATTTTGAGTTTCTCAAGCGTTTCTTTCCTCCAAACTGCCATATCTCGCGAACGGATTGACCAATCCGCAAAATTTCTGTTGCACCTGAAAGTAGAAACTCGCCCGATTACAACGGTATGCGTACTTTTCCCCTAGGCCGTTCTGGTTATTCGTTTCGAGCATCAGAACTGCGAAAATTTTGAGTTTCTCAAGCGTTTCTTACCTCCAAACTGCCATATCTCGCGAACGGATTGACCAATCCACAAAATTTCTGTTGCATCTGAAAGTATACACACGCCCAATTGCAACGGTATGTGTACTTTTCCCCTAGGCCGTTCTAGTTATGCTTGTCGAGCATCAGAACTGCGAAAATTTTGAGTTTCTCAAGCGTTTCCTATATCCAGACTGCCATATCTCGCGAACGGATAGACAAATCCGCAAAATTTCTGTTGCATCTGAAAGTTGAAACACGCCCAATTGCAACGGTATGTGTACTTTTCCCCTAGGCCGTTCTGGTTATTCGTTTGGAGCATCAGAACTGCGAAAATTTTGAGTTTCTCAAGCGTTTCTTTCCTCCAAACTGCCATATCTCGCGAACGGATTGACCAATCCGCAAAATTTCTGTTGCATCTGAAAGTAGAAACTCGCCCGATTACAACGGTATGCGTACTTTTCCCCTAGGCCGTTCTGGTTATTCGTTTCGAGCATCAGAACTGCGAAAATTTTGAGTTTCTCAAGCGTTTCTTACCTCCAAACTGCCATATCTCGCGAACGGATTGACCAATCCGCAAAATTTCTGTTGCATCTGAAAGTAGAAACTCGCCCGATTACAACGGTATGCCAACCTTTCCCCTAGGCCGTTCTAGTTATTCGTTTCGAGCATCAGAACTGCGAAAATTTTGAGTTTCTCAAGCGTTTCTTACCTCCAAACTGCCATATCTCGCGAACGGATTGACCAAT
The DNA here is from genome assembly GCF_051014685.1 of Ptiloglossa arizonensis. Taxonomy (NCBI): domain Eukaryota; kingdom Metazoa; phylum Arthropoda; class Insecta; order Hymenoptera; family Colletidae; genus Ptiloglossa; species Ptiloglossa arizonensis. The sequence goes on from NW_027478522.1 coordinate 251,561, forward strand.
CCACAAAATTTCTGTTGCATCTGAAAGTATACACACGCCCAATTGCAACGGTATGTGTACTTTTCCCCTAGGCCGTTCTAGTTATGCTTGTCGAGCATCAGAACTGCGAAAATTTTGAGTTTCTCAAGCGTTTCCTATATCCAGACTGCCATATCTCGCGAACGGATCGACCAATCCGCAAAATTTCTGTTGCATCTGAAAGTAGAAACTCGCCCGATTACAACGGTATGCGTACTTTTCCCCTAGGCCGCTCTAGTTATTCGTTTCGAGCATCAGAACTGCGAAAATTTTGAGTTTCGCAAACGTTTCTTACTTCCAAACTGCCATATCTCGGGAACGGATTGAGCAATCCGCAAAATTTCTGTTGCATCTGTTAGTAGAAACTCGCCCGATTACAACGGTATGTGTACTTTTCCCCTAGGCCGTTTCAGTTATTCGTTTCGAGCATCAGAACTGCGAAAATTTTGAGTTTCTCATCCGTTTCTTACCTCCAAACTGCCATATCTCGCGAACGGATTGACCGATCCGCAAAATTTCTGGTGCATCAGAAAGGACAAACTCGCCCGATTACAACGGTATACGTACTTTGCCCCTAGGCCGTTCTGGTTATTCGTTCCGACCATCAGAACTGCGAAAATTTTGAGTTTCTCAAGCGTTTCTTACCTCCAAACTGCCATATCTCGCGAACGGATTGACCAATCCGCAAAATTTCTGTTGCATCTGAAAGTATACACACGCCCAATTGCAACGGTATGTGTACTTTTCCCCTAGGCTGTTCTGGTTATTCGTTTCGAGCATCAGAACTGCGAAAATTTTGAGTTTCTCAAGCGTTTCTTACCTCCAAACTGCCATATCTCGCGAACGGATTGACCAATCCGCAAAATTTCTGTTGCATCTGAAAGTAGAAACTCGCCCGATTACAACGGTATGCCAACCTTTCCCCTAGGCCGTTCTAGTTATTCGTTTCGAGCATCAGAACTGCGAAAATTTTGAGTTTCTCAAGCGTTTCTTACCTCCAAACTGCCATATCTCGCGAACGGATTGACCAATCCACAAAATTTCTGTTGCATCTGAAAGTATACACACGCCCAATTGCAACGGTATGTGTACTTTTCCCCTAGGCCGTTCTAGTTATGCTTGTCGAGCATCAGAACTGCGAAAATTTTGAGTTTCTCAAGCGTTTCCTATATCCAGACTGCCATATCTCGCGAACGGATAGACAAATCCGCAAAATTTCTGTTGCATCTGAAAGTTGAAACACGCCCAATTGCAACGGTATGTGTACTTTTCCCCTAGGCCGTTCTGGTTATTCGTTTGGAGCATCAGAACTGCGAAAATTTTGAGTTTCTCAAGCGTTTCTTTCCTCCAAACTGCCATATCTCGCGAACGGATTGACCAATCCGCAAAATTTCTGTTGCATCTGAAAGTAGAAACTCGCCCGATTACAACGGTATGCGTACTTTTCCCCTAGGCCGTTCTGGTTATTCGTTTCGAGCATCAGAACTGCGAAAATTTTGAGTTTCTCAAGCGTTTCTTACCTCCAAACTGCCATATCTCGCGAACCGATTGACCAATCCGCAAAATTTCTGTTGCATCTGAAAGTAGAAACTCGCCCGATTACAACGGTATGCCAACCTTTCCCCTAGGCCGTTCTAGTTATTCGTTTCGAGCATCAGAACTGCGAAAATTTTGAGTTTCTCAAGCGTTTCTTACCTCCAAACTGCCATATCTCGCGAACGGATTGACCAATCCACAAAATTTCTGTTGCATCTGAAAGTATACACACGCCCAATTGCAACGGTATGTGTACTTTTCCCCTAGGCCGTTCTAGTTATGCTTGTCGAGCATCAGAACTGCGAAAATTTTGAGTTTCTCAAGCGTTTCCTATATCCAGACTGCCATATCTCGCGAACGGATCGACCAATCCGCAAAATTTCTGTTGCATCTGAAAGTAGAAACTCGCCCGATTACAACGGTATGCGTACTTTTCCCCTAGGCCGTTCTAGTTATTCGTTTCGAGCATCAGAACTGCGAAAATTTTGAGTTTCGCAAACGTTTCTTACTTCCAAACTGCCATATCTCGGGAACGGATTGAGCAATTCGCAAAATTTCTGTTGCATCTGTTAGTAGAAACTCGCCCGATTACAACGGTATGTGTACTTTTCCCCTAGGCCGTTTCAGTTATTCGTTTCGAGCATCAGAACTGCGAAAATTTTGAGTTTCTCATCCGTTTCTTACCTCCAAACTGCCATATCTCGCGAACGGATTGACCGATCCGCAAAATTTCTGGTGCATCAGAAAGGACAAACTCGCCCGATTACAACGGTATACGTACTTTGCCCCTAGGCCGTTCTGGTTATTCGTTCCGACCATCAGAACTGCGAAAATTTTGAGTTTCTCAAACGTTTCTTACCTCCAAACTGCCATATCTCGCGAACGGATTGAACAATCCGCAAAATTTTTGTTGCATCTGAAAGTAGAAACTCGCCCGATTACAACGGTATGCGTACTTTACCACTGGGCCGTTCTGGTTATTCGTTTCGAGAATCAGAACTGCGAAAATTTTGAGTTTCTCAAGCGTTTCTTACATGCAAACTGCCATGTCTCGCGAACGGATTGACCAATCCGCAAAATTTCTGTTGCATCTGAAAGTAGAAACTCGCCCGATTACAACTGTATGCGTACTTTTCCCCTAGGCCGTTCTAGTTATTCGTTTCGAGCATCAGAACTGCGAAAATTTTGAGTTTCTCAAACGTTTCTTACCTCCAAACTGCCATATCTCGCGAACGGATTGACCAATCCGCAAAATTTCTGTTGAATCTGAATGTAGAAACTCGCCCGATTACAACGGTATGTGTACTTTTCCCCTAGGCCGTTCTGGTTATTCGTTTCGAGCATCAGAACTGCGAAAATTTTGAGTTTCTCATGCATTTCTTACCTGCAAACTGCCATGTCTCGCGAACGGATTGACCAATCCGCAAAATTTCTGTTGCATCTGAAAGTAGAAACTCGCCCGATTACAACGGTATGCGTACTTTACAACTGGGCCGTTCTGGTTATTCGTTTCGAGAATAAGAACTGCGAAAATTTTGAGTTTCTCAAGCGTTTCTTACATCCAAACGGCCATATCTCGCGAACGGATTGACCAATCCGCAAAATTGCTGTTGCATCTGAAAGTATAAACTCGCCCGATTAGAATGGTATGCGAACTTTTCCCCTAGGCCGTTCTGGTTATTCGTTTCGAGCATCAGAACTGCGAAAATTTTGAGTTTCTCATGCATTTCTTACCTCCAAACTGCCATATCTCGCGAACGGATTGACCAATCCGCAAAGTTTCTGTTGCATCTGAAAGTAGAAACTCGCCCGATTACAACGGTATGCGAACTTTTCCCCTAGGCCTTTCTGGTTATTCGTTTCGAGCATCAGAACTGCGAAAATTTTGAGTTTCTCATGCATTTCTTACCTCCAAACTGCCATATCTCGCGAACGGATTGACCAATCCGCAAAATTTCTGTTGCATCTGAAAGTAGAAACTCGACCGATTACAACGGTATGCGTACTTTTCCCGTAGGCCGTTCTAGTTATTCGTTTCGAGCATCAGAAATGTGAACATTTTGAGTTGCTCAAGCGTTTCTAACCTCCAAACTGCGATATCTCGCGAACGGATTGACCAATCCGCAAAATTTCTGTTGCATCTGAAAGTAGAAACTCGCCCGATTACAACGGTAGGTGTACTTTTCCCCTAGGCCGTTCTAGTTATCCGTTTCGAGCATCAGAACTGCGAAAATTTTGAGTTTCTCAAACGTTTGTTACCTCCAAACTGCCATATCTCGCGAACGGATTGACCAATCCGCAAAATTTTTGTTGCATCTGAAAGTAGAAACTCGCCCGATTACAACGCTATGCGTACTTTTCCCCTAGGCCGATCTGGTTATTCGTTTGGAGCATCAGAACTGCGAAAATTTTGAGTTTCTCAAGCGTTTCTTACCTCCAAACTGCCATATCTCGCGAACGGATTGACCATTCCACAAAATTTCTGTTGCATCTGAAAGTAGAAACTCGCCCGATTACAACGGTATGCCAACCTTTCCCCTAGGCCGTTCTAGTTATTCGTTTCGAGCGTCAGAACTGCGAAAATTTTGAGTTTCTCAAGCGTTTCTTACGTCCAAACTGCCATATCTCGCGAACGGATTGACCAATCCGCAAAATTTCTGTTGAATCTGAATGCAGAAACTCGCCCGATTACAACGGTATGTGTACTTTTCCCCTAGGCCGTTCTGGTTATTCGTTTCGAGCATCAGAACTGCGAAAATTTTGAGTTTCTCATGCATTTCTTACCTGCAAACTGCCATGTCTCGCGAACGGATTGACCAATCCGCAAAATTTCTGTTGCATCTGAAAGTAGAAACTCGCCCGATTACAACGGTATGCGTACTTTACCACTGGGCCGTTCTGGTTATTCGTTTTCGAGAATCAGAACTGCGAAAATTTTGAGTTTCTCAAGCGTTTCTTACATCCAAACGGCCATATCTCGCGAACGGATTGACCAATCCGCAAAATTGCTGTTGCATCTGAAAGTATAAACTCGCCCGATTACAACGGTATGCGAACTTTTCCCCTAGGCCGTTCTGGTTATTCGTTTCGAGCATCAGAACTGCGAAAATTTTGAGTTTCTCATGCATTTCTTACCTTCAAACTGCCATATCTCGCGAACGGATTGACCAATCCGCAAAGTTTCTGTTGCATCTGAAAGTAGAAACTCGCCCGATTACAACGGTATGCGAACTTTTCCCCTAGGCCTTTCTGGTTATTCGTTTCGAGCATCAGAACTGCGAAAATTTTGAGTTTCTCATGCATTTCTTACCTCCAAACTGCCATATCTCGCGAACGGATTGACCAATCCGCAAAATTTCTGTTGCATCTGAAAGTAGAAACTCGACCGATTACAACGGTATGCGTACTTTTCCCGTAGGCCGTTCTAGTTATTCGTTTCGAGCATCAGAAATGTGAACATTTTGAGTTGCTCAAGCGTTTCTAACCTCCAAACTGCGATATCTCGCGAACGGATTGACCAATCCGCAAAATTTCTGTTGCATCTGAAAGTAGAAACTCGCCCGATTACAACGGTATGCCAACCTTTCCCCTAGGCCGTTCTAGTTATTCGTTTCGAGCGTCAGAACTGCGAAAATTTTGAGTTTCTCAAGCGTTTCTTACGTCCAAACTGCCATATCTCGCGAACGGATTGACCAATCCGCAAAATTTCTGTTGAATCTGAATGTAGAAACTCGCCCGATTACAACGGTATGTGTACTTTTCCCCTAGGCCGTTCTGGTTATTCGTTTCGAGCATCAGAACTGCGAAAATTTTGAGTTTCTCATGCATTTCTTACCTGCAAACTGCCATGTCTCGCGAACGGATTGACCAATCCGCAAAATTTCTGTTGCATCTGAAAGTAGCAACTCGCCCGATTACAACGGTATGCGTACTTTACCACTGGGCCGTTCTGGTTATTCGTTTCGAGAATCAGAACTGCGAAAATTTTGAGTTTCTCAAGCGTTTCTTACATCCAAACGGCCATATCTCGCGAACGGATTGACCAATCCGCAAAATTGCTGTTGCATCTGAAAGTATAAACTCGCCCGATTACAACGGTATGCGAACTTTTCCCCTAGGCCGTTCTGGTTATTCGTTTCGAGCATCAGAACTGCGAAAATTTTGAGTTTCTCATGCATTTCTTACCTCCAAACTGCCATATCTCGCGAACGGATTGACCAATCCGCAAAGTTTCTGTTGCATCTGAAAGTAGAAACTCGCCCGATTACAACGGTATGCGAACTTTTCCCCTAGGCCTTTCTGGTTATTCGTTTCGAGCATCAGAACTGCGAAAATTTTGAGTTTCTCATGCATTTCTTACCTCCAAACTGCCATATCTCGCGAACGGATTGACCAATCCGCAAAATTTCTGTTGCATCTGAAAGTAGAAACTCGACCGATTACAACGGTATGCGTACTTTTCCCGTAGGCCGTTCTAGTTATTCGTTTCGAGCATCAGAAATGTGAACATTTTGAGTTGCTCAAGCGTTTCTAACCTCCAAACTGCGATATCTCGCGAACGGATTGACCAATCCGCAAAATTTCTGTTGCATCTGAAAGTAGAAACTCGCCCGATTACAACGGTAGGTGTACTTTTCCCCTAGGCCGTTCTAGTTATCCGTTTCGAGCATCAGAACTGCGAAAATTTTGAGTTTCTCAAACGTTTGTTACCTCCAAACTGCCATATCTCGCGAACGAATTGACCAATCCGCAAAATTTTTGTTGCATCTGAAAGTAGAAACTCGCCCGATTACAAGGGTATGCGTACTTTACCACTGGGCCGTTCTGGTTATTCGTTTCGAGAATCAGAACTGCGAAAATTTTGAGTTTCTCAAGCGTTTCTTACCTCCAAACTGCCATATCTCGCGAACGGATTGACCAATCCGCAAAATTTCTGCTGCATCTGAAAGTAGAAACTCGCCCGATTACAACGCTATGCGTACTTTTCCCCTAGGCCGATCTGGTTATTCGTTTGGAGCATCAGAACTGCGAAAATTTTGAGTTTCTCAAGCGTTTCTTACCTCCAAACTGCCATATCTCGCGAACGGATTGACCAATCCACAAAATTTCTGTTGCATCTGAAAGTAGAAACTCGCCCGATTACAACGGTATGCCAACCTTTCCCCTAGGCCGTTCTAGTTATTCGTTTCGAGCGTCAGAACTGCGAAAATTTTGAGTTTCTCAAGCGTTTCTTACTTCCAAACTGCCATATCTCGCCAACGGATTGACCAATCCACAAAATTTCTGTTGTACCTGAAAGTAGAAACTCGCGCGATTACAACGGTATGCGTACCTTTCCCCTAGGACGTTCTAGTTATTCGTTTCGAGCATCAGAACTGCCAAAATTTTGAGTTTCTCAAGCGTTTCTTACCCCCAAACTGCCATATCTCGCGAACGGATACACCAATCCGCAAAATTGCTGTTGCATCTGAAAGTAGATACTCGCCCGATTACAACGGTATGAGTACTTTTCCCCTAGGCCGTTCTAGTTATTCGTTTCGAGCATCAGAACTGTGAAAATTTTGAGTTTCTCAACCGTTTCTTACCTCCAAACTGCCATATCTCGCGAACGGATTGACCAATCCGCAAAATTTCTGTTGCATCTGAAAGTAGAAACTCGCCCGATTACAACTGTATGCGTACTTTTCCCCTAGGCCGTTCTGGTTATTCGTTTCGAGCATCAGAACTGCGAAAATTTTGAGTTTCTCAAGCGTTTCTTACCCCCAAACTGCCATATCTCGCGAACGGATACACCAATCCGCAAAATTGCTGTTGCATCTGAAAGTAGATACTCGCCCGATTACAACGGTATGAGTACTTTTCCCCTAGGCCGTTCTAGTTATTCGTTTCGAGCATCAGAACTGTGAAAATTTTGAGTTTCTCAAGCGTTTCTTACCTCCAAACTGCCATATCTCGCGAACGGATTGACCAATCCGCAAAATTTCTGCTGCATCTGAAAGTAGAAACTCGCCCGATTACAACGCTATGCGTACTTTGCCCCTAGGCCGATCTGGTTATTCGTTTGGAGCATCAGAACTGCGAAAATTTTGAGTTTCTCAACCGTTTCTTACCTCCAAACTGCCATATCTCGCGAACGGATTGACCAATCCACAAAATTTCTGTTGCATCTGAAAGTAGAAACTCGCCCGATTACAACGGTATGCCAACCTTTCCCCTAGGCCGTTCTAGTTATTCGTTTCGAGGGTCAGAACTGCGAAAATTTTGAGTTTCTCAAGCGTTTCTTACGTCCAAACTGCCATATCTCGCCAACGGATTGACCAATCCACAAAATTTCTGTTGCACCTGAAAGTAGAAACTCGCGCGATTACAACGGTATGCGTACTTTTCCCCTAGGACGTTCTAGTTATTCGTTTCGAGCATCAGAACTGCCAAAATTTTGAGTTTCTCAAGCGTTTCTTACCCCCAAACTGCCATATCTCGTGAACGGATACACCAATCCGCAAAATTGCTGTTGCATCTGAAAGTAGATACTCGCCCGATTACAACGGTATGAGTACTTTTCCCCTAGGCCGTTCTAGTTATTCGTTTCGAGCATCAGAACTGTGAAAATTTTGAGTTTCTCAACCGTTTCTTACCTCCAAACTGCCATATCTCGCGAACGGATTGACCAATCCGCAAAATTTCTGTTGCATCTGAAAGTAGAAACTCGCCCGATTACAACTGTATGCGTACTTTTCCCCTAGGCCGTTCTAGTTATTCGTTTCGAGCATCAGAACTGCGAAAATTTTAGTTTCTCAAGCGTTTCTTACGTCCAAGCTGCCATATCTCGGGAACGGATTGACCAATCCACAAAATTTCTGCTGCATCTGAAAGTAGAAACTCGCCCGATTACAACGGTATGCCAACCTTTCCCCTAGGCCGTTCTAGTTATTCGTTTCGAGCATCAGAACTGCGAAAATTTTGAGTTTCTCAAGCGTTTCTTACGTCCAAACTGCCATATCTCGCGAACGGATTGACCAATCCACAAATTTCTGTTGCATCTGAAAGTAGAAACTCGCCCGATTACAACGGTATGCCAACCTTTCCCCTAGGCCGTTCTAGTTATTCGTTTCGAGCATCAGAACTGCGAAAATTTTGAGTTTCTCAAGCGTTTCTTACGTCCAAACTGCCATATCTCGCGAACGGATTGACCAATCCACAAAATTTCTGTTGCATCTGAAAGTAGAATCTCGCCCGATTACAACAGTATGCCAACCTTTCCCCTAGGCCGTTCTAGTTATTCGTTTCGGGGCATCAGAACTGCGAAAATTTTGAGTTTCTCAAGCGTTTCTTACGTCCAAACTGCCATATCTCGCGAACGGATTGACCAATCCGCAAAATTTCTGTTGCATCTGAAAGTAGAAACTCGCCCGATTACAACGGTATGCGTACTTTTCCCGTAGGCCGTTCTGGTTATTCGTTTCGAGCATCAGAACTGCGAAAATTTGAGTTGCTCAAGCGTTTCTTACCTCCAAACTGCCATATCTCTCGAACGGATAGACCAATCCGCAAACTTTCTGTTGCATCTGAAAGTAGAAACTCGCCCAATTGCAACGGTATGTGTACTTTTCCCCTAGGCCATTCTGGTTATTCGTTTGGAGCATCAGAACTGCGAAAATTTTGAGTTTCTCAAGCGTTTCTTACCTCCAAACTGCCATATCTCGCGAACGGATTGACCAATCCGCAAAATTTCTGTTGCATCTGAAAGTAGAAACTCGCCCCGGTTACAACAGTATGCGTACTTTTCACCTAGGCCGTTCTAGTTATTCGTTTCGAGCATCAGAACTGCGAAAATTTTTAGTTTCTCAAGCGTTTCTTACGTCAAGCTGCCATATCTCGGGAACGGATTGACCAATCCACAAAATTTCTGCTGCATCTGAAAGTAGAAACTCGCCCGATTACAACGGTATGCCAACCTTTCCCCTAGGCCGTTCTAGTTATTCGTTTCGAGCATCAGAACTGCGAAATTTTGAGTTCTCAAGCGTTTCTTACGTCCAAACTGCCATATCTCGCGAACGGATTGACCAATCCGCAAAATTTCTGTTGCATCTGAAAGTAGAAACTCGCCCGATTACAATGGTATCCGTACTTTTCCCGTAGGCCGTTCTGGTTATTCGTTCGAACATCAGAACTGCGAAAAACTTGAGTTGCTCAAGCGTTTCTTACGTCCAAACTGCCATATCTCGCGAACGGATTGACCAATCCGCAAAATTTCTGTTGCATCTGAAAGTAGAAACTCGCCCGATTACAACGGTATGCGTACTTTTCCCCTAGGCCGTTCTGGTTATTCGTTTCGAGCATCAGAACTGCGAAAATTTTGAGTTTCTCAAGCGTTTCTTACCTCCAAACTGCCATATCTCGCGAACGGATTGACCAATCCGCAAAATTTCTGTTGCATCTGAAAGTAGAACTCGCCCGATTACAACGGTATGCGTACTTTTCCCTAGTCCGTTCTAGTTATTCGTTTCGAGCATCAGAACTGCGAAAATTTTGAGTTTCTCAAGCGTTTCTTACGTCCAAACTGCCATATCTCGCGAACGGATTGACCAATCCACAAAATTTCTGTTGCATCTGAAAGTAGAAACTCGCCCGATTACAACGGTATGCCAACCTTTCCCCTAGGCCGTTCTAGTTATTCGTTTCGAGCATCAGAACTGCGAAAATTTTGAGTTTCTCAAGCGTTTCTTACGTCCAAACTGCCATATCTCGCGAACGGATTGACCAATCACAAAATTTCTGTTGCATCTGAAAGTAGAATCTCGCCGATTACAACAGTATGCCAACCTTTCCCCTAGGCCGTTCTAGTTATTCGTTTCGGGCATCAGAACTGCGAAAATTTTGAGTTTCTCAAGCGTTTCTTACGTCCAAACTGCCATATCTCGCGAACGGATTGACCAATCCGCAAAATTTCTGTTGCATCTGAAAGTAGAAACTCGCCCGATTACAACGGTATGCGTACTTTTCCCGTAGGCCGTTCTGGTTATTCGTTTCGAGCATCAGAACTGCGAAAAATTTGAGTTGCTCAAGCGTTTCTTACCTCCAAACTGCCATATCTCTCGAACGGATAGACCAATCCGCAAACTTTCTGTTGCATCTGAAAGTAGAAACTCGCCCAATTGCAACGGTATGTGTACTTTTCCCCTAGGCCGTTCTGGTTATTCGTTTGGAGCATCAGAACTGCGAAAATTTTGAGTTTCTCAAGCGTTTCTTACCTCCAAACTGCCATATCTCGCGAACGGATTGACCAATCCGCAAAATTTCTGTTGCATCTGAAAGTAGAAACTCGCCCGGTTACAACAGTATGCGTACTTTTCACCTAGGCCGTTCTAGTTATTCGTTTCGAGCATCAGAACTGCGAAAATTTTTAGTTTCTCAAGCGTTTCTTACGTCCAAGCTGCCATATCTCGGGAACGGATTGACCAATCCACAAAATTTCTGCTGCATCTGAAAGTAGAAACTCGCCCGATTACAACGGTATGCCAACCTTTCCCCTAGGCCGTTCTAGTTATTCGTTTCGAGCATCAGAACTGCGAAATTTTGAGTTTCTCAAGCGTTTCTTACGTCCAAACTGCCATATCTCGCGAACGGATTGACCAATCCGCAAAATTTCTGTTGCATCTGAAAGTAGAAACTCGCCCGATTACAATGGTATCCGTACTTTTCCGTAGGCCGTTCTGGTTATTCGTTTCGAAACATCAGAACTGCGAAAAACTTGAGTTGCTCAAGCGTTTCTTACGTCCAAACTGCCATATCTCGCGAACGGATTGACCAATCCGCAAAATTTCTGTTGCATCTGAAAGTAGAAACTCGCCCGATTACAACGGTATGCGTACTTTTCCCCTAGGCCGTTCTGGTTATTCGTTTCGAGCATCAGAACTGCGAAAATTTTGAGTTCTCAAGCGTTTCTTACCTCCAAACTGCCATATCTCGCGAACGGATTGACCAATCCGCAAAATTTCTGTTGCATCTGAAAGTAGAAACTCGCCCGATTACAACGGTATCCGTACTTTTCCCGTAGGCCGTTCTGGTTATTCGTTTCGAACATCAGAACTGCGAAAAACTTGAGTTGCTCAAGCGTTTCTTACCTCCAAACTGCCATATCTCGCGAACGGATTGACCAATCCGCAAAATTTCTGTTGCATCTTGAAAGTAGAAACTCGCCGATTACAACGGTATGCGTACTTTTCCCCTAGTCCGTTCTGGTTATTCGTTTCGAGCATCAGAACTGCGAAAATTTTGAGTTTCTCAAGCGTTTCTTACCTCCAAACTGCCATATCTCGCGAACGGATTGACCAATCCGCAAAATTTCTGTTGCATCTGAAAGTAGAAACTAGCCCGGTTACAACAGTATGCGTACTTTTCCCCTAGGCCGTTCTAGTTATTCGTTTCGAGCATCAGAACTGTGAAAATTTTGAGTTTCTCAACCGTTTCTTACCTCCAAACTGCCATATCTCGCGAACGGATTGACCAATCCGCAAAATTTCTGTTGCATCTGAAAGTAGAAACTCGCCCGATTACAACTGTATGCGTACTTTTCCCCTAGGCCGTTCTAGTTATTCGTTTCGAGCATCAGAACTGCGAAAATTTTTAGTTTCTCAAGCGTTTCTTACGTCCAAGCTGCCATATCTCGGGAACGGATTGACCAATCCACAAAATTTCTGCTGCATCTGAAAGTAGAAACTCGCCCGATTACAACGGTATGCCAACCTTTCCCCTAGGCCGTTCTAGTTATTCGTTTCGAGCATCAGAACTGCGAAAATTTTGAGTTTCTCAAGCGTTTCTTACGTCCAAACTGCCATATCTCGCGAACGGATTGACCAATCCACAAAATTTCTGTTGCATCTGAAAGTAGAAACTCGCCCGATTACAACGGTATGCCAACCTTTCCCCTAGGCCGTTCTAGTTATTCGTTTCGAGCATCAGAACTGCGAAAATTTTGAGTTTCTCAAGCGTTTCTTACGTCCAAACTGCCATATCTCGCGAACGGATTGACCAATCCACAAAATTTCTGTTGCATCTGAAAGTAGAATCTCGCCCGATTACAACAGTATGCCAACCTTTCCCCTAGGCCGTTCTAGTTATTCGTTTCGGGCATCAGAACTGCGAAAATTTTGAGTTTCTCAAGCGTTTCTTACGTCCAAACTGCCATATCTCGCGAACGGATTGACCAATCCGCAAAATTTCTGTTGCATCTGAAAGTAGAAACTCGCCCGATTACAACGGTATGCGTACTTTTCCCGTAGGCCGTTCTGGTTATTCGTTTCGAGCATCAGAACTGCGAAAAATTTGAGTTGCTCAAGCGTTTCTTACCTCCAAACTGCCATATCTCTCGAACGGATAGACCAATCCGCAAACTTTCTGTTGCATCTGAAAGTAGAAACTCGCCCAATTGCAACGGTATGTGTACTTTTCCCCTAGGCCGTTCTGGTTATTCGTTTGGAGCATCAGAACTGCGAAAATTTTGAGTTTCTCAAGCGTTTCTTACCTCCAAACTGCCATATCTCGCGAACGGATTGACCAATCCGCAAAATTTCTGTTGCATCTGAAAGTAGAAACTCGCCCGGTTACAACAGTATGCGTACTTTTCACCTAGGCCGTTCTAGTTATTCGTTTCGAGCATCAGAACTGCGAAAATTTTTAGTTTCTCAAGCGTTTCTTACGTCCAAGCTGCCATATCTCGGGAACGGATTGACCAATCCACAAAATTTCTGCTGCATCTGAAAGTAGAAACTCGCCCGATTACAACGGTATGCCAACCTTTCCCCTAGGCCGTTCTAGTTATTCGTTTCGAGCATCAGAACTGCGAAAATTTTGAGTTTCTCAAGCGTTTCTTACGTCCAAACTGCCATATCTCGCGAACGGATTGACCAATCCGCAAAATTTCTGTTGCATCTGAAAGTAGAAACTCGCCCGATTACAATGGTATCCGTACTTTTCCCGTAGGCCGTTCTGGTTATTCGTTTCGAACATCAGAACTGCGAAAAACTTGAGTTGCTCAAGCGTTTCTTACGTCCAAACTGCCATATCTCGCGAACGGATTGACCAATCCGCAAAATTTCTGTTGCATCTGAAAGTAGAAACTCGCCCGATTACAACGGTATGCGTACTTTTCCCCTAGGCCGTTCTGGTTATTCGTTTCGAGCATCAGAACTGCGAAAATTTTGAGTTTCTCAAGCGTTTCTTACCTCCAAACTGCCATATCTCGCGAACGGATTGACCAATCCGCAAAATTTCTGTTGCATCTGAAAGTAGAAACTCGCCCGATTACAACGGTATCCGTACTTTTCCCGTAGGCCGTTCTGGTTATTCGTTTCGAACATCAGAACTGCGAAAAACTTGAGTTGCTCAAGCGTTTCTTACCTCCAAACTGCCATATCTCGCGAACGGATTGACCAATCCGCAAAATTTCTGTTGCATCTGAAAGTAGAAACTCGCCCGATTACAACGGTATGCGTACTTTTCCCCTAGTCCGTTCTGGTTATTCGTTTCGAGCATCAGAACTGCGAAAATTTTGAGTTTCTCAAGCGTTTCTTACCTCCAAACTGCCATATCTCGCGAACGGATTGACCAATCCGCAAAATTTCTGTTGCATCTGAAAGTAGAAACTAGCCCGGTTACAACAGTATGCGTACTTTTCACCTAGGCCGTTCTAGTTATTCGTTTCGAGCATCAGAACTGCGAAAATATTTAGTTTCTCAAGCGTTTCTTACGTCCAAACAGCCATATCTCGCGAACGTATTGACCAATCCGCAAAATTTCTGTTGCGTCTGAAAGTAGAAACTCGCCCGATTACAACGGTATCCGTACTTTTCACCTAGGCCGTTCTAGTTATTCGTTTCGAGCATCAGAACTGCGAAAATATTTAGTTTCTCAAGCGTTTCTTACGTCCAAACTGCCATATCTCGCGAACGGATTGACCAATTCACAAAATTTCTGTTGCATCTGAAAGTAGAAACTCGCCCGATTACAACGGTATGCCAACCTTTCCCCTAGGCCGTTCTAGTTATTCGTTTCGAGCATCAGAACTGCGAAAAATTTGAGTTGCTCAAGCGTTTCTTACCTCCAAACTGCCATATCTCTCGAACGGATAGACCAATCCGCAAACTTTCTGTTGCATCTGAAAGTAGAAACTCGCCCAATTGCAACGGTATGTGTACTTTTCCCCTAGGCCGTTCTAGTTATTCGTTTCGAGCATCAGAACTGCGAAAATTTTTAGTTTCTCAAGCGTTTCTTACATCCAAACTGCCATATCTCGCGAACGGATTGACCAATCCGCAAAATTTCTGTTGCATCTGAAAGTAGAAACTCGCCCGATTACGACGGTATGCGTACTTTTCCCCTAGTCCGTTCTGGTTATTCGTTTCGAGCATCAGAACTGCGAAAATTTTTAGTTTCTCAAGCGTTTCTTACATCCAAACTGCCATATCTCGCGAACGGATTGACCAATCCGCAAAATTTCTGTTGCATCTGAAAGTAGAAGCTCGCCCGATTACAACGGTATGCGTACTTTTCCCCTAGGCCGTTCTAGTTATTCGTTTCGACCATCAGAACTGCGAAAATTTTTAGTTTCTCAAGCGTTTCTTACCTCCAAACTGCCATATCTCGCGAACGGATAAACCAATCCGCAAAATTTCTGTTGCATCTGAAAGTAGAAACTCGCCCGATTACAACGGTATGCGTACTTTTCCCCTAGGCCGTTCTGGTTATTCGTTTGGAGCATCAGAACTGCGAAAATTTTGAGTTTCTCAAGCGTTTCTTACCTCCAATCTGCCATATCTCGCGAACGGATTGACCAATCCGCAAAATTTCTGTTGCATCTGAAAGTAGAAACTCGCCCGATTACAACGGTATGCGTACTTTTCCCCTAGTCCGTTCTGGTTATTCGTTTCGAGCATCAGAACTGCGAAAATTTTGAGTTTCTCAAGCGTTTCTTACCTCCAAACTGCCATATCTCGCGAACGGATTGACCAATCCGCAAAATTTCTGTTGCATCTGAAAGTAGAAACTAGCCCGGTTACAACAGTATGCGTACTTTTCACCTAGGCCGTTCTAGTTATTCGTTTCGAGCATCAGAACTGCGAAAATATTTAGTTTCTCAAGCGTTTCTTACGTCCAAACTGCCATATCTCGCGAACGGATTGACCAATCCACAAAATTTCTGTTGCATCTGAAAGTAGAAACTCGCCCGATTACAACGGTATGCCAACCTTTCCCCTAGGCCGTTCTAGTTATTCGTTTCGAGCATCAGAACTGCGAAAATTTTGAGTTTCTCAAGCGTTTCTTACGTCCAAACTGCCATATCTCGCGAACGGATTGACCAATCCACAAAATTTCTGTTGCATCTGAAAGTAGAATCTCGCCCGATTACAACAGTATGCCAACCTTTCCCCTAGGCCGTTCTAGTTGTTCGTTTCGGGCATCAGAACTGCGAAAATTTTGAGTTTCTCAAGCGTTTCTTACGTCCAAACTGCCATATCTCGCGAACGGATTGACCAATCCGCAAAATTTCTGTTGCATCTGAAAGTAGAAACTCGCCCGATTACAACGGTATGCGTACTTTTCCCGTAGGCCGTTCTGGTTATTCGTTTCGAGCATCAGAACTGCGAAAAATTTGAGTTGCTCAAGCGTTTCTTACCTCCAAACTGCCATATCTCTCGAACGGATAGACCAATCCGCAAACTTTCTGTTGCATCTGAAAGTAGAAACTCGCCCAATTGCAACGGTATGTGTACTTTTCCCCTAGGCCGTTCTGGTTATTCGTTTGGAGCATCAGAACTGCGAAAATTTTGAGTTTCTCAAGCGTTTCTTACCTCCAAACTGCCATATCTCGCGAACGGATTGACCAATCCGCAAAATTTCTGTTGCATCTGAAAGTAGAAACTCGCCCGATTACAACGGTATGCGTACTTTTCCCCTAGTCCGTTCTGGTTATTCGTTTCGAGCATCAGAACTGCGAAAATTTTGAGTTTCTCAACCGTTTCTTACCTCCAAACTGCCATATCTCGCGAACGGATTGACCAATCCGCAAAATTTCTGTTGCATCTGAAAGTAGAAACTCGCCCGGTTACAACAGTATGCGTACTTTTCACCTAGGCCGTTCTAGTTATTCGTTTCGAGCATCAGAACTGCGAAAATTTTTAGTTTCTCAAGCGTTTCTTACGTCCAAGCTGCTATATCTCGGGAACGGATTGACCAATCCACAAAATTTCTGCTGCATCTGAAAGTAGAAACTCGCCCGATTACAACGGTATGCCAACCTTTCCCCTAGGCCGTTCTAGTTATTCGTTTCGAGCATCAGAACTGCGAAAATTTTGAGTTTCTCAAGCGTTTCTTACGTCCAAACTGCCATATCTCGCGAACGGATTGACCAATCCGCAAAATTTCTGTTGCATCTGAAAGTAGAAACTCGCCCGATTACAATGGTATCCGTACTTTTCCCGTAGGCCGTTCTGGTTATTCGTTTCGAACATCAGAACTGCGAAAAACTTGAGTTGCTCAAGCGTTTCTTACCTCCAAACTGCCATATCTCGCGAACGGATTGACCAATCCGCAAAATTTCTGTTGCATCTGAAAGTAGAAACTCGCCCGATTACAACGGTATGCGTACTTTTCCCCTAGGCCGTTCTGGTTATTCGTTTCGAGCATCAGAACTGCGAAAATTTTGAGTTTCTCAAGCGTTTCTTACCTCCAAACTGCCATATCTCGCGAACGGATTGACCAATCCGCAAAATTTCTGTTGCATCTGAAAGTAGAAACTCGCCCGATTACAACGGTATCCGTACTTTTCCCGTAGGCCGTTCTGTTTATTCGTTTCGAACATCAGAACTGCGAAAAACTTGAGTTGCTCAAGCGTTTCTTACCTCCAAACTGCCATATCTCGCGAACGGATTGACCAATCCGCAAAATTTCTGTTGCATCTGAAAGTAGAAACTCGCCCGATTACAACGGTATGCGTACTTTTCCCGTAGGCCGTTCTGGTTATTCGTTTCGAGCATCAGAACTGCGAAAAATTTGAGTTGCTCATGCGTTTGTTACCTCCAAACTGCCATATCTCTCGAACGGATAGACCAATCCGCAAACTTTCTGTTGCATCTGAAAGTAGAAACTCGCCGAATTGCAACGGTATGTGTACTTTTCCCCTAGGCCGTTCTGGTTATTCGTTTGGAGCATCAGAACTGCGAAAATTTTGAGTTTCTCAAGCGTTTCTTACCTCCAAACTGCCATATCTCGCGAACGGATTGACCAATCCACAAAATTTCTGTTGCATCTGAAAGTAGAATCTCGCCCGATTACAACAGTATGCCAACCTTTCCCCTAGGCAGTTCTAGTTATTCGTTTCGGGCATCAGAACTGCGAAAATTTTGAGTTTCTCAAGCGTTTCTTACGTCCAAACTGCCATATCTCGCGAACGGATTGACCAATCCGCAAAATTTCTGTTGCATCTGAAAGTAGAAACTCGCCCGATTACAACGGTATGCGTACTTTTCCCGTAGGCCGTTCTGGTTATTCGTTTCGAGCATCAGAACTGCGAAAAATTTGAGTTGCTTAAGCGTTTCTTACCTCCAAACTGCCATATCTCTCGAACGGATAGACCAATCCGCAAACTTTCTGTTGCATCTGAAAGTAGAAACTCGCCCAATTGCAACGGTATGTGTACTTTTCCCCTAGGCCGTTCTAGTTATTCGTTTCGAGCATCAGAACTGCGAAAATTTTTAGTTTCTCAAGCGTTTCTTACATCCAAACTGCCATATCTCGCGAACGGATTGACCAATCCGCAAAATTTCTGTTGCATCTGAAAGTAGAAACTCGCCCGATTACAACGGTATGCGTACTTTTCCCCTAGGCCGTTCTGGTTATTCGTTTGGAGCATCAGAACTGCGAAAATTTTGAGTTTCTCAAGCGTTTCTTACATCCAAACTGCCATATCTCGCGAACGGATTGACCAATCCGCAAAATTTCTGTTGCATCTGAAAGTAGAAACTCGCCCGATTACGACGGTATGCGTACTTTTCCCCTAGTCCGTTCTGGTTATTCGTTTCGAGCATCAGAACTGCGAAAATTTTTAGTTTCTCAAGCGTTTCTTACATCCAAACTGCCATATCTCGCGAACGGATTGACCAATCCGCAAAATTTCTGTTGCATCTGAAAGTAGAAGCTCGCCCGATTACAACGGTATGCGTACTTTTCCCCTAGGCCGTTCTAGTTATTCGTTTCGAGCATCAGAACTGCGAAAATTTTTAGTTTCTCAAGCGTTTCTTACCTCCAAACTGCCATATCTCGCGAACGGATTAACCAATCCGCAAAATTTCTGTTGCATCTGAAAGTAGAAACTCGCCCGATTACAACGGTATGCGTACTTTTCCCCTAGGCCGTTCTGGTTATTCGTTTGGAGCATCAGAACTGCGAAAATTTTGAGTTTCTCAAGCGTTTCTTACCTCCAATCTGCCATATCTCGCGAACGGATTGACCAATCCGCAAAATTTCTGTTGCATCTGAAAGTAGAAACTCGCCCGATTACAACGGTATGCGTACTTTTCCCCTAGTCCGTTCTGGTTATTCGTTTCGAGCATCAGAACTGCGAAAATTTTGAGTTTCTCAAGCGTTTCTTACATCCAAACTGCCATATCTCGCGAACGGATTGACCAATCCGCAAAATTTCTGTTGCATCTGAAAGTAGAAACTAGCCCGGTTACAACAGTATGCGTACTTTTCACCTAGGCCGTTCTAGTTATTCGTTTCGAGCATCAGAACTGCGAAAATATTTAGTTTCTCAAGCGTTTCTTACGTCCAAACTGCCATATCTCGCGAACGGATTGACCAATCCACAAAATTTCTGTTGCATCTGAAAGTAGAAACTAGCCCGGTTACAACAGTATGCGTACTTTTCACCTAGGCCGTTCTAGTTATTCGTTTCGAGCATCAGAACTGCGAAAATATTTAGTTTCTCAAGCGTTTCTTACGTCCAAACTGCCATATCTCGCGAACGGATTGACCAATCCACAAAATTTCTGTTGCATCTGAAAGTAGAAACTCGCCCGATTACAACGGTATGCCAACCTTTCCCCTAGGCCGTTCTAGTTATTCGTTTCGAGCATCAGAACTGCGAAAATTTTGAGTTTCTCAAGCGTTTCTTACGTCCAAACTGCCATATCTCGCGAACGGATTGACCAATCCGCAAAATTTCTGTTGCATCTGAAAGTAGAAACTCGCCCGATTACAATGGTATCCGTACTTTTCCCGTAGGCCGTTCTGGTTATTCGTTTCGAACATCAGAACTGCGAAAAACTTGAGTTGCTCAAGCGTTTCTTACCTCCAAACTGCCATATCTCGCGAACGGATTGACCAATCCGCAAAATTTCTGTTGCATCTGAAAGTAGAAACTCGCCCGATTACAACGGTATGCGTACTTTTCCCCTAGGCCGTTCTGGTTATTCGTTTCGAGCATCAGAACTGCGAAAATTTTGAGTTTCTCAAGCGTTTCTTACCTCCAAACTGCCATATCTCGCGAACGGATTGACCAATCCGCAAAATTTCTGTTGCATCTGAAAGTAGAAACTCGCCCGATTACAACGGTATCCGTACTTTTCCCGTAGGCCGTTCTGGTTATTCGTTTCGAACATCAGAACTGCGAAAAACTTGAGTTGCTCAAGCGTTTCTTACCTCCAAACTGCCATATCTCGCGAACGGATTGACCAATCCGCAAAATTTCTGTTGCATCTGAAAGTAGAAACTCGCCCGATTACAACGGTAGCGTACTTTTCCCCTAGGCCGTTCTGGTTATTCGTTTCGAGCATCAGAACTGCGAAAATTTTGAGTTTCTCAAGCGTTTCTTACCTCCAAACTGCCATATCTCGCGAACGGATTGACCAATCCGCAAAATTTCTGTTGCATCTGAAAGTAGAAACTCGCCCGATTACAACGGTATGCGTACTTTTCCCGTAGGCCGTTCTGGTTATTCGTTTCGAGCATCAGAACTGCGAAAAATTTGAGTTGCTCATGCGTTTCTTACCTCCAAACTGCCATATCTCTCGAACGGATAGACCAATCCGCAAACTTTCTGTTGCATCTGAAAGTAGAAACTCGCCGAATTGCAACGGTATGTGTACTTTTCCCCTAGGCCGTTCTGGTTATTCGTTTGGAGCATCAGAACTGCGAAAATTTTGAGTTTCTCAAGCGTTTCTTACCTCCAAACTGCCATATCTCGCGAACGGATTGACCAATCCGCAAAATTTCTGTTGCATCTGAAAGTAGAAACTCGCCCGATTACAACGGTATGCGTACTTTTCCCCTAGGCCGTTCTGGTTATTCGTTTCGAGCATCAGAACTGCGAAAATTTTGAGTTTCTCAAGCGTTTCTTACCTCCAAACTGCCATATCTCGCGAACGGATTGACCAATCCGCAAAATTTCTGTTGCATCTGAAAGTAGAAACTCGCCCGATTACAACGGTATGCGTACTTTTCCCCTAGTCCGTTCTGGTTATTCGTTTCGAGCATCAGAACTGCGAAAATTTTGAGTTTCTCAAGCGTTTCTTACATCCAAACTGCCATATCTCGCGAACGGATTGACCAATCCGCAAAATTTCTGTTGCATCTGAAAGTAGAAACTCGCCCGGTTACAACAGTATGCGTACTTTTCACCTAGGCCGTTCTAGTTATTCGTTTCGAGCATCAGAACTGCGAAAATTTTTAGTTTCTCAAGCGTTTCTTACGTCCAAACTGCCATATCTCGCTAACGGATTGACCAATCCACAAAATTTCTGTTGCATCTGAAAGTAGAAACTCGCCCGATTACAACGGTATGCCAACCTTTCCCCTAGGCCGTTCTAGTTATTCGTTTCGGGCATCAGAACTGCGAAAATTTTGAGTTTCTCAAGCGTTTCTTACGTCCAAACTGCCATATCTCGCGAACGGATTGACCAATCCGCAAAATTTCTGTTGCATCTGAAAGTAGAAACTCGCCCGATTACAACGGTATGCGTACTTTTCCCGTAGGCCGTTCTGGTTATTCGTTTCGAGCATCAGAACTGCGAAAAATTTGAGTTGCTCAAGCGTTTCTTACCTCCAAACTGCCATATCTCTCGAACGGATAGACCAATCCGCAAACTTTCTGTTGCATCTGAAAGTAGAAACCCGCCCAATTGCAACGGTATGTGTACTTTTCCCCTAGGCCGTTCTGGTTATTCGTTTCGAGCATCAGAACTGCGAAAATTTTGAGTTTCTCAAGCGTTTCTTACCTCCAAACTGCCATATCTCGCGAACGGATTGACCAATCCGCAAAATTTCTGTTGCATCTGAAAGTAGAAACTCGCCCGATTACAACGGTATCCGTACTTTTCCCGTAGCCCGTTCTGGTTATTCGTTTCGAACATCAGAACTGCGAAAAACTTGAGTTGCTCAAGCGTTTCTTACCTCCAAACTGCCATATCTCGCGAACGGATTGACCAATCCGCAAAATTTCTGTTGCATCTGAAAGTAGAAACTCGCCCGATTACAACGGTAGCGTACTTTTCCCCTAGGCCGTTCTGGTTATTCGTTTCGAGCATCAGAACTGCGAAAATTTTGAGTTTCTCAAGCGTTTCTTACCTCCAAACTGCCATATCTCGCGAACGGATTGACCAATCCGCAAAATTTCTGTTGCATCTGAAAGTAGAAACTCGCCCGATTACAACGGTATGCGTACTTTTCCCGTAGGCCGTTCTGGTTATTCGTTTCGAGCATCAGAACTGCGAAAAATTTGAGTTGCTCAAGCGTTTCTTACCTCCAAACTGCCATATCTCGCGAACGGATTGACCAATCCGCAAAATTTCTGTTGCATCTGAAAGTAGAAACTCGCCCGATTACAACGGTATGCGTACTTTTCCCCTAGTCCGTTCTGGTTATTCGTTTCGAGCATCAGAACTGCGAAAATTTTTAGTTTCTCAAGCGTTTCTTACATCCAAACTGCCATATCTCGCGAACGGATTGACCAATCCGCAAAATTTCTGTTGCATCTGAAAGTAGAAGCTCGCCCGATTACAACGGTATGCGTACTTTTCCCCTAGGCCGTTCTAGTTATTCGTTTCGAGCATCAGAACTGCGAAAATTTTTAGTTTCTCAAGCGTTTCTTACCTCCAAACTGCCATATCTCGCGAACGGATTAACCAATCCGCAAAATTTCTGTTGCATCTGAAAGTAGAAACTCGCCCGATTACAACGGTATGCGTACTTTTCCCCTAGGCCGTTCTGGTTATTCGTTTGGAGCATCAGAACTGCGAAAATTTTGAGTTTCTCAAGCGTTTCTTACCTCCAATCTGCCATATCTCGCGAACGGATTGACCAATCCGCAAAATTTCTGTTGCATCTGAAAGTAGAAACTCGCCCGATTACAACGGTATGCGTACTTTTCCCCTAGTCCGTTCTGGTTATTCGTTTCGAGCATCAGAACTGCGAAAATTTTGAGTTTCTCAAGCGTTTCTTACCTCCAAACTGCCATATCTCGCGAACGGATTGACCAATCCGCAAAATTTCTGTTGCATCTGAAAGTAGAAACTAGCCCGGTTACAACAGTATGCGTACTTTTCACCTAGGCCGTTCTAGTTATTCGTTTCGAGCATCAGAACTGCGAAAATATTTAGTTTCTCAAGCGTTTCTTACGTCCAAACTGCCATATCTCGCGAACGGATTGACCAATCCACAAAATTTCTGTTGCATCTGAAAGTAGAAACTAGCCCGGTTACAACAGTATGCGTACTTTTCACCTAGGCCGTTCTAGTTATTCGTTTCGAGCATCAGAACTGCGAAAATATTTAGTTTCTCAAGCGTTTCTTACGTCCAAACTGCCATATCTCGCGAACGGATTGACCAATCCACAAAATTTCTGTTGCATCTGAAAGTAGAAACTCGCCCGATTACAACGGTATGCCAACCTTTCCCCTAGGCCGTTCTAGTTATTCGTTTCGAGCATCAGAACTGCGAAAATTTTGAGTTTCTCAAGCGTTTCTTACGTCCAAACTGCCATATCTCGCGAACGGATTGACCAATCCGCAAAATTTCTGTTGCATCTGAAAGTAGAAACTCGCCCGATTACAATGGTATCCGTACTTTTCCCGTAGGCCGTTCTGGTTATTCGTTTCGAACATCAGAACTGCGAAAAACTTGAGTTGCTCAAGCGTTTCTTACCTCCAAACTGCCATATCTCGCGAACGGATTGACCAATCCGCAAAATTTCTGTTGCATCTGAAAGTAGAAACTCGCCCGATTACAACGGTATGCGTACTTTTCCCCTAGGCCGTTCTGGTTATTCGTTTCGAGCATCAGAACTGCGAAAATTTTGAGTTTCTCAAGCGTTTCTTACCTCCAAACTGCCATATCTCGCGAACGGATTGACCAATCCGCAAAATTTCTGTTGCATCTGAAAGTAGAAACTCGCCCGATTACAACGGTATCCGTACTTTTCCCGTAGGCCGTTCTGGTTATTCGTTTCGAACATCAGAACTGCGAAAAACTTGAGTTGCTCAAGCGTTTCTTACCTCCAAACTGCCATATCTCGCGAACGGATTGACCAATCCGCAAAATTTCTGTTGCATCTGAAAGTAGAAACTCGCCCGATTACAACGGTAGCGTACTTTTCCCCTAGGCCGTTCTGGTTATTCGTTTCGAGCATCAGAACTGCGAAAATTTTGAGTTTCTCAAGCGTTTCTTACCTCCAAACTGCCATATCTCGCGAACGGATTGACCAATCCGCAAAATTTCTGTTGCATCTGAAAGTAGAAACTCGCCCGATTACAACGGTATGCGTACTTTTCCCGTAGGCCGTTCTGGTTATTCGTTTCGAGCATCAGAACTGCGAAAAATTTGAGTTGCTCATGCGTTTCTTACCTCCAAACTGCCATATCTCTCGAACGGATAGACCAATCCGCAAACTTTCTGTTGCATCTGAAAGTAGAAACTCGCCGAATTGCAACGGTATGTGTACTTTTCCCCTAGGCCGTTCTGGTTATTCGTTTGGAGCATCAGAACTGCGAAAATTTTGAGTTTCTCAAGCGTTTCTTACCTCCAAACTGCCATATCTCGCGAACGGATTGACCAATCCGCAAAATTTCTGTTGCATCTGAAAGTAGAAACTCGCCCGATTACAACGGTATGCGTACTTTTCCCCTAGGCCGTTCTGGTTATTCGTTTCGAGCATCAGAACTGCGAAAATTTTGAGTTTCTCAAGCGTTTCTTACCTCCAAACTGCCATATCTCGCGAACGGATTGACCAATCCGCAAAATTTCTGTTGCATCTGAAAGTAGAAACTCGCCCGATTACAACGGTATGCGTACTTTTCCCCTAGTCCGTTCTGGTTATTCGTTTCGAGCATCAGAACTGCGAAAATTTTGAGTTTCTCAAGCGTTTCTTACATCCAAACTGCCATATCTCGCGAACGGATTGACCAATCCGCAAAATTTCTGTTGCATCTGAAAGTAGAAACTCGCCCGGTTACAACAGTATGCGTACTTTTCACCTAGGCCGTTCTAGTTATTCGTTTCGAGCATCAGAACTGCGAAAATTTTTAGTTTCTCAAGCGTTTCTTACGTCCAAACTGCCATATCTCGCTAACGGATTGACCAATCCACAAAATTTCTGTTGCATCTGAAAGTAGAAACTCGCCCGATTACAACGGTATGCCAACCTTTCCCCTAGGCCGTTCTAGTTATTCGTTTCGGGCATCAGAACTGCGAAAATTTTGAGTTTCTCAAGCGTTTCTTACGTCCAAACTGCCATATCTCGCGAACGGATTGACCAATCCGCAAAATTTCTGTTGCATCTGAAAGTAGAAACTCGCCCGATTACAACGGTATGCGTACTTTTCCCGTAGGCCGTTCTGGTTATTCGTTTCGAGCATCAGAACTGCGAAAAATTTGAGTTGCTCAAGCGTTTCTTACCTCCAAACTGCCATATCTCTCGAACGGATAGACCAATCCGCAAACTTTCTGTTGCATCTGAAAGTAGAAAAACGCCCAATTGCAACGGTATGTGTACTTTTCCCCTAGGCCGTTCTGGTTATTCGTTTCGAGCATCAGAACTGCGAAAATTTTGAGTTTCTCAAGCGTTTCTTACCTCCAAACTGCCATATCTCGCGAACGGATTGACCAATCCGCAAAATTTCTGTTGCATCTGAAAGTAGAAACTCGCCCGATTACAACGGTATCCGTACTTTTCCCGTAGCCCGTTCTGGTTATTCGTTTCGAACATCAGAACTGCGAAAAACTTGAGTTGCTCAAGCGTTTCTTACCTCCAAACTGCCATATCTCGCGAACGGATTGACCAATCCGCAAAATTTCTGTTGCATCTGAAAGTAGAAACTCGCCCGATTACAACGGTAGCGTACTTTTCCCCTAGGCCGTTCTGGTTATTCGTTTCGAGCATCAGAACTGCGAAAATTTTGAGTTTCTCAAGCGTTTCTTACCTCCAAACTGCCATATCTCGCGAACGGATTGACCAATCCGCAAAATTTCTGTTGCATCTGAAAGTAGAAACTCGCCCGATTACAACGGTATGCGTACTTTTCCCGTAGGCCGTTCTGGTTATTCGTTTCGAGCATCAGAACTGCGAAAAATTTGAGTTGCTCAAGTGTTTCTTACGTCCAAACTGCCATATCTCTCGAACGGATAGACCAATCCGCAAACTTTCTGTTGCATCTGAAAGTAGAAACTCGCCCAATTGCAACGGTATGTGTACTTTTCCCCTAGGCCGTTCTGGTTATTCGTTTGGAGCATCAGAACTGCGAAAATTTTGAGTTTCTCAAGCGTTTCTTACCTCCAAACTGCCATATCTCGCGAACGGATTGACCAATCCGCAAAATTTCTGTTGCATCTGAAAGTAGAAACTCGCCCGATTACAACGGTATGCGTACTTTTCCCCTAGTCCGTTCTGGTTATTCGTTTCGAGCATCAGAACTGCGAAAATTTTGAGTTTCTCAAGCGTTTCTTACCTCCAAACTGCCATATCTCGCGAACGGATTGACCAATCCGCAAAATTTCTGTTGCATCTGAAAGTAGAAACTCGCCCGGTTACAACAGTATGCGTACTTTTCACCTAGGCCGTTCTAGTTATTCGTTTCGAGCATCAGAACTGCGAAAATTTTTAGTTTCTCAAGCGTTTCTTACGTCCAAACTGCCATATCTCGCGAACGGATTGACCAATCCACAAAATTTCTGTTGCATCTGAAAGTAGAAACTCGCCCGATTACAACGGTATGCCAACCTTTCCCCTAGGCCGTTCTAGTTATTCGTTTCGGGCATCAGAACTGCGAAAATTTTTAGTTTCTCAAGCGTTTCTTACGTCCAAACTGCCATATCTCGCTAACGGATTGACCAATCCACAAAATTTCTGTTGCATCTGAAAGTAGAAACTCGCCCGATTACAACGGTATGCCAACCTTTCCCCTAGGCCGTTCTAGTTATTCGTTTCGGGCATCAGAACTGCGAAAATTTTGAGTTTCTCAAGCGTTTCTTACCTCCAAACTGCCATATCTCGCGAACGGATTGACCAATCCGCAAAATTTCTGTTGCATCTGAAAGTAGAAACTCGCCCGGTTACAACAGTATGCGTACTTTTCCCCTAGTCCGTTCTGGTTATTCGTTTCGAGCATCAGAACTGCGAAAATTTTGAGTTTCTCAAGCGTTTCTTACATCCAAACTGCCATATCTCGCGAACGGATTGACCAATCCGCAAAATTTCTGTTGCATCTGAAAGTAGAAACTCGCCCGGTTACAACAGTATGCGTACTTTTCACCTAGGCCGTTCTAGTTATTCGTTTCGAGCATCAGAACTGCGAAAATTTTGAGTTTCTCAAGCGTTTCTTACCTCCAAACTGCCATATCTCGCGAACGGATTGACCAATCCGCAAAATTTCTGTTGCATCTGAAAGTAGAAACTAGCCCGGTTACAACAGTATGCGTACTTTTCACCTAGGCCGTTCTAGTTATTCGTTTCGAGCATCAGAACTGCGAAAATATTTAGTTTCTCAAGCGTTTCTTACGTCCAAACTGCCATATCTCGCGAACGGATTGACCAATCCACAAAATTTCTGTTGCATCTGAAAGTAGAAACTAGCCCGGTTACAACAGTATGCGTACTTTTCACCTAGGCCGTTCTAGTTATTCGTTTCGAGCATCAGAACTGCGAAAATATTTAGTTTCTCAAGCGTTTCTTACGTCCAAACTGCCATATCTCGCGAACGGATTGACCAATCCACAAAATTTCTGTTGCATCTGAAAGTAGAAACTCGCCCGATTACAACGGTATGCCAACCTTTCCCCTAGGCCGTTCTAGTTATTCGTTTCGAGCATCAGAACTGCGAAAATTTTGAGTTTCTCAAGCGTTTCTTACGTCCAAACTGCCATATCTCGCGAACGGATTGACCAATCCGCAAAATTTCTGTTGCATCTGAAAGTAGAAACTCGCCCGATTACAATGGTATCCGTACTTTTCCCGTAGGCCGTTCTGGTTATTCGTTTCGAACATCAGAACTGCGAAAAACTTGAGTTGCTCAAGCGTTTCTTACCTCCAAACTGCCATATCTCGCGAACGGATTGACCAATCCGCAAAATTTCTGTTGCATCTGAAAGTAGAAACTCGCCCGATTACAACGGTATGCGTACTTTTCCCCTAGGCCGTTCTGGTTATTCGTTTCGAGCATCAGAACTGCGAAAATTTTGAGTTTCTCAAGCGTTTCTTACCTCCAAACTGCCATATCTCGCGAACGGATTGACCAATCCGCAAAATTTCTGTTGCATCTGAAAGTAGAAACTCGCCCGATTACAACGGTATCCGTACTTTTCCCGTAGGCCGTTCTGGTTATTCGTTTCGAACATCAGAACTGCGAAAAACTTGAGTTGCTCAAGCGTTTCTTACCTCCAAACTGCCATATCTCGCGAACGGATTGACCAATCCGCAAAATTTCTGTTGCATCTGAAAGTAGAAACTCGCCCGATTACAACGGTAGCGTACTTTTCCCCTAGGCCGTTCTGGTTATTCGTTTCGAGCATCAGAACTGCGAAAATTTTGAGTTTCTCAAGCGTTTCTTACCTCCAAACTGCCATATCTCGCGAACGGATTGACCAATCCGCAAAATTTCTGTTGCATCTGAAAGTAGAAACTCGCCCGATTACAACGGTATGCGTACTTTTCCCGTAGGCCGTTCTGGTTATTCGTTTCGAGCATCAGAACTGCGAAAAATTTGAGTTGCTCATGCGTTTCTTACCTCCAAACTGCCATATCTCTCGAACGGATAGACCAATCCGCAAACTTTCTGTTGCATCTGAAAGTAGAAACTCGCCGAATTGCAACGGTATGTGTACTTTTCCCCTAGGCCGTTCTGGTTATTCGTTTGGAGCATCAGAACTGCGAAAATTTTGAGTTTCTCAAGCGTTTCTTACCTCCAAACTGCCATATCTCGCGAACGGATTGACCAATCCGCAAAATTTCTGTTGCATCTGAAAGTAGAAACTCGCCCGATTACAACGGTATGCGTACTTTTCCCCTAGGCCGTTCTGGTTATTCGTTTCGAGCATCAGAACTGCGAAAATTTTGAGTTTCTCAAGCGTTTCTTACCTCCAAACTGCCATATCTCGCGAACGGATTGACCAATCCGCAAAATTTCTGTTGCATCTGAAAGTAGAAACTCGCCCGATTACAACGGTATGCGTACTTTTCCCCTAGTCCGTTCTGGTTATTCGTTTCGAGCATCAGAACTGCGAAAATTTTGAGTTTCTCAAGCGTTTCTTACATCCAAACTGCCATATCTCGCGAACGGATTGACCAATCCGCAAAATTTCTGTTGCATCTGAAAGTAGAAACTCGCCCGGTTACAACAGTATGCGTACTTTTCACCTAGGCCGTTCTAGTTATTCGTTTCGAGCATCAGAACTGCGAAAATTTTTAGTTTCTCAAGCGTTTCTTACGTCCAAACTGCCATATCTCGCTAACGGATTGACCAATCCACAAAATTTCTGTTGCATCTGAAAGTAGAAACTCGCCCGATTACAACGGTATGCCAACCTTTCCCCTAGGCCGTTCTAGTTATTCGTTTCGGGCATCAGAACTGCGAAAATTTTGAGTTTCTCAAGCGTTTCTTACGTCCAAACTGCCATATCTCGCGAACGGATTGACCAATCCGCAAAATTTCTGTTGCATCTGAAAGTAGAAACTCGCCCGATTACAACGGTATGCGTACTTTTCCCGTAGGCCGTTCTGGTTATTCGTTTCGAGCATCAGAACTGCGAAAAATTTGAGTTGCTCAAGCGTTTCTTACCTCCAAACTGCCATATCTCTCGAACGGATAGACCAATCCGCAAACTTTCTGTTGCATCTGAAAGTAGAAAAACGCCCAATTGCAACGGTATGTGTACTTTTCCCCTAGGCCGTTCTGGTTATTCGTTTCGAGCATCAGAACTGCGAAAATTTTGAGTTTCTCAAGCGTTTCTTACCTCCAAACTGCCATATCTCGCGAACGGATTGACCAATCCGCAAAATTTCTGTTGCATCTGAAAGTAGAAACTCGCCCGATTACAACGGTATCCGTACTTTTCCCGTAGCCCGTTCTGGTTATTCGTTTCGAACATCAGAACTGCGAAAAACTTGAGTTGCTCAAGCGTTTCTTACCTCCAAACTGCCATATCTCGCGAACGGATTGACCAATCCGCAAAATTTCTGTTGCATCTGAAAGTAGAAACTCGCCCGATTACAACGGTAGCGTACTTTTCCCCTAGGCCGTTCTGGTTATTCGTTTCGAGCATCAGAACTGCGAAAATTTTGAGTTTCTCAAGCGTTTCTTACCTCCAAACTGCCATATCTCGCGAACGGATTGACCAATCCGCAAAATTTCTGTTGCATCTGAAAGTAGAAACTCGCCCGATTACAACGGTATGCGTACTTTTCCCGTAGGCCGTTCTGGTTATTCGTTTCGAGCATCAGAACTGCGAAAAATTTGAGTTGCTCAAGCGTTTCTTACGTCCAAACTGCCATATCTCTCGAACGGATAGACCAATCCGCAAACTTTCTGTTGCATCTGAAAGTAGAAACTCGCCCAATTGCAACGGTATGTGTACTTTTCCCCTAGGCCGTTCTGGTTATTCGTTTGGAGCATCAGAACTGCGAAAATTTTGAGTTTCTCAAGCGTTTCTTACCTCCAAACTGCCATATCTCGCGAACGGATTGACCAATCCGCAAAATTTCTGTTGCATCTGAAAGTAGAAACTCGCC
This sequence comes from Ptiloglossa arizonensis, assembly GCF_051014685.1. Classification (NCBI taxonomy): domain Eukaryota; kingdom Metazoa; phylum Arthropoda; class Insecta; order Hymenoptera; family Colletidae; genus Ptiloglossa; species Ptiloglossa arizonensis. The sequence goes on from NW_027478522.1 coordinate 282,384, forward strand.
CGATTACAACGGTATGCGTACTTTTCCCCTAGTCCGTTCTGGTTATTCGTTTCGAGCATCAGAACTGCGAAAATTTTGAGTTTCTCAAGCGTTTCTTACCTCCAAACTGCCATATCTCGCGAACGGATTGACCAATCCGCAAAATTTCTGTTGCATCTGAAAGTAGAAACTCGCCCGGTTACAACAGTATGCGTACTTTTCACCTAGGCCGTTCTAGTTATTCGTTTCGAGCATCAGAACTGCGAAAATTTTTAGTTTCTCAAGCGTTTCTTACGTCCAAACTGCCATATCTCGCGAACGGATTGACCAATCCACAAAATTTCTGTTGCATCTGAAAGTAGAAACTCGCCCGATTACAACGGTATGCCAACCTTTCCCCTAGGCCGTTCTAGTTATTCGTTTCGGGCATCAGAACTGCGAAAATTTTTAGTTTCTCAAGCGTTTCTTACGTCCAAACTGCCATATCTCGCTAACGGATTGACCAATCCACAAAATTTCTGTTGCATCTGAAAGTAGAAACTCGCCCGATTACAACGGTATGCCAACCTTTCCCCTAGGCCGTTCTAGTTATTCGTTTCGGGCATCAGAACTGCGAAAATTTTGAGTTTCTCAAGCGTTTCTTACCTCCAAACTGCCATATCTCGCGAACGGATTGACCAATCCGCAAAATTTCTGTTGCATCTGAAAGTAGAAACTCGCCCGGTTACAACAGTATGCGTACTTTTCCCCTAGTCCGTTCTGGTTATTCGTTTCGAGCATCAGAACTGCGAAAATTTTGAGTTTCTCAAGCGTTTCTTACATCCAAACTGCCATATCTCGCGAACGGATTGACCAATCCGCAAAATTTCTGTTGCATCTGAAAGTAGAAACTCGCCCGGTTACAACAGTATGCGTACTTTTCACCTAGGCCGTTCTAGTTATTCGTTTCGAGCATCAGAACTGCGAAAATTTTTAGTTTCTCAAGCGTTTCTTACGTCCAAACTGCCATATCTCGCTAACGGATTGACCAATCCACAAAATTTCTGTTGCATCTGAAAGTAGAAACTCGCCCGATTACAACGGTATGCCAACCTTTCCCCTAGGCCGTTCTAGTTATTCGTTTCGGGCATCAGAACTGCGAAAATTTTGAGTTTCTCAAGCGTTTCTTACGTCCAAACTGCCATATCTCGCGAACGGATTGACCAATCCGCAAAATTTCTGTTGCATCTGAAAGTAGAAACTCGCCCGATTACAACGGTATGCGTACTTTTCCCGTAGGCCGTTCTGGTTATTCGTTTCGAGCATCAGAACTGCGAAAAATTTGAGTTGCTCAAGCGTTTCTTACCTCCAAACTGCCATATCTCTCGAACGGATAGACCAATCCGCAAACTTTCTGTTGCATCTGAAAGTAGAAACCCGCCCAATTGCAACGGTATGTGTACTTTTCCCCTAGGCCGTTCTGGTTATTCGTTTCGAGCATCAGAACTGCGAAAATTTTGAGTTTCTCAAGCGTTTCTTACCTCCAAACTGCCATATCTCGCGAACGGATTGACCAATCCGCAAAATTTCTGTTGCATCTGAAAGTAGAAACTCGCCCGATTACAACGGTATCCGTACTTTTCCCGTAGCCCGTTCTGGTTATTCGTTTCGAACATCAGAACTGCGAAAAACTTGAGTTGCTCAAGCGTTTCTTACCTCCAAACTGCCATATCTCGCGAACGGATTGACCAATCCGCAAAATTTCTGTTGCATCTGAAAGTAGAAACTCGCCCGATTACAACGGTAGCGTACTTTTCCCCTAGGCCGTTCTGGTTATTCGTTTCGAGCATCAGAACTGCGAAAATTTTGAGTTTCTCAAGCGTTTCTTACCTCCAAACTGCCATATCTCGCGAACGGATTGACCAATCCGCAAAATTTCTGTTGCATCTGAAAGTAGAAACTCGCCCGATTACAACGGTATGCGTACTTTTCCCGTAGGCCGTTCTGGTTATTCGTTTCGAGCATCAGAACTGCGAAAAATTTGAGTTGCTCAAGCGTTTCTTACGTCCAAACTGCCATATCTCTCGAACGGATAGACCAATCCGCAAACTTTCTGTTGCATCTGAAAGTAGAAACTCGCCCAATTGCAACGGTATGTGTACTTTTCCCCTAGGCCGTTCTGGTTATTCGTTTGGAGCATCAGAACTGCGAAAATTTTGAGTTTCTCAAGCGTTTCTTACCTCCAAACTGCCATATCTCGCGAACGGATTGACCAATCCGCAAAATTTCTGTTGCATCTGAAAGTAGAAACTCGCCCGATTACAACGGTATGCGTACTTTTCCCCTAGGCCGTTCTGGTTATTCGTTTCGAGCATCAGAACTGCGAAAATTTTGAGTTTCTCAAGCGTTTCTTACCTCCAAACTGCCATATCTCGCGAACGGATTGACCAATCCGCAAAATTTCTGTTGCATCTGAAAGTAGAAACTCGCCCGATTACAACGGTATGCGTACTTTTCCCCTAGTCCGTTCTGGTTATTCGTTTCGAGCATCAGAACTGCGAAAATTTTGAGTTTCTCAAGCGTTTCTTACCTCCAAACTGCCATATCTCGCGAACGGATTGACCAATCCGCAAAATTTCTGTTGCATCTGAAAGTAGAAACTCGCCCGGTTACAACAGTATGCGTACTTTTCACCTAGGCCGTTCTAGTTATTCGTTTCGAGCATCAGAACTGCGAAAATTTTTAGTTTCTCAAGCGTTTCTTACGTCCAAACTGCCATATCTCGCGAACGGATTGACCAATCCACAAAATTTCTGTTGCATCTGAAAGTAGAAACTCGCCCGATTACAACGGTATGCCAACCTTTCCCCTAGGCCGTTCTAGTTATTCGTTTCGGGCATCAGAACTGCGAAAATTTTGAGTTTCTCAAGCGTTTCTTACGTCCAAACTGCCATATCTCGCGATCGGATTGACCAATCCGCAAAATTTCTGTTGCATCTGAAAGTAGAAACTCGCCCGATTACAACGGTATGCGTACTTTTCCCGTAGGCCGTTCTGGTTATTCGTTTCGAGCATCAGAACTGCGAAAAATTTGAGTTGCTCAAGCGTTTCTTACCTCCAAACTGCCATATCTCTCGAACGGATAGACCAATCCGCAAACTTTCTGTTGCATCTGAAAGTAGAAACTCGCCCAATTGCAACGGTATGTGTACTTTTCCCCTAGGCCGTTCTGGTTATTCGTTTGGAGCATCGGAACTGCGAAAATTTTGAGTTTCTCAAGCGTTTCTTTCCTCCAAACTGCCATATCTCGCGAACGGATTGACCAATCCGCAAAATTTCTGTTGCATCTGAAAGTAGAAACTCGCCCGATTACAACGGTATGCGTACTTTTCCCCTAGGCCGTTCTGGTTATTCGTTTCGAGCATCAGAACTGCGAAAATTTTGAGTTTCTCAAGCGTTTCTTACCTCCAAACTGCCATATCTCGCGAACGGATTGACCAATCCGCAAAATTTCTGTTGCATCTGAAAGTAGAAACTCGCCCGATTACAACGGTATGCCAACCTTTCCCCTAGGCCGTTCTAGTTATTCGTTTCGAGCATCAGAACTGCGAAAATTTTGAGTTTCTCAAGCGTTTCTTACCTCCAAACTGCAATATCTCGCGAACGGATTGACCAATCCACAAAATTTCTGTTGCATCTGAAAGTATACACACGCCCAATTGCAACGGTATGTGTACTTTTCCCCTAGGCCGTTCTAGTTATGCTTGTCGAGCATCAGAACTGCGAAAATTTTGAGTTTCTCAAGCGTTTCCTATATCCAGACTGCCATATCTCGCGAACGGATAGACAAATCCGCAAAATTTCTGTTGCATCTGAAAGTTGAAACACGCCCAATTGCAACGGTATGTGTACTTTTCCCCTAGGCCGTTCTGGTTATTCGTTTGGAGCATCAGAACTGCGAAAATTTTGAGTTTCTCAAGCGTTTCTTTCCTCCAAACTGCCATATCTCGCGAACGGATTGACCAATCCGCAAAATTTCTGTTGCATCTGAAAGTAGAAACTCGCCCGATTACAACGGTATGCGTACTTTTCCCCTAGGCCGTTCTGGTTATTCGTTTCGAGCATCAGAACTGCGAAAATTTTGAGTTTCTCAAGCGTTTCTTACCTCCAAACTGCCATATCTCGCGAACGGTTTGACCAATCCGCAAAATTTCTGTTGCATCTGAAAGTAGAAACTCGCCCGATTACAACGGTATGTGTACTTTTCCCCTAGGCCGTTCTAGTTATGCTTGTCGAGCATCAGAACTGCGAAAATTTTGAGTTTCTCAAGCGTTTCCTATATCCAGACTGCCATATCTCGCGAACGGATAGACAAATCCGCAAAATTTCTGTTGCATCTGAAAGTTGAAACACGCCCGATTACAACGGTATGAGTACTTTTCCCCTAGGCCGTTCTAGTTATTCGTTTCGAGCATCAGAACTGCGAAAATTTTTAGTTTCTCAAGCGTTTCTTACATCCAAACTGCCATATCTCGCGAACGGATTGACCAATCCGCAAAATTTCTGTTGCATCTGAAAGTAGAAACTCGCCCGATTACAACGGTATGCGTACTTTCCCCCTAGGCCGTTCTGGTTATTCGTTTGGAGCATCAGAACTGCGAAAATTTTGAGTTTCTCAAGCGTTTCTTACATCCAAACTGCCATATCTCGCGAACGGATTGACCAATCCGCAAAATTTCTGTTGCATCTGAAAGTAGAAACTCGCCCGATTACAACGGTATGCGTACTTTTCCCCTAGTCCGTTCTGGTTATTCGTTTCGAGCATCAGAACTGCGAAAATTTTGAGTTTCTCAAGCGTTTCTTACCTCCAAACTGCCATATCTCGCGAACGGATTGACCAATCCGCAAAATTTTTGTTGCATCTGAAAGTAGAAACTCGCCCGGTTACAACAGTATGCGTACTTTTCACCTAGGCCGTTCTAGTTATTCGTTTCGAGCATCAGAACTGCGAAAATTTTTAGTTTCTCAAGCGTTTCTTACGTCCAAACTGCCATATCTCGCGAACGGATTGACCAATCCACAAAATTTCTGTTGCATCTGAAAGTAGAAACTCGCCCGATTACAACGGTATGCCAACCTTTCCCCTAGGCCGTTCTAGTTATTCGTTTCGAGCATCAGAACTGCGAAAATTTTGAGTTTCTCAAGCGTTTCTTACGTCCAAACTGCCATATCTCGCGAACGGATTGACCAATCCGCAAAATTTCTGTTGCATCTGAAAGTAGAAACTCGCCCGATTACAACGGTATGCGTACTTTTCCCGTAGGCCGTTCTGGTTATTCGTTTCGAGCATCAGAACTGCGAAAAATTTGAGTTGCTCAAGCGTTTCTTACCTCCAAACTGCCATATCTCTCGAACGGATAGACCAATCCGCAAACTTTCTGTTGCATCTGAAAGTAGAAACTCGCCCAATTGCAACGGTATGTGTACTTTTCCCCTAGGCCGTTCTGGTTATTCGTTTGGAGCATCGGAACTGCGAAAATTTTGAGTTTCTCAAGCGTTTCTTTCCTCCAAACTGCCATATCTCGCGAACGGATTGACCAATCCGCAAAATTTCTGTTGCATCTGAAAGTAGAAACTCGCCCGATTACAACGGTATGCGTACTTTTCCCCTAGGCCGTTCTGGTTATTCGTTTCGAGCATCAGAACTGCGAAAATTTTGAGTTTCTCAAGCGTTTCTTACCTCCAAACTGCCATATCTCGCGAACGGTTTGACCAATCCGCAAAATTTCTGTTGCATCTGAAAGTAGAAACTCGCCCGATTACAACGGTATGCCAACCTTTCCCCTAGGCCGTTCTAGTTATTCGTTTCGAGCATCAGAACTGCGAAAATTTTGAGTTTCTCAAGCGTTTCTTACCTCCAAACTGCCATATCTCGCGAACGGATTGACCAATCCACAAAATTTCTGTTGCATCTGAAAGTATACACACGCCCAATTGCTACGGTATGTGTACTTTTCCCCTAGGCCGTTCTAGTTATGCTTGTCGAGCATCAGAACTGCGAAAATTTTGAGTTTCTCAAGCGTTTCCTATATCCAGACTGCCATATCTCGCGAACGGATAGACAAATCCGCAAAATTTCTGTTGCATCTGAAAGTTGAAACACGCCCGATTACAACGGTATGAGTACTTTTCCCCTAGGCCGTTCTAGTTATTCGTTTCGAGCATCAGAACTGCGAAAATTTTTAGTTTCTCAAGCGTTTCTTACATCCAAACTGCCATATCTCGCGAACGGATTGACCAATCCGCAAAATTTCTGTTGCATCTGAAAGTAGAAACTCGCCCGATTACAACGGTATGCGTACTTTTCCCCTAGGCCGTTCTGGTTATTCGTTTGGAGCATCAGAACTGCGAAAATTTTGAGTTTCTCAAGCGTTTCTTACATCCAAACTGCCATATCTCGCGAACGGATTGACCAATCCGCAAAATTTCTGTTGCATCTGAAAGTAGAAACTCGCCCGATTACAACGGTATGCGTACTTTTCCCCTAGTCCGTTCTGGTTATTCGTTTCGAGCATCAGAACTGCGAAAATTTTGAGTTTCTCAAGCGTTTCTTACCTCCAAACTGCCATATCTCGCGAACGGATTGACCAATCCGCAAAATTTTTGTTGCATCTGAAAGTAGAAACTCGCCCGGTTACAACAGTATGCGTACTTTTCACCTAGGCCGTTCTAGTTATTCGTTTCGAGCATCAGAACTGCGAAAATTTTTAGTTTCTCAAGCGTTTCTTACGTCCAAACTGCCATATCTCGCGAACGGATTGACCAATCCACAAAATTTCTGTTGCATCTGAAAGTAGAAACTCGCCCGATTACAACGGTATGCCAACCTTTCCCCTAGGCCGTTCTAGTTATTCGTTTCGAGCATCAGAACTGCGAAAATTTTGAGTTTCTCAAGCGTTTCTTACGTCCAAACTGCCATATCTCGCGAACGGATTGACCAATCCACAAAATTTCTGTTGCATCTGAAAGTAGAAACTCGCCCGGTTACAACAGTATGCGTACTTTTCACCTAGGCCGTTCTAGTTATTCGTTTCGAGCATCAGAACTGCGAAAATTTTGAGTGTCTCAAGCGTTTCTTACCTCCAAACTGCCATATCTCGCGAATGGATAGCCCAATCCGCAAAATTTCTGTTGCAACTGAAAGTAGAAACTCGCCCGATTACAACGGTATGCGTACTTTTCCCCTAGGCCGTTCTGGTTATTCGTTTGGAGCATCAGAACTTCGAAAATTTTGAGTTTCTCAAGCGTTTCTTACCTCCAAACTGCCATATCTCGCGAACGGATTGACCAATCCGCAAAATTTCTGTTGCATCTGAAAGTAGAAACTCCCCCAATTGCAACGGTATGTGTACTTTTCCCCTAGGCCATTCTAGTTATTCGTTTCGAGCATCAGAGCTGCGAAAATTTTGGGTGTCTCAAGCGTTTCTTACCTCCAAACTGCCATATCTCGCGAACGGATTGACCAATCCGCAAAATTTCTGTTGCACCTGAAAGTAGAAACTCGCCCGATTACAACGGTATGCGAACCATTTCCCTAGGCCGTTCTAGTTATTCGTTTCGAGCATCAGAACTGCGAAAATTTTGAGTTTCTCAAGCGTTTCTTACCTCCAAACTGCCATATCTCTCGAACGGATAGACCAATCCGCAAAATTTCTGTTGCATATGAAAGTAGAAACTCGCCCAATTGCAACGGTATGTGTACTTTTCCCCTAGGCCATTCTAGTTATTCGTTTCGCGCATCAGAGCTGCGAAAATTTTGAGTTTCTCAAGCGTTTCTTACCTCCAAACTGCCATATCTCGCGAACGGATTGACCAATCCGCAAAATTTCTGTTGCACCTGAAAGTAGAAACTCGCCCGATTACAACGGTATGCGAACCATTCCCCTAGGCCGTTCTAGTTATTCGTTTCGAGCATCAGAACTGCGAAAATTTTGAGTTTCTCAAGCGTTTCTTACCTCCAAACTGCCATATCTCTCGAACGGATAGACCAATCCGCAAAATTTCTGTTGCATCTGAAAGTAGAAACTCGCCCAATTGCAACGGTTTGTGTACTTTTCCCGTAGGCCGTACTGGTTATTCGTTTCGAGCATCAGAACTGCGAAAATTTTGAGTTGCTCAAGCGATTCTTACCTCCAAACTGCCATATCTCTCGAACGGATAGACCAATCCGCAAAATTTCTGTTGCATATGAAAGTAGAAACTCGCCCAATTGCAACGGTATGTGTACTTTTCCCCTAGGCCATTCTAGTTATTCGTTTCGAGCATCAGAGCTGCGAAAATTTTGAGTTTCTCAAGCGTTTCTTACCTCCAAACTGCCATATCTCGCGAACGGATTGACCATTCCGCAAAATTTCTGTTGCACCTGAAAGTAGAAACTCGCCCGATTACAACGGTATGCGAACCATTCCCCTAGGCCGTTCTAGTTATTCGTTTCGAGCATCAGAACTGCGAAAATTTTGAGTTTCTCAAGCGATTCTTACCTCCAAACTGCCATATCTCTAACGGATAGACCAATCCGCAAAATTTCTGTTGCATCTGAAAGTAGAATCTCGCCCGATTACAACGGAATGCCAACCTTTCCCCTAGGCCGTTCTAGTTATTCGTTTCGAGCATCAGAACTGCGAAAATTTTGAGTTTCTCAAGCGTTTCTTACGTCCAAACTGCCATATCTCGCGAACGGATTGACCAATCCGCAAAATTTCTGTTGCATCTGAAAGTAGAAACTCGCCCGATTACAACGGTATGCGTACTTTTCCCGTAGGCCGTTCTGGTTTTTCGTTTCGAGCATCAGAACTGCGAAAAACTTGAGTTGCTCAAGCGTTTCTTACCTCCAAACTGCCATATCTCTCGAACGGATACACCAATCCGCAAACTTTCTGTTGCATCTGAAAGTAGAAACTCGCCCAATTGCAACGGTATGTGTACTTTTCCCCTAGGCCGTTCTGGTTATTCGTTTGGAGCATCAGAACTGTGAAAATTTTGAGTTTCTCAAGCGTTTCTTACCTCCAAACTGCCATATCTCGCGAACGGATTGACCAATCCGCAAAATTTCTGTTGCATCTGAAATTAGAAACTCGCCCGGTTACAACAGTATGCGTACTTTTCCCCTAGGCCGTTCTAGTTATTCGTTTCGAGCATCAGAACTGCGAAAATTTTTAGTTTCTCAAGCGTTTCTTACGTCCAAACTGCCATATCTCGCGAACGGATTGTCCAATCCGCAAAATTTCTGTTGCATCTGAAAGTAGAAACTCGCCCGGTTAAAACAGTATGCGTACTTTTCCCCTAGGCCGTTCTAGTTACTCGTTTCGAGCATCAGAACTGCGAAAATTTTTAGTTTCTCAAGCGTTTCTTACGTCCAAACTGCCATATCTCGCGAACGGATTGACCAATCCACAAAATTTCTGTTGCACCTGAAAGTAGAAACTCGCCCGATTACAACGGTATGCCAACCTTTCCCCTAGGCCGTTCTAGTTATTCGTTTCGAGCATCAGAACTGCGAAAATTTTGAGTTTCTCAAGCGTTTCTTACGTCCAAACTACCATATCTCGCGAACGGATTGACCAATCCACAAAATTTCTGTTGCATCTGAAAGTAGAATCTCGCCCGATTACAACGGTATGCCAACCTTTCCCCTAGGCCGTTCTAGTTATTCGTTTCGAGCATCAGAACAGCGAAAATTTTGAGTTTCTCAAGCGTTTCTTACGTCCAAACTGCCATATCTCGCGAACGGATTGACCAATCCGCAAAATTTCTGTTGCATCTGAAAGTAGAAACTCGCCCGATTACAACGGTTTGCGTACTTTTCCCGTAGGCCGTTCTGGTTATTCGTTTCGAGAATCAGAACTGCGAAAAATTTGAGTTGCTCAAGCGTTTCTTACCTCCAAACTGCCATATCTCTCGAACGGATAGACCAATCCGCAAAATTTCTGTTGCATCTGAAAGTAGAAACTCGCCCAATTGCAACGGTAAGTGTACTTTTCCCCTAGGCCGTTCTGGTTATTCGTTTGGAGCATCAGAACTGCGAAAATTTTGAGTTTCTCAAGCGTTTCTTACCTCCAAACTGCCATATCTCGCGAACGGATTGACCAATCCGCAAAATTTCTGTTGCATCTGAAAGTAGAAACTCGCCCGATTACAACGGTATGCGTACTTTTCCCCTAGGCCGTTCTGGTTATTCGTTTGGAGCATCAGAACTGCGAAAATTTTGAGTTTCTCAAGCGTTTCTTACCTCCAAACTGCCATATCTCGCGAACGGATTGACCAATCCGCAAAATTTCTGTTGCATCTGAAAGTAGAAACTCCCCCAATTGCAACGGTATGTGTACTTTTCCCCTAGGCGATTCTAGTTATTCGTTTCGAGCATCAGAGCTGCGAAAATTTTGGGTTTCTCAAGCGTTTCTTACCTCCAAACTGCCATATCTCGCGAACGGATTGACCAATCCGCAAAATTTCTGTTGCATCTGAAAGTAGAAACTCGCCCGATTACAACGGTTTGCGTACTTTTCCCGTAGGCCGTTCTGGTTATTCGTTTCGGTATCAGAACTGCGAAAAATTTGAGTTGCTCAAGCGTTTCTTACCTCCAAACTGCCATATCTCTCGAACGGATAGACCAATCCGCAAAATTTCTGTTGCATCTGAAAGTAGAAACTCGCCCAATTGCAACGGTAAGTGTACTTTTCCCCTAGGCCGTTCTGGTTATTCGTTTGGAGCATCAGAACTGCGAAAATTTTGAGTTTCTCAAGCGTTTCTTACCTCCAAACTGCCATATCTCGCGAACGGATTGACCAATCCGCAAAATTTCTGTTGCATCTGAAAGTAGAAACTCCCCCAATTGCAACGGTATGTGTACTTTTCCCCTAGGCGATTCTAGTTATTCGTTTCGAGCATCAGAGCTGCGAAAATTTTGGGTTTCTCAAGCGTTTCTTACCTCCAAACTGCCATATCTCGCGAACGGATTGACCAATCCGCAAAATTTCTGTTGCACCTGAAAGTAGAAACTCGCCCGATTACAACGGTATGCGAACCATTCCCCTAGGCCGTTCTAGTTATTCGTTTCGAGCATCAGAACTGCGAAAATTTTGAGTTTCTCAAGCGTTTCTTACCTCCAACCTGCCATATCTCTCGAACTGATAGACCAATCCGCAAAATTTCTGTTGCATCTGAAAGTAGAAACTCGCCCAATTGCAACGGTATGTGTACTTTTCCCCTAGGCCATTCTAGTTATTCGTTTCGAGCATCAGAACTGCGAAAATTTTTAGTTTCTCATGCGTTTCTTACCTCCAAACTGCCATATCTCGCGAACGGATTGACCAATCCGTAAAATTTCTGTTGCATCTGAAAGTAGAAGCTCGCCCGATTACAATGGTATCCATACTTTTCCCATAGGTCGTTCTAGTTATTCATTTCGAGCATCAGAACTGCGAAAATTTTGAGTTTCTCAAGCGTTTCTCACCTCCAAACTGCCATGTCTCGCGAACGGATTGACCAATCCGCAAAATTTCTGTTGCATCTGAAAGTAGAAACTCGCCCGATTACAACGGTATGCGAACATTTCCCCTAGGCCGTTCTGGTTATTCGGTTCGAGCATCAGAACTGCGAAAATTTTGAGTTGCTCAAGCGTTTCTTACCTCCAAACTGCCACATCTCGCGAACGGATTGACGAATCCGCAAAATTTCTGTTGCACCTGAAAGTAGAAACTCGCCCGATTTCAACGGTATGAGTACTTTTCCCCTAGGCCGTGCTAGTTATTCGTTTCGAGCATCAGAACTGCGAAAATTTTGAGTTTCTCAAGCGTTTCTCACCTCCAAACTGCCATGTCTCGCGAACGGATTGACCAATCCGCAAAATTTCTGTTGCATCTGAAAGTAGAAACTCGCCCGATTACAACGGTATGCGAACATTTCCCCTAGGCCGTTCTGGTTATTCGTTTCGAGCATCAGAACTGCGAAAATTTTGAGTTGCTCAAGCGTTTCTTACCTCCAAAATGCCACATCTCGCGAACGGATTGACGAATCCGCAAAATTTCTGTTGCACCTGAAAGTAGAAACTCGCCCGATTTCAACGGTATGAGTACTTTTCCCCTAGGCCGTTCTAGTTATTCGTTTCGTGCATCAGAACTGCGAAACTTTTGAGTTCCTCAAGCGTTTCTTACGTCCAAACTGACATATCTCGCGAACGGATTGACCAATCCACAAAATTTGTGTTGCATCTGAAAGTAGAAACTCGCCCGATTACAACGGTATGCCAACCTTTGCCCTAGGCCGTTCTAGTTATTCTTTTCGAGCATCAGAACTGCGAAAATTTTGAGTTTCTCAAGCGTTTCTTACCTCCAAACTGCCATATCTCTCGAACGGATAGACCAATCCGCAAAATTTCTGTTGCATCTGAAAGTAGAAACTCGCCCAATTGCAACGGTATGTGTACTTTTCCCCTAGGCCATTCTAGTTATTCGTTTTGAGAATCAGAGCTGCGAAAATTTTGAGTTTCTCAAGCGTTTCTCACCTCCAAACTGCCGTATCGCGCGAACGGATTGACCAATCCGCAAAATTTCTGTTGCATCTGAAAGTAGAAACTCGCCCGATTACTACTATATGCGTACTTTCAGCCTAGGCCGTTCTAGTTATTCGTTTCGAGCATCAGAACTGCGAAAATTTTGAGTTGCTCAAGCGTTTCTTACCTCCAAACTGCCACATCTCGCGAACGGATTGACGAATCCGCAAAATTTCTGTTGCACCTGAAAGTAGAAACTCGCCCGATTTCAACGGTATGAGTACTTTTCCCCTAGGCCGTGCTAGTTATTCGTTTCGAGCATCAGAACTGCGAAAATTTTGAGTTTCTCAAGCGTTTCTCACCTCCAAACTGCCATGTCTCGCGAACGGATTGACCAATCCGCAAAATTTCTGTTGCATCTGAAAGTAGAAACTCGCCCGATTACAACGGTATGCGAACATTTCCCCTAGGCCGTTCTGGTTATTCGTTTCGAGCATCAGAACTGCGAAAATTTTGAGTTTCTCAAGCGTTTCTCACCTCCAAACTGCCATGTCTCGCGAACGGATTGACCAATCCGCAAAATTTCTGTTGCATCTGAAAGTAGAAACTCGCCCGATTACAACGGTATGCGAACATTTCCCCTAGGCCGTTCTGGTTATTCGTTTCGAGCATCAGAACTGCGAAAATTTTGAGTTGCTCAAGCGTTTCTTACCTCCAAAATGCCACATCTCGCGAACGGATTGACGAATCCGCAAAATTTCTGTTGCACCTGAAAGTAGAAACTCGCCCGATTTCAACGGTATGAGTACTTTTCCCCTAGGCCGTTCTAGTTATTCGTTTCGTGCATCAGAACTGCGAAACTTTTGAGTTCCTCAAGCGTTTCTTACGTCCAAACTGACATATCTCGCGAACGGATTGACCAATCCACAAAATTTGTGTTGCATCTGAAAGTAGAAACTCGCCCGATTACAACGGTATGCCAACCTTTGCCCTAGGCCGTTCTAGTTATTCTTTTCGAGCATCAGAACTGCGAAAATTTTGAGTTTCTCAAGCGTTTCTTACATCCAAACTGCCATATCTCTCGAACGGATAGACCAATCCGCAAAATTTCTGTTGCATCTGAAAGTAGAAACTCGCCCAATTGCAACGGTATGTGTACTTTTCCCCTAGGCCATTCTAGTTATTCGTTTTGAGCATCAGAGCTGCGAAAATTTTGAGTTTCTCAAGCGTTTCTCACCTCCAAACTGCCGTATCGCGCGAACGGATTGACCAATCCGCAAAATTTCTGTTGCATCTGAAAGTAGAAACTCGCCCGATTACTACTATATGCGTACTTTCAGCCTAGGCCGTTCTAGTTATTCGTTTCGAGCATCAGAACTGCGAAAATTTTGAGTTGCTCAAGCGTTTCTTACCTCCAAACTGCCACATCTCGCGAACGGATTGACGAATCCGCAAAATTTCTGTTGCACCTGAAAGTAGAAACTCGCCCGATTTCAACGGTATGAGTACTTTTCCCCTAGGCCGTGCTAGTTATTCGTTTCGAGCATCAGAACTGCGAAAATTTTGAGTTTCTCAAGCGTTTCTCACCTCCAAACTGCCATGTCTCGCGAACGGATTGACCAATCAGCAAAATTTCTGTTGCATCTGAAAGTAGAAACTCGCCCGATTACAACGGTATGCGAACATTTCCCCTAGGCCGTTCTGGTTATTCGTTTCGAGCATCAGAACTGCGAAAATTTTGAGTTTCTCAAGCGTTTCTTACATCCAAACTGCCATATCTCTCGAACGGATAGACCAATCCGCAAAATTTCTGTTGCATCTGAAAGTAGAAACTCGCCCAATTGCAACGGTATGTGTACTTTTCCCCTAGGCCATTCTAGTTATTCGTTTTGAGCATCAGAGCTGCGAAAATTTTGAGTTTCTCAAGCGTTTCTCACCTCCAAACTGCCGTATCGCGCGAACGGATTGACCAATCCGCAAAATTTCTGTTGCATCTGAAAGTAGAAACTCGCCCGATTACTACTATATGCGTACTTTCAGCCTAGGCCGTTCTAGTTATTCGTTTCGAGCATCAGAACTGCGAAAATTTTGAGTTGCTCAAGCGTTTCTTACCTCCAAACTGCCACATCTCGCGAACGGATTGACGAATCCGCAAAATTTCTGTTGCACCTGAAAGTAGAAACTCGCCCGATTTCAACGGTATGAGTACTTTTCCCCTAGGCCGTGCTAGTTATTCGTTTCGAGCATCAGAACTGCGAAAATTTTGAGTTTCTCAAGCGTTTCTCACCTCCAAACTGCCATGTCTCGCGAACGGATTGACCAATCAGCAAAATTTCTGTTGCATCTGAAAGTAGAAACTCGCCCGATTACAACGGTATGCGAACATTTCCCCTAGGCCGTTCTGGTTATTCGTTTCGAGCATCAGAACTGCGAAAATTTTGAGTTGCTCAAGCGTTTCTTACCTCCAAACTGCCACATCTCGCGAACGGATTGACGAATCCGCAAAATTTCTGTTGCACCTGAAAGTAGAAACTCGCCCGATTTCAACGGTATGAGTACTTTTCCCCTAGGCCGTGCTAGTTATTCGTTTCGAGCATCAGAACTGCGAAAATTTTGAGTTTCTCAAGCGTTTCTCACCTCCAAACTGCCATGTCTCGCGAACGGATTGACCAATCCGCAAAATTTCTGTTGCATCTGAAAGTAGAAACTCGCCCGATTACAACGGTATGCGAACATTTCCCCTAGGCCGTTCTGGTTATTCGTTTCGAGCATCAGAACTGCGAAAATTTTGAGTTGCTCAAGCGTTTCTTACCTCCAAAATGCCACATCTCGCGAACGGATTGACGAATCCGCAAAATTTCTGTTGCACCTGAAAGTAGAAACTCGCCCGATTTCAACGGTATGAGTACTTTTCCCCTAGGCCGTTCTAGTTATTCGTTTCGTGCATCAGAACTGCGAAACTTTTGAGTTCCTCAAGCGTTTCTTACGTCCAAACTGACATATCTCGCGAACGGATTGACCAATCCACAAAATTTGTGTTGCATCTGAAAGTAGAAACTCGCCCGATTACAACGGTATGCCAACCTTTGCCCTAGGCCGTTCTAGTTATTCTTTTCGAGCATCAGAACTGCGAAAATTTTGAGTTGCTCAAGCGTTTCTTACCTCCAAACTGCCATATCTCTCGAACGGATTGACCAAATCGCAAAATTTCTGTTGCATATGAAAGTAGAAACTCGCCCAATTGCAACGGTATGTGTACTTTTCCCCTAGGCCATTCTAGTTATTCGTTTCGAGCATCAGAGCTGCGAAAATTTTGAGTTTCTCAAGCGTTTCTTACCTCCAAACTGCCATATCTCGCGAACGGATTGACCAATCCGCAAAATTTCTGTTGCACCTGAAAGTAGAAACTCGCCCGATTACAACGGTATGCGAACCATTCCCCTAGGCCGTTCTAGTTATTCGTTTCGAGCATCAGAACTGCGAAAATTTTGAGTTTCTCAAGCGTTTCTTACCTCCAAACTGCCATATCTCTCGAACGGATAGACCAATCCGCAAAATTTCTGTTGCATCTGAAAGTAGAAACTCGCCCAATTGCAACGGTATGTGTACTTTTCCCCTAGGCCATTCTAGTTATTCGTTTTGAGCATCAGAGCTGCGAAAATTTTGAGTTTCTCAAGCGTTTCTCACCTCCAAACTGCCGTATCGCGCGAACGGATTGACCAATCCGCAAAATTTCTGTTGCATCTGAAAGTTGAAACACGCCCGATTACTACTATATGCGTACTTTCAGCCTAGGCCGTTCTAGTTATTCGTTTCGAGCATCAGAACTGCGAAAATTTTGAGTTGCTCAAGCGTTTCTTACATCCAAACTGCCACATCTCGCGAACGGATTGACGAATCCGCAAAATTTCTGTTGCACCTGAAAGTTGAAACTCGCCCGATTTCAACGGTATGAGTACTTTTCCCCTAGGCCGTGCTAGTTATTCGTTTCGAGCATCAGAACTGCGAAAATTTTGAGTTTCTCAAGCGTTTCTCACCTCCAAACTGCCATGTCTCGCGAACGGATTGACCAATCCGCAAAATTTCTGTTGCATCTGAAAGTAGAAACTCGCCCGATTACAACGGTATGCGAACATTTCCCCTAGGCCGTTCTGGTTATTCGTTTCGAGCATCAGAACTGCGAAAATTTTGAGTTGCTCAAGCGTTTCTTACCTCCAAAATGCCACATCTCGCGAACGGATTGACGAATCCGCAAAATTTCTGTTGCACCTGAAAGTAGAAACTCGCCCGATTTCGACGGTATGAGTACTTTTCCCCTAGGCCGTTCTAGTTATTCGTTTCGTGCATCAGAACTGCGAAACTTTTGAGTTCCTCAAGCGTTTCTTACGTCCAAACTGCCATGTCTCGCGAACGGATTGACCAATCCACAAAATTTGTGTTGCATCTGAAAGTAGAAACTCGCCCGATTACAACGGTATGCCAACCTTTGCCCTAGGCCGTTCTAGTTATTCGTTTCGAGCATCAGACCTGCGAAAATTTTGAGTTTCTCAAGCGTTTCTTACGTCCAAACTGCCATATCTCGCGAACGGATTGACCAATCCGCAAAATTTCTGTTGCATCTGAAAGTAGAAACTCGCCCGATTACAACGGTATGCGAACATTTCCCCTAGGCCGTTCTGGTTATTCGTTTCGAGCATCAGAACTGCGAAAATTTTGAGTTGCTCAAGCGTTTCTTACATCCAAACTGCCACATCTCGCGAACGGATTGACGAATCCGCAAAATTTCTGTTGCACCTGAAAGTAGAAACTCGCCCGATTTCAACGGTATGAGTACTTTTCCCCTAGGCCGTGCTAGTTATTCGTTTCGAGCATCAGAACTGCGAAAATTTTGAGTTTCTCAAGCGTTTCTCACCTCCAAACTGCCATGTCTCGCGAACGGATTGACCAATCCGCAAAATTTCTGTTGCATCTGAAAGTAGAAACTCGCCCGATTACAACGGTATGCGAACATTTCCCCTAGGCCGTTCTGGTTATTCGTTTCGAGCATCAGAACTGCGAAAATTTTGAGTTGCTCAAGCGTTTCTTACCTCCAAAATGCCACATCTCGCGAACGGATTGACGAATCCGCAAAATTTCTGTTGCACCTGAAAGTAGAAACTCGCCCGATTTCAACGGTATGAGTACTTTTCCCCTAGGCCGTTCTAGTTATTCGTTTCGTGCATCAGAACTGCGAAACTTTTGAGTTCCTCAAGCGTTTCTTACGTCCAAACTGACATATCTCGCGAACGGATTGACCAATCCACAAAATTTGTGTTGCATCTGAAAGTAGAAACTCGCCCGATTACAACGGTATGCCAACCTTTGCCCTAGGCCGTTCTAGTTATTCTTTTCGAGCATCAGAACTGCGAAAATTTTGAGTTTCTCAAGCGTTTCTTACCTCCAAACTGCCATATCTCTCGAACGGATAGACCAATCCGCAAAATTTCTGTTGCATCTGAAAGTAGAAACTCGCCCAATTGCAACGGTATGTGTACTTTTCCCCTAGGCCATTCTAGTTATTCGTTTTGAGCATCAGAGCTGCGAAAATTTTGAGTTTCTCAAGCGTTTCTCACCTCCAAACTGCCGTATCGCGCGAACGGATTGACCAATCCGCAAAATTTCTGTTGCATCTGAAAGTAGAAACTCGCCCGATTACTACTATATGCGTACTTTCAGCCTAGGCCGTTCTAGTTATTCGTTTCGAGCATCAGAACTGCGAAAATTTTGAGTTGCTCAAGCGTTTCTTACCTCCAAACTGCCACATCTCGCGAACGGATTGACGAATCCGCAAAATTTCTGTTGCACCTGAAAGTAGAAACTCGCCCGATTTCAACGGTATGAGTACTTTTCCCCTAGGCCGTGCTAGTTATTCGTTTCGAGCATCAGAACTGCGAAAATTTTGAGTTTCTCAAGCGTTTCTCACCTCCAAACTGCCATGTCTCGCGAACGGATTGACCAATCCGCAAAATTTCTGTTGCATCTGAAAGTAGAAACTCGCCCGATTACAACGGTATGCGAACATTTCCCCTAGGCCGTTCTGGTTATTCGTTTCGAGCATCAGAACTGCGAAAATTTTGAGTTGCTCAAGCGTTTCTTACCTCCAAACTGCCACATCTCGCGAACGGATTGACGAATCCGCAAAATTTCTGTTGCACCTGAAAGTAGAAACTCGCCCGATTTCAACGGTATGAGTACTTTTCCCCTAGGCCGTTCTAGTTATTCGTTTCGTGCATCAGAACTGCGAAACTTTTGAGTTCCTCAAGCGTTTCTTACGTCCAAACTGACATATCTCGCGAACGGATTGACCAATCCACAAAATTTGTGTTGCATCTGAAAGTAGAAACTCGCCCGATTACAACGGTATGCCAACCTTTGCCCTAGGCCGTTCTAGTTATTCTTTTCGAGCATCAGAACTGCGAAAATTTTGAGTTGCTCAAGCGTTTCTTACCTCCAAACTGCCATATCTCTCGAACGGATAGACCAAATCGCAAAATTTCTGTTGCATATGAAAGTAGAAACTCGCCCAATTGCAACGGTATGTGTACTTTTCCCCTAGGCCATTCTAGTTATTCGTTTCGAGCATCAGAGCTGCGAAAATTTTGAGTTTCTCAAGCGTTTCTTACCTCCAAACTGCCATATCTCGCGAACGGATTGACCAATCCGCAAAATTTCTGTTGCACCTGAAAGTAGAAACTCGCCCGATTACAACGGTATGCGAACCATTCCCCTAGGCCGTTCTAGTTATTCGTTTCGAGAATCAGAACTGCGAAAATTTTGAGTTTCTCAAGCGTTTCTTACTTCCAAACTGCCATATCTCTCGAACGGATAGACCAATCCGCAAAATTTCTGTTGCATCTGAAAGTAGAAACTCGCCCAATTGCAACGGTATGTGTACTTTTCCCCTAGGCCATTCTAGTTATTCGTTTTGAGCATCAGAGCTGCGAAAATTTTGAGTTTCTCAAGCGTTTCTCACCTCCAAACTGCCGTATCGCGCGAACGGATTGACCAATCCGCAAAATTTCTGTTGCATCTGAAAGTAGAAACACGCCCGATTACTACTATATGCGTACTTTCAGCCTAGGCCGTTCTAGTTATTCGTTTCGAGCATCAGAACTGCGAAAATTTTGAGTTGCTCAAGCGTTTCTTACCTCCAAACTGCCACATCTCGCGAACGGATTGACGAATCCGCAAAATTTCTGTTGCACCTGAAAGTAGAAACTCGCCCGATTTCAACGGTATGAGTACTTTTCCCCTAGGCCGTGCTAGTTATTCGTTTCGAGCATCAGAACTGCGAAAATTTTGAGTTGCTCAAGCGTTTCTTACCTCCAAAATGCCACATCTCGCGAACGGATTGACGAATCCGCAAAATTTCTGTTGCACCTGAAAGTAGAAACTCGCCCGATTTCAACGGTATGAGTACTTTTCCCCTAGGCCGTTCTAGTTATTCGTTTCGTGCATCAGAACTGCGAAACTTTTGAGTTCCTCAAGCGTTTCTTACGTCCAAACTGCCATGTCTCGCGAACGGATTGACCAATCCACAAAATTTGTGTTGCATCTGAAAGTAGAAACTCGCCCGATTACAACGGTATGCCAACCTTTGCCCTAGGCCGTTCTAGTTATTCGTTTCGAGCATCAGACCTGCGAAAATTTTGAGTTTCTCAAGCGTTTCTTACGTCCAAACTGCCATATCTCGCGAACGGATTGACCAATCCGCAAAATTTCTGTTGCATCTGAAAGTAGAAACTCGCCCGATTACAACGGTATGCGAACATTTCCCCTAGGCCGTTCTGGTTATTCGTTTCGAGCATCAGAACTGCGAAAATTTTGAGTTGCTCAAGCGTTTCTTACCTCAAAACTGCCACATCTCGCGAACGGATTGACGAATCCGCAAAATTTCTGTTGCACCTGAAAGTAGAAACTCGCCCGATTTCAACGGTATGAGTACTTCTCCCCTAGGCCGTGCTAGTTATTCGTTTCGAGCATCAGAACTGCGAAAATTTTGAGTTTCTCAAGCGTTTCTCACCTCCAAACTGCCATGTCTCGCGAACGGATTGACCAATCCCCAAAATTTCTGTTGCATCTGAAAGTAGAAACTCGCCCGATTACAACGGTATGCGAACCATTCCCCTAGGCCGTTCTAGTTATTCGTTTCGAGCATCAGAACTGCGAAAATTTTGAGTTTCTCAAGCGTTTCTTACCTCCAAACTGCCATATCTCTCGAACGGATAGACCAATCCGCAAAATTTCTGTTGCATCTGAAAGTAGAAACTCGCCCAATTGCAACGGTATGTGTACTTTTCCCCTAGGCCATTCTAGTTATTCGTTTTGAGCATCAGAGCTGCGAAAATTTTGAGTTTCTCAAGCGTTTCTCACCTCCAAACTGCCGTATCGCGCGAACGGATTGACCAATCCGCAAAATTTCTGTTGCATCTGAAAGTAGAAACACGCCCGATTACTACTATATGCGTACTTTCAGCCTAGGCCGTTCTAGTTATTCGTTTCGAGCATCAGAACTGCGAAAATTTTGAGTTGCTCAAGCGTTTCTTACCTCCAAACTGCCACATCTCGCGAACGGATTGACGAATCCGCAAAATCTCTGTTGCACCTGAAAGTAGAAACTCGCCCGATTTCAACGGTATGAGTACTTTTCCCCTAGGCCGTGCTAGTTATTCGTTTCGAGCATCAGAACTGCGAAAATTTTGAGTTTCTCAAGCGTTTCTCACCTCCAAACTGCCATGTCTCGCGAACGGATTGACCAATCCGCAAAATTTCTGTTGCATCTGAAAGTAGAAACTCGCCCGATTACAACGGTATGCGAACATTTCCCCTAGGCCGTTCTGGTTATTCGTTTCGAGCATCAGAACTGCGAAAATTTTGAGTTGCTCAAGCGTTTCTTACCTCCAAACTGCCACATCTCGCGAACGGATTGACGAATCCGCAAAATTTCTGTTGCACCTGAAAGTAGAAACTCGCCCGATTTCAACGGTATGAGTACTTTTCCCCTAGGCCGTGCTAGTTATTCGTTTCGAGCATCAGAACTGCGAAAATTTTGAGTTTCTCAAGCGTTTCTCACCTCCAAACTGCCATGTCTCGCGAACGGATTGACCAATCCGCAAAATTTCTGTTGCATCTGAAAGTAGAAACTCGCCCGATTACAACGGTATGCCAACCTTTGCCCTAGGCCGTTCTAGTTATTCGTTTCGAGCATCAGACCTGCGAAAATTTTGAGTTTCTCAAGCGTTTCTTACGTCCAAACTGCCATATCTCGCGAACGGATTGACCAATCCGCAAAATTTCTGTTGCATCTGAAAGTAGAAACTCGCCCGATTACAACGGTATGCGAACATTTCCCCTAGGCCGTTCTGGTTATTCGTTTCGAGCATCAGAACTGCGAAAATTTTGAGTTGCTCAAGCGTTTCTTACATCCAAACTGCCACATCTCGCGAACGGATTGACGAATCCGCAAAATTTCTGTTGCACCTGAAAGTAGAAACTCGCCCGATTTCAACGGTATGAGTACTTTTCCCCTAGGCCGTGCTAGTTATTCGTTTCGAGCATCAGAACTGCGAAAATTTTGAGTTTCTCAAGCGTTTCTCACCTCCAAACTGCCATGTCTCGCGAACGGATTGACCAATCCGCAAAATTTCTGTTGCATCTGAAAGTAGAAACTCGCCCGATTACAACGGTATGCGAACATTTCCCCTAGGCCGTTCTGGTTATTCGTTTCGAGCATCAGAACTGCGAAAATTTTGAGTTGCTCAAGCGTTTCTTACCTCCAAAATGCCACATCTCGCGAACGGATTGACGAATCCGCAAAATTTCTGTTGCACCTGAAAGTAGAAACTCGCCCGATTTCAACGGTATGAGTACTTTTCCCCTAGGCCGTTCTAGTTATTCGTTTCGTGCATCAGAACTGCGAAACTTTTGAGTTCCTCAAGCGTTTCTTACGTCCAAACTGACATATCTCGCGAACGGATTGACCAATCCACAAAATTTGTGTTGCATCTGAAAGTAGAAACTCGCCCGATTACAACGGTATGCCAACCTTTGCCCTAGGCCGTTCTAGTTATTCTTTTCGAGCATCAGAACTGCGAAAATTTTGAGTTTCTCAAGCGTTTCTTACCTCCAAACTGCCATATCTCTCGAACGGATAGACCAATCCGCAAAATTTCTGTTGCATCTGAAAGTAGAAACTCGCCCAATTGCAACGGTATGTGTACTTTTCCCCTAGGCCATTCTAGTTATTCGTTTTGAGCATCAGAGCTGCGAAAATTTTGAGTTTCTCAAGCGTTTCTCACCTCCAAACTGCCGTATCGCGCGAACGGATTGACCAATCCGCAAAATTTCTGTTGCATCTGAAAGTAGAAACTCGCCCGATTACTACTATATGCGTACTTTCAGCCTAGGCCGTTCTAGTTATTCGTTTCGAGCATCAGAACTGCGAAAATTTTGAGTTGCTCAAGCGTTTCTTACCTCCAAACTGCCACATCTCGCGAACGGATTGACGAATCCGCAAAATTTCTGTTGCACCTGAAAGTAGAAACTCGCCCGATTTCAACGGTATGAGTACTTTTCCCCTAGGCCGTGCTAGTTATTCGTTTCGAGCATCAGAACTGCGAAAATTTTGAGTTTCTCAAGCGTTTCTCACCTCCAAACTGCCATGTCTCGCGAACGGATTGACCAATCCGCAAAATTTCTGTTGCATCTGAAAGTAGAAACTCGCCCGATTACAACGGTATGCGAACATTTCCCCTAGGCCGTTCTGGTTATTCGTTTCGAGCATCAGAACTGCGAAAATTTTGAGTTGCTCAAGCGTTTCTTACCTCCAAACTGCCACATCTCGCGAACGGATTGACGAATCCGCAAAATTTCTGTTGCACCTGAAAGTAGAAACTCGCCCGATTTCAACGGTATGAGTACTTTTCCCCTAGGCCGTGCTAGTTATTCGTTTCGAGCATCAGAACTGCGAAAATTTTGAGTTTCTCAAGCGTTTCTCACCTCCAAACTGCCATGTCTCGCGAACGGATTGACCAATCCGCAAAATTTCTGTTGCATCTGAAAGTAGAAACTCGCCCGATTACAACGGTATGCGAACATTTCCCCTAGGCCGTTCTGGTTATTCGTTTCGAGCATCAGAACTGCGAAAATTTTGAGTTGCTCAAGCGTTTCTTACCTCCAAAATGCCACATCTCGCGAACGGATTGACGAATCCGCAAAATTTCTGTTGCACCTGAAAGTAGAAACTCGCCCGATTTCAACGGTATGAGTACTTTTCCCCTAGGCCGTTCTAGTTATTCGTTTCGTGCATCAGAACTGTGAAACTGTTGAGTTCCTCAAGCGTTTCTTACGTCCAAACTGACATATCTCGCGAACGGATTGACCAATCCACAAAATTTGTGTTGCATCTGAAAGTAGAAACTCGCCCGATTACAACGGTATGCCAACCTTTGCCCTAGGCCGTTCTAGTTATTCTTTTCGAGCATCAGAACTGCGAAAATTTTGAGTTGCTCAAGCGTTTCTTACCTCCAAACTGCCATATCTCTCGAACGGATAGACCAAATCGCAAAATTTCTGTTGCATATGAAAGTAGAAACTCGCCCAATTGCAACGGTATGTGTACTTTTCCCCTAGGCCATTCTAGTTATTCGTTTTGAGCATCAGAGCTGCGAAAATTTTGAGTTTCTCAAGCGTTTCTCACCTCCAAACTGCCGTATCGCGCGAACGGATTGACCAATCCGCAAAATTTCTGTTGCATCTGAAAGTAGAAACTCGCCCGATTACTACTATATGCGTACTTTCAGCCTAGGCCGTTCTAGTTATTCGTTTCGAGCATCAGAACTGCGAAAATTTTGAGTTGCTCAAGCGTTTCTTACCTCCAAACTGCCACATCTCGCGAACGGATTGACGAATCCGCAAAATTTCTGTTGCACCTGAAAGTAGAAACTCGCCCGATTACAACGGTATGAGTACTTTTCCCCTAGGCCGTGCTAGTTATTCGTTTCGAGCATCAGAACTGCGAAAATTTTGAGTTTCTCAAGCGTTTCTCACCTCCAAACTGCCATGTCTCGCGAACGGATTGACCAATCCGCAAAATTTCTGTTGCATCTGAAAGTAGAAACTCGCCCGATTACAACGGTATGCGAACATTTCCCCTAGGCCGTTCTGGTTATTCGTTTCGAGCATCAGAACTGCGAAAATTTTGAGTTGCTCAAGCGTTTCTTACCTCCAAAATGCCACATCTCGCGAACGGATTGACGAATCCGCAAAATTTCTGTTGCACCTGAAAGTAGAAACTCGCCCGATTTCAACGGTATGAGTACTTTTCCCCTAGGCCGTTCTAGTTATTCGTTTCGTGCATCAGAACTGCGAAACTTTTGAGTTCCTCAAGCGTTTCTTACGTCCAAACTGCCATGTCTCGCGAACGGATTGACCAATCCACAAAATTTGTGTTGCATCTGAAAGTAGAAACTCGCCCGATTACAACGGTATGCCAACCTTTGCCCTAGGCCGTTCTAGTTATTCGTTTCGAGCATCAGACCTGCGAAAATTTTGAGTTTCTCAAGCGTTTCTTACGTCCAAACTGCCATATCTCGCGAACGGATTGACCAATCCGCAAAATTTCTGTTGCATCTGAAAGTAGAAACTCGCCCGATTACAACGGTATGCGTACTTTTCCCGTAGGCCGTTCTGGTTATTCTTTTCGAGCATCAGAACTGCGAAAATTTTGATTTGCTCAAGCGTTTCTTACCTCCAAACTGCCATATCTCTCGAACGGATAGACCAAATCGCAAAATTTCTGTTGCATATGAAAGTAGAAACTCGCCCAATTGCAACGGTATGTGTACTTTTCCCCTAGGCCATTCTAGTTATTCGTTTCGAGCATCAGAGCTGCGAAAATTTTGAGTTTCTCAAGCGTTTCTTACCTCCAAACTGCCATATCTCGCGAACCGATTGACCAATCCGCAAAATTTCTGTTGCACCTGAAAGTAGAAACTCGCCCGATTACAACGGTATGCGAACCATTCCCCTAGGCCGTTCTAGTTATTCGTTTCGAGCATCAGAACTGCGAAAATTTTGAGTTTCTCAAGCGTTTCTTACCTCCAAACTGCCATATCTCTCGAACGGATAGACCAATCCGCAAAATTTCTGTTGCATCTGAAAGTAGAAACTCGCCCAATTGCAACGGTATGTGTACTTTTCCCCTAGGCCATTCTAGTTATTCGTTTTGAGCATCAGAGCTGCGAAAATTTTGAGTTTCTCAAGCGTTTCTCACATCCAAACTGCCGTATCGTGCGAACGGATTGACCAATCCGCAAAATTTCTGTTGCATCTGAAAGTAGAAACTCGCCCGATTACTACTATATGCGTACTTTCAGCCTAGGCCGTTCTAGTTATTCGTTTCGAGCATCAGAACTGCGAAAATTTTTAGTTTCTCAAGCGTTTCTTACCTCCAAACTGCCATATCTCGCGAACGGATTGACCAATCCGCAAAATTTCCGTTGCATCTGAAAGTAGAAACTCGCCCGATTACAACGGTGTGCGTACTTTTCCCGTAGGCCGTTCTGGTTATTCGTTTCGAGCATCAGAACTGCGAAAATTTTGAGTTGCTCAAGCGTTTCTTACCTCCAAACTGCCATATCTCTCGAACGGATAGACCAATCCGCAAAATTTCTGTTGCATATGAATGTAGAAACTCGACCAATTGCAACGGTATGTGTACTTTTCCCCTAGGCCATTCTAGTTATTCGTTTCGAGCATCAGAGCTGCGAAAATTTTGAGTTTCTCAAGCGTTTCTTACCTCCAAACTGCCATATCTCGCGAACGGATTGACCAATCCGCAAAATTTCTGTTGCACCTGAAAGTAGAAACTCGCCCGATTACAACGGTATGCGAACCACTCCCCTAGGCCGTTCTACTTATTCGTTTCGAGCATCAGAACTGCGAAAATTTTAAGTTTCTCAAGCGTTTCTTACCTCCAAACTGCCATATCTCTCGAACAGATAGACAAATCCGCAAAATTTCTGTTGCATCTGAAAGTAGAAACTCGCCCAATTGCAACGGTATGTGTACTTTTCCCCTAGGCCATTCTCGTTATTCGTTTCGAGCATCAGAGCTGCGAAAATTTTGAGTTTCTCAAGCGTTTCTCACCTCCAAACTGCCGTATCGCGCGAACGGATTGACCAATCCGCAAAGTTTCTGTTGCATCTGAAAGTAGAAACTCGCCCGATTACAACTGTATGCGTACTTTAACCCTAGGCCGTTCTAGTTATTCGTTTCGAGCATCAGAACTGCTAAAATTTTTAGTTTCTCAAGCGTTTCTTACCTCCAAACTGCCATATCTCGCGAACGGATTTACCAATCCGCAAAATTTCTGTTGCATCTGAAAGTAGAAACTCGCCCGATTACAACGGTATGCGTACTTTTCCCCTAGGCCGTTCTAGTTATTCGTTTCGAGCATCAGAACTGCGAAAATTTTTAGTTTCTCAAGCGTTTCTTACGTCCAAACTGCCATATCTCGCGAACGGATTGACCAATCCACAAAATTTCTGTTGCATCTGAAAGTAGAAACTCGCCCGATTACAACGGTATGTCAACCTTTCCCCTAGGCCGTTCTAGTTATTCGTTTCGAGCATCAGAACTGCGAAAATTTTGAGTTTCTCAAGCGTTTCTCACCTCCAAACTGCCATGTCTCGCGAACGGATTGACCAATCCGCAAAATTTCTGTTGCATCTGAAAGTAGAAACTCGCCCGATTACAACGGTATGCGAACATTTCCCCTAGGCCGTTCTGGTTATTCGTTTCGAGCATCAGAACTGCGAAAATTTTGAGTTGCTCAAGCGTTTCTTACCTCCAAACTGCCACATCTCGCGAACGGATTGACGAATCCGCAAAATTTCTGTTGCACCTGAAAGTAGAAACTCGCCCGATTTCAACGGTATGAGTACTTTTCCCCTAGGCCGTCCTAGTTATTCGTTTCGAGCATCAGAACTGCGAAAATTTTGAGTTTCTCAAGCGTTTCCTATATCCATACAGCCATATCTCGCGAACGGATAGACCAATCCGCAAAATTTCTGTTGCATCTGAAAGTTGAAACACGCCCGATTACAACGGTATGAGTACTTTTCCCCTAGGCCGTTCTAGTTATTCGTTTCGAGCATCAGAACTGCGAAAATTTTGAGTTTCTCAAGCGTTTCTCACCTCCAAACTGCCATATCGCGCGAAAGGATTGACCAATCCGCAAAATTTCTGTTGCATCTGAAAGTAGAAACTCGCCCGATTACAACTGTATGCGTACATTTCCCCTAGGCCGTTCTGGTTATTCGTTTCGAGCATCAGAACTGCTAAAATTTTGAGTTGCTCAAGCGTTTCTTACCTCCAAACTGCCACATCTCGCGAACGGATTGACGAATCCGCAAAATTTCTGTTGCTTCTGAAAGTAGAAACTCGCCCGATTAGAACTGTATGCGTACTTTAACCCTAGGCCGTTCTAGTTATTCGTTTCGAGCATCAGAACTGCTAAAATTTTTAGTTTCTCAAGCGTTTCTTACCTCCAAACTGCCATATCTCGCGAACGGATTTACCAATCCGCAAAATTTCTGTTGCATCTGAAAGTAGAAACTCGCCCGATTTCAACGGTATGCGTACTTTTCCCCTAGGCCGTTCTAGTTATTCGTTTCGAGCATCAGAACTGCGAAAATTTTTAGTTTCTCAAGCGTTTCTTACGTCCAAACTGCCATATCTCGCGAACGGATTGACCAATCCACAAAATTTCTGTTGCATCTGAAAGTAGAAACTCGCCCGATTACAACGGTATGTCAACCTTTCCCCTAGGCCGTTCTATTTATTCGTTTCGAGCATCAGAACTGCGAAAATTTTGAGTTTCTCAAGCGTTTCTCACCTCCAAACTGCCATGTCTCGCGAACTGATTGACCAATCCGCAAAATTTCTGTTGCATCTGAAAGTAGAAACTCGCCCGATTACAACGGTATGCGAACATTTCCCCTAGGCCGTTCTGGTTATTCGTTTCGAGCATCAGAACTGCGAAAATTTTGAGTTGCTCAAGCGTTTCTTACCTCCAAACTGCCACATCTCGCGAACGGATTGACGAATCCGCAAAATTTCTGTTGCACCTGAAAGTAGAAACTCGCCCGATTTCAACGGTATGAGTACTTTTCCCCTAGGCCGTGCTAGTTATTCGTTTCGAGCATCAGAACTGCGAAAATTTTGAGTTTCTCAAGCGTTTCTCACCTCCAAACTGCCATGTCTCGCGAACGGATTGACCAATCCGCAAAATTTCTGTTGCATCTGAAAGTTGAAACACGCCCGATTACAACGGTATGAGTACTTTTCCCCTAGGCCGTTCTAGTTATTCGTTTCGAGCATCAGAACTGTGAAAATTTTGAGTTTCTCAACCGTTTCTTACCTCCAAACTGCCATATCTCGCGAACGGATTGACCAATCCGCAAAATTTCTGTTGCATCTGAAAGTAGAAACTCGCCCGATTACAACGGTATGCGTACTTTTCCCCTAGGCCGTTCTAGTTATGCTTGTCGAGCATCAGAACTGCGAAAATTTTGAGTTTCTCAAGCGTTTCTCACCTCCAAACTGCCATGTCTCGCGAACGGATTGACCAATCCGCAAAATTTCTGTTGCATCTGAAAGTAGAAACTCGCCCGATTACAACGGTATGCGAACATTTCCCCTAGGCCGTTCTGGTTATTCGTTTCGAGCATCAGAACTGCGAAAATTTTGAGTTGCTCAAGCGTTTCTTACCTCCAAACTGCCACATCTCGCGAACGGATTGACGAATCCGCAAAATTTCTGTTGCACCTGAAAGTAGAAACTCGCCCGATTTCAACGGTATGAGTACTTTTCCCCTAGGCCGTGCTAGTTATTCGTTTCGAGCATCAGAACTGCGAAAATTTTGAGTTTCTCAAGCGTTTCTCACCTCCAAACTGCCATGTCTCGCGAACGGATTGACCAATCCGCAAAATTTCTGTTGCATCTGAAAGTAGAAACTCGCCCGATTACAACGGTATGCGAACATTTCCCCTAGGCCGTTCTGGTTATTCGTTTCGAGCATCAGAACTGCGAAAATTTTGAGTTGCTCAAGCGTTTCTTACCTCCAAACTGCCACATCTCGCGAACGGATTGACGAATCCGCAAAATTTCTGTTGCACCTGAAAGTAGAAACTCGCCCGATTTCAACGGTATGAGTACTTTTCCCCTAGGCCGTTCTAGTTATTCGTTTCGAGCATCAGAACTGCGAAAATTTTGAGTTTCTCAAGCGTTTCCTATATCCAGACTGCCATATCTCGCGAACGGATAGACCAATCCGCAAAATTTCTGTTGCATCTGAAAGTTGAAACACGCCCGATTACAACGGTATGAGTACTTTTCCCCTAGGCCGTTCTAGTTATTCGTTTCGAGCATCAGAACTGTGAAAATTTTGAGTTTCTCAACCGTTTCTTACCTCCAAACTGCCATATCTCGCGAACGGATTGACCAATCCGCAAAATTTCGGTTGCATCTGAAAGTAGAAACTCGCCCGATTACAACGGTATGCGTACTTTTCCCCTAGGCCGTTCTAGTTATGCTTGTCGAGCATCAGAACTGCGAAAATTTTGAGTTTCTCAAGCGTTTCTCACCTCCAAACTGCCATATCGCGCGAAAGGATTGACCAATCCGCAAAATTTCTGTTGCATCTGAAAGTAGAAACTCGCCCGATTACAACTGTATGCGTACTTTTCCCCTAGGCCGTTCTAGTTATTCGTTTCGAGCATTAGAACTGCGAAAATTTTTAGATTCTCAAGCGTTTCTTACCTCCAAACTGCCATATCTCGCGAACGGATAGACCAATCCGCAAAATTTCTGTTGCATCTGAAAGTAGAAACTCGCCCGATTACAACGGTATGCGAACATTTCCCCTAGGCCGTTCTGGTTATTCGTTTCGAGCATCAGAACTGCTAAAATTTTGAGTTGCTCAAGCGTTTCTTACCTCCAAACTGCCACATCTCGCGAACGGATTGACGAATCCGCAAAATTTCTGTTGCTTCTGAAAGTAGAAACTCGCCCGATTAGAACTGTATGCGTACTTTAACCCTAGGCCGTTCTAGTTATTCGTTTCGAGCATCAGAACTGCTAAAATTTTTAGTTTCTCAAGCGTTTCTTACCTCCAAACTGCCATATCTCGCGAACGGATTAACCAATCCGCAAAATTTCTGTTGCATCTGAAAGTAGAAACTCGCCCGATTTCAACGGTATGCGTACTTTTCCCCTAGGCCGTTCTAGTCATTCGTTTCGAGCATCAGAACTGCGAAAATTTTTAGTTTCTCAAGCGTTTCATACGTCCAAACTGCCATATCTCGCAAACGGATTGACCAATCCACAAAATTTCGGTTGCATCTGAAAGTAGAAACTCGCCCGATTACAACGGTATGTCAACCTTTCCCCTAGGCCGTTCTATTTATTCGTTTCGAGCATCAGAACTGCGAAAATTTTGAGTTTCTCAAGCGTTTCTCACCTCCAAACTGCCATGTCTCGGGAACGGATTGACCAATCCGCAAAATTTCTGTTGCATCTGAAAGTAGAAACTCGCCCGATTACAACGGTATGCGAACATTTCCCCTAGGCCGTTCTGGTTATTCGTTTCGAGCATCAGAACTGCGAAAATTTTGAGTTGCTCAAGCGTTTCTTACCTCCAAACTGCCACATTTCGCGAACGGATTGACGAATCCGCATTATTTCTGTTGCACCTGAAAGTAGAAACTCGCCCGATTTCAACGGTATGAGTACTTTTCCCCTAGGCCGTTCTAGTTATTCGTTTCGAGCATCAGAACTGCGAAAATTTTGAGTTTCTCAAGCGTTTCCTATATCCAGACTGCCATATCTCGCGAACGGATAGACCAATCCGCAAAATTTCTGTTGCATCTGAAAGTTGAAACACGCCCGATTACAACGGTATGAGTACTTTTCCCCTAGGCCGTTCTAGTTATTCGTTTCGAGCATCAGAACTGTGAAAATTTTGAGTTTCTCAACCGTTTCTTACCTCCAAACTGCCATATCTCGCGAACGGATTGACCAATCCGCAAAATTTCTGTTGCATCTGAAAGTAGAAACTCGCCCGATTACAACGGTATGCGTACTTTTCCCCTAGGCCGTTCTAGTTATGCTTGTCGAGCATCAGAACTGCGAAAATTTTGAGTTTCTCAAGCGTTTCTCACCTCCAAACTGCCATATCGCGCGAAAGGATTGACCAATCCGCAAAATTTCTGTTGCATCTGAAAGTAGAAACTCGCCCGATTACAACTGTATGCGTACTTTTCCCCTAGGACGTTCTAGTTATTCGTTTCGAGCATTAGAACTGCGAAAATTTTTAGTTTCTCAAGCGTTTCTTACCTCCAAACTGCCATATCTCGCGAACGGATTGACCAATCCGCAAAATTTCTGTTGCATCTGAAAGTAGAAACTCGCCCGGTTACAACAGTATGCGTACTTTTCCCCTAGGCCGTTCTAGTTATTCGTTTCGAGCATCAGAACTGCGAAAATTTTGAGTTTCTCAAGCGTTTCTCACCTCCAAACTGCCATGTCTCGCGAACGGATTGACCAATCCGCAAAATTTCTGTTGCATCTGAAAGTAGAAACTCGCCCGATTACAACGGTATGCGAACATTTCCCCTAGGCCGTTCTGGTTATTCGTTTCGAGCATCAGAACTGCTAAAATTTTGAGTTGCTCAAGCGTTTCTTACCTCCAAACTGCCACATCTCGCGAACGGATTGACGAATCCGCAAAATTTCTGTTGCACCTGAAAGTAGAAACTCGCCCGATTTCAACGGTATGAGTACTTTTCCCCTAGGCCGTTCTAGTTATTCGTTTCGAGCATCAGAACTGTGAAAATTTTGAGTTTCTCAACCGTTTCTTACCTCCAAACTGCCATATCTCGCGAACGGATTGACCAATCCGCAAAATTTCTGTTGCATCTGAAAGTAGAAACTCGCCCGATTACAACGGTATGCGTACTTTTCCCCTAGGCCGTTCTAGTTATGCTTGTCGAGCATCAGAACTGCGAAAATTTTGAGTTTCTCAAGCGTTTCTCACCTCCAAACTGCCATATCGCGCGAAAGGGATTGACCAATCCGCAAAATTTCTGTTGCATCTGAAAGTAGAAACTCGCCCGATTACAACTGTATGCGTACTTTTCCCCTAGCCGTTCTAGTTATTCGTTTCGAGCATTAGAACTGCGAAAATTTTTAGTTTCTCAAGCGTTTCTTACCTCCAAACTGCCACATCTCGCGAACGGATTGACGAATCCGCAAAATTTCTGTTGCACCTGAAAGTAGAAACTCGCCTCGATTTCAACGGTATGAGTACTTTTCCCCTAGGCCGTTCTAGTTATTCGTTTCGAGCATCAGAACTGCGAAAATTTTGAGTTTCTCAAGCGTTTCTTACGTCCAAACTGCCATATCTCGCGAACGGATTGACCACTCCGCAAAATTTCTGTTGCATCTGAAAGTAGAAACTCGCCCGATTACAACGGTATGCGTACTTTTCCCCTAGGCCGTTCTAGTTATTCGTTTCGAGCATCAGAACTGCGAAAATTTTTAGTTTCTCAAACGTTTCTTACGTCCAAACTGCCATATCTCGCGAACGGATTGACCAATCCACAAAATTTCTGTTGCATCTGAAAGTAGAGACTCGCCCGATTACAACGGTATGCCAACCTTTCCCCTAGGCCGTTCTAGTTATTCGTTTCGAGCATCAGAACTGCGAAAATTTTGAGTTTCTCAAGCGTTTCTTACCTCCAAACTGCCATATCTCGCGAACGGATTGACCAATCCGCAAAATTTCTGTTGCATCTGAAAGTAGAAACTCGCCCGATTACAACGGTATGCGTACTTTTCCCGTAGGACGTTCTGGTTATTCGTTTCGAGCATCAGAACTGCGAAAATTTTGAGTTGCTCAAGCGTTTCTTACCTCCAAACTGCCATATCTCTCGAACGGATAGACCAATCCGCAAAATTTCTGTTGCATATGAAAGTAGAAACTCGCCCAATTGCAACGGTATGTGTACTTTTCCCCTAGGCCATTCTAGTTATTCGTTTCGAGCATCAGAGCTGCGAAAATTTTGCGTTTCTCAAGCGTTTCTTACCTCCAAACTGCCATATCTCGCGAACGGATTGACCAATCCGCAAAATTTCTGTTGCATCTGAAAGTAGAAACTCGCCCGATTACAACGGCATGCGTACTTTTCCCCTAGGCCGTTCTGGTTATTCGTTTGGAGCATCAGAACTGCGAAAATTTTGAGTTTCTCAAGCGTTTCTTACCTCCAAACTGCCATATCTCGCGAACGGATTGACCAATCCGCAAAATTTCTGTTGCATCTGAAAGTAGAAACTCGCCCGATTACAACGGTATGCGTACTTTTCCCCTAGGCCGTTCTGGTTATTCGTTTGGAGCATCAGAACTGCGAAAATTTTGAGTTTTTCAAGCGTTTCTTACGTCCAAACTGCCATATCTCGCGAACGGATTGACCAATCCGTAAAATTTCTGTTGCATCTGAAAGTAGAAGCTCGCCCGATTACAATGGTATCCATACTTTTCCCATAGGTCGTTCTAGTTATTCGTTTCGAGCATCAGAACTGCGAAAATTTTGAGTTTCTCAAGCGTTTCTCACCTCCAAACTGCCATGTCTCGCGAACGGATTGACCAATCCGCAAAATTTCTGTTGCATCTGAAAGTAGAAACTCGCCCGATTACAACGGTATGCGAACATTTCCCCTAGGCCGTTCTGGTTATTCGTTTCGAGCATCAGAACTGCGAAAATTTTGAGTTGCTCAAGCGTTTCTTACCTCCAAACTGCCACATTTCGCGAACGGATTGACGAATCCGCATTATTTCTGTTGCACCTGAAAGTAGAAACTCGCCCGATTTCAACGGTATGAGTACTTTTCCCCTAGGCCGTTCTAGTTATTCGTTTCGAGCATCAGAACTGCGAAAATTTTGAGTTTCTCAAGCGTTTCCTATATCCAGACTGCCATATCTCGCGAACGGATAGACCAATCCGCAAAATTTCTGTTGCATCTGAAAGTTGAAACACGCCCGATTACAACGGTATGAGTACTTTTCCCCTAGGCCGTTCTAGTTATTCGTTTCGAGCATCAGAACTGTGAAAATTTTGAGTTTCTCAACCGTTTCTTACCTCCAAACTGCCATATCTCGCGAACGGATTGACCAATCCGCAAAATTTCTGTTGCATCTGAAAGTAGAAACTCGCCCGATTACAACGGTATGCGTACTTTTCCCCTAGGCCGTTCTAGTTATGCTTGTCGAGCATCAGAACTGCGAAAATTTTGAGTTTCTCAAGCGTTTCTCACCTCCAAACTGCCATATCGCGCGAAAGGATTGACCAATCCGCAAAATTTCTGTTGCATCTGAAAGTAGAAACTCGCCCGATTACAACTGTATGCGTACTTTTCCCCTAGGACGTTCTAGTTATTCGTTTCGAGCATTAGAACTGCGAAAATTTTTAGTTTCTCAAGCGTTTCTTACCTCCAAACTGCCATATCTCGCGAACGGATTGACCAATCCGCAAAATTTCTGTTGCATCTGAAAGTAGAAACTCGCCCGGTTACAACAGTATGCGTACTTTTCCCCTAGGCCGTTCTAGTTATTCGTTTCGAGCATCAGAACTGCGAAAATTTTGAGTTTCTCAAGCGTTTCTCACCTCCAAACTGCCATGTCTCGCGAACGGATTGACCAATCCGCAAAATTTCTGTTGCATCTGAAAGTAGAAACTCGCCCGATTACAACGGTATGCGAACATTTCCCCTAGGCCGTTCTGGTTATTCGTTTCGAGCATCAGAACTGCTAAAATTTTGAGTTGCTCAAGCGTTTCTTACCTCCAAACTGCCACATCTCGCGAACGGATTGACGAATCCGCAAAATTTCTGTTGCACCTGAAAGTAGAAACTCGCCCGATTTCAACGGTATGAGTACTTTTCCCCTAGGCCGTTCTAGTTATTCGTTTCGAGCATCAGAACTGTGAAAATTTTGAGTTTCTCAACCGTTTCTTACCTCCAAACTGCCATATCTCGCGAACGGATTGACCAATCCGCAAAATTTCTGTTGCATCTGAAAGTAGAAACTCGCCCGATTACAACGGTATGCGTACTTTTCCCCTAGGCCGTTCTAGTTATGCTTGTCGAGCATCAGAACTGCGAAAATTTTGAGTTTCTCAAGCGTTTCTCACCTCCAAACTGCCATATCGCGCGAAAGGATTGACCAATCCGCAAAATTTCTGTTGCATCTGAAAGTAGAAACTCGCCCGATTACAACTGTATGCGTACTTTTCCCCTAGGCCGTTCTAGTTATTCGTTTCGAGCATTAGAACTGCGAAAATTTTTAGTTTCTCAAGCGTTTCTTACCTCCAAACTGCCATATCTCGCGAACGGATTGACCAATCCGCAAAATTTCTGTTGCATCTGAAAGTAGAAACTCGCCCGGTTACAACAGTATGCGTACTTTTCCCCTAGGCCGTTCTAGTTATTCGTTTCGAGCATCAGAACTGCGAAAATTTTGAGTTTCTCAAGCGTTTCTCACCTCCAAACTGCCATGTCTCGCGAACGGATTGACCAATCCGCAAAATTTCTGTTGCATCTGAAAGTAGAAACTCGCCCGATTACAACGGTATGCGAACATTTCCCCTAGGCCGTTCTGGTTATTCGTTTCGAGCATCAGAACTGCTAAAATTTTGAGTTGCTCAAGCGT
This sequence comes from Ptiloglossa arizonensis, assembly GCF_051014685.1. NCBI lineage: Eukaryota > Metazoa > Arthropoda > Insecta > Hymenoptera > Colletidae > Ptiloglossa > Ptiloglossa arizonensis. The sequence goes on from NW_027478522.1 coordinate 318,698, forward strand.
TTCTTACCTCCAAACTGCCACATCTCGCGAACGGATTGACGAATCCGCAAAATTTCTGTTGCACCTGAAAGTAGAAACTCGCCCGATTTCAACGGTATGAGTACTTTTCCCCTAGGCCGTTCTAGTTATTCGTTTCGAGCATCAGAACTGCGAAAATTTTGAGTTTCTCAAGCGTTTCTTACGTCCAAACTGCCATATCTCGCGAACGGATTGACCACTCCGCAAAATTTCTGTTGCATCTGAAAGTAGAAACTCGCCCGATTACAACGGTATGCGTACTTTTCCCCTAGGCCGTTCTAGTTATTCGTTTCGAGCATCAGAACTGCGAAAATTTTTAGTTTCTCAAACGTTTCTTACGTCCAAACTGCCATATCTCGCGAACGGATTGACCAATCCACAAAATTTCTGTTGCATCTGAAAGTAGAGACTCGCCCGATTACAACGGTATGTCAACCTTTCCCCTAGGCCGTTCTAGTTATTCGTTTCGAGCATCAGAACTGCGAAAATTTTGAGTTTCTCAAGCGTTTCTCACCTCCAAACTGCCATGTCTCGCGAACGGATTGACCAATCCGCAAAATTTCTGTTGCATCTGAAAGTAGAAACTCGACCGATTACAACGGTATGCGAACATTTCCCCTAGGCCGTTCTGGTTATTCGTTTCGAGCATCAGAACTGCTAAAATTTTGAGTTGCTCAAGCGTTTCTTACCTCCAAACTGCCACATCTCGCGAACGGATTGACGAATCCGCAAAATTTCTGTTGCACCTGAAAGTAGAAACTCGCCCGATTTCAACGGTATGAGTACTTTTCCCCTAGGCCGTTCTAGTTATTCGTTTCGAGCATCAGAACTGCGAAAATTTTGAGTTTCTCAAGCGTTTCTTACGTCCAAACTGCCATATCTCGCGAACGGATTGACCAATCCACAAAATTTCTGTTGCATCTGAAAGTAGAAACTCGCCCGATTACAACGGTATGCCAACCTTTCCCCTAGGCCGTTCTAGTTATTCGTTTCGAGCATCAGAACTGCGAAAATTTTGAGTTTCTCAAGCGTTTCTTACCTCCAAACTGCCATATCTCTCGAACGGATAGACCAATCCGCAAAATTTCTGTTGCATCTGAAAGTAGAAACTCGCCCGATTACAACGGTATGCCAACCTTTCCCCTAGGCCGTTCTAGTTATTCGTTTCGAGCATCAGAACTGCGAAAATTTTGAGTTTCTCAAGCGTTTCTTACCTCCAAACTGCCATATCTCGCGAACGGATTGACCAATCCGCAAAATTTCTGTTGCATCTGAAAGTAGAAACTCGCCCGATTACAACGGTATGCGTACTTTTCCCGTAGGACGTTCTGGTTATTCGTTTCGAGCATCAGAACTGCGAAAATTTTGAGTTGCTCAAGCGTTTCTTACCTCCAAACTGCCATATCTCTCGAACGGATAGACCAATCCGCAAAATTTCTGTTGCATATGAAAGTAGAAACTCGCCCAATTGCAACGGTATGTGTACTTTTCCCCTAGGCCATTCTAGTTATTCGTTTCGAGCATCAGAGCTGCGAAAATTTTGCGTTTCTCAAGCGTTTCTTACCTCCAAACTGCCATATCTCGCGAACGGATTGACCAATCCGCAAAATTTCTGTTGCATCTGAAAGTAGAAACTCGCCCGATTACAACGGCATGCGTACTTTTCCCCTAGGCCGTTCTGGTTATTCGTTTGGAGCATCAGAACTGCGAAAATTTTGAGTTTCTCAAGCGTTTCTTACCTCCAAACTGCCATATCTCGCGAACGGATTGACCAATCCGCAAAATTTCTGTTGCATCTGAAAGTAGAAACTCGCCCGATTACAACGGTATGCGTACTTTTCCCCTAGGCCGTTCTGGTTATTCGTTTGGAGCATCAGAACTGCGAAAATTTTGAGTTTTTCAAGCGTTTCTTACGTCCAAACTGCCATATCTCGCGAACGGATTGACCAATCCGTAAAATTTCTGTTGCATCTGAAAGTAGAAGCTCGCCCGATTACAATGGTATCCATACTTTTCCCATAGGTCGTTCTAGTTATTCGTTTCGAGCATCAGAACTGCGAAAATTTTGAGTTTCTCAAGCGTTTCTCACCTCCAAACTGCCATGTCTCGCGAACGGATTGACCAATCCGCAAAATTTCTGTTGCATCTGAAAGTACAAACTCGCCCGATTACAACGGTATGCGAACATTTCCCCTAGGCCGTTCTGGTTATTCGTTTCGAGCATCAGAACTGCGAAAATTTTGGGTTTCTCAAGCGTTTCTTACCTCCAATCTGCCATATCTCGCGAACGGATTGACCAATCCGCAAAATTTCTGTTGCATCTGAAAGTAGAAACTCGCCCGGTTACAACAGTATGCGTACTTTTCCCCTAGGCCGTTCTTGTTATTCGTTTCGAGCATCAGAACTGCGAAAATTTTTAGTTTCTCAAGCGTTTCTTACGTCCAAACTGCCATATCTCGCGAACGGATTGACCAATCCACAAAATTTCTGTTGCATCTGAAAGTAGAAACTCGCCCGATTACAACGGTATGCGTACTTTTCCCCTAGGCCGTTCTGGTTATTCGTTTCGAGCATCAGAACTGCGAAAATTTTGAATTTCTCATGCGTTTCTTACCTCCAAACTGCCATATCTCGCGAACGGATTGACCAATCCGTAAAATTTCTGTTGCATCTGAAAGTAGAAGCTCGCCCGATTACAATGGTATCCATACTTTTCCCATAGGTCGTTCTAGTTATTCGTTTCGAGCATCAGAACTGCGAAAATTTTGAGTTTCTCAAGCGTTTCTCACCTCCAAACTGCCATGTCTCGCGAACGGATTGACCAATCCGCAAAATTTATGTTGCATCTGAAAGTAGAAACTCGCCCGATTACAACGGTATGCGAACATTTCCCCTAGGCCGTTCTGGATATTCGTTTCGAGCATCAGAACTGCGAAAATTTTGAGTTGCTCAAGCGATTCTTACCTCCAAACTGCCACATCTCGCGAACGGATTGACGAATCCGCAAAATTTCTGTTGCACCTGAAAGTAGAAACTCGCCCGATTACAACGGTATGCGTACTTTTCCCCTAGGCCGTTCTAGTTATTCGTTTCGAGCATCAGAACTGCGAAAATTTTGAGTTTCTCAAGCGTTTCCTATATCCAGACTGCCATATCTCGCGAACGGATAGACCAATCCGCAAAATTTCTGTTGCATCTGAAAGTTGAAACACGCCCGATTACAACGGTATGAGTACCTTTCCCCTAGGCCGTTCTAGTTATTCGTTTCTAGCATCAGAACTGCGAAAATTTTGAGTTTCTCAAGCGTTTCCTATATCCAGACTGCCATATCTCGCGAACGGATAGACCAATCCGCAAAATTTCTGTTGCATCTGAAAGTTGAAACACGCCCGATTACAACGGTATGAGTACTTTTCCCCTAGGCCGTTCTAGTTATTCGTTTCGAGCATCAGAACTGTGAAAATTTTGAGTTTCTCAACCGTTTCTTACATCCAAACTGCCATATCTCGCGAACGGATTGACCAATCCGCAAAATTTCTATTGCATCTGAAAGTAGAAACTCGCCCGATTACAACGGTATGCGTACTTTTCCCCTAGGCCGTTCTAGTTATGCTTGTCGAGCATCAGAACTGCGAAAATTTTGAGTTTCTCAAGCGTTTCTCACCTCCAAACTGCCATATCGCGCGAACGGATTGACCAATATGCAAAATTTCTGTTGCATCTGAAAGTAGAAACTCGCCCGATTACAACGGTATGCGTACTTTTCCCCTAGGCCGTTCTAGTTATGCTTGTCGAGCATCAGAACTGCGAAAATTTTGAGTTTCTCAAGCGTTTCTCACCTCCAAACTGCCATATCGCGCGAACGGATTGACCAATATGCAAAATTTCTGTTGCATCTGAAAGTAGAAACTCGCCCGATTACAACGGTATGCGTACTTTTCCCCTAGGCCGTTCTGGTTATTCGTTTCGAGCATCAGGACTCCGAAAATTTTGAGTTTCTCATGCGTTTCTTACCTCCAAACTGCCATATCTCGCGAACGGATTGACCAATCCGCAAAATTTCTGTTGCATCTGAAAGTAGAAGCTCGCCCGATTACAATGGTATCCATACTTTTCCCATAGGTCGTTCTAGTTATTCGTTTCGAGCATCAGAACTGCGAAATTTTGAGTTTCTCAAGCGTTTCTCACCTCCAAACTGCCATGTGTCGCGAACGGATTGACCAATCCGCAAAATTTCTGTTGCATCTGAAAGTAGAAACTCGCCCGATTACAACGGTATGCGAACATTTCCCCTAGGCCGTTCTGGTTATTCGTTTCGAGCATCAGAACTGCGAAAATTTTGAGTTGCTCAAGCGTTTCTTACCTCCAAACTGCCACATCTCGCGAACGGATTGACGAATCCGCAAAATTTCTGTTGCACCTGAAAGTAGAAACTCGCCCGATTACAACGGTATGCGTACTTTTCCCCTAGGCCGTTCTAGTTATTCGTTTCGAGCATCAGAACTGCGAAAATTTTGAGTTTCTCAAGCGTTTCCTATATCCAGACTGCCATATCTCGCGAACGGATAGACCAATCCGCAAAATTTCTGTTGCATCTGAAAGTTGAAACACGCCCGATTACAACGGTATGAGTACTTTTCCCCTAGGCCGTTCTAGTTATTCGTTTCTAGCATCAGAACTGCCAAAATTTTGAGTTTCTCAAGCGTTTCCTATATCCAGACTGCCATATCTCGCGAACGGATAGACCAATCCGCAAAATTTCTGTTGCATCTGAAAGTTGAAACACGCCCGATTACAACGGTATGAGTACTTTTCCCCTAGGCCGTTCTAGTTATTCGTTTCGAGCATCAGAACTGTGAAAATTTTGAGTTTCTCAACCGTTTCTTACCTCCAAACTGCCATATCTCGCGAACGGATTGACCAATCCGCAAAATTTCTGTTGCATCTGAAAGTAGAAACTCGCCCGATTACAACGGTATGCGTACTTTTCCCCTAGGCCGTTCTAGTTATGCTTGTCGAGCATCAGAACTGCGAAAATTTTGAGTTTCTCAAGCGTTTCTCACCTCCAAACTGCCATATCTCGCGAACGGATTGACCAATCCGCAAAATTTCTGTTGCATCTGAAAGTAGAAACTCGCCCGATTAGAACGGTATGCCAACCTTTCCCCTAGGCCGTTCTAGTTATTCGTTTCGAGCATCAGAACTGCGAAAATTTTGAGTTTCTGAAGCGTTTGTTATGTCCAAACTGCCATATCTCCCGAACGGATTGACCAATCCGCAAAATTTCTATTGCATCTGAAAGTAGAATCTCGCCCGATTACAATGGTATGAGTACTTTTCCCCTAGGCCGTTCTGGTCATTCGTATCGAGTATCGGAACTGCGAAAATTTTGAGTTTCTCATGCGTTTCTTACCTCCAAACTGCCTTATCTCGCGAACGGATTGACCAATCCGTAAAATTTCTGTTGCATCTGAAAGTAGAAACTCGCCCGATTACAATGGTATCCATACTTTTCCCATAGGTCGTTCTAGTTATTCGTTTCGAGCATCAGAACTGCGAAAATTTTGAGTTTCTCAAGCGTTTCTCACCTCCAAACTGCCATGTCTCGCGAACGGATTGACGAATCCGCAAAATTTCTGTTGCATCTGAAAGTAGAAACTCGCCCGATTACAACGGTATGCGAACACTTCCCCTAGGCCGTTCTGGTTATTCGTTTCGAGCATCAGAACTGCGAAAATTTTGAGTTGCTCAAGCGTTTCTTACCTCCAAACTACCACATCTCGCGAACGGATTGACGAATCCGCAAAATTTCTGTTGCACCTGAAAGTAGAAACTGGCCCGATTACAACGGTATGAGTACTTTTCCCCTAGGCCGTTCTAGTTATTCGTTTCGAGCATCAGAACTGCGAAAATTTTGAGTTTCTCAAGCGTTTCCTATATCCAGACTGCCGTATTTCGCGAACGGATAGACCAATCCGCAAAATTTCTGTTGCATCTGAAAGTTGAAACACGCCCGATTACAACGGTATGAGTACTTTTCCCCTAGGCCGTTCTAGTTATTCGTTTCTAGCATCAGAACTGCCAAAATTTTGAGTTTCTCAAGCGTTTCCTATATCCAGACTGCCATATCTCGCGAACGGATAGACCAATCCGCAAAATTTCTGTTGCATCTGAAAGTTGAAACACGCCCGATTACAACGGTATGAGTACTTTTCCCCTAGGCCGTTCTAGTTATTCGTTTCGAGCATCAGAACTGTGAAAATTTTGAGTTTCTCAACCGTTTCTTACCTCCAAACTGCCATATCTCGCGAACGGATTGACCAATCCGCAAAATTTCTATTGCATCTGAAAGTAGAAACTCGCCCGATTACAACGGTATGCGTACTTTTCCCCTAGGCCGTTCTAGTTATGCTTCTCGAGCATCAGAACTGCGAAAATTTTGAGTTTCTCAAGCGTTTCTCACCTCCAAACTTCCATATCGCGCGAACGGATTGACCAATCCGCAAAATTTCTGTTGCATCTGAAAGTAGAAACTCGCCCGATTAGAACGGTATGCCAACCTTTCCCCTAGGCCGTTCTAGTTATTCGTTTCGAGCATCAGAACTGCGAAAATTTTGAGTTTCTGAAGCGTTTGTTATGTCCAAACTGCCATATCTCCCGAACGGATTGACCAATCCGCAAAATTTCTATTGCATCTGAAAGTAGAATCTCGCCCGATTACAATGGTATGAGTACTTTTCCCCTAGGCCGTTCTGGTCATTCGTATCGAGTATCGGAACTGCGAAAATTTTGAGTTTCTCATGCGTTTCTTACCTCCAAACTGCCTTATCTCGCGAACGGATTGACCAATCCGTAAAATTTCTGTTGCATCTGAAAGTAGAAACTCGCCCGATTACAATGGTATCCATACTTTTCCCATAGGTCGTTCTAGTTATTCGTTTCGAGCATCAGAACTGCGAAAATTTTGAGTTTCTCAAGCGTTTCTCACCTCCAAACTGCCATGTCTCGCGAACGGATTGACGAATCCGCAAAATTTCTGTTGCATCTGAAAGTAGAAACTCGCCCGATTACAACGGTATGCGAACACTTCCCCTAGGCCGTTCTGGTTATTCGTTTCGAGCATCAGAACTGCGAAAATTTTGAGTTGCTCAAGCGTTTCTTACCTCCAAACTACCACATCTCGCGAACGGATTGACGAATCCGCAAAATTTCTGTTGCACCTGAAAGTAGAAACTGGCCCGATTACAACGGTATGAGTACTTTTCCCCTAGGCCGTTCTAGTTATTCGTTTCGAGCATCAGAACTGCGAAAATTTTGAGTTTCTCAAGCGTTTCCTATATCCAGACTGCCGTATCTCGCGAACGGATAGACCAATCCGCAAAATTTCTGTTGCATCTGAAAGTTGAAACACGCCCGATTACAACGGTATGAGTACCTTTCCCCTAGGCCGTTCTAGTTATTCGTTTCTAGCATCAGAACTGCGAAAATTTTGAGTTTCTCAAGCGTTTCCTATATCCAGACTGCCATATCTCGCGAACGGATAGACCAATCCGCAAAATTTCTGTTGCATCTGAAAGTTGAAACACGCCCGATTACAACGGTATGAGTACTTTTCCCCTAGGCCGTTCTAGTTATTCGTTTCGAGCATCAGAACTGTGAAAATTTTGAGTTTCTCAACCGTTTCTTACATCCAAACTGCCATATCTCGCGAACGGATTGACCAATCCGCAAAATTTCTATTGCATCTGAAAGTAGAAACTCGCCCGATTACAACGGTATGCGTACTTTTCCCCTAGGCCGTTCTAGTTATGCTTGTCGAGCATCAGAACTGCGAAAATTTTGAGTTTCTCAAGCGTTTCTCACCTCCAAACTGCCATATCGCGCGAACGGATTGACCAATATGCAAAATTTCTGTTGCATCTGAAAGTAGAAACTCGCCCGATTACAACGGTATGCGTACTTTTCCCCTAGGCCGTTCTAGTTATGCTTCTCGAGCATCAGAACTGCGAAAATTTTGAGTTTCTCAAGCGTTTCTCACCTCCAAACTTCCATATCGCGCGAACGGATTGACCAATCCGCAAAATTTCTGTTGCATCTGAAAGTAGAAACTCGCCCGATTAGAAAGGTATGCCAACCTTTCCCCTAGGCCGTTCTAGTTATTCGTTTCGAGCATCAGAACTGCGAAAATTTTGAGTTTCTGAAGCGTTTGTTATGTCCAAACTGCCATATCTCCCGAACGGATTGACCAATCCGCAAAATTTCTATTGCATCTGAAAGTAGAATCTCGCCCGATTACAATGGTATGAGTACTTTTCCCCTAGGCCGTTCTGGTCATTCGTATCGAGTATCGGAACTGCGAAAATTTTGAGTTTCTCATGCGTTTCTTACCTCCAAACTGCCTTATCTCGCGAACGGATTGACCAATCCGTAAAATTTCTGTTGCATCTGAAAGTAGAAACTCGCCCGATTACAATGGTATCCATACTTTTCCCATAGGTCGTTCTAGTTATTCGTTTCGAGCATCAGAACTGCGAAAATTTTGAGTTTCTCAAGCGTTTCTCACCTCCAAACTGCCATGTCTCGCGAACGGATTGACGAATCCGCAAAATTTCTGTTGCATCTGAAAGTAGAAACTCGCCCGATTACAACGGTATGCGAACACTTCCCCTAGGCCGTTCTGGTTATTCGTTTCGAGCATCAGAACTGCGAAAATTTTGAGTTGCTCAAGCGTTTCTTACCTCCAAACTACCACATCTCGCGAACGGATTGACGAATCCGCAAAATTTCTGTTGCACCTGAAAGTAGAAACTGGCCCGATTACAACGGTATGAGTACTTTTCCCCTAGGCCGTTCTAGTTATTCGTTTCGAGCATCAGAACTGCGAAAATTTTGAGTTTCTCAAGCGTTTCCTATATCCAGACTGCCGTATCTCGCGAACGGATAGACCAATCCGCAAAATTTCTGTTGCATCTGAAAGTTGAAACACGCCCGATTACAACGGTATGAGTACCTTTCCCCTAGGCCGTTCTAGTTATTCGTTTCTAGCATCAGAACTGCGAAAATTTTGAGTTTCTCAAGCGTTTCCTATATCCAGACTGCCATATCTCGCGAACGGATAGACCAATCCGCAAAATTTCTGTTGCATCTGAAAGTTGAAACACGCCCGATTACAACGGTATGAGTACTTTTCCCCTAGGCCGTTCTAGTTATTCGTTTCGAGCATCAGAACTGTGAAAATTTTGAGTTTCTCAACCGTTTCTTACATCCAAACTGCCATATCTCGCGAACGGATTGACCAATCCGCAAAATTTCTATTGCATCTGAAAGTAGAAACTCGCCCGATTACAACGGTATGCGTACTTTTCCCCTCGGCCGTTCTAGTTATGCTTGTCGAGCATCAGAACTGCGAAAATTTTGAGTTTCTCAAGCGTTTCTCACCTCCAAACTGCCATATCGCGCGAACGGATTGACCAATATGCAAAATTTCTGTTGCATCTGAAAGTAGAAACTCGCCCGATTACAACGGTATGCGTACTTTTCCCCTAGGCCGTTCTAGTTATGCTTGTCGAGCATCAGAACTGCGAAAATTTTGAGTTTCTCAAGCGTTTCTCACCTCCAAACTGCCATATCGCGCGAACGGATTGACCAATATGCAAAATTTCTGTTGCATCTGAAAGTTGAAACACGCCCGATTACAACGGTATGAGTACTTTTCCCCTAGGCCGTTCTAGTTATTCGTTTCGAGCATCAGAACTGTGAAAATTTTGAGTTTCTCAACCGTTTCTTACCTCCAAACTGCCATATCTCGCGAACGGATTGACCAATCCGCAAAATTTCTATTGCATCTGAAAGTAGAAACTCGCCCGATTACAACGGTATGCGTACTTTTCCCCTAGGCCGTTCTAGTTATGCTTCTCGAGCATCAGAACTGCGAAAATTTTGAGTTTCTCAAGCGTTTCTCACCTCCAAACTTCCATATCGCGCGAACGGATTGACCAATCCGCAAAATTTCTGTTGCATCTGAAAGTAGAAACTCGCCCGATTAGAACGGTATGCCAACCTTTCCCCTAGGCCGTTCTAGTTATTCGTTTCGAGCATCAGAACTGCGAAAATTTTGAGTTTCTGAAGCGTTTGTTATGTCCAAACTGCCATATCTCCCGAACGGATTGACCAATCCGCAAAATTTCTATTGCATCTGAAAGTAGAATCTCGCCCGATTACAATGGTATGAGTACTTTTCCCCTAGGCCGTTCTGGTCATTCGTATCGAGTATCGGAACTGCGAAAATTTTGAGTTTCTCATGCGTTTCTTACCTCCAAACTGCCTTATCTCGCGAACGGATTGACCAATCCGTAAAATTTCTGTTGCATCTGAAAGTAGAAACTCGCCCGATTACAATGGTATCCATACTTTTCCCATAGGTCGTTCTAGTTATTCGTTTCGAGCATCAGAACTGCGAAAATTTTGAGTTTCTCAAGCGTTTCTCACCTCCAAACTGCCATGTCTCGCGAACGGATTGACGAATCCGCAAAATTTCTGTTGCATCTGAAAGTAGAAACTCGCCCGATTACAACGGTATGCGAACACTTCCCGTAGGCCGTTCTGGTTATTCGTTTCGAGCATCAGAACTGCGAAAATTTTGAGTTGCTCAAGCGTTTCTTACCTCCAAACTACCACATCTCGCGAACGGATTGACGAATCCGCAAAATTTCTGTTGCACCTGAAAGTAGAAACTGGCCCGATTACAACGGTATGAGTACTTTTCCCCTAGGCCGTTCTAGTTATTCGTTTCGAGCATCAGAACTGCGAAAATTTTGAGTTTCTCAAGCGTTTCCTATATCCAGACTGCCGTATCTCGCGAACGGATAGACCAATCCGCAAAATTTCTGTTGCATCTGAAAGTTGAAACACGCCCGATTACAACGGTATGAGTACTTTTCCCCTAGGCCGTTCTAGTTATTCGTTTCGAGCATCAGAACTGTGAAAATTTTGAGTTTCTCAACCGTTTCTTACCTCCAAACTTCCATATCTCGCGAACGGATTGACCAATCCGCAAAATTTCTGTTGCATCTGAATGTAGAAACTCGCCCGACTACAATGGTATGAGTACTTTTCCCCTAGGCCGTTCTGGTCATTCGTTTCGAGTATCAGAACTGCGAAAATTTTGAGTTTCTCATGCGTTTCTTACGTCCAAACTGCCATATCTCGCGAACGGATTGACCAATCAGCAAAATTTCTATTGCATCTGAAAGTAGAAACTCGCCCGACTACAATGGTATGAGTACTTTTCCCCTAGGCCGTTCTGGTCATTCGTTTCGAGTATCAGAACTGCGAAAATTTTGAGTTTCTCATGCGTTTCTTACGTCCAAACTGCCATATCTCGCGAACGGATTGACCAATCCGCAAAATTTCTGTTGCATCTGAAAGTAGAAACTCGCCCGATTACAAAGGTATGCGTACTTTTCCCCTAGGCCGTTCTAGTTATGCTTGTCGAGCTTCAGAACTGCGAAAATTTTGAGTTTCTCAAGCGTTTCTCACCTCCAAACTGCCATATCGCGCGAACGGATTGACCAATCCGCAAAATTTCTATTGCATCTGAAAGTAGAAACTCGCCCGATTACAATGGTATGAGTACTTTTCCCCTAGGCCGTTCTGGTCATTCGTTTCGAGTATCAGAACTGCGATAATTTTGAGTTTCTCATGCGTTTCTTACCTCCAAACTGCAATATCTCGCGAACGGATTGAACAATCCGTAAAATTTCTGTTGCATCTGAAAGTAGAAACTCGCCCGATTACAACGGTATGCGTACTTTTCCCCTAGGCCGTTCTAGTTATGCTTGTCGAGCATCAGAACTGCGAAAATTTTGAGTTTCTCAAGCGTTTCTCACCTCCAAACTGCCATATCGCGCGAACGGTTTGACCAATCCGCAAAATTTCTGTTGCATCTGAAAGTCGAAACTCGCCCGATTACAACGGTATGCCAACCTTTCCCCTAGGCCGTTCTAGTTATTCGGTTCCAGCATCAGAACAGCGAAAATTTTGAGTTTCTCAAGCGTTTCTTACCTCCAAACTGCCATATCTCGCGAACGGATTGACCAATCCGCAAAATTTCTATTGCATCTGAAAGTAGAAACTCGCCCGATTACAATGGTATGAGTACTTTTCCCCTAGGCCGTTCTGGTCATTCGTTTCGAGTATCAGAACTGCGAAAATTTTGAGTTTCTCAAGCGTTTGTTACGTCCAAACTGCCATATCTCGCGAACGGATTGACCAATCCGCAAAATTTCTATTGCATCTGAAAGTAGAAACTCGCCCGATTACAATGGTATGAGTACTTTTCCCCTAGGCCGTTCTGGTCATTCGTTTCGAGTATCAGAACTGCGAAAATTTTGAGTTTCTCATGCGTTTCTTACGTCCAAACTGCCATATCTCGCGAACGGATTGACCAATCCGCAAAATTTCTGTTGCATCTGAAAGTAGAAACTCGCCCGATTACAACGGTATGCGTACTTTTCCCCTAGGCCGTTCTAGTTATGCTTGTCGAGCGTCAGAACTGCGAAAATTTTGAGTTTCTCAAGCGTTTCTCACCATCAAACTGCCATATCGCGCGAACGGATTGACCAATCCGCAAAATTTCTGTTGCATCTGAAAGTAGAAACTCGCCCGATTACAACTGTAGGCGTACTTTTCCCCTAGGCCGTTCTAGTTATTCGTTTGGAGCATCAGAACTGAGAAAATTTTGAGTTTCTCAAGCGTTTCTTACCTCCAAACTGCTATATCTCGCGAACGGATTGACCAATCCGCAAAATTTCTGTTGCATCTGAAAGTAGAAACTCGCCCGATTACAACCGTATGCGTACTTTTCCCCTAGGCCGTTCTGGTTATTCGTTTCGAGCATCAGAACTGCGAAAATTTTGAGTTTCTCAAGCGTTTCTCACCTCCAAACAGCCATATCGCGCGAACGGATTGACCAATCCGCAAAATTTCTTTTGCATCTGAAAGTAGAAACTCGCCCGATTAGAACGGTATGCAAACCTTTCCCCTAGGCCGTTCTAGTTATTCGTTTCGAGTATCAGAACTGCGAAAATTTTGAGTTTCTCATGCGTTTCTTACCTCCAAACTGCCAGATCTCGCGAACGGATTGATGAATCCGCAAAATTTCTGTTGCACCTGAAAGTAGAAACTCGCCCGATTACAACGGTATGAGTACTTTTCCCCTAGGCCGTTCTAGTTATTCGTTTCGAGCATCAGAACTGCGAAAATTTTGAGTTTCTCAAGCGTTTCCTGTATCCAGACTGCCATATCTCGCGAACGGATAGACCAATCCGCAAAATTTCTGTTGCATCTGAAAGTTGAAACACGCCCGATTACAACGGTATGAGTACTTTTCCCCTAGGCCGTTCTAGTTATTCGTTTCGAGCATCAGAACTGCGAAAATTTTGAGTTTCTCAAGCGTTTCTTACCTCCAAACTGCCATATCTCGCGAACGGATAGACCAATCCGCAAAATTTCTGTTGCATCTGAAAGTAGAAACCCGCCCGATTACAACGGTATGCGTACTTTTCCCCTAGGCCGTTCTGGTTATGCTTGTCGATCATCAGAACTGCGAAAATTTTGAGTTTCTCAAGCGTTTCTCACCTCCAAACTGCCATATCGCGCGAACGGTTTGACCAATCCGCAAAATTTCTGTTGCATCTGAAAGTAGAAACTCGCCCGGTTACAACAGTATGCGTACTTTTCCCCTAGGCCGTTCTAGTTATTCGTTTCGAGCATCAGAACTGCGAAAATTTTTAGTTTCTCAAGCGTTTCTTACGTCCAAACTGCCATATCGCGCGAACGGTTTGACCAATCCGCAAAATTTCTGTTGCATCTGAAAGTCGAAACTCGCCCGATTACAACCGTATGCCAACCTTTCCCCTAGGCCGTTCTAGTTATTCGTTTCGAGCATCAGAACTGCGAAAATTTTGAGTTTCTCAAGCGTTTGTTACGTCCAAACTGCCATATCTCGCGAACGGATTGACCAATCCGCAAAATTTCTGTTGCACCTGAAAGCAGAAGCCCGCCCGATTACAACGGTATGAGTACTTTTCCCCTAGGCCGTTCTTGTTATGCTTGTCGAGCACCAGAACTGCGAAAATTTTGAGTTTCTCAAGTGTTTCTTACCTCCAAAATCCCATATCTCTCGAACGGATTGACCGATCCGCAAAATTTCTGTTGCATCTGAAAGTAGAAACTCGCCCGATTACGACGCTATGCGTACTTTTCCCCTAGGCCGTTCTGGTTATTCGTTTCGAGCATCAGAACTGCGAAAATTTTGAGTTTCTCAAGCGTTTCTAACTTCCAAACTGCCATATCTCGCGAAAGGATTAACCAATCCGCAAAATTTCTGTTGCATCTGAAAGTAGAAACTCGCCCGATTACAACGGTATGTGTACTTTTCCCTTAGGCCGTTCTAGTTATTCGATTCGAGCATCAGAACTGTGAAAATTTTGAGTTTCTCAACCGTTTCTTACCTCCAAACTGCCATATCTCGCGAACGGATTGACCAATCCGCAAAATTTCTGTTGCATCTGAAAGTTGAAACAGGCCCGATTACAACGGTATGAGTACTTTTCCCCTAGGCCGTTCTAGTTATTCGTTTCGAGCATCAGAACCGTGAAAATTTTGAGTTTCTCAACCGTTTCTTACCTCCAAACTGCCATATCTCGCGAACGGATTGGCCAATCCGCAAAATTTCTGTTGCATCTGAAAGTAGAAACTCGCCCGATTACAACGGTGTGCGTACTTTTCCCCTAGGCCGTTCTTGTTATGCTTGTCGAGCACCAGAACTGCGAAAATTTTGAGTTTCTCAAGCGTTTCTTACCTCCAAACTTCCATATCTCGCGAACGGATTGACTAATCCGCAAAATTTCTGTTGCATCTGAAAGTAGAAACTCGCCCGATCACAACGGTATGAGTACTTTTCCCCTAGGCCGTTCTAGTTATTCGTTTCGAGCATCAGAACTGTGAACATTTTGAGTTTCTCAACCGTTTCTTACCTCCAAACTGCCATATCTCGCGAACGGATTGACCAATCCGCAAAATTTCTGTTGCATCTGAAAGTAGAAACTCGCCCGATTACAACGGTATGCGTACTTTTCCCCTAGGCCGTTCTTGTTATGCTTGTCGAGCACCAGAACTGCGAAAATTTTGAGTTTCTCAAGTGTTTCTTACCTCCAAAATCCCATATCTCGCGAACGGATTGACCAATCCGCAAAATTTCTGTTGCATCTGAAAGTAGAAACTCGCCCGATTACGACGCTATGCGTACTTTTCCCCTAGGCCGTTCTGGTTATTCGTTTCGAGCATCAGAACTGCGAAAATTTTGAGTTTCTCAAGCGTTTCTAACCTCCAAACTGCCATATCTCGCGAAAGGATTAACCTATCCGCAAAATTTCTGTTGCATCTGAAAGTAGAAACTCGCCCGATTACAACGGTATGTATACTTTTCCCTTAGGCCGTTCTAGTTATTCGATTCGAGCATCAGAACTGCGAAAATTTTGAGTTTCTCAAGCGTGTCTTACCTCCAAACTGCCATATCTCGCGAACGGATTGAACAATCCGCAAAATTTCTGTTGCATCTGAAAGCAGAAACCCGCCCGATTACAACGGTATGCGTACTTTTCCTGTAGGCCGTTCTAGTTATTCATTTCGAGCATCAGAACTGCGAAAATTTTTAGTTTCTCAAGCGTTTCTTACCTCCAAACTGCCATATCTCGCGAACGGATTGACCAATCCGCAAAATTTCTGTTGCATCTGAAAGTAGAAACTCGCCCGATTACAACGGTATGCGTACTTTTCCCCTAGGCCGTTCTTGTTATGCTTGTCGAGCACCAGAACTGCGAAAATTTTGAGTTTCTCAAGCGTTTCTTACTTACAAACTACCATATCTCGCGAACGGATTGACCAATCCGCAAAATTTCTGTTGCATCTGAAAGTAGAAACTCGCCCGATTACGACGGTTTGCGTACTTTTCCCCTAGGCCGTTCTGGTTATTCGTTTCGAGCATCAGAACTGCGAAAATTTTGAGTTTCTCAACCGTTTCTTACCTCCAAACTGCCATTTCTCGCGAACGGATTGGTCAATCCGCAAAATTTCAGTTGCATCTGAAAGTAGATACTCGCCCGATTACGACGCTATGCATACTTTTCCCCTAGGCCGTTCTGGTTATTCGTTTCGAGCATCAGAACTGCGAAAATTTTGAGTTTCTCAAGCGTTTCTAACCTCCAAACTGCCATATCTCGCGAAAGGATTAACCAATCCGCAAAATTTCTGTTGCATCTGAAAGTAGAAACTCGCCCGATTACAACGGTATGTGTACTTTTCCCTTAGGCCGTTCTAGTTATTCGATTCGAGCATCAGAACTGCGAAAATTTTGAGTTTCTCAAGCGTTTCTTACTTACAAACTACCATATCTCGCGAACGGATTGACCAATCCGCAAAATTTCTGTTGCATCTGAAAGTAGAAACTCGCCCGATTACAACGGTGTGTGTACTTTTCCCCTAGGCCGTGCCAGTTATTCGTTTCGAGCATCAGAACTGCGAAAATTCTGAGTTTCTCAAGCGTTTCTTACCTCCAAACTGCCATATCTCGCGAACGGACTGACCAATCCGCAAAATTTCTGTTGCATCTGAAAGCAGAAACCCGCCCGATTACAACGGTATGCGTACTTTTCCTGTAGGCCGTTCTAGTTATTCGTTTCGAGCAACAGAACTGCGAAAATTTTTAGTTTCTCAAGCGTTTCTTACCTCCAAACTGCCATATCTCGCGAACGGATTGACCAATCCGCAAAATTTATGTTGCATCTGAAAGTAGAAACTCGCCCGATTACAACTGTATGCGTGCTTTTCCCCTAGGCCGTTCTAGTTATTCGTTTCGAGCATCAGAACTGTGAAAATTTTGAGTTTCTCAACTGTTTCTTACCTCCAAACTGCCATATCTCGCGAACGGATTGACCAATCCGCAAAATTTCTGTTGCATCTGAAAGTAGAAACACGCCCGATTACAACGGTATGAGTACTTTTCCCCTAGGCCGTCCTAGTTATTCGGTTCGAGCATCAGAACAGCGAAAATTTTGAGTTTCTCAAGCGTTTCTTACCCCCAAACTGCCATATCTCGCGAACGGATTGACTAATCCGCAAAATTTCTGTTGCATCGGAAAGTAGAAACTCGCCCGATCACAACGGTATGAGTACTTTTCCCCTAGGCCGTTCTAGTTATTCGTTTCGAGCATCAGAACTGTGAACATTTTGAGTTTCTCAACCGTTTCTTACCTCCTAACTGCCATATCTCGCGAACGGATTGACCAATCCGCAAAATTTCTGTTGCACCTGAAAGTAGAAACTCGCCCGATTACAACGGTATGCGTACTTTTCCCCTAGGCCGTTCTGGTTATTCGTTTCGAGCATCAGAACTGCGAAAATTTTGAGTTTCTCAAGCGTTTCTAACTTCCAAACTGCCATATCTCGCGAAAGGATTAACCAATCCGCAAAATTTCTGTTGCATCTGAAAGTAGAAACTCGCCCGATTACAACGGTATGTGTACTTTTCCCTTAGGCCGTTCTAGTTATTCGATTCGAGCATCAGAACTGTGAAAATTTTGAGTTTCTCAACCGTTTCTTACCTCCAAACTGCCATATCTCGCGAACGGATTGACCAATCCGCAAAATTTCTGTTGCATCTGAAAGTTGAAACAGGCCCGATTACAACGGTATGAGTACTTTTCCCCTAGGCCGTTCTAGTTATTCGTTTCGAGCATCAGAACCGTGAAAATTTTGAGTTTCTCAACCGTTTCTTACCTCCAAACTGCCATATCTCGCGAACGGATTGGCCAATCCGCAAAATTTCTGTTGCATCTGAAAGTAGAAACTCGCCCGATTACAACGGTGTGCGTACTTTTCCCCTAGGCCGTTCTAGTTATTCGGTTCGAGCATCAGAACAGCGAAAATTTTGAGTTTCTCAAGCGTTTCTTACCTCCAAACTTCCATATCTCGCGAACGGATTGACTAATCCGCAAAATTTCTGTTGCATCTGAAAGTAGAAACTCGCCCGATCACAACGGTATGAGTACTTTTCCCCTAGGCCGTTCTAGTTATTCGTTTCGAGCATCAGAACTGTGAACATTTTGAGTTTCTCAACCGTTTCTTACCTCCAAACTGCCATATCTCGCGAACGGATTGACCAATCCGCAAAATTTCTGTTGCATCTGAAAGTAGAAACTCGCCCGATTACAACGGTATGCGTACTTTTCCCCTAGGCCGTTCTTGTTATGCTTGTCGAGCACCAGAACTGCGAAAATTTTGAGTTTCTCAAGTGTTTCTTACCTCCAAAATCCCATATCTCGCGAACGGATTGACCAATCCGCAAAATTTCTGTTGCATCTGAAAGTAGAAACTCGCCCGATTACGACGCTATGCGTACTTTTCCCCTAGGCCGTTCTGGTTATTCGTTTCGAGCATCAGAACTGCGAAAATTTTGAGTTTCTCAAGCGTTTCTAACCTCCAAACTGCCATATCTCGCGAAAGGATTAACCTATCCGCAAAATTTCTGTTGCATCTGAAAGTAGAAACTCGCCCGATTACAACGGTATGTATACTTTTCCCTTAGGCCGTTCTAGTTATTCGATTCGAGCATCAGAACTGCGAAAATTTTGAGTTTCTCAAGCGTGTCTTACCTCCAAACTGCCATATCTCGCGAACGGATTGAACAATCCGCAAAATTTCTGTTGCATCTGAAAGCAGAAACCCGCCCGATTACAACGGTATGCGTACTTTTCCTGTAGGCCGTTCTAGTTATTCGTTTCGAGCATCAGAACTGCGAAAATTTTTAGTTTCTCAAGCGTTTCTTACCTCCAAACTGCCATATCTCGCGAACGGATTGACCAATCCGCAAAATTTCTGTTGCATCTGAAAGTAGAAACTCGCCCGATTACAACGGTATGCGTACTTTTCCCCTAGGCCGTTCTTGTTATGCTTGTCGAGCACCAGAACTGCGAAAATTTTGAGTTTCTCAAGCGTTTCTTACTTACAAACTACCATATCTCGCGAACGGATTGACCAATCCGCAAAATTTCTGTTGCATCTGAAAGTAGAAACTCGCCCGATTACGACGGTTTGCGTACTTTTCCCCTAGGCCGTTCTGGTTATTCGTTTCGAGCATCAGAACTGCGAAAATTTTGAGTTTCTCAACCGTTTCTTACCTCCAAACTGCCATTTCTCGCGAACGGATTGGTCAATCCGCAAAATTTCAGTTGCATCTGAAAGTAGATACTCGCCCGATTACGACGCTATGCATACTTTTCCCCTAGGCCGTTCTGGTTATTCGTTTCGAGCATCAGAACTGCGAAAATTTTGAGTTTCTCAAGCGTTTCTAACCTCCAAACTGCCATATCTCGCGAAAGGATTAACCAATCCGCAAAATTTCTGTTGCATCTGAAAGTAGAAACTCGCCCGATTACAACGGTATGTGTACTTTTCCCTTAGGCCGTTCTAGTTATTCGATTCGAGCATCAGAACTGCGAAAATTTTGAGTTTCTCAAGCGTTTCTTACTTACAAACTACCATGTCTCGCGAACGGATTGACCAATCCGCAAAATTTCTGTTGCATCTGAAAGTAGAAACTCGCCCGATTACAACGGTGTGTGTACTTTTCCCCTAGGCCGTGCCAGTTATTCGTTTCGAGCATCAGAACTGCGAAAATTCTGAGTTTCTCAAGCGTTTCTTACCTCCAAACTGCCATATCTCGCGAACGGACTGACCAATCCGCAAAATTTCTGTTGCATCTGAAAGCAGAAACCCGCCCGATTACAACGGTATGCGTACTTTTCCTGTAGGCCGTTCTAGTTATTCGTTTCGAGCAACAGAACTGCGAAAATTTTTAGTTTCTCAAGCGTTTCTTACCTCCAAACTGCCATATCTCGCGAACGGATTGACCAATCCGCAAAATTTATGTTGCATCTGAAAGTAGAAACTCGCCCGATTACAACTGTATGCGTGCTTTTCCCCTAGGCCGTTCTAGTTATTCGTTTCGAGCATCAGAACTGTGAAAATTTTGAGTTTCTCAACCGTTTCTTACCTCCAAACTGCCATATCTCGCGAACGGATTGACCAATCCGCAAAATTTCTGTTGCATCTGAAAGTAGAAACACGCCCGATTACAACGGTATGAGTACTTTTCCCCTAGGCCGTCCTAGTTATTCGGTTCGAGCATCAGAACAGCGAAAATTTTGAGTTTCTCAAGCGTTTCTTACCCCCAAACTGCCATATCTCGCGAACGGATTGACTAATCCGCAAAATTTCTGTTGCATCTGAAAGTAGAAACTCGCCCGATTACAACGGTATGTGTACTTTTCCCCTAGGCCGTGCCAGTTATTCGTTTCGAGCATCAGAACTGCGAAAATTTTGAGATTCTCAAGCGTTTCTTACCTCCAAACTGCCATATCTCGCGAACGGAATGACCAATCCGCAAAATTTCTGTTGCATCTGAAAGTAGAAACTCGCCCGATTACAACGGTATGTGTACTTTTCCCCTAGGCTGTGCCAGTTATTCGTTTCGAGCATCAGAACGGCGAAAATTTTGAGTTTCTCAAGCGTTTCTTACCTCCAAATTGCCATATCTCGCGAACGGATTGACCAATCCGCAAAATTTCTGTTGCATCTGAAAGTAGAAACTCGCCCGATTACAACGGTAAGCGTACTTTTCCCCTAGGCCGTTCTAGTTATTCGTTTCGAGCATCATAACTGTGAACATTTTGAGTTTCTCAACCGTTTCTTACCTCCAAACTGCCATATCTCGCAAACGGATTGACCAATCCGCAAAATTTCTGTTGCATCTGAAAGTAGAAACTCGCCCGATTACAACGGTATGCGTACCTTTCCCTAGGCCGTTCTAGTTATTCGGTTCGAGCATCAGAACTGCGAAAATTTTGAGTTTCTCAAGCGTTTCTTACCTCCAAACTGCCATATCTCGCGAACGGATTGACCAATCCGCAAAATTTCTGTAGCATCTGAAAGTAGAAACTCGCCCGATTACAACGGTATGCGTACCTTTCCCCTAGGCCGTTCTAGTTATGCTTGTCGAGCATCAGAACTGCGAAAATTTTGAGTTTCTCAAGCGTTTCTTACCTCCAAACTGCCATATCTCGCGAACGGATTGACCAATCCGCAAAATTTCTGGTGCATCTGAAAGTAGAAACTCGCCCGATTACAACTGTATGTGTACTTTTCCCCTAGGCCGTGCCAGTTATTCGTTTCGAGCATCAGAACTGCGAAAATTTTGAGATTCTCAAGCGTTTCTTACCTCCAAACTGCCATATCTCGCGAACGGAATGACCAATCCGCAAAATTTCTGTTGCATCTGAAAGTAGAAACTCGCCCGATTACAACGGTATGTGTACTTTTCCCCTAGGCTGTGCCAGTTATTCGTTTCGAGCATCAGAACTGCGAAAATTTTGAGTTTCTCAAGCGTTTCTTACCTCCAAATTGCCATATCTCGCGAACGGATTGACCAATCCGCAAAATTTCTGTTGCATCTGAAAGTAGAAACTCGCCCGATTACAACGGTAAGCGTACTTTTCCCCTAGGCCGTTCTAGTTATTCGTTTCGAGCATCATAACTGTGAACATTTTGAGTTTCTCAACCGTTTCTTACCTCCAAACTGCCATATCTCGCAAACGGATTGACCAATCCGCAAAATTTCTGTTGCATCTGAAAGTAGAAACTCGCCCGATTACAACGGTATGCGTACCTTTCCCTAGGCCGTTCTAGTTATTCGGTTCGAGCATCAGAACTGCGAAAATTTTGAGTTTCTCAAGCGTTTCTTACCTCCAAACTGCCATATCTCGCGAACGGATTGACCAATCCGCAAAATTTCTGTAGCATCTGAAAGTAGAAACTCGCCCGATTACAACGGTATGCGTACCTTTCCCCTAGGCCGTTCTAGTTATGCTTGTCGAGCATCAGAACTGCGAAAATTTTGAGTTTCTCAAGCGTTTCTTACCTCCAAACTGCCATATCTCGCGAACGGATTGACCAATCCGCAAAATTTCTGTTGCATCTGAAAGTTGAAACACGCCCGATTACAACGGTAAGCGTACTTTTCCCCTAGGCCGTTCTAGTTATTCGTTTCGAGCATCAGAACTGCGAAAATTTTGAGTTGCTCATGCGTTTCTTACCTCCAAACTGCCATATCTCGCGAAAGGATTGACCAATCTGCAAAATTTCTGTTGCATCTGAAAGTAGAAACTCGCCCGATTACAACGGTATGTGTACTCTTCCCCTAGGCCGTTCTAGTTATTCGTTTCGAGCATCAGAACTGTGAACATTTTGAGTTTCTCAACCGTTTCTTACCTCCAAACTGCCATATCTCGCGAACGGATTGACAAATCCGCAAAATTTCTGTTGCGTCTGAAAGTAGAAACTCGCCCGATTACAACGGTAAGCGTACTTTTCCCCTAGGCCGTTCTAGTTATTCGTTTCGAGCATCATAACTGTGAACATTTTGAGTTTCTCAACCGTTTCTTACCTCCAAACTGCCATATCTCGCAAACGGATTGACCAATCCGCAAAATTTCTGTTGCATCTGAAAGTAGAAACTCGCCCGATTACAACGGTATGCGTACCTTTCCCTAGGCCGTTCTAGTTATTCGGTTCGAGCATCAGAACTGCGAAAATTTTGAGTTTCTCAAGCGTTTCTTACCTCCAAACTGCCATATCTCGCGAACGGATTGACCAATCCGCAAAATTTCTGTAGCATCTGAAAGTAGAAACTCGCCCGATTACAACGGTATGCGTACCTTTCCCCTAGGCTGTTCTAGTTATGCTTGTCGAGCATCAGAACTGCGAAAATTTTGAGTTTCTCAAGCGTTTCTTACCTCCAAACTGCCATATCTCGCGAACGGATTGACCAATCCGCAAAATTTCTGATGCATCTGAAAGTAGAAACTCGCCCGATTACAACTGTATGCGTACTTTTCCCCTAGGCCGTTCTAGTTATTCGGTTCGAGCATCAGAACTGCGAAAATTTTGAGTTTCTCAAGCGTTTCTTACCTCCAAACTGCCATATCTCGCGAACGGATTGACCAATCCGCAAAATTTCTGTTGCATCTGAAAGTTGAAACACGCCCGATTACAACTGTATGCGTACTTTTCCCCTAGGCCGTTCTAGTTATTCGGTTCGAGCATCAGAACTGCGAAAATTTTGAGTTTCTCAAGCGTTTCTTACCTCCAAACTGCCATATCTCGCGAACGGATTGACCAATCCGCAAAATTTCTGTTGCATCTGAAAGTTGAAACACGCCCGATTACAACTGTATGCGTACTTTTCCCCTAGGCCGTTCTAGTTATTCGGTTCGAGCATCAGAACTGCGAAAATTTTTAGTTTCTCAAGCGTTTCTTACTTACAAACTGCCACATCTCGCGAACGGATTGACCAATCCGCAAAATTTCTGTTGCATCTGAAAGTAGAAACTCGCCCGATTACGACGGTTTGCGTACTTTTCCTGTAGGCCGTTCTAGTTATTCGTTTCAAGCATCAGAACTGCGAAAATTTTTAGTTTCTCAAGCGTTTCTTACTTACAAACTGCCACATCTCGCGAAAGGATTGACCAATCCGCAAAATTTCTGTTGCATCTGAAAGTAGAAACTCGCCCGATTACGACGGTTTGCGTACTTTTCCCCTAGGCCGTGCTGGTTATTCGTTTCGAGCCTCAGAACTGCGAAAACTTTGAGTTTCTCAAGCGTTTCTTACTTACAAACTGCCATATCTCGCGAACGGATTGACCAATCCGCAAAATTTCTGTTGCATCTGAAAGTAGAAACTCGCCCGATTACAACGGTATGTGTACTTTTCCCCTAGGCCGTGCCAGTTATTCGTTTCGAGCATCAGAACTGCAAAAATTTTGAGTTTCTCAAGAGTTTCTTACCTCCAAACTGCCATATCTCGCGAACGGATTGACCAATCCGCAAAATTTCTGTTGCATCTGAAAGTAGAAACTCGCCCGATTACAACGGTATGCGTACCTATCCCCTAGGCCGTTCTAGTTATTCGTTTCGGGCATCAGAACTGCGAAAATTTTGTGTTTCTCAAGCGTTTCTTACTTACAAACTGCCACATCTCGCGAACGGATTGACCAATCCGCAAAGTGTCTGTTGCATCTGAAAGTAGAAACTCGCCCGATTACAACGGTATGTGTACTTTTCCTCTAGACCGTTCCAGTTATTCGTTTCGAGCATCAGAACTGCGAAAATTTTGAGTTTCACAACCGTTTCTTACCTCCAAACTGCCACATCTCGCGAAAGGATTGACCAATCCGCAAAATTTCTGTTGCATCTGAAAGTAGAAACTCGCCCGATTACGACGGTTTGCGTACTTTTCCCCTAGGCCGTGCTGGTTATTCGTTTCGAGCCTCAGAACTGCGAAAACTTTGAGTTTCTCAAGCGTTTCTTACTTACAAACTGCCATATCTCGCGAACGGAGTGACCAATCCGCAAAATTTCTGTTGCATCTGAAAGTAGAAACTCGCCCGATTACAACGGTATGTGTACTTTTCCCCTAGGCCGTGCCAGTTATTCGTTTCGAGCATCAGAACTGCAAAAATTTTGAGTTTCTCAAGAGTGTCTTACCTCCAAACTGCCATATCTCGCGAACGGATTGACCAATCCGCAAAATTTCTGTTGCATCTGAAAGTAGAAACTCGCCCGATTACAACGGTATGCGTACCTATCCCCTAGGCCGTTCTAGTTATTCGTTTCGGGCATCAGAACTGCGAAAATTTTGTGTTTCTCAAGCGTTTCTTACTTACAAACTGCCACATCTCGCGAACGGATTGACCAATCCGCAAAGTGTCTGTTGCATCTGAAAGTAGAAACTCGCCCGATTACAACGGTATGTGTACTTTTCCTCTAGGCCGTTCCAGTTATTCGTTTCGAGCATCAGAACTGCGAAAATTTTGAGTTTCACAACCGTTTCTTACCTCCAAACTGCCACATCTCGCGAACGGATTGATCAATCCGCAAAATTTCTGTTGCATCTAAAAGTAGAAACTCGCCCGATTACGACGCTATGCGTACTTTTCCCCTAGGCCGTTCTGGTTATTCGTTTCGAGCATCAGAACTGCGAAAATTTTGAGTTGCTCATGCGTTTCTTACCTCCAAACTGCCATATCTCGCGAAAGGATTGACCAATCTGCAAAATTTCTGTTGCATCTGAAAGTAGAAACTCGCCCGATTACAACGGTATGTGTACTCTTCCCCTAGGCCGTTCTAGTTATTCGTTTCGAGCATCAGAACTGTGAACATTTTGAGTTTCTCAACCGTTTCTTACCTCCAAACTGCCATATCTCGCGAACGGATTGACAAATCCGCAAAATTTCTGTTGCGTCTGAAAGTAGAAACTCGCTCGATTACAACGGTATGCGTACTTTTCCTGTGGGCCGTTCTAGTTATTCGTTTCGAGCATCAGAACTGCGAAAATTTTTAGTTTCTAAAGCGTTTCTTACTTACAAACTGCCACATCTCGCGAACGGATTGGCCAATCCCCAAAATTTCTGTTGCATCTGAAAGTAGAAACTCGCCCGATTACGACGGTTTGCGTACTTTTCCCCTAGGCCGTTCTGGTTATTCGTTTCGAGCATCAGAACTGCGAAAATTTTGAGTTTCTCAACCGTTTCTTACCTCCAAACTGCCATTTCTCGCGAACGGATTGATGAATCCGCAAAATTTCTGTTGCATCTGAAAGTAGAAACTCGCCCGATTACGACGCTATGCGTACTTTTCCCCTAGGCCGTTCTGGTTATTCGTTTCGAGCATCAGAACTGCGAAAATTTTGAGTTTCTCAAGCGTTTCTAACCTCCAAACTGCCATATCTCGCGAAAGGGTTAACCAATCCGCAAAATTTCTGTTGCATCTGAAAGTAGAAACTCGCCCGATTACAACGGTATGTGTACTCTTCCCCTAGGCCGTTCTAGTTATTCGTTTCGAGCATCAGAACTGTGAACATTTTGAGTTTCTCAACCGTTTCTTACCTCCAAACTGCCATATCTCGCGAACGGATTGACAAATCCGCAAAATTTCTGTTGCGTCTGAAAGTAGAAACTCGCTCGTTTACAACGGTATGCGTACTTTTCCCCTAGGCCGTTCTTGTTATGCTTGCCGAGCACCAGAACTGCGAAAATTTTGAGTTTCTCAAGTGTTTCTTACATCCAAAATCCCATATCTCGCGAACGAATTGACCAATCCGCAAAATTTCTGCTGCATCTGAAAGCAGAAACCCGCCCGATTACAACGGTATGCGTACTTTTCCTGTGGGCCGTTCTAGTTATTCGTTTCGAGCATCAGAACTGCGAAAATTTTTAGTTTCTCAAGCGTTTCTTACCTCCAAACTGCCATATCTCGCGAACGGATTGACCAATCCGCAAAATTTATGTTGCATCTGAAAGTAGAAACTCGCCCGATTACAACTGTATGCGTACTTTTCCCCTAGGCCGTTCTTGGTATGCTTGTCGAGCACCGGAACTGCGAAAATTTTGAGTTTCTCAAGTGTTTCTTACCTCCAAAATCCCATATCTCGCGAACGGATTGACCAATCCGCAAAATTTCTGCTGCATCTGAAAGCAGAAACCCGCCCGATTGCAACGGTATGTGTACTTTTCCTGTAGGCCGTTCTAGTTATTCGTTTCGAGCATCAGAACTGCGAAAATTTTTAGTTTCTAAAGCGTTTCTTACTTACAAACTGCCACATCTCGCGAACGGATTGGCCAATCCGCAAAATTTCTGTTGCATCTGAAAGTAGAAACTCGCCCGATTACGACGGTTTCCGTACTTTTCCCCTAGGCCGTTCTGGTTATTCGTTTCGAGCATCAGAACTGCGAAAATTTTGAGTTTCTCAACCGTTTCTTACCTCCAAACTGCCATTTCTCGCGAACGGATTGATCAATCCGCAAAATTTCTGTTGCATCTGAAAGTAGAAACTCGCCCGATTACGACGCTATGCGTACTCTTCCCCTAGGCCGTTCTGGTTATTCGTTTCGAGCATCAGAACTGCGAAAATTTTGAGTTTCTCAAGCGTTTCTAACCTCCAAACTGCCATATCTCGCGAAAGGATTAACCAATCCGCAAAATTTCTGTTGCATCTGAAAGTAGAAACTCGCCCGATTACAACGGTATGTGTACTTTTCCCTTAGGCCGTTCTAGTTATTCGATTCGAGCATCAGAACTGCGAAAATTTTGAGTTTCTCAAGCGTTTCTTACTTACAAACTACCATATCTCGCGAACGGACTGACCAATCCGCAAAATTTCTGTTGCATCTGAAAGTAGAAACTCGCCCGATTACAACGGTATGTGTACTTTTTCCCTAGGCCGTGCCAGTTATTCGTATCGAGCATCAGAACTGCGAAAATTTTGAGTTTCTCAAGCGTTTCCTACCTCCAAACTGCCATATCTGGCGAACGGATTGACCAATCCGCAAAATTTCTGTTGCATCTGAAAGCAGAAACCCGCCCGATTACAACGGTATGCGTACTTTTCCTGTAGGCCGTTCTAGTTATTCGTTTCGAGCATCAGAACTGCGAAAATTTTTAGTTTCTCAAGCGTTTCTTACCTCCAAACTGCCATATCTCGCGAACGGATTGACCAATCCGCAAAATTTATGTTGCATCTGAAAGTAGAAACTCGCCCGATTACAACTGTATGCGTACTTTTCCCCTAGGCCGTTCTTGTTATGCTTGTCGAGCACCGGAACTGCGAAAATTTTGAGTTTCTCAAGTGTTTCTTACCTCCAAAATCCCATATCTCGCGAACGGATTGACCAATCCGCAAAATTTCTGTTGCATCTGAAAGTAGAAACTCGCCCGATTACGACGGTTTGCGTACTTTTCCTGTAGGCCGTTCTAGTTATTCGTTTCAAGCATCAGAACTGCGAAAATTTTTAGTTTCTCAAGCGTTTCTTACTTACAAACTGCCACATCTCGCGAAAGGATTGACCAATCCGCAAAATTTCTGTTGCATCTGAAAGTAGAAACTCGCCCGATTACGACGGTTTGCGTACTTTTCCCCTAGGCCGTGCTGGTTATTCGTTTCGAGCCTCAGAACTGCGAAAACTTTGAGTTTCTCAAGCGTTTCTTACTTACAAACTGCCATATCTCGCGAACGGATTGACCAATCCGCAAAATTTCTGTTGCATCTGAAAGTAGAAACTCGCCCGATTACAACGGTATGTGTACTTTTCCCCTAGGCCGTGCCAGTTATTCGTTTCGAGCATCAGAACTGCAAAAATTTTGAGTTTCTCAAGAGTTTCTTACCTCCAAACTGCCATATCTCGCGAACGGATTGACCAATCCGCAAAATTTCTGTTGCATCTGAAAGTAGAAACTCGCCCGATTACAACGGTATGCGTACTTATCCCCTAGGCCGTTCTAGTTATTCGTTTCGGGCATCAGAACTGCGAAAATTTTGTGTTTCTCAAGCGTTTCTTACTTACAAACTGCCACATCTCGCGAACGGATTGACCAATCCGCAAAGTGTCTGTTGCATCTGAAAGTAGAAACTCGCCCGATTACAACGGTATGTGTACTCTTCCCCTAGGCCGTTCTAGTTATTCGTTTCGAGCATCAGAACTGTGAACATTTTGAGTTTCTCAACCGTTTCTTACCTCCAAACTGCCATATCTCGCGAACGGATTGACAAATCCGCAAAATTTCTGTTGCGTCTGAAAGTAGAAACTCGCTCGTTTACAACGGTATGCGTACTTTTCCCCTAGGCCGTTCTTGTTATGCTTGCCGAGCACCAGAACTGCGAAAATTTTGAGTTTCTCAAGTGTTTCTTACATCCAAAATCCCATATCTCGCGAACGAATTGACCAATCCGCAAAATTTCTGCTGCATCTGAAAGCAGAAACCCGCCCGATTACAACGGTATGCGTACTTTTCCTGTGGGCCGTTCTAGTTATTCGTTTCGAGCATCAGAACTGCGAAAATTTTTAGTTTCTCAAGCGTTTCTTACCTCCAAACTGCCATATCTCGCGAACGGATTGACCAATCCGCAAAATTTATGTTGCATCTGAAAGTAGAAACTCGCCCGATTACAACTGTATGCGTACTTTTCCCCTAGGCCGTTCTTGTTATGCTTGTCGAGCACCGGAACTGCGAAAATTTTGAGTTTCTCAAGTGTTTCTTACCTCCAAAATCCCATATCTCGCGAACGGATTGACCAATCCGCAAAATTTCTGCTGCATCTGAAAGCAGAAACCCGCCCGATTGCAACGGTATGCGTACTTTTCCTGTAGGCCGTTCTAGTTATTCGTTTCGAGCATCAGAACTGCGAAAATTTTTAGTTTCTAAAGCGTTTCTTACTTACAAACTGCCACATCTCGCGAACGGATTGGCCAATCCGCAAAATTTCTGTTGCATCTGAAAGTAGAAACTCGCCCGATTACGACGGTTTGCGTACTTTTCCCCTAGGCCGTTCTGGTTATTCGTTTCGAGCATCAGAACTGCGAAAATTTTGAGTTTCTCAACCGTTTCTTACCTCCAAACTGCCATTTCTCGCGAACGGATTGATCAATCCGCAAAATTTCTGTTGCATCTGAAAGTAGAAACTCGCCCGATTACGACGCTATGCGTACTTTTCCCCTAGGCCGTTCTGGTTATTCGTTTCGAGCATCAGAACTGCGAAAATTTTGAGTTTCTCAAGCGTTTCTAACCTCCAAACTGCCATATCTCGCGAAAGGGTTAACCAATCCGCAAAATTTCTGTTGCATCTGAAAGTAGAAACTCGCCCGATTACAACGGTATGTGTACTCTTCCCCTAGGCCGTTCTAGTTATTCGTTTCGAGCATCAGAACTGTGAACATTTTGAGTTTCTCAACCGTTTCTTACCTCCAAACTGCCATATCTCGCGAACGGATTGACCAATCCGCAAAATTTATGTTGCATCTGAAAGTAGAAACTCGCCCGATTACAACTGTATGCGTACTTTTCCCCTAGGCCGTTCTTGTTATGCTTGTCGAGCACCGGAACTGCGAAAATTTTGAGTTTCTCAAGTGTTTCTTACCTCCAAAATCCCATATCTCGCGAACGGATTGACCAATCCGCAAAATTTCTGTTGCATCTGAAAGTAGAAACTCGCCCGATTACGACGGTTTGCGTACTTTTCCTGTAGGCCGTTCTAGTTATTCGTTTCAAGCATCAGAACTGCGAAAATTTTTAGTTTCTCAAGCGTTTCTTACTTACAAACTGCCACATCTCGCGAAAGGATTGACCAATCCGCAAAATTTCTGTTGCATCTGAAAGTAGAAACTCGCCCGATTACGACGGTTTGCGTACTTTTCCCCTAGGCCGTGCTGGTTATTCGTTTCGAGCCTCAGAACTGCGAAAACGTTGAGTTTCTCAAGCGTTTCTTACTTACAAACTGCCATATCTCGCGAACGGATTGACCAATCCGCAAAATTTCTGTTGCATCTGAAAGTAGAAACTCGCCCGATTACAACGGTATGTGTACTTTTCCCCTAGGCCGTGCCAGTTATTCGTTTCGAGCATCAGAACTGCAAAAATTTTGAGTTTCTCAAGAGTTTCTTACCTCCAAACTGCCATATCTCGCGAACGGATTGACCAATCCGCAAAATTTCTGTTGCATCTGAAAGTAGAAACTCGCCCGATTACAACGGTATGCGTACTTATCCCCTAGGCCGTTCTAGTTATTCGTTTCGGGCATCAGAACTGCGAAAATTTTGTGTTTCTCAAGCGTTTCTTACTTACAAACTGCCACATCTTCTGAACGGATTGACCAATCCGCAAAGTGTCTGTTGCATCTGAAAGTAGAAACTCGCCCGATTACAACGGTATGTGTACTTTTCCTCTAGGCCGTTCCAGTTATTCGTTTCGAGCATCAGAACTGCGAAAATTTTGAGTTTCACAACCGTTTCTTACCTCCAAACTGCCACATCTCGCGAACGGATTGATCAATCCGCAAAATTTCTGTTGCATCTAAAAGTAGAAACTCGCCCGATTACGACGCTATGCGTACTTTTCCCCTAGGCCGTTCTTGTTATGCTTGCCGAGCACCAGAACTGCGAAAATTTTGAGTTTCTCAAGTGTTTCTTACATCCAAAATCCCATATCTCGCGAACGAATTGACCAATCCGCAAAATTTCTGCTGCATCTGAAAGCAGAAACCCGCCCGATTACAACGGTATGCGTACTTTTCCTGTGGGCCGTTCTAGTTATTCGTTTCGAGCATCAGAACTGCGAAAATTTTTAGTTTCTCAAGCGTTTCTTACCTCCAAACTGCCATATCTCGCGAACGGATTGACCAATCCGCAAAATTTATGTTGCATCTGAAAGTAGAAACTCGCCCGATTACAACTGTATGCGTACTTTTCCCCTAGGCCGTTCTTGTTATGCTTGTCGAGCACCAGAACTGCGAAAATTTTGAGTTTCTCAAGCGTTTCTTACCTCCAAAATCCCATATCTCGCGAACGGATTGACCAATCCGCAAAATTTCTGCTGCATCTGAAAGCAGAAACCCGCCCGATTGCAACGGTATGCGTACTTTTCCTGTAGGCCGTTCTAGTTATTCGTTTCGAGCATCAGAACTGCGAAAATTTTTAGTTTCTAAAGCGTTTCTTACTTACAAACTGTCACATCTCGCGAACGGATTGGCCAATCCGCAAAATTTCTGTTGCATCTGAAAGTAGAAACTCGCCCGATTACGACGGTTTGCGTACTTTTCCCCTAGGCCGTTCTGGTTATTGGTTTCGAGCATCAGAACTGCGAAAATTTTGAGTTTCTCAACCGTTTCTTACCTCCAAACTGCCATTTCTCGCGAACGGATTGATCAATCCGTAAAATTTCTGTTGCATCTGAAAGTAGAAACTCGCCCGATTACGACGCTATGCGTACTTTTCCCCTAGGCCGTTCTGGTTATTCGTTTCGAGCATCAGAACTGCGAAAATTTTGAGTTTCTCAAGCGTTTCTAACCTCCAAACTGCCATATCTCGCGAAAGGGTTAACCAATCCGCAAAATTTCTGTTGCATCTGAAAGTAGAAACTCGCCCGATTACAACGGTATGTGTACTCTTCCCCTAGGCCGTTCTAGTTATTCGTTTCGAGCATCAGAACTGTGAACATTTTGAGTTTCTCAACCGTTTCTTACCTCCAAACTGCCATATCTCGCGAACGGATTGACAAATCCGCAAAATTTCTGTTGCGTCTGAAAGTAGAAACTCGCTCGTTTACAACGGTATGCGTACTTTTCCCCTAGGCCGTTCTTGTTATGCTTGCCGAGCACCAGAACTGCGAAAATTTTGAGTTTCTCAAGTGTTTCTTACATCCAAAATCCCATATCTCGCGAACGAATTGACCAATCCGCAAAATTTCTGCTGCATCTGAAAGCAGAAACCCGCCCGATTACAACGGTATGCGTACTTTTCCTGTGGGCCGTTCTAGTTATTCGTTTCGAGCATCAGAACTGCGAAAATTTTTAGTTTCTCAAGCGTTTCTTACCTCCAAACTGCCATATCTCGCGAACGGATTGACCAATCCGCAAAATTTATGTTGCATCTGAAAGTAGAAACTCGCCCGATTACAACTGTATGCGTACTTTTCCCCTAGGCCGTTCTTGTTATGCTTGTCGAGCACCGGAACTGCGAAAATTTTGAGTTTCTCAAGTGTTTCTTACCTCCAAAATCCCATATCTCGCGAACGGATTGACCAATCCGCAAAATTTCTGTTGCATCTGAAAGTAGAAACTCGCCCGATTACGACGGTTTGCGTAATTTTCCTGTAGGCCGTTCTAGTTATTCGTTTCAAGCATCAGAACTGCGAAAATTTTTAGTTTCTCAAGCGTTTCTTACTTACAAACTGCCACATCTCGCGAAAGGATTGACCAATCCGCAAAATTTCTGTTGCATCTGAAAGTAGAAACTCGCCCGATTACGACGGTTTGCGTACTTTTCCCCTAGGCCGTGCTGGTTATTCGTTTCGAGCCTCAGAACTGCGAAAACTTTGAGTTTCTCAAGCGTTTCTTACTTACAAACTGCCATATCTCGCGAACGGATTGACCAATCCGCAAAATTTCTGTTGCATCTGAAAGTAGAAACTCGCCCGATTACAACGCTATGTGTACTTTTCCCCTAGGCCGTGCCAGTTATTCGTTTCGAGCATCAGAACTGTGAACATTTTGAGTTTCTCAACCGTTTCTTACCTCCAAACTGCCATATCTCGCGAACGGATTGACAAATCCGCAAAATTTCTGTTGCGTCTGAAAGTAGAAACTCGCTCGTTTACAACGGTATGCGTACTTTTCCCCTAGGCCGTTCTTGTTATGCTTGCCGAGCACCAGAACTGCGAAAATTTTGAGTTTCTCAAGTGTTTCTTACATCCAAAATCCCATATCTCGCGAACGAATTGACCAATCCGCAAAATTTCTGCTGCATCTGAAAGCAGAAACCCGCCCGATTACAACGGTATGCGTACTTTTCCTGTGGGCCGTTCTAGTTATTCGTTTCGAGCATCAGAACTGCGAAAATTTTTAGTTTCTCAAGCGTTTCTTACCTCCAAACTGCCATATCTCGCGAACGGATTGACCAATCCGCAAAATTTCTGCTGCATCTGAAAGCAGAAACCCGCCCGATTGCAACGGTATGCGTACTTTTCCTGTAGGCCGTTCTAGTTATTCGTTTCGAGCATCAGAACTGCGAAAATTTTTAGTTTCTAAAGCGTTTCTTACTTACAAACTGCCACATCTCGCGAACGGATTGGCCAATCCGCAAAATTTCTGTTGCATCTGAAAGTAGAAACTCGCCCGATTACGACGGTTTGCGTACTTTTCCCCTAGGCCGTTCTGGTTATTCGTTTCGAGCATCAGAACTGCGAAAATTTTGAGTTTCTCAACCGTTTCTTACCTCCAAACTGCCATTTCTCGCGAACGGATTGATCAATCCGTAAAATTTCTGTTGCATCTGAAAGTAGAAACTCGCCCGATTACGACGCTATGCGTACTTTTCCCCTAGGCCGTTCTGGTTATTCGTTTCGAGCATCAGAACTGCGAAAATTTTGAGTTTCTCAAGCGTTTCTAACCTCCAAACTGCCATATCTCGCGAAAGGGTTAACCAATCCGCAAAATTTCTGTTGCATCTGAAAGTAGAAACTCGCCCGATTACAACGGTATGTGTACTCTTCCCCTAGGCCGTTCTAGTTATTCGTTTCGAGCATCAGAACTGTGAACATTTTGAGTTTCTCAACCGTTTCTTACCTCCAAACTGCCATATCTCGCGAACGGATTGACAAATCCGCAAAATTTCTGTTGCGTCTGAAAGTAGAAACTCGCTCGTTTACAACGGTATGCGTACTTTTCCCCTAGGCCGTTCTTGTTATGCTTGCCGAGCACCAGAACTGCGAAAATTTTGAGTTTCTCAAGTGTTTCTTACATCCAAAATCCCATATCTCGCGAACGAATTGACCAATCCGCAAAATTTCTGCTGCATCTGAAAGCAGAAACCCGCCCGATTACAACGGTATGCGTACTTTTCCTGTGGGCCGTTCTAGTTATTCGTTTCGAGCATCAGAACTGCGAAAATTTTTAGTTTCTCAAGCGTTTCTTACCTCCAAACTGCCATA
Source organism: Ptiloglossa arizonensis (assembly GCF_051014685.1). NCBI lineage: Eukaryota > Metazoa > Arthropoda > Insecta > Hymenoptera > Colletidae > Ptiloglossa > Ptiloglossa arizonensis. The sequence continues at coordinate 353,366 of NW_027478522.1, forward strand.
TCTCGCGAACGGATTGACCAATCCGCAAAATTTCTGTTGCATCTGAAAGTAGAAACTCGCCCGATTACGACGGTTTGCGTACTTTTCCCCTAGGCCGTGCTGGTTATTCGTTTCGAGCCTCAGAACTGCGAAAACTTTGAGTTTCTCAAGCGTTTCTTACTTACAAACTGCCATATCTCGCGAACGGATTGACCAATCCGCAAAATTTCTGTTGCATCTGAAAGTAGAAACTCGCCCGATTACAACGGTATGAGTACTTTTCCCCTAGGCCGTGCCAGTTATTCGTTTCGAGCACCAGAACTGCGAAAATTTTGAGTTTCTCAAGTGTTTCTTACATCCAAAATCCCATATCTCGCGAACGAATTGACCAATCCGCAAAATTTCTGCTGCATCTGAAAGCAGAAACCCGCCCGATTACAACGGTATGCGTACTTTTCCTGTGGGCCGTTCTAGTTATTCGTTTCGAGCATCAGAACTGCGAAAATTTTTAGTTTCTCAAGCGTTTCTTACCTCCAAACTGCCATATCTCGCGAACGGATTGACCAATCCGCAAAATTTATGTTGCATCTGAAAGTAGAAACTCGCCCGATTACAACTGTATGCGTACTTTTCCCCTAGGCCGTTCTTGTTATGCTTGTCGAGCACCGGAACTGCGAAAATTTTGAGTTTCTCAAGTGTTTCTTACCTCCAAAATCCCATATCTCGCGAACGGATTGACCAATCCGCAAAATTTCTGCTGCATCTGAAAGCAGAAACCCGCCCGATTGCAACGGTATGCGTACTTTTCCTGTAGGCCGTTCTAGTTATTCGTTTCGAGCATCAGAACTGCGAAAATTTTTAGTTTCTAAAGCGTTTCTTACTTACAAACTGCCACATCTCGCGAACGGATTGGCCAATCCGCAAAATTTGTGTTGCATCTGAAAGTAGAAACTCGCCCGATTACGACGGTTTGCGTACTTTTCCCCTAGGCCGTTCTGGTTATTCGTTTCGAGCATCAGAACTGCGAAAATTTTGAGTTTCTCAACCGTTTCTTACCTCCAAACTGCCATTTCTCGCGAACGGATTGATCAATCCGCAAAATTTCTGTTGCATCTGAAAGTAGAAACTCGCCCGATTACGACGCTATGCGTACTTTTCCCCTAGGCCGTTCTGGTTATTCGTTTCGAGCATCAGAACTGCGAAAATTTTGAGTTTCTCAAGCGTTTCTAACCTCCAAACTGCCATATCTCGCGAAAGGGTTAACCAATCCGCAAAATTTCTGTTGCATCTGAAAGTAGAAACTCGCCCGATTACAACGGTATGTGTACTCTTCCCCTAGGCCGTTCTAGTTATTCGTTTCGAGCATCAGAACTGTGAACATTTTGAGTTTCTCAACCGTTTCTTACCTCCAAACTGCCATATCTCGCGAACGGATTGACCAATCCGCAAAATTTATGTTGCATCTGAAAGTAGAAACTCGCCCGATTACAACTGTATGCGTACTTTTCCCCTAGGCCGTTCTTGTTATGCTTGTCGAGCACCGGAACTGCGAAAATTTTGAGTTTCTCAAGTGTTTCTTACCTCCAAAATCCCATATCTCGCGAACGGATTGACCAATCCGCAAAATTTCTGTTGCATCTGAAAGTAGAAACTCGCCCGATTACGACGGTTTGCGTACTTTTCCTGTAGGCCGTTCTAGTTATTCGTTTCAAGCATCAGAACTGCGAAAATTTTTAGTTTCTCAAGCGTTTCTTACTTACAAACTGCCACATCTCGCGAAAGGATTGACCAATCCGCAAAATTTCTGTTGCATCTGAAAGTAGAAACTCGCCCGATTACGACGGTTTGCGTACTTTTCCCCTAGGCCGTGCTGGTTATTCGTTTCGAGCCTCAGAACTGCGAAAACTTTGAGTTTCTCAAGCGTTTCTTACTTACAAACTGCCATATCTCGCGAACGGATTGACCAATCCGCAAAATTTCTGTTGCATCTGAAAGTAGAAACTCGCCCGATTACAACGGTATGTGTACTTTTCCCCTAGGCCGTGCCAGTTATTCGTTTCGAGCATCAGAACTGCAAAAATTTTGAGTTTCTCAAGAGTTTCTTACCTCCAAACTGCCATATCTCGCGAACGGATTGACCAATCCGCAAAATTTCTGTTGCATCTGAAAGTAGAAACTCGCCCGATTACAACGGTATGCGTACTTATCCCCTAGGCCGTTCTGGTTATTCGTTTCGAGCATCAGAACTGCGAAAATTTTGAGTTTCTCAACCGTTTCTTACCTCCAAACTGCCATTTCTCGCGAACGGATTGATCAATCCGCAAAATTTCTGTTGCATCTGAAAGTAGAAACTCGCCCGATTACAACTGTATGCGTACTTTTCCCCTAGGCCGTTCTTGTTATGCTTGTCGAGCACCAGAACTGCGAAAATTTTTAGTTTCTCAAGCGTTTCTTACCTCCAAAATCCCATATCTCGCGAACGGATTGACCAATCCGCAAAATTTCTGCTGCATCTGAAAGCAGAAACCCGCCCGATTGCAACGGTATGCGTACTTTTCCTGTAGGCCGTTCTAGTTATTCGTTTCGAGCATCAGAACTGCGAAAATTTTGAGTTTCTCAAGCGTTTCTAACCTCCAAACTGCCATATCTCGCGAAAGGGTTAACCAATCCGCAAAATTTCTGTTGCATCTGAAAGTAGAAACTCGCCCGATTACAACGGTATGTGTACTCTTCCCCTAGGCCGTTCTAGTTATTCGTTTCGAGCATCAGAACTGTGAACATTTTGAGTTTCTCAACCGTTTCTTACCTCCAAACTGCCATATCTCGCGAACGGATTTACAAATCCGCAAAATTTCTGTTGCGTCTGAAAGTAGAAACTCGCTCGTTTACAACGGTATGCGTACTTTTCCCCTAGGCCGTTCTTGTTATGCTTGCCGAGCACCAGAACTGCGAAAATTTTGAGTTTCTCAAGTGTTTCTTACATCCAAAATCCCATATCTCGCGAACGAATTGACCAATCCGCAAAATTTCTGCTGCATCTGAAAGCAGAAACCCGCCCGATTACAACGGTATGCGTACTTTTCCTGTGGGCCGTTCTAGTTATTCGTTTCGAGCATCAGAACTGCGAAAATTTTTAGTTTCTCAAGCGTTTCTTACCTCCAAACTGCCATATCTCGCGAACGGATTGACCAATCCGCAAAATTTATGTTGCATCTGAAAGTAGAAACTCGCCCGATTACAACTGTATGCGTACTTTTCCCCTAGGCCGTTCTTGTTATGCTTGTCGAGCACCGGAACTGCGAAAATTTTGAGTTTCTCAAGTGTTTCTTACCTCCAAAATCCCATATCTCGCGAACGGATTGACCAATCCGCAAAATTTCTGCTGCATCTGAAAGCAGAAGCCCGCCCGATTGCAACGGTATGCGTACTTTTCCTGTAGGCCGTTCTAGTTATTCGTTTCGAGCATCAGAACTGCGAAAATTTTTAGTTTCTAAAGCGTTTCTTACTTACAAACTGCCACATCTCGCGAACGGATTGGCCAATCCGCAAAATTTCTGTTGCATCTGAAAGTAGAAACTCGCCCGATTACGACGGTTTGCGTACTTTTCCCCTAGGCCGTTCTGGTTATTCGTTTCGAGCATCAGAACTGCGAAAATTTTGAGTTTCTCAACCGTTTCTTACCTCCAAACTGCCATTTCTCGCGAACGGATTGACCAATCCGCAAAATTTCTGTTGCATCTGAAAGTAGAAACTCGCCCGATTACGACGGTTTGCGTACTTTTCCCCTAGGCCGTGCTGGTTATTCGTTTCGAGCCTCAGAACTGCGAAAACTTTGAGTTTCTCAAGCGTTTCTTACTTACAAACTGCCATATCTCGCGAACGGATTGACCAATCCGCAAAATTTCTGTTGCATCTGAAAGTAGAAACTCGCCCGATTACAACGGTATGAGTACTTTTCCCCTAGGCCGTGCCAGTTATTCGTTTCGAGCATCAGAACTGCAAAAATTTTGAGTTTCTCAAGAGTTTCTTACCTCCAAACTGCCATATCTCGCGAACGGATTGACCAATCCGCAAAATTTCTGTTGCATCTGAAAGTAGAAACTCGCCCGATTACAACGGTATGCTTACTTATCCCCTAGGCCGTTCTAGTTATTCGTTTCGGGCATCAGAACTGCGAAAATTTTGTGTTTCTCAAGCGTTTCTTACTTACAAACTGCCACATCTCGCGAACGGATTGACCAATCCGCAAAGTGTCTGTTGCATCTGAAAGTAGAAACTCGCCCGATTACAACGGTATGTGTACTCTTCCCCTAGGCCGTTCTAGTTATTCGTTTCGAGCATCAGAACTGTGAACATTTTGAGTTTCTCAACCGTTTCTTACCTCCAAACTGCCATATCTCGCGAACGGATTGACAAATCCGCAAAATTTCTGTTGCGTCTGAAAGTAGAAACTCGCTCGTTTACAACGGTATGCGTACTTTTCCCCTAGGCCGTTCTTGTTATGCTTGCCGAGCACCAGAACTGCGAAAATTTTGAGTTTCTCAAGTGTTTCTTACATCCAAAATCCCATATCTCGCGAACGAATTGACCAATCCGCAAAATTTCTGCTGCATCTGAAAGCAGAAACCCGCCCGATTACAACGGTATGCGTACTTTTCCTGTGGGCCGTTCTAGTTATTCGTTTCGAGCATCAGAACTGCGAAAATTTTTAGTTTCTCAAGCGTTTCTTACCTCCAAACTGCCATATCTCGCGAACGGATTGACCAATCCGCAAAATTTCTGCTGCATCTGAAAGCAGAAACCCGCCCGATTGCAACGGTATGCGTACTTTTCCTGTAGGCCGTTCTAGTTATTCGTTTCGAGCATCAGAACTGCGAAAATTTTTAGTTTCTAAAGCGTTTCTTACTTACAAACTGCCACATCTCGCGAACGGATTGGCCAATCCGCAAAATTTCTGTTGCATCTGAAAGTAGAAACTCGCCCGATTACGACGGTTTGCGTACTTTTCCCCTAGGCCGTTCTGGTTATTCGTTTCGAGCATCAGAACTGCGAAAATTTTGAGTTTCTCAACCGTTTCTTACCTCCAAACTGCCATTTCTCGCGAACGGATTGATCAATCCGTAAAATTTCTGTTGCATCTGAAAGTAGAAACTCGCCCGATTACGACGCTATGCGTACTTTTCCCCTAGGCCGTTCTGGTTATTCGTTTCGAGCATCAGAACTGCGAAAATTTTGAGTTTCTCAAGCGTTTCTAACCTCCAAACTGCCATATCTCGCGAAAGGGTTAACCAATCCGCAAAATTTCTGTTGCATCTGAAAGTAGAAACTCGCCCGATTACAACGGTATGTGTACTCTTCCCCTAGGCCGTTCTAGTTATTCGTTTCGAGCATCAGAACTGTGAACATTTTGAGTTTCTCAACCGTTTCTTACCTCCAAACTGCCATATCTCGCGAACGGATTGACAAATCCGCAAAATTTCTGTTGCGTCTGAAAGTAGAAACTCGCTCGTTTACAACGGTATGCGTACTTTTCCCCTAGGCCGTTCTTGTTATGCTTGCCGAGCACCAGAACTGCGAAAATTTTGAGTTTCTCAAGTGTTTCTTACATCCAAAATCCCATATCTCGCGAACGAATTGACCAATCCGCAAAATTTCTGCTGCATCTGAAAGCAGAAACCCGCCCGATTACAACGGTATGCGTACTTTTCCTGTGGGCCGTTCTAGTTATTCGTTTCGAGCATCAGAACTGCGAAAATTTTTAGTTTCTCAAGCGTTTCTTACCTCCAAACTGCCATATCTCGCGAACGGATTGACCAATCCGCAAAATTTATGTTGCATCTGAAAGTAGAAACTCGCCCGATTACAACTGTATGCGTACTTTTCCCCTAGGCCGTTCTTGTTATGCTTGTCGAGCACCGGAACTGCGAAAATTTTGAGTTTCTCAAGTGTTTCTTACCTCCAAAATCCCATATCTCGCGAACGGTTTGACCAATCCGCAAAATTTCTGCTGCATCTGAAAGCAGAAACCCGCCCGATTGCAACGGTATGCGTACTTTTCCTGTAGGCCGTTCTAGTTATTCGTTTCGAGCATCAGAACTGCGAAAATTTTGAGTTTCTAAAGCGTTTCTTACTTACAAACTGCCACATCTCGCGAACGGATTGGCCAATCCGCAAAATTTCTGTTGCATCTGAAAGTAGAAACTCGCCCGATTACGACGGTTTGCGTACTTTTCCCCTAGGCCGTTCTGGTTATTCGTTTCGAGCATCAGAACTGCGAAAATTTTGAGTTTCTCAACCGTTTCTTACCTCCAAACTGCCATTTCTCGCGAACGGATTGATCAATCCGCAAAATTTCTGTTGCATCTGAAAGTAGAAACTCGCCCGATTACGACGCTATGCGTACTTTTCCCCTAGGCCGTTCTGGTTATTCGTTTCGAGCATCAGAACTGCGAAAGTTTTGAGTTTCTCAAGCGTTTCTAACCTCCAAACTGCCATATCTCGCGAAAGGATTAACCAATCCGCAAAATTTCTGTTGCATCTGAAAGTAGAAACTCGCCCGATTACAACGGTGTGTGTACTTTTCCCTTAGGCCGTTCTAGTTATTCGATTCGAGCATCAGAACTGCGAAAATTTTGAGTTTCTCAAGCGTTTCTTACTTACAAACTACCATATCTCGCGAACGGACTGACCAATCCGCAAAATTTCTGTTGCATCTGAAAGTAGAAACTCGCCCGATTACAACGGTATGTGTACTTTTCCCCTAGGCCGTGCCAGTTATTCGTATCGAGCATCAGAACTGCGAAAATTTTGAGTTTCTCAAGCGTTTCCTACCTCCAAACTGCCATATCTCGCGAACGGATTGACCAATCCGCAAAATTTCTGTTGCATCTGAAAGCAGAAACCCGCCCGATTACAACGGTATGCGTACTTTTCCTGTAGGCCGTTCTAGTTATTCGTTTCGAGCATCAGAACTGCGAAAATTTTTAGTTTTTCAAGCGTTTCTTACCTCCAAACTGCCATATCTCGCGAACGGATTGACCAATCCGCAAAATTTATGTTGCATCTGAAAGTAGAAACTCGCCCGATTACATCTTTATGCGTGCTTTTCCCCTAGGCCGTTCTAGTTATTCGTTTCGAGCATCAGAACTGTGAAAATTTTGAGTTTCTCAACCGTTTCTTACCTCCAAACTGCCATATCTCGCGAACGGATTGACCAATCCGCAAAATTCCTGTTGCATCTGAAAGCTGAAACACGCCCGATTACAACGGTATGAGTACTTTTCCCCTAGGCCGTTCTAGTTATTCGTTTCGAGCATCAGAAACGTGAAAATTTTGAGTTTCTCAACCGTTTCTTACCTCCAAACTGCCATATCTCGCGAACGGATTGACCAATCCGCAAAATTTCTGTTGCATCTGAAAGTTGAAACACGCCCGATTACAACGGTATGAGTACTTTTCCCCTAGGCCGTTCTAGTTATTCGTTTCGAGCATCAGAACCGTGAAAATTTTGGGTTTCTCAACCGTTTCCACCTCCAAACTGCCATATCTCGCGAACGGATAGACCAATCCGCAAAATTTCTGTTGCATCTGAAAGTTGAAACTCGCCCGATTACAACGTTATGCGTACTTTTCCCCTAGGCCGTTCTAGTTATTCGTTTCGAGCATCAGAACTGGGAAAATTTTGAGTTTCTCAAGCGTTTCTTACTTACAAACTGCCACATCTCGCGAACGGATTGACCAATCCGCAAAGTGTCTGTTGCATCTGAAAGTAGAAACTCGCCCGATTACAACGGTATGTGTACTTTTCCTCTAGGCCGTTCCAGTTATTCGTTTCGAGCATCAGAACTGCGAAAATTTTGAGTTTCTCAACCGTTTCATACCTCCAAACTGCCACATATCGCGAACGGATTGATCAATCCGCAAAATTTCTGTTGCATCTAAAAGTAGAAACTCGCCCGATTACGACGCTATGCGTACTTTTCCCCTAGGCTGTTCTGGTTATTCGTTCCGAGCATCAGAACTGCGAAAATTTTGAGTTTCTCAAGCGTTTCTTACCTCCAATCTGCCATATCTCGCGAACGGATTGACCAATCCGCAAAATTTCTGTTGCATCTGAAAGTAGAAACTCGCCCGATTACAGCTGTATGCGTACTTTTCCCCTAGGCCGTTCTAGTTATTCGTTTCGAGCATCAGAACTGTGAAAATTTTATGTTTCTCAACCGTTTCTTACCTCCAAACTGCCATATCTCGCGAATGGATTGACCAGTCCGCAAAATTTCTGTTGCATCTGAAAGTTGAAACACGCCCGATTACAACGGTATGAGTACTTTTCCCCTAGGCCGTTCTAGTTATTCGTTTCGAGCATCAGAACTGTGAAAATTTTGTGTTTCTCAACCGTTTCTTACCTCCAAACTGCCATATCTCGCGAACGGATTGACCAATCCGCAACATTTCTGTTGCATCTGAAAGCAGAAACCCGCCCGATTACAACGGTATGCGTACTTTTCCTGTGGGCCGTTCTAGTTATTCGTTTCGAGCATCAGAACTGCGAAAATTTTTAGTTTCTCAAGCGTTTCTTACCTCCAAACTGCCATATCTCGCGAACGGATTGACCAATCCGCAAAATTTATGTTGCATCTGAAAGTAGAAACTCGCCCGATTACAACTGTATGCGTACTTTTCCCCTAGGCCGTTCTAGTTATTCGTTTCGAGCATCAGAACTGTGAAAATTTTGAGTTTCTCAACCGTTTCTTACCTCCAAACTGCCATATCTCGCGAACGGATTGACCAATCCGCAAAATTTCTGTTGCATCTGAAAGTTGAAACACGCCCGATTACAACGGTATGAGTACTTTTCCCCTAGGCCGTTCTAGTTATTCGTTTCGAGCATCAGAACCGTGAAAATTTTGAGTTTCTCAACCGTTTCTTACCTCCAAACTGCCATATCTCGCGAACGGATTGACCAATCCGCAAAATTTCTGTTGCATCTGAAAGTTGAAACACGCCCGATTACAACGGTATGTGTACTTTTCCTCTAGGCCGTTCCAGTTATTCGTTTCGAGCATCAGAACTGCGAAAATTTTGAGTTTCTCAACCGTTTCTTACCTCCAAACTGCCACATATCGCGAACGGATTGACCAATCCGCAAAATTTCTGTTGCATCTGAAAGTAGAAACTCGCCCGATTACAGCTGTATGCGTACTTTTCCCCTAGGCCGTTCTAGTTATTCGTTTCGAGCATCAGAACTGTGAAAATTTTATGTTTCTCAACCGTTTCTTACCTCCAAACTGCCATATCTCGCGAACGGATTGACCAGTCCGCAAAATTTCTGTTGCATCTGAAAGTTGAAACACGCCCGATTACAACGGTATGAGTACTTTTCCCCTAGGCCGTTCTAGTTATTCGTTTCGAGCATCAGAACTGTGAAAATTTTGTGTTTCTCAACCGTTTCTCACCTCCAAACTACCATATCTCGCGAACGGATTGACCAATCCGCAAAATTTCTGTTGCATCTGAAAGTAGAAACACGCCCGATTACAACGGTATGAGTACTTTTCCCCTAGGCCGTCCTAGTTATTCGGTTCGAGCATCAGAACAGCGAAAATTTTGAGTTTCTCAAGCGTTTCTTACCTCCAAACTGCCATATCTCGCGAACGGATTGACTAATCCGCAAAATTTCTGTTGCATCTGAAAGTAGAAACTCGCCCGATTACAACGGTATGTGTACTTTTCCCCTAGGCCGTGCCAGTTATTCGTTTCGAGCATCAGAACTGCGAAAATTTTGAGTTTCTCAAGCGTTTCTCACCTCCAAACTGCCATATCTCGCGAACGGATTGACCAATCCGCAAAATTTCTGTTGCATCTGAAAGTAGAAACTCGCCCGATTACAACGGTATGCGTACTTTTCCCCTAGGCCGTTCTAGTTATTCGTTTCGAGCATCATAACTGTGAACATTTTGAGTTTCTCAACCGTTTCTTACCTCCAAACTGCCATATCTCGCAAACGGATTGACCAATCCGCAAAATTTCTGTTGCATCTGAAAGTAGAAACTCGCCCGATTACAACGGTGTGCGTACCTTTCCCCTAGGCCGTTCTAGTTATTCGGTTCGAGCATCAGAACTGCGAAAATTTTGAGTTTCTCAAGCGTTTCTTACCTCCAAACTGCCATATCTCGCGAACGGATTGACCAATCCGCAAAATTTCTGTAGCATCTGAAAGTAGAAACTCGCCCGATTACAACGGTATGCGTACCTTTCCCCTAGGCCGTTCTAGTTATGCTTGTCGAGCATCAGAACTGCGAAAATTTTGAGTTTCTCAAGCGTTTCTTACCTCCAAACTGCCATATCTCGCGAACGGATTGACCAATCCGCAAAATTTCTGATGCATCTGAAAGTAGAAACTCGCCCGATTACAACTGTATGCGTACTTTTCCCCTCGGCCGTTCTAGTTATTCGGTTCGAGCATCAGAACTGCGAAAATTTTGAGTTTCTCTAGCGTTTCTTACCTCCAAACTGCCATATCTCGCAAACGGATTGACCAATCCGCAAAATTTCTGTTGCATCTGAAAGTAGAAACTCGCCCGATTACAACGGTATGCGTAGTTTTCCCCTAGGCCGTTCTGGTTATTCGTTTCGAGCATCAGAACTGCGAAAATTTTGAGTTTCTCAAGCGTTTCTTACTTCCAAACTGCCATACCTCGCGAACGGATTGACCAATCCGCAAAATTTCTGTTGCATCTGAATGTTGAAACACGCCCGATTACAACTGTATGCGTACTTTTCCCCTAGGCCGTTCTAGTTATTCGGTTCGAGCATCAGAACTGCGAAAATTTTGAGTTTCTCAAGCGTGTCTTACCTCCAAACTGCCATATCTCGCGAACGGATTGACCAATCCGCAAAATTTCTGTTGCATCTGAAAGCAGAAACCCGCCCGATTACAACGGTATGCGTACTTTTCCTGTAGGCCGTTCTAGTTATTCGTTTCGAGCATCAGAACTGCGAAAATTTTTAGTTTCTCAAGCGTTTCTTACCTCCAAACTGCCATATCTTGCGAACGGATTGACCAATCCGCAAAATTTATGTTGCATCTGAAAGTAGAAACTCGCCCGATTACAACTGTATGCGTGCTTTTCCCCTAGGCCGTTCTAGTTATTCGTTTCGAGCATCAGAACTGTGAAAATTTTGAGTTTCTCAACCGTTTCTTACCTCCAAACTGCCATATCTCGCGAACGGATTGACCAATCCGCAAAATTTGTGTTGCATCTGAAAGTTGAAACACGCCCGATTACAACGGTATGAGTACTTTTCCCCTAGGCCGTTCTAGTTATTCGTTTCGAGCATCAGAACCGTGAAAATTTTGAGTTTCTCAACCGTTTCTTACCTCCAAACTGCCATATCTCGCGAACGGATTGACCAATCCGCAAAATTTCTGTTGCATCTGAAAGTAGAAACTCGCCCGATTACAACGGTGTGCGTACTTTTCCCCTAGGCCGTTCTAGTTATTCGGTTCCAGCATCAGAACAGCGAAAATTTTGAGTTTCTCAAGCGTTTCTTACCTCCAAACTGCCATATCTCGCGAACGGATTGACCAATCCGCAAAATTTCTGTTGCATCTGAAAGCAGAAACCCGCCCGATTACAACGGTATGCGTACTTTTCCTGTAGGCCGTTCTAGTTATTCGTTTCGAGCATCAGAACTGCGAAAATTTTTAGTTTCTCAAGCGTTTCTTACCTCCAAACTGCCATATCTTGCGAACGGATTGACCAATCCGCAAAATTTATGTTGCATCTGAAAGTAGAAACTCGCCCGATTACAACTGTATGCGTGCTTTTCCCCTAGGCCGTTCTAGTTATTCGTTTCGAGCATCAGAACTGTGAAAATTTTGAGTTTCTCAACCGTTTCTTACCTCCAAACTGCCATATCTCGCGAACGGATTGACCAATCCGCAAAATTTGTGTTGCATCTGAAAGTTGAAACACGCCCGATTACAACGGTATGAGTACTTTTCCCCTAGGCCGTTCTAGTTATTCGTTTCGAGCATCAGAACCGTGAAAATTTTGAGTTTCTCAACCGTTTCTTACCTCCAAACTGCCATATCTCGCGAACGGATTGACCAATCCGCAAAATTTCTGTTGCATCTGAAAGTAGAAACTCGCCCGATTACAACGGTGTGCGTACTTTTCCCCTAGGCCGTTCTAGTTATTCGGTTCCAGCATCAGAACAGCGAAAATTTTGAGTTTCTCAAGCGTTTCTTACCTCCAAACTGCCATATCTCGCGAACGGATTGACTAATCCGCAAAATTTCTGTTGCATCTGAAAGTAGAAACTCGCCCGATTACAACGGTATGCGTACTTTTCCCCTAGGCCGTTCTTGTTATGCTTGTCGAGCACCAGAACTGCGAAAATTTTGAGTTTCTCAAGCGTTTCTTACTTACAAACTACCATATCTCGCGAACGGATTGACCAATCCGCAAAATTTCTGTTGCATCTGAAAGTAGAAACCCGCCCGATTACAACGGTATGCGTACTTTTCCTGTGGGCCGTTCTAGTTATTCGTTTCGAGCATCAGAACTGTGAACATTTTGAGTTTCTCAACCGTTTCTTACCTCCAAACTGCCATATCTCGCGAACGGATTGACCAATCCGCAAAATTTGTGTTGCATCTGAAAGTTGAAACACGCCCGATTACAACGGTATGAGTACTTTTCCCCTAGGCCGTTCTAGTTATTCGTTTCGAGCATCAGAACCGTGAAAATTTTGAGTTTCTCAACCGTTTCTTACCTCCAAACTGCCATATCTCGCGAACGGATTGACCAATCCGCAAAATTTCTGTTGCATCTGAAAGTAGAAACTCGCCCGATTACAACGGTGTGCGTACTTTTCCCCTAGGCCGTTCTAGTTATTCGGTTCCAGCATCAGAACAGCGAAAATTTTGAGTTTCTCAAGCGTTTCTTACCTCCAAACTGCCATATCTCGCGAACGGATTGACTAATCCGCAAAATTTCTGTTGCATCTGAAAGTAGAAACTCGCCCGATTACAACGGTATGCGTACTTTTCCCCTAGGCCGTTCTTGTTATGCTTGTCGAGCACCAGAACTGCGAAAATTTTGAGTTTCTCAAGCGTTTCTTACTTACAAACTACCATATCTCGCGAACGGATTGACCAATCCGCAAAATTTCTGTTGCATCTGAAAGTAGAAACCCGCCCGATTACAACGGTATGCGTACTTTTCCTGTGGGCCGTTCTAGTTATTCGTTTCGAGCATCAGAACTGTGAACATTTTGAGTTTCTCAACCGTTTCTTACCTCCAAACTGCCATATCTCGCGAACGGATTGACCAATCCGCAAAATTTCTGTTGCATCTGAAAGTAGACGCTCGCCCGATTACAACGGTATGTGTACTTTTCCCCTAGGCCGTGCCAGTTATTCGTTTCGAGCATCAGAACTGCGAAAATTTTGAGATTCTCAAGCGTTTCTTACCTCCAAACTGCCATATCTCGCGAACGGATTGACCAATCCGCAAAATTTCTGTTGCATCTGAAAGTAGAAACTCGCCCGATTACAACGGTATGTGTACTTTTCCCCTAGGCCGTGCCAGTTATTCGTTTCGAGCATCAGAACTGCGAAAATTTTGAGTTTCTCAAGCGTTTCTTACCTCCAAACTGCCATATCTCGCGAACGGATTGACCAATCCGCAAAATTTCTGTTGCATCTGAAAGTAGAAACTCGCCCGATTACAACGGTATGCGTACTTTTCCCCTAGGCCGTTCTAGTTATTCGTTTCGAGCATCATAACTGTGAACATTTTGAGTTTCTCAACCGTTTCTTACCTCCAAACTGCCATATCTCGCAAACGGATTGACCAATCCGCAAAATTTCTGTTGCATCTGAAAGTAGAAACTCGCCCGATTACAACGGTATGCGTACCTTTCCCCTAGGCCGTTCTAGTTATTCGGTTCGAGCATCAGAACTGCGAAAATTTTGAGTTTCTCAAGCGTTTCTTACCTCCAAACTGCCATATCTCGCGAACGGATTGACCAATCCGCAAAATTTCTGTAGCATCTGAAAGTAGAAACTCGCCCGATTACAACGGTATGCGTACCTTTCCCCTAGGCCGTTCTAGTTATGCTTGTCGAGCATCAGAACTGCGAAAATTTTGAGTTTCTCAAGCGTTTCTTACCTCCAAACTGCCATATCTCGCGAACGGATTGACCAATCCGCAAAATTTCTGATGCATCTGAAAGTAGAAACTCGCCCGATTACGACGGTTTGCGTACTTTTCCCCTAGGCCGTTCTGGTTATTCGTTTCGAGCATCAGAACTGCGAAAATTTTGAGTTTCTCAAGCGTTTCTTACCTCCAAACTGCCATATCTCGCGAACGGATTGACTAATCCGCAAAATTTCTGTTGCATCTGAAAGTAGAAACTCGCGCGATCACAACGGTATGAGTACTTTTCCCCTAGGCCGTTCTAGTTATTCGTTTCGAGCATCAGAACTGTGAACATTTTGAGTTTCTCAACCGTTTCTTACCTCCAAACTGCCATATCTCGCGAACGGATTGACCAATCCGCAAAATTTCTGTTGCATCTGAAAGTAGACACTCGCCCGATTACAACTGTATGTGTACTTTTCCCCTAGGCCGTGCCAGTTATTCGTTTCGAGCATCAGAACTGCGAAAATTTTGAGTTTCTCAAGCGTTTCTTACCTCCAAACTGCCATATCTCGCGAACGGATTGACCAATCCGCAAAATTTCTGTTGCATCTGAAAGTAGAAACTCGCCCGATTACAACGGTATGTGTACTTTTCCCCTAGGCTGTGCCAGTTATTCGTTTCGAGCATCAGAACTGCGAAAATTTTGAGTTTCTCAAGCGTTTCTTACCTCCAAACTGCCATATCTCGCGAACGGATTGACCAATCCGCAAAATTTCTGTTGCATCTGAAAGTAGAAACTCGCCCGATTACAACGGTATGCGTACTTTTCCCCTAGGCCGTTCTAGTTATTCGTTTCGAGCATCATAACTGTGAACATTTTGAGTTTCTCAACCGTTTCTTACCTCCAAACTGCCATATCTCGCAAACGGATTGACCAATCCGCAAAATTTCTGTTGCATCTGAAAGTAGAAACTCGCCCGATTACAACGGTATGCGTACCTTTCCCCTAGGCCGTTCTAGTTATTCGGTTCGAGCATCAGAACTGCGAAAATTTTGAGTTTCTCAAGCGTTTCTTACCTCCAAACTGCCATATCTCGCGAACGGATTGACCAATCCGCAAAATTTCTGTAGCATCTGAAAGTAGAAACTCGCCCGATTACAACGGTATGCGTACCTTTCCCCTAGGCCGTTCTAGTTATACTTGTCGAGCATCAGAACTGCGAAAATTTTGAGTTTCTCAAGCGTTTCTTACCTCCAAACTGCCATATCTCGCGAACGGATTGACCAATCCGCAAAATTTCTGATGCATCTGAAAGTAGAAACTCGCCCGATTACAACTGTATGCGTACTTTTCCCCTAGGCCGTTCTAGTTATTCGGTTCGAGCATCAGAACTGCGAAAATTTTGAGTTTCTCAAGCGTTTCTTACCTCCAAACTGCCATATCTCGCGAACGGATTGACCAATCCGCAAAGTGTCTGTTGCATCTGAAAGTAGAAACTCGCCCGATTACAACGGTATGCGTAGTTTTCCCCTAGGCCGTTCTGGTTATTCGTTTCGAGCATCAGAACTGCGAAAATTTTGAGTTTCTCAAGCGTTTCTTACTTCCAAACTGCCATACCTCGCGAACGGATTGACCAATCCGCAAAATTTCTGTTGCATCTGAAAGTTGAAACACGCCCGATTACAACTGCATGCGTACTTTTCCCCTAGGCCGTTCTAGTTATTCGGTTCGAGCATCAAAACTGCAAAAATTTTGAGTTTCTCAAGCGTGTCTTACCTCCAAACTGCCATATCTCGCGAACGGATTGACCAATCCGCAAAATTTCTGTTGCATCTGAAAGCAGAAACCCGCCCGATTACAACGGTATGCGTACTTTTCCTGTAGGCCGTTCTAGTTATTCGTTTCGAGCATCAGAACTGCGAAAATTTTTAGTTTCTCAAGCGTTTCTTACCTCCAAGCTGCCATATCTTGCGAACGGTTTGACCAATCCGCAAAATTTATGTTGCATCTGAAAGTAGAAACTCGCCCGATTACAACTGTATGCGTGCTTTTCCCCTAGGCCGTTCTAGTTATTCGTTTCGAGCATCAGAACTGTGAAAATTTTGAGTTTCTCAACCGTTTCTTACCTCCAAACTGCCATATCTCGCGAACGGATAGACCAATCCGCAAAATTTCTGTTGCATCTGAAAGTTGAAACACGCCCGATTACAACGGAGTGCGTACTTTTCCCCTAGGCCGTTCTAGTTATTCGGTTCGAGCATCAGAACAGCGAAAATTTTGAGTTTCTCAAGCGTTTCTTACCTCCAAACTGCCATATCTCGCGAACGGATTGACTAATCCGCAAAATTTCTGTTGCATCTGAAAGTAGAAACTCGCCCGATCCCAACGGTATGAGTACTTTTCCCCTAGGCCGTTCTAGTTATTCGTTTCGAGCATCAGAACTGTGAACATTTTGAGTTTCTCAACCGTTTCTTACCTCCAAACTGCCATATCTCGCGAACGGATTGACCAATCCGCAAAATTTCTGTTGCATCTGAAAGAAGAAACTCGCCCGATTACAACGGTATGCGTACTTTTCCCCTAGGCCGTTCTTGTTATGCTTGTCGAGCACCAGAACTGCGAAAATTTTGAGTTTCTCAAGCGTTTCTTACTTACAAACTACCATATCTCGCGAACAGATTGACCAATCCGCAAAATTTCTGTTGCATCTGAAAGTAGAAACTCGCCCGATTACGACGGTTTGCGTACTTTTCCCCTAGGCCGTTCTGGTTATTCGTTTCGAGCATCAGAACTGCAAAAATTTTGAGTTTCTCAACCGTTTCTTACCTCCAAACTGCCATATCTCGCGAACGGATTGACCAATCCGCAAAATTTCTGTTGCATCTGAAAGTAGAAACTCGCCCGATTACAACGGTATGCGTACTTTTCCCCTAGGCCGTTCTAGTTATTCGGTTCGAGCATCAGAACTGCGAAAATTTTGAGTTTCTCAACCGTTTCTTACCTCCAAACTGCCATATCTCGCGAACGGATTGACCAATCCGCAAAATTTCTGTTGCATCTGAATGTAGAAACTCGCCCGATTACAACGGTATGCGTACTTTTCCCATAGGCCGTTCTAGTTCTGCTTGTCGAGCATCAGAACTGCGAAAATTTTGATTTTCTCATGTGTTTCTTACCTCCAAGCTCCCATATCTCGCGAACGGATTGACCAATCCGCAAAATTTCTGTTGCATCTGAAAGTAGAAACTCGCCCGATCACAACGGTATGAGTACTTTTCCCCTAGGCCGTTCTAGTTATTCGTTTCGAGCATCAGAACTCTGAACATTTTGAGTTTCTCAACCGTTTCTTACCTCCAAACTGCCATATCTCGCGAACGGATTGACCAATCCGCAAAATTTCTGTTGCATCTGAAAGTAGAAACTCGCCCGATTACAACGGTATGCGTACTTTTCCCCTAGGCCGTTCTTGTTATGCTTGTCGAGCACCAGAACTGCGAAAATTTTGAGTTTCTCAAGCGTTTCTTACTTACAAACTACCATATCTCGCGAACGGATTGACCAATCCGCAAAATTTCTGTTGCATCTGAAAGTAGAAACCCGCCCGATTACAACGGTATGCGTACTTTTCCTGTGGGCCGTTCTAGTTATTCGTTTCGAGCATCAGAACTGTGAACATTTTGAGTTTCTCAACCGTTTCTTACCTCCAAACTGCCATATCTCGCGAACGGATTGACCAATCCGCAAAATTTCTGTTGCATCTGAAAGTAGAAACTCGCCCGATTACAACGGTATGCGTACTTTTCCCATAGGCCGTTCTAGTTATGCTTGTCGAGCATCAGAACTGCGAAAATTTTGATTTTCTCATGTGTTTCTTACCTCCAAGCTCCCATATCTCGCGAACGGATTGACCAATCCGCAAAATTTCTGTTGCATCTGAAAGTAGAAACTCGCCCGATCACAACGGTATGCGTACTTTTCCCCTAGGCCGTTCTGGTTATTCGTTTCGAGCATCAGAACTGCGAAAATTTTGAGTTGCTCAAGCGTTTCTTACATCCAAACTGCCATATCTCGCGAAAAGATTGACCAATCCGCAAAATTTCTGTTGCGTCTGAAAGTAGGAACTCGCCCGATTACAACGGTATGTGTACTTTTCCCCTAGGCCGTGCAAGTTATTCGTTTCGAGCATCAGAACTGCGAAAATTTTGAGTTTCTCCAGCGTTTCTTACATCCAAACTGCCATATCTCGCGAACGGATTGACCAATCCGCAAAATTTCTGTTGCATCTGAAAGTAGAAACTCGCCCGATTACAACGGTATGTGTACTTTTCCCCTAGGCCGTGCCAGTTATTCGTTTCGAGCATCAGAACTGCGAAAATTTTGAGTTTCTCAAGCGTTTCTTACCTCCAAACTGCCATATCTCGCGAACGGATTGACCAATCCGCAAAATTTCTGTTGCATCTGAAAGTAGAAACTCGCCCGATTACAACGGTATGCGTACTTTTCCCCTAGGCCGTTCTAGTTATTCGTTTGGAGCATCATAACTGTGAACATTTTGAGTTTCTCAACCGTTTCTTACCCCAAACTGCCATATCTCGCAAACGGATTGACCAATCCGCAAAATTTCTGTTGCATCTGAAAGTAGAAACTCGCCCGATTACAACGGTATGCGTACCTTTCCCCTAGGCCGTTCTAGTTATTCGGTTCGAGCATCAGAACTGCGAAAATTTTGAGTTTCTCAAGCGTTTCTTACCTCCAAACTGCCATATCTCGCGAACGGATTGACCAATCCGCAAAATTTCTGATGCATCTGAAAGTAGAAGCTCGCCCGATTACAACTGTATGCGTACTTTTCCCCTAGGCCGTTCTAGTTATTCGGTTCGAGCATCATAACTGTGAACATTTTGAGTTTCTCAACCGTTTCTTACCTCCAAACTGCCATATCTCGCAAACGGATTGACCAATCCGCAAAATTTCTATTGCATCTGAAAGTAGAAACTCGCCCGATTACAACGGTATGCGTACCTTTCCCCTAGGCCGTTCTAGTTATTCGGTTCGAGCATCAGAACTGCGAAAATTTTGAGTTTCTCAAGCGTTTCTTACCTCCAAACTGCCATATCTCGCGAACGGATTGACCAATCCGCAAAATTTCTGTAGCATCTGAAAGTAGAAACTCGCCCGATTACAACGGTATGCGTACCTTTCCCCTAGGCCGTTCTAGTTATGCTTGTCGAGCATCAGAACTGCGAAAATTTTGATTTTCTCTAGCGTTTCTTACCTCCAAACTGCCATATCTCGCGAACGGATTGACCAATCCGCAAAATTTCTGATGCATCTGAAAGTAGAAACGCGCCCGATTACAACTGTATGCGTACTTTTCCCCTAGGCCGTTCTAGTTATTCGGTTCGAGCATCAGAACTGCGAAAATTTTGAGTTTCTCAAGCGTTTCTTACTTCCAAACTGCCATACCTCGCGAACGGATTGACCAATCCGCAAAATTTCTGTTGCATCTGAAAGTTGAAACACGCCCGATTACAACTGCATGCGTACTTTTCCCCTAGGCCGTTCTAGTTATTCGGTTCGAGCATCAGAACTGCGAAAATTTTGAGTTTCTCAAGCGTGTCTTACCTCCAAACTGCCATATCTCGCGAACGGATTGACCAATCCGCAAAATTTCTGTTGCATCTGAAAGCAGAAACCCACCCGATTACAACTGTATGCGTACTTTTCCTGTAGGCCGTTCTAGTTATTCGTTTCGAGCATCAGAACTGCGAAAATTTTTAGTTTCTCAAGCGTTTCTTACCTCCAACCTGCCATATCTTGCGAACGGATTGACCAATCCGCAAAATTTATGTTGCATCTGAAAGTAGAAACTCGCCCGATTACAACTGTATGCGTGCTTTTCCCCTAGGCCGTTCTAGTTATTCGTTTAGAGCATCAGAACTGTGAAAATTTTGAGTTTCTCAACCGTTTCTTACCTCCAAACTGCCATATCTCGCGAACGGATTGACCAATCCGCAAAATTTCTGTTGCATCTGAAAGTTGAAACACGCCCGATTACAACGGTATGAGTACTTTTCCCCTAGGCCGTTCTAGTTATTCGTTTCGAGCATCAGAACCGTGAAAATTTTGAGTTTCTCAACCGTTTCTTACCTCCAAACTGCCATATCTCGCGAACGGATTGACCAATCCGCAAAATTTCTGTTGCATCTGAAAGTAGAAACTCGCCCGATTACAACGGTATGTGTACTTTTCCCCTAGGCCGTGCCAGTTATTCGTTTCGAGCATCAGAACTGCGAAAATTTTGAGTTTCTCAAGCGTTTCTTACCTCCAAACTGCCATATCTCGCGAACGGATTGACCAATCCGCAAAATTTCTGTTGCATCTGAAAGTAGAAACTCGCCCGATTACAACGGTATGCGTACTTTTCCCCTAGGCCGTTCTAGTTATTCGTTTCGAGCATCATAACTGTGAACATTTTGAGTTTCTCAACCGTTTCTTACCTCCAAACTGCCATATCTCGCAAACGGATTGACCAATCCGCAAAATTTCTGTTGCATCTGAAAGTAGAAACTCGCCCGATTACAACGGTATGCGTACCTTTCCCCTAGGCCGTTCTAGTTATTCGGTTCGAGCATCAGAACTGCGAAAATTTTGAGTTTCTCAAGCGTTTCTTACCTCCAAACTGCCATATCTCGCGAACGGATTGACCAATCCGCAAAATTTCTGTAGCATCTGAAAGTAGAAACTCGCCCGATTACAACGGTATGCGTACCTTTCCCCTAGGCCGTTCTAGTTATGCTTGTCGAGCATCAGAACTGCGAAAATTTTGAGTTTCTCAAGCGTTTCTTACTTCCAAACTGCCATATCTCGCGAACGGATTGACCAATCCGCAAAATTTCTGATGCATCTGAAAGTAGAAACTCGCCCGATTACAACTGTATGCGTACTTTTCCCCTAGGCCGTTCTAGTTATTCGGTTCGAGCATCATAACTGTGAACATTTTGAGTTTCTCAACCGTTTCTTACCTCCAAACTGCCATATCTCGCAAACGGATTGACCAATCCGCAAAATTTCTGTTGCATCTGAAAGTAGAAACTCGCCCGATTACAACGGTATGCGTACCTTTCCCCTAGGCCGTTCTAGTTATTCGGTTCGAGCATCAGAACTGCGAAAATTTTGAGTTTCTCAAGCGTTTCTTACCTCCAAACTGCCATATCTCGCGAACGGATTGACCAATCCGCAAAATTTCTGTAGCATCTGAAAGTAGAAACTCGCCCGATTACAACGGTATGCGTACCTTTCCCCTAGGCCGTTCTAGTTATGCTTGTCGAGCATCAGAACTGCGAAAATTTTGAGTTTCTCAAGCGTTTCTTACCTCCAAACTGCCATATCTCGCGAACGGATTGACCAATCCGCAAAATTTCTGATGCATCTGAAAGTAGAAACTCGCCCGATTACAACTGTATGCGTACTTTTCCCCTAGGCCGTTCTAGTTATTCGGTTCGAGCATCAGAACTGCGAAAATTTTGAGTTTCTCAAGCGTTTCTTACTTCCAAACTGCCATACCTCGCGAACGGATTGACCAATCCGCAAAATTTCTGTTGCATCTGAAAGTTGAAACACGCCCGATTACAACGGTATGCGTACTTTTCCTGTAGGCCGTTCTAGTTATTCGTTTCGAGCATCAGAAATGCGAAAATTTTTAGTTTCTCAAGCGTTTCTTACCTCCAAGCTGCCATATCTTGCGAACGGATTGACCAATCCGCAAAATTTATGTTGCATCTGAAAGTAGAAACTCGCCCGATTACAACTGTATGCGTGCTTTTCCCCTAGGCCGTTCTAGTTATTCGTTTCGAGCATCACAACTGTGAAAATTTTGAGTTTCTCAACCGTTTCTTACCTCCAAACTGCCATATCTCGCGAACGGATTGACCAATCCGCAAAATTTCTGTTGCATCTGAAAGTTGAAACACGCCCGATTACAACGGTATGAGTACTTTTCCCCTAGGCCGTTCTAGTTATTCGTTTCGAGCATCAGAACCGTGAAAATTTTGAGTTTCTGAACCGTTTCTTGCCTCCAAACTGCCATATCTCGCGAACGGATTGACCAATCCGCAAAATTTCTGTTGCATCTGAAAGTAGAAACTCGCCCGATTACAACGGTGTGCGTACTTTTCCCCTAGGCCGTTCTAGTTATTCGGTTCGAGCATCAGAACAGCGAAAATTTTGAGTTTCTCAAGCGTTTCTTACCTCCAAACTGCCATATCTCGCGAACGGATTGACTAATCCGCAAAATTTCTGTTGCATCTGAAAGTAGAAACTCGCCCGATCACAACGGTATGAGTACTTTTCCCCTAGGCCGTTCTAGTTATTCGTTTCGAGCATCAGAACTGTGAACATTTTGAGTTTCTCAACCGTTTCTTACCTCCAAACTGCCATATCTCGCGAACGGATTGACCAATCCGCAAAATTTCTGTTGCATCTGAAAGTAGAAACTCGCCCGATTACAACGGTGTGCGTACTTTTCCCCTAGGCCGTTCTGGTTATTCGTTTCGAGCATCAGAACTGCGAAAATTTTGAGTTTCTCAACCGTTTCTTACCTCCAAACTGCCATATCTCGCGAACGGATTGACCAATCCGCAAAATGTCTGTTGCATCTGAAAGTAGAAACTCGCCCGATTACAACGGTATGTGTACTTTTCCCCTAGGCCGTGCCAGTTATTCGTTTCGAGCATCAGAACTGCGAAAATTTTGAGTTTCTCAAACGTTTCTTACCTCCAAACTGCCATATCTCGCGAACGGATTGACCAATCCGCAAAATTTCTGTTGCATCTGAAAGTAGAAACTCGCCCGATTACAACGGTATGTGTACTTTTCCCCTAGGCCGTGCCAGTTATTCGTTTCGAGCATCAGAACTGCGAAAATTTTGAGTTTCTCAAGCGTTTCTTACCTCCAAACTGCCATATCTCGCGAACGGATTGACCAATCCGCAAAATTTCTGTTGCATCTGAAAGTAGAAACTCGCCCGATTACAACGGTATGCGTACTTTTCCCCTAGGCCGTTCTAGTTATTCGGTTCGAGCATCAGAACTGCGAAAATTTTGAGTTTCTCAACGTTTCTTACCTCCAAACTGCCATATCTCGCGAACGGATTGACCAATCCGCAAAATTTCTGTTGCATCTGAATGTAGAAACTCGCCCGATTACAACGGTATGCGTACTTTTCCCATAGGCCGTTCTAGTTATGCTTGTCGAGCATCAGAACTGCGAAAATTTTGATTTTCTCATGTGTTTCTTACCTCCAAGCTCCCATATCTCGCGAACGGATTGACCAATCCGCAAAATTTCTGTTGCATCTGAAAGTAGAAACTCGCCCGATCACAACGGTATGCGTACTTTTCCCCTAGGCCGTTCTGGTTATTCGTTTCGAGCATCAGAACTGCGAAAATTTTGAGTTGCTCAAGCGTTTCTTACCTCCAAACTGCCATATCTCGCGAAAAGATTGACCAATCCGCAAAATTTCTGTTGCATCTGAAAGTAGGAACTCGCCCGATTACAACGGTATGTGTACTTTTCCCCTAGGCCGTGCCAGTTATTCGTTTCGAGCATCAGAACTGCGAAAATTTTGAGTTTCTCAAGCGTTTCTTACCTCCAAACTGCCATATCTCGCGAACGGATTGACCAATCCACAAAATTTCTGTTGCATCTGAAAGTAGAAACTCGCCCGATTACAACGGTATGTGTACTTTTCCCCTAGGCCGTGCCAGTTATTCGTTTCGAGCATCAGAACTGCGAAAATTTTGAGTTTCTCAAGCGTTTCTTACCTCCAAACTGCCATATCTCGCGAACGGATTGACCAATCCGCAAAATTTCTGTTGCATCTGAAAGTAGAAACTCGCCCGATTACAACGGTATGCGTACTATTCCCCTAGGCCGTTCTAGTTATTCGGTTCGAGCATCAGAACTGCGAAAATTTTGAGTTTCTCAACCGTTTCTTACCTCCAAACTGCCATATCTCGCGAACGGATTGACCAATCCGCAAAATTTCTGTTGCATCTGAATGTAGAAACTCGCCCGATTACAACGGTATGCGTACTTTTCCCATAGGCCGTTCTAGTTATGCTTGTCGAGCATCAGAACTGCGAAAATTTTGATTTTCTCAAGTGTTTCTTACCTCCAAACTGCCATATCTCGCGAACGGATTGACCAATCCGCAAAATGTCTGTTGCATCTGAAAGTAGAAACTCGCCCGATTACAACGGTATGTGTACTTTTCCCCTAGGCCGTGCCAGTTATTCGTTTCGAGCATCAGAACTGCGAAAATTTTGAGTTTCTCAAACGTTTCTTACCTCCAAACTGCCATATCTCGCGAACGGATTGACCAATCCGCAAAATTTCTGTTGCATCTGAAAGTAGAAACTCGCCCGATTACAACGGTATGCGTGCTTTTCCCCTAGGCCGTTCTAGTTATTCGTTTCGAGCATCAGAACTGTGAAAATTTTGAGTTTCTCAACCGTTTCTTACCTCCAAACTGCCATTTCTCGCGAACGGATTGACCAATCCGCAAAATTTCTGTTGCATCTGAAAGTAGAAACTCGCCCGATTACAACGGTATGTGTAGTTTTCCCCTGGGCCGTTCTAGTTATTCGTTTCGAGCATCAGAACTGTGAAAATTTTATGTTTCTCAACCGTTTCTTACCTCCAAACTGCCATATCTCGCGAACGGATTGACCAATCCGCAAAATTTCTGTTGCATCTGAAAGTAGAAACTCGCCCGATTACAACTGTATGCGTACTTTTCCCCTAGGCCGTTCTAGTTATTCGGTTCGAGCATCAGAACTGCGAAAATTTTAAGTTTCTCAAGCATTTCTTACCTCCAAACTGCCATATCTCGCGAACGGATTGACCAATCCGCAAAGTGTCTGTTGCATCTGAAAGTAGAAACTCGCCCGATTACAAGGGTATGCGTAGTTTTCCCCTAGGCCGTTCTGGTTATTCGTTTCGAGCATCAGAACTGCGAAAATTTTGAGTTGCTCAAGCGTTTCTTACCTCCAAACTGCCATATCTCGCGAACGGATTGACCAATCCGCAAAATTTATGTTGCATCTGAAAGTAGAAACTCGCCCGATTACAACTGTATGCGTGCTTTTCCCCTAGGCCGTTCTAGTTATTCGTTTCGAGCATCACAACTGTGAAAATTTTGAGTTTCTCAACCGTTTCTTACCTCCAAACTGCCATATCTCGCGAACGGATTGACCAATCCGCAAAATTTCTGTTGCATCTGAAAGTTGAAACACGCCCGATTACAACGGTATGAGTACTTTTCCCCTAGGCCGTTCTAGTTATTCGTTTCGAGCATCAGAACCGTGAAAATTTTGAGTTTCTGAACCGTTTCTTACCTCCAAACTGCCATATCTCGCGAACGGATTGACCAATCCGCAAAATTTCTGTTGCATCTGAAAGTAGAAACTCGCCCGATTACAACGGTGTGCGTACTTTTCCCCTAGGCCGTTCTAGTTATTCGGTTCGAGCATCAGAACAGCGAAAATTTTGAGTTTCTCAAGCGTTTCTTACCTCCAAACTGCCATATCTCGCGAACGGATTGACTAATCCGCAAAATTTCTGTTGCATCTGCAAGTAGAAACTCGCCCGATCACAACGGTATGAGTACTTTTCCCCTAGGCCGTTCTAGTTATTCGTTTCGAGCATCAGAACTGTGAACATTTTGAGTTTCTCAACCGTTTCTTACCTCCAAACTGCCATATCTCGCGAACGGATTGACCAATCCGCAAAATTTCTGTTGCATCTGAAAGTAGAAACTCGCCCGATTACAACGGTGTGCGTACTTTTCCCCTAGGCCGTTCTGGTTATTCGTTTCGAGCATCAGAACTGCGAAAATTTTGAGTTTCTCAACCGTTTCTTACCTCCAAACTGCCATATCTCGCGAACGGATTGACCAATCCGCAAAATGTCTGTTGCATCTGAAAGTAGAAACTCGCCCGATTACAACGGTATGTGTACTTTTCCCCTAGGCCGTGCCAGTTATTCGTTTCGAGCATCAGAACTGCGAAAATTTTGAGTTTCTCAAACGTTTCTTACCTCCAAACTGCCATATCTCGCGAACGGATTGACCAATCCGCAAAATTTCTGTTGCATCTGAAAGTAGAAACTCGCCCGATTACAACGGTATGTGTACTTTTCCCCTAGGCCGTGCCAGTTATTCGTTTCGAGCATCAGAACTGCGAAAATTTTGAGTTTCTCAAGCGTTTCTTACCTCCAAACTGCCATATCTCGCGAACGGATTGACCAATCCGCAAAATTTCTGTTGCATCTGAAAGTAGAAACTCGCCCGATTACAACGGTATGCGTACTTTTCCCCTAGGCCGTTCTAGTTATTCGGTTCGAGCATCAGAACTGCGAAAATTTTGAGTTTCTCAACCGTTTCTTACCTCCAAACTGCCATATCTCGCGAACGGATTGACCAATCCGCAAAATTTCTGTTGCATCTGAATGTAGAAACTCGCCCGATTACAACGGTATGCGTACTTTTCCCATAGGCCGTTCTAGTTATGCTTGTCGAGCATCAGAACTGCGAAAATTTTGATTTTCTCATGTGTTTCTTACCTCCAAGCTCCCATATCTCGCGAACGGATTGACCAATCCGCAAAATTTCTGTTGCATCTGAAAGTAGAAACTCGCCCGATCACAACGGTATGCGTACTTTTCCCCTAGGCCGTTCTGGTTATTCGTTTCGAGCATCAGAACTGCGAAAATTTTGAGTTGCTCAAGCGTTTCTTACCTCCAAACTGCCATATCTCGCGAAAAGATTGACCAATCCGCAAAATTTCTGTTGCATCTGAAAGTAGGAACTCGCCCGATTACAACGGTATGTGTACTTTTCCCCTAGGCCGTGCCAGTTATTCGTTTCGAGCATCAGAACTGCGAAAATTTTGAGTTTCTCAAGCGTTTCTTACCTCCAAACTGCCATATCTCGCGAACGGATTGACCAATCCACAAAATTTCTGTTGCATCTGAAAGTAGAAACTCGCCCGATTACAACGGTATGTGTACTTTTCCCCTAGGCCGTGCCAGTTATTCGTTTCGAGCATCAGAACTGCGAAAATTTTGAGTTTCTCAAGCGTTTCTTACCTCCAAACTGCCATATCTCGCGAACGGATTGACCAATCCGCAAAATTTCTGTTGCATCTGAAAGTAGAAACTCGCCCGATTACAACGGTATGCGTACTATTCCCCTAGGCCGTTCTAGTTATTCGGTTCGAGCATCAGAACTGCGAAAATTTTGAGTTTCTCAACCGTTTCTTACCTCCAAACTGCCATATCTCGCGAACGGATTGACCAATCCGCAAAATTTCTGTTGCATCTGAATGTAGAAACTCGCCCGATTACAACGGTATGCGTACTTTTCCCATAGGCCGTTCTAGTTATGCTTGTCGAGCATCAGAACTGCGAAAATTTTGATTTTCTCATGTGTTTCTTACCTCCAAACTGCCATATCTCGCGAACGGATTGACCAATCCGCAAAATGTCTGTTGCATCTGAAAGTAGAAACTCGCCCGATTACAACGGTATGTGTACTTTTCCCCTAGGCCGTGCCAGTTATTCGTTTCGAGCATCAGAACTGCGAAAATTTTGAGTTTCTCAAACGTTTCTTACCTCCAAACTGCCATATCTCGCGAACGGATTGACCAATCCGCAAAATTTCTGTTGCATCTGAAAGTAGAAACTCGCCCGATTACAACGGTATGCGTGCTTTTCCCCTAGGCCGTTCTAGTTATTCGTTTCGAGCATCAGAACTGTGAAAATTTTGAGTTTCTCAACCGTTTCTTACCTCCAAACTGCCATTTCTCGCGAACGGATTGACCAATCCGCAAAATTTCTGTTGCATCTGAAAGTAGAAACTCGCCCGATTACAACGGTATGTGTAGTTTTCCCCTGGGCCGTTCTAGTTATTCGTTTCGAGCATCAGAACTGTGAAAATTTTATGTTTCTCAACCGTTTCTTACCTCCAAACTGCCATATCTCGCGAACGGATTGACCAATCCGCAAAATTTCTGTTGCATCTGAAAGTAGAAACTCGCCCGATTACAACTGTATGCGTACTTTTCCCCTAGGCCGTTCTAGTTATTCGGTTCGAGCATCAGAACTGCGAAAATTTTAAGTTTCTCAAGCATTTCTTACCTCCAAACTGCCATATCTCGCGAACGGATTGACCAATCCGCAAAGTGTCTGTTGCATCTGAAAGTAGAAACTCGCCCGATTACAAGGGTATGCGTAGTTTTCCCCTAGGCCGTTCTGGTTATTCGTTTCGAGCATCAGAACTGCGAAAATTTTGAGTTGCTCAAGCGTTTCTTACCTCCAAACTGCCATATCTCGCGAACGGATTGACCAATCCGCAAAATTTCTGTTGCATCTGAAAGCTGAAACACCCCCGATTACAACGGTATGAGTACTTTTCCCCTAGGCCGTCCTAGTTATTCGTTTCGAGCATCAGAACTGCGAAAATTTTGAGTTTCACAACCGTTTCTTACCTCCAAACTGCCACATCTCGCGAAAGGATTGACCAATCCGCAAAATTTCTGTTGCATCTGAAAGTAGAAACTCGCCCGATTACAACGGTATGTGTACTCTTCCCCTAGGCCGTTCTAGTTATTCGTTTCGAGCATCAGAACTGTGAACATTTTGAGTTTCTCAACCGTTTCTTACCTCCAAACTGCCATATCTCGCGAACGGATTGACCAATCCGCAAAATTTCTGTTGCATCTGAAAGCAGAAACCCGCCCGATTACAACGGTATGCGTACTTTTCCTGTGGGCCGTTCTAGTTATTCGTTTCGAGCATCAGAACTGCGAAAATTTTTAGTTTCTAAAAGCGTTTCTTACCTCCAAACTGCCATATCTCGCGAACGGATTGACCAATCCGCAAAATTTATGTTGCATCTGAAAGTAGAAACTCGCCCGATTACAACTGTATGCGTACTTTTCCCCTAGGCCGTTCTTGTTATGCTTGTCGAGCACCAGAACTGCGAAAATTTTGAGTTTCTCAAGTGTTTCTTACCTCCAAAATCCCATATCTCGCGAACGGATTGACCAATCCGCAAAATTTCTGCTGCATCTGAAAGCAGAAACCCGCCCGATTACAACGGTATGCGTACTTTTCCCCTAGGCCGTTCTGGTTATTCGTTTCGAGCATCAGAACTGCGAAAATTTTGAGTTTCTCAAGCGTTTCTTACCTCCAAACTGCCATATCTCGCGAACAGATTGACCAATCCGCAAAACTTCTGTTGCATCTGAAAGCAGAAACCCGCCCGATTACAACGGTATGCGTACCTTTCCCCTAGGCCGTTCTAGTTATGCTTGTCGAGCATCAGAACTGCGAAAATTTTGAGTTTCTCAAGCGTTTCTTACTTCCAAACTGCCATATCTCGCGAACGGATTGACCAATCCGCAAAATTTCTGATGCATCTGAAAGTAGAAACTCGCCCGATTACAACTGTATGCGTACTTTTCCCCTAGGCCGTTCTAGTTATTCGGTTCGAGCATCATAACTGTGAACATTTTGAGTTTCTCAACCGTTTCTTACCTCCAAACTGCCATATCTCGCAAACGGATTGACCAATCCGCAAAATTTCTGTTGCATCTGAAAGTAGAAACTCGCCCGATTACAACGGTATGCGTACCTTTCCCCTAGGCCGTTCTAGTTATTCGGTTCGAGCATCAGAACTGCGAAAATTTTGAGTTTCTCAAGCGTTTCTTACCTCCAAACTGCCATATCTCGCGAACGGATTGACCAATCCGCAAAATTTCTGTAGCATCTGAAAGTAGAAACTCGCCCGATTACAACGGTATGCGTACCTTTCCCCTAGGCCGTTCTAGTTATGCTTGTCGAGCATCAGAACTGCGAAAATTTTGAGTTTCTCAAGCGTTTCTTACCTCCAAACTGCCATATCTCGCGAACGGATTGACCAATCCGCAAAATTTCTGATGCATCTGAAAGTAGAAACTCGCCCGATTACAACTGTATGCGTACTTTTCCCCTAGGCCGTTCTAGTTATTCGGTTCGAGCATCAGAACTGCGAAAATTTTGAGTTTCTCAAGCGTTTCTTACTTCCAAACTGCCATACCTCGCGAACGGATTGACCAATCCGCAAAATTTCTGTTGCATCTGAAAGTTGAAACACGCCCGATTACAACGGTATGCGTACTTTTCCTGTAGGCCGTTCTAGTTATTCGTTTCGAGCATCAGAACTGCGAAAATTTTTAGTTTCTCAAGCGTTTCTTACCTCCAAGCTGCCATATCTTGCGAACGGATTGACCAATCCGCAAAATTTATGTTGCATCTGAAAGTAGAAACTCGCCCGATTACAACTGTATGCGTGCTTTTCCCCTAGGCCGTTCTAGTTATTCGTTTCGAGCATCACAACTGTGAAAATTTTGAGTTTCTCAACCGTTTCTTACCTCCAAACTGCCATATCTCGCGAACGGATTGACCAATCCGCAAAATTTCTGTTGCATCTGAAAGTTGAAACACGCCCGATTACAACGGTATGAGTACTTTTCCCCTAGGCCGTTCTAGTTATTCGTTTCGAGCATCAGAACCGTGAAAATTTTGAGTTTCTGAACCGTTTCTTACCTCCAAACTGCCATATCTCGCGAACGGATTGACCAATCCGCAAAATTTCTGTTGCATCTGAAAGTAGAAACTCGCCCGATTACAACGGTGTGCGTACTTTTCCCCTAGGCCGTTCTAGTTATTCGGTTCGAGCATCAGAACAGCGAAAATTTTGAGTTTCTCAAGCGTTTCTTACCTCCAAACTGCCATATCTCGCGAACGGATTGACTAATCCGCAAAATTTCTGTTGCATCTGAAAGTAGAAACTCGCCCGATCACAACGGTATGAGTACTTTTCCCCTAGGCCGTTCTAGTTATTCGTTTCGAGCATCAGAACTGTGAACATTTTGAGTTTCTCAACCGTTTCTTACCTCCAAACTGCCATATCTCGCGAACGGATTGACCAATCCGCAAAATTTCTGTTGCATCTGAAAGTAGAAACTCGCCCGATTACAACGGTGTGCGTACTTTTCCCCTAGGCCGTTCTGGTTATTCGTTTCGAGCATCAGAACTGCGAAAATTTTGAGTTTCTCAACCGTTTCTTACCTCCAAACTGCCATATCTCGCGAACGGATTGACCAATCCGCAAAATGTCTGTTGCATCTGAAAGTAGAAACTCGCCCGATTACAACGGTATGTGTACTTTTCCCCTAGGCCGTGCCAGTTATTCGTTTCGAGCATCAGAACTGCGAAAATTTTGAGTTTCTCAAACGTTTCTTACCTCCAAACTGCCATATCTCGCGAACGGATTGACCAATCCGCAAAATTTCTGTTGCATCTGAAAGTAGAAACTCGCCCGATTACAACGGTATGTGTACTTTTCCCCTAGGCCGTGCCAGTTATTCGTTTCGAGCATCAGAACTGCGAAAATTTTGAGTTTCTCAAGCGTTTCTTACCTCCAAACTGCCATATCTCGCGAACGGATTGACCAATCCGCAAAATTTCTGTTGCATCTGAAAGTAGAAACTCGCCCGATTACAACGGTATGCGTACTTTTCCCCTAGGCCGTTCTAGTTATTCGGTTCAAGCATCAGAACTGCGAAAATTTTGAGTTTCTCAACCGTTTCTTACCTCCAAACTGCCATATCTCGCGAACGGATTGACCAATCCGCAAAATTTCTGTTGCATCTGAATGTAGAAACTCGCCCGATTACAACGGTATGCGTACTTTTCCCATAGGCCGTTCTAGTTATGCTTGTCGAGCATCAGAACTGCGAAAATTTTGATTTTCTCATGTGTTTCTTACCTCCAAGCTCCCATATCTCGCGAACGGATTGACCAATCCGCAAAATTTCTGTTGCATCTGAAAGTAGAAACTCGCCCGATCACAACGGTATGCGTACTTTTCCCCTAGGCCGTTCTGGTTATTCGTTTCGAGCATCAGAACTGCGAAAATTTTGAGTTGCTCAAGCGTTTCTTACCTCCAAACTGCCATATCTCGCGAAAAGATTGACCAATCCGCAAAATTTCTGTTGCATCTGAAAGTAGGAACTCGCCCGATTACAACGGTATGTGTACTTTTCCCCTAGGCCGCGCCAGTTATTCGTTTCGAGCATCAGAACTGCGAAAATTTTGAGTTTCTCAAGCGTTTCTTACCTCCAAACTGCCATATCTCGCGAACGGATTGACCAATCCACAAAATTTCTGTTGCATCTGAAAGTAGAAACTCGCCCGATTACAACGGTATGTGTACTTTTCCCCTAGGCCGTGCCAGTTATTCGTTTCGAGCATCAGAACTGCGAAAATTTTGAGTTTCTCAAGCGTTTCTTACCTCCAAACTGCCATATCTCGCGAACGGATTGACCAATCCGCAAAATTTCTGTTGCATCTGAAAGTAGAAACTCGCCCGATTACAACGGTATGCGTACTTTTCCCCTAGGCCGTTCTAGTTATTCGGTTCAAGCATCAGAACTGCGAAAATTTTGAGTTTCTCAACCGTTTCTTACCTCCAAACTGCCATATCTCGCGAACGGATTGACCAATCCGCAAAATTTCTGTTGCATCTGAATGTAGAAACTCGCCCGATTACAACGGTATGCGTACTTTTCCCATAGGCCGTTCTAGTTATGCTTGTCGAGCATCAGAACTGCGAAAATTTTGATTTTCTCATGTGTTTCTTACCTCCAAGCTCCCATATCTCGCGAACGGATTGACCAATCCGCAAAATTTCTGTTGCATCTGAAAGTAGAAACTCGCCCGATCACAACGGTATGCGTACTTTTCCCCTAGGCCGTTCTGGTTATTCGTTTCGAGCATCAGAACTGCGAAAATTTTGAGTTGCTCAAGCGTTTCTTACCTCCAAACTGCCATATCTCGCGAAAAGATTGACCAATCCGCAAAATTTCTGTTGCATCTGAAAGTAGGAACTCGCCCGATTACAACGGTATGTGTACTTTTCCCCTAGGCCGCGCCAGTTATTCGTTTCGAGCATCAGAACTGCGAAAATTTTGAGTTTCTCAAGCGTTTCTTACCTCCAAACTGCCATATCTCGCGAACGGATTGACCAATCCACAAAATTTCTGTTGCATCTGAAAGTAGAAACTCGCCCGATTACAACGGTATGTGTACTTTTCCCCTAGGCCGTGCCAGTTATTCGTTTCGAGCATCAGAACTGCGAAAATTTTGAGTTTCTCAAGCGTTTCTTACCTCCAAACTGCCATATCTCGCGAACGGATTGACCAATCCGCAAAATTTCTGTTGCATCTGAAAGTAGAAACTCGCCCGATTACAACGGTATGCGTACTATTCCCCTAGGCCGTTCTAGTTATTCGGTTCGAGCATCAGAACTGCGAAAATTTTGAGTTTCTCAACCGTTTCTTACCTCCAAACTGCCATATCTCGCGAACGGATTGACCAATCCGCAAAATTTCTGTTGCATCTGAATGTAGAAACTCGCCCGATTACAACGGTATGCGTACTTTTCCCATAGGCCGTTCTAGTTATGCTTGTCGAGCATCAGAACTGCGAAAATTTTGATTTTCTCATGTGTTTCTTACCTCCAAACTGCCATATCTCGCGAACGGATTGACCAATCCGCAAAATGTCTGTTGCATCTGAAAGTAGAAACTCGCCCGATTACAACGGTATGTGTACTTTTCCCCTAGGCCGTGCCAGTTATTCGTTTCGAGCATCAGAACTGCGAAAATTTTGAGTTTCTCAAACGTTTCTTACCTCCAAACTGCCATATCTCGCGAACGGATTGACCAATCCGCAAAATTTCTGTTGCATCTGAAAGTAGAAACTCGCCCGATTACAACGGTATGCGTGCTTTTCCCCTAGGCCGTTCTAGTTATTCGTTTCGAGCATCAGAACTGTGAAAATTTTGAGTTTCTCAACCGTTTCTTACCTCCAAACTGCCATTTCTCGCGAACGGATTGACCAATCCGCAAAATTTCTGTTGCATCTGAAAGTAGAAACTCGCCCGATTACAACGGTATGTGTAGTTTTCCCCTGGGCCGTTCTAGTTATTCGTTTCGAGCATCAGAACTGTGAAAATTTTATGTTTCTCAACCGTTTCTTACCTCCAAACTGCCATATCTCGCGAACGGATTGACCAATCCGCAAAATTTCTGTTGCATCTGAAAGTAGAAACTCGCCCGATTACAACTGTATGCGTACTTTTCCCCTAGGCCGTTCTAGTTATTCGGTTCGAGCATCAGAACTGCGAAAATTTTAAGTTTCTCAAGCATTTCTTACCTCCAAACTGCCATATCTCGCGAACGGATTGACCAATCCGCAAAGTGTCTGTTGCATCTGAAAGTAGAAACTCGCCCGATTACAAGGGTATGCGTAGTTTTCCCCTAGGCCGTTCTGGTTATTCGTTTCGAGCATCAGAACTGCGAAAATTTTGAGTTGCTCAAGCGTTTCTTACCTCCAAACTGCCATATCTCGCGAACGGATTGACCAATCCGCAAAATTTCTGTTGCATCTGAAAGCTGAAACACTCCCCATTACAACGGTATGAGTACTTTTCCCCTAGGCCGTCCTAGTTATTCGTTTCGAGCATCAGAACTGCGAAAATTTTGAGTTTCACAACCGTTTCTTACCTCCAAACTGCCACATCTCGCGAAAGGATTGACCAATCCGCAAAATTTCTGTTGCATCTGAAAGTAGAAACTCGCCCGATTACAACGGTATGTGTACTCTTCCCCTAGGCCGTTCTAGTTATTCGTTTCGAGCATCAGAACTGTGAACATTTTGAGTTTCTCAACCGTTTCTTACCTCCAAACTGCCATATCTCGCGAACGGATTGACCAATCCGCAAAATTTCTGTTGCATCTGAAAGCAGAAACCCGCCCGATTACAACGGTATGCGTACTTTTCCTGTGGGCCGTTCTAGTTATTCGTTTCGAGCATCAGAACTGCGAAAATTTTTAGTTTCTAAAAGCGTTTCTTACCTCCAAACTGCCATATCTCGCGAACGGATTGACCAATCCGCAAAATTTATGTTGCATCTGAAAGTAGAAACTCGCCCGATTACAACTGTATGCGTACTTTTCCCCTAGGCCGTTCTTGTTATGCTTGTCGAGCACCAGAACTGCGAAAATTTTGAGTTTCTCAAGTGTTTCTTACCTCCAAAATCCCATATCTCGCGAACGGATTGACCAATCCGCAAAATTTCTGCTGCATCTGAAAGCAGAAACCCGCCCGATTACAACGGTATGCGTACTTTTCCTGTGGGCCGTTCTAGTTATTCGTTTCGAGCATCAGAACTGCGAAAATTTTTAGTTTCTAAAGCGTTTCTTACTTACAAACTGCCATATCTCGCAAAAGGATTAACCAATCCGCAAAATTTCTGTTGCATCTGAAAGTAGAAACTCGCCCGATTACAACGGTATGTGTACTCTTCCCTTAGGCCGTTCTAGTTATTCGATTCGAGCATCAGAACTGCGAAAATTTTGAGTTTCTAAAGCGTTTCTTACTTACAAACTGCCACATCTCGCGAACGGATTGGCCAATCCGCAAAATTTCTGTTGCATCTGAAAGTAGAAACTCGCCCGATTGCGACGGTTTGCGTACTTTTCTCCTAGGCCGTTCTGGTTATTCGTTTCGAGCATCAGAACTGCGAAAATTTTGAGTTTCTCAACCGTTTCTTACCTCCAAACTGCCATTTCTCGCGAACGGATTGATCAATCCGCAAAATTTCTGTTGCATCTGAAAGTAGAAACTCGCACGATTACGACGCTATGCGTACTTTTCCC
This sequence comes from Ptiloglossa arizonensis, assembly GCF_051014685.1. Lineage (NCBI taxonomy): Eukaryota > Metazoa > Arthropoda > Insecta > Hymenoptera > Colletidae > Ptiloglossa > Ptiloglossa arizonensis. The sequence goes on from NW_027478522.1 coordinate 389,329, forward strand.
CTAGGCCGTTCTGGTTATTCGTTTCGAGCATCAGAACTGCGAAAATTTTGAGTTTCTCAAGCGTTTCTTACCTCCAAACTGCCATATCTCGCGAACAGATTGACCAATCCGCAAAACTTCTGTTGCATCTGAAAGCAGAAACCCGCCCGATTACAACGGTATGCGTACTTTTCCTGTAGGCCGTTCTAGTTATTCGTTTCAAGCATCAGAACTGCGAAAATTTTTAGTTTCTCCAGCGTTTCTTACTTACAAACTGCCACATCTCGCGAAAGGATTGACCAATCCGCAAAATTTCTGTTGCATCTGAAAGTAGAAACTCGCCCGATTACGACGGTATGCGTAGTTTTCCCCTAGGCCGTTCTGGTTATTCGTTTCGAGCATCAGAACTGCGAAAATTTTGAGTTTCTCAAGCGTTTCTTACTTCCAAACTGTCATACCTCGCGAACGGATTGACCAATCCGCAAAGTGTCTGTTGCATCTGAAAGTAGAAACTCGCCCGATTACAACGGTATGCGTAGTTTTCCCCTAGGCCGTTCTGGTTATTCGTTTCGAGCATCAGAACTGCGAAAATTTTGAGTTTCTCAAGCGTTTCTTACTTCCAAACTGTCATACCTCGCGAACGGATTGACCAATCCGCAAAATTTCTGTTGCATCTGAAAGTTGAAACTCGCCCGATTACGACGGTTTGCGTACTTTTCCTGTGGGCCGTTCTAGTTATTCGTTTCAAGCATCAGAACTGCGAAAATTTTTAGTTTCTCCAGCGTTTCTTACTTACAAACTGCCACATCTCGCGAAAGGATTGACCAATCCGCAAAATTTCTGTTGCATCTGAAAGTAGAAACTCGCCCGATTACGACGGTTTGCGTACTTTTCCCCTAGGCCGTGCTGGTTATTCGTTTCGAGCATCAGAACTGCGAAAACTTTGAGTTTCTCAAGCGTTTCTTACTTACAAACTGCCATATCTCGCGAACGGATTGACCAATCCGCAAAATTTCTATTGCATCTGAAAGTAGAAACTCGCCCGATTATAACGGTATGTGTACTTTTCCCCTAGGCCGTGCCAGTTATTCGTTTCGAGCATCAGAACTGCAAAAATTTTGAGTTTCTCAAGCGTTTCTTACCTCCAAACTGCCATATATCGCGAACGGATTGACCAATCCGCAAAATTTCTGTTGCATCTGAAAGTAGAAACTCGCCCGATTACAACGGTATGCGTACTTTTCCCCTAGGCCGTTCTAGTTATTCGTTTCGAGCATCAGAACTGCGAAAATTTTGTGTTTCTGAAGCGTTTCTTACTTACAAACTGCCACATCTCGCGAACGGATTGACCAATCCGCAAAGTGTCTGTTGCATCTGAAAGTAGAAACTCGCCCGATTACAACGGTATGTGTACTTTTCCTCTAGGCCGTTGCAGTTATTCGTTTCGAGCATCAGAACTGCGAAAATTTTGAGTTTCACAACCGTTTCTTACCTCCAAACTGCCACATCTCGCGAACGGATTGATCAATCCGCAAAATTTCTGTTGCATCTAAAAGTAGAAACTCGCCCGATTACGACGCTATGCGTACTTTTCCCCTAGGCCGTTCTGGTTATTCGTTTCGAGCATCAGAACTGCGAAAATTTTGAGTTTCTCAAGCGTTTCTTACCTCCAATCTGCCATATCTCGCGAACGGATTGACCAATCCGCAAAATTTCTGTTGCATCTGAAAGTAGAAACTCGCCCGATTAAAACGGTATGTGTACTTTTCCCCTAGGCGGTGCCAGTTATTCATTTCGAGCATCAGAACTGCGAAAATTTTGAGTTTCTCAACCGTTTCTTACCTCCAAACTGCCATATCTCGCGAACGGATTGACCAATCCGCAAAATTTCTGATGCATCTGAATGTAGAAACTCGCCCGAATACAACGGTATGCGTACTTTTCCCATAGGCCGTTCTAGTTATGCTTGTCGAGCATCAGAACTGCGAAAATTTTGAGTTTCTCAACCGTTTCTTACCTCCAAACTGCCATTTCTCGCGAACGGATTGATCAATCCGCAAAATTTCTGTTGCATCTGAAAGTAGAAACTCGCACGATTACGACGCTATGCGTACTTTTCCCCTAGGCCGTTCTGGTTATTCGTTTCGAGCATCAGAACTGCGAAAATTTTGAGTTTCTCAAGCGTTTCTTACCTCCAAACTGCCATATCTCGCGAACAGATTGACCAATCCGCAAAACTTCTGTTGCATCTGAAAGCAGAAACCCGCCCGATTACAACGGTATGCGTACTTTTCCTGTAGGCCGTTCTAGTTATTCGTTTCGAGCATCAGAACTGCGAAAATTTTTAGTTTCTCAAGCGTTTCTTACCTCCAAACTGCCATATCTCGCGAACGGATTGACCAATCCGCAAAATTTCTGTAGCATCTGAAAGTAGAAACTCGCCCGATTACAACGGTATGCGTACCTTTCCCCTAGGCCGTTCTAGTTATGCTTGTCGAGCATCAGAACTGCGAAAATTTTGAGTTTCTCAAGCGTTTCTTACCTCGAAACTGCCATATCTCGCGAACGGATTGACCAATCCGCAAAATTTCTGATGCATCTGAAAGTAGAAACTCGCCCGATTACAACTGTATGCGTACTTTTCCCCTAGGCCGTTCTAGTTATTCGGTTCGAGCATCAGAACTGCGAAAATTTTGAGTTTCTCAAGCGTTTCTTACCTCCAAACTGCCATATCTCGCGAACGGATTGACCAATCCGCAAAGTGTCTGTTGCATCTGAAAGTAGAAACTCGCCCGATTACAACGGTATGCGTAGTTTTCCCCTAGGCCGTTCTGGTTATTCGTTTCGAGCATCAGAACTGCGAAAATTTTGAGTTTCTCAAGCGTTTCTTACTTCCAAACTGTCATACCTCGCGAACGGATTTACCAATCCGCAAAATTTCTGTTGCATCTGAAAGTTGAAACACGCCCGATTACAACTGTATGCGTACTTTTCCCCTAGGCCGTTCTAGTTATTCGGTTCGAGCATCAGAACTGCGAAAATTTTTAGTTTCTCAAGCGTTTCTTACTTACAAACTGCCACATCTCGCGAACGGATTGACCAATCCGCAAAATTTCTGTTGCATCTGAAAGTAGAATCTCGCCCGATTACGACGGTTTGCGTACTTTTCCTGTAGGCCGTTCTAGTTATTCGTTTCAAGCATCAGAACTGCGAAAATTTTTAGTTTCCCCAGCGTTTCTTACTTACAAACTGCCACATCTCGCGAAAGGATTGACCAATCCGCAAAATTTCTGTTGCAACTGAAAGTAGAAACTCGCCCGATTACGACGGTTTGCGTACTTTTCCCCTAGGCCGTGCTGGTTATTCGTTTCGAGCATCAGAACTGCGAAAACTTTGAGTTTCTCAAGCGTTTCTTACTTACAAACTGCCATATCTCGCGAACGGATTGACCAATCCGCAAAATTTCTGTTGCATCTGAAAGTAGAAACTCGCCCGATTACAACGGTATGTGTACTTTTCCCCTAGGCCGTGCCAGTTATTCGTTTCGAGCATCAGAACTGCAAAAATTTTGAGGTTCTCAAGCGTTTCTTACCTCCAAACTGCCATATCTCGCGAACGGATTGACCAATCCGCAAAATTTCTGTTGCATCTGAAAGTAGAAACTCGCCCGATTACAACGGTATGCGTACTTTTCCCCTAGGCCGTTCTAGTTATTCGTTTCGAGCATCAGAACTGCGAAAATTTTGTGTTTCTCAAGCGTTTCTTACTTACAAACTGCCACATCTCGCGAACGGATTGACCAATCCGCAAAGTGTCTGTTGCATCTGAAAGTAGAAACTCGCCCGATTACAACGGTATGTGTACTTTTCCTCTAGGCCGTTCCAGTTATTCGTTTCGAGCATCAGAACTGCGAAAATTTTGAGTTTCACAACCGTTTCTTACCTCCAAACTGCCACATCTCGCGAACGGATTGATCAATCCGCAAAATTTCTGTTGCATCTAAAAGTAGAAACTCGCCCGATTACGACGCTATGCGTACTTTTCCCCTAGGCCGTTCTGGTTATTCGTTTCGAGCATCAGAACTGCGAAAATTTTGAGTTTCTCAAGCGTTTCTTACCTCCAAACTGCCATATCTCGCGAACAGATTGACCAATCCGCAAAACTTCTGTTGCATCTGAAAGCAGAAACCCGCCCGATTACAACGGTATGCGTACTTTTCCTGTAGGCCGTTCTAGTTATTCGTTTCGAGCATCAGAACTGCGAAAATTTTTAGTTTCTCAAGCGTTTCTTACCTCCAAACTGCCATATCTCGCGAACGGATTGACCAATCCGCAAAATTTCTGTAGCATCTGAAAGTAGAAACTCGCCCGATTACAACGGTATGCGTACCTTTCCCCTAGGCCGTTCTAGTTATGCTTGTCGAGCATCAGAACTGCGAAAATTTTGAGTTTCTCAAGCGTTTCTTACCTCGAAACTGCCATATCTCGCGAACGGATTGACCAATCCGCAAAATTTCTGATGCATCTGAAAGTAGAAACTCGCCCGATTACAACTGTATGCGTACTTTTCCCCTAGGCCGTTCTAGTTATTCGGTTCGAGCATCAGAACTGCGAAAATTTTGAGTTTCTCAAGCGTTTCTTACCTCCAAACTGCCATATCTCGCGAACGGATTGACCAATCCGCAAAGTGTCTGTTGCATCTGAAAGTAGAAACTCGCCCGATTACAACGGTATGCGTAGTTTTCCCCTAGGCCGTTCTGGTTATTCGTTTCGAGCATCAGAACTGCGAAAATTTTGAGTTTCTCAAGCGTTTCTTACTTCCAAACTGTCATACCTCGCGAACGGATTTACCAATCCGCAAAATTTCTGTTGCATCTGAAAGTTGAAACACGCCCGATTACAACTGTATGCGTACTTTTCCCCTAGGCCGTTCTAGTTATTCGGTTCGAGCATCAGAACTGCGAAAATTTTTAGTTTCTCAAGCGTTTCTTACTTACAAACTGCCACATCTCGCGAACGGATTGACCAATCCGCAAAATTTCTGTTGCATCTGAAAGTAGAATCTCGCCCGATTACGACGGTTTGCGTACTTTTCCTGTAGGCCGTTCTAGTTATTCGTTTCAAGCATCAGAACTGCGAAAATTTTTAGTTTCCCCAGCGTTTCTTACTTACAAACTGCCACATCTCGCGAAAGGATTGACCAATCCGCAAAATTTCTGTTGCAACTGAAAGTAGAAACTCGCCCGATTACGACGGTTTGCGTACTTTTCCCCTAGGCCGTGCTGGTTATTCGTTTCGAGCATCAGAACTGCGAAAACTTTGAGTTTCTCAAGCGTTTCTTACTTACAAACTGCCATATCTCGCGAACGGATTGACCAATCCGCAAAATTTCTGTTGCATCTGAAAGTAGAAACTCGCCCGATTACAACGGTATGTGTACTTTTCCCCTAGGCCGTGCCAGTTATTCGTTTCGAGCATCAGAACTGCAAAAATTTTGAGGTTCTCAAGCGTTTCTTACCTCCAAACTGCCATATCTCGCGAACGGATTGACCAATCCGCAAAATTTCTGTTGCATCTGAAAGTAGAAACTCGCCCGATTACAACGGTATGCGTACTTTTCCCCTAGGCCGTTCTAGTTATTCGTTTCGAGCATCAGAACTGCGAAAATTTTGTGTTTCTCAAGCGTTTCTTACTTACAAACTGCCACATCTCGCGAACGGATTGACCAATCCGCAAAGTGTCTGTTGCATCTGAAAGTAGAAACTCGCCCGATTACAACGGTATGTGTACTTTTCCTCTAGGCCGTTCCAGTTATTCGTTTCGAGCATCAGAACTGCGAAAATTTTGAGTTTCACAACCGTTTCTTACCTCCAAACTGCCACATCTCGCGAACGGATTGATCAATCCGCAAAATTTCTGTTGCATCTAAAAGTAGAAACTCGCCCGATTACGACGCTATGCGTACTTTTCCCATAGGCCGTTCTAGTTATGCTTGTCGAGCATCAGAACTGCGAAAATTTTGATTTTCTCATGTGTTTCTTACCTCCAAGCTCCCATATCTCGCGAACGGATTGACCAATCCGCAAAATTTCTGTTGCATCTGAAAGTAGAAACTCGCCCGATCACAACGGTATGCGTACTTTTCCCCTAGACCGTTCTAGTTATTCGTTTCGAGCATCAGAACTGTGAAAATTTTGAGTTTCTCAACCGTTTCTTACCTCCAAACTGCCATATCTCGCGAACGGATTGACCAATCCGCAAAATTTCTGTTGCATCTGAAAGTAGAAACACGCCTGATTACAACGGTATGAGTACTTTTCCCCTAGGCCGTCCTAGTTATTCGGTTCGAGCATCAGAACAGCGAAAATTTTGAGTTTCTCAAGCGTTTCTTACCTCCAAACTGCCATATCTCGCGAACGGATTGACTAATCCGCAAAATTTCTGTTGCATCTGAATGTAGAAACTCGCCCGATCACAACGGTATGAGTACTTTTCCCCTAGGCCGTTCTAGTTATACGTTTCGAGCATCAGAACTGTGAACATTTTGAGTTTCTCAACCGTTTCTTACCTCCAAACTGCCATATCTCGCGAACGGATTGACCAATCCGCAAAATTTCTGTTGCATCTGAAAGTAGAAACTCGCCCGATTACAACGGTATGCGTACCTTTCCCCTAGGCCGTTCTAGTTATTCGGTTCGAGCATCAGAACTGCGAAAATTTTGAGTTTCTCAAGCGTTTCTTACCTCCAAACTGCCATATCTCGCGAACGGATTGACCAATCCGCAAAATTTCTGTAGCATCTGAAAGTAGAAACTCGCCCGATTACAACGGTATGCGTACCTTTCCCCTAGGCCGTTCTAGTTATGCTTGTCGAGCATCAGAACTGCGAAAATTTTGAGTTTCTCAAGCGTTTCTTACCTCCAAACTGCCATATCTCGCGAACGGATTGACCAATCCGCAAAATTTCTGATGCATCTGAAAGTAGAAACTCGCCCGATTACAACTGTTTGCGTACTTTTCCCCTAGGCCGTTCTAGTTATTCGGTTCGAGCATCAGAACTGCGAAAATTTTGAGTTTCTCTAGCGTTTCTTACCTCCAAACTGCCATATCTCGCGAACGGATTGACCAATCCGCAAAGTGTCTGTTGCATCTGAAAGTAGAAACTCGCCCGATTACAACGGTATGCGTAGTTTTCCCCTAGGCCGTTCTGGTTATTCGTTTCGAGCATCAGAACTGCGAAAATTTTGAGTTTCTCAAGCGTTTCTTACTTCCAAACTGCCATACCTCGCGAACGGATTGACCAATCCGCAAAATTTCTGTTGCATCTGAAAGTTGAAACACGCCCGATTACAACTGTATGCGTACTTTTCCCCTAGGCCGTTCTAGTTATTCGGTTCGAGCATCAGAACTGCGAAAATTTTGAGTTTCTCAAGCGTGTCTTACCTCCAAACTGCCATATCTCGCGAACGGATTGACCAATCCGCAAAATTTCTGTTGCATCTGAAAGCAGAAACCCGCCCGATTACAACGGTATGCGTACTTTTCCTGTAGGCCGTTCTAGTTATTCGTTTCGAGCATCAGAACTGCGAAAATTTTTAGTTTCTCAAGCGTTTCTTACCTCCAAACTGCCATATCTTGCGAACGGATTGACCAATCCGCAAAATCTATGTTGCATCTGAAAGTAGAAACTCGCCCGATTACAACTATATGCGTGCTTTTCCCCTAGGCCGTTCTAGTTATTCGTTTCGAGCATCAGAACTGTGAAAATTTTGAGTTTCTCAACCGTTTCTTACCTCCAAACTGCCATATCTCGCGAACGGATTGACCAATCCGCAAAATTTCTGTTGCATCTGAAAGTTGAAACACGCCCGATTACAACGGTATGAGTACTTTTCCCCTAGGCCGTTCTAGTTATTCGTTTCGAGCATCAGAACCGTGAAAATTTTGAGTTTCTCAACCGTTTCTTACCTCCAAACTGCCATATCTCGCGAACGGATTGACCAATCCGCAAAATTTCTGTTGCATCTGAAAGTAGAAACTCGCCCGATTACAACGGTGTGCGTACTTTTCCCCTAGGCCGTTCTAGTTATTCGGTTCGAGCATCAGAACAGCGAAAATTTTGAGTTTCTCAAGCGTTTCTTACCTCCAAACTGCCATATCTCGCGAACGGATTGACTAATCCGCAAAATTTCTGTTGCATCTGAAAGTAGAAACTCGCCCGATCACAACGGTATGAGTACTTTTCCCCTAGGCCGTTCTAGTTATTCGCTTCGAGCATCAGAACTGTGAACATTTTGAGTTTCTCAACCGTTTCTTACCTCCAAACTGCCATATCTCGCGAACGGATTGACCAATCCGCAAAATTTCTGTTGCATCTGAAAGTAGAAACTCGCCCGATTACAACGGTATGCGTACTTTTCCCCTAGGCCGTCCTTGTTATGCTTGTCGAGCACCAGAACTGCGAAAATTTTGAGTTTCTCAAGCGTTTCTTACCTCCAAACTGCCATATCTCGCGAACGGATTGACCAATCCGCAAAATTTATGTTGCATCTGAAAGTAGAAACTAGCCCGATTACAACTGTATGCGTGCTTTTCCCCTAGGCCGTTCTAGTTATTCGTTTCGAGCATCAGAACTGTGAAAATTTTGAGTTTCTCAACCGTTTCTTACCTCCAAACTGCCATTTCTCGCGAACGGATTGACCAATCCGCAAAATTTCTGTTGCATCTGAAAGTAGAAACTCGCCCGATTACAACTGTATGCGTACTTTTCCCCTAGGCCGTTCTAGTTATTCGGTTCGAGCATCAGAACTGCGAAAATTTTGACTTTCTCAAGCGTTTCTTACCTCCAAACTGCCATATCTCGCGAACGGATTGACCAATCCGCAAAGTGTCTGTTGCATCTGAAAGTAGAAACTCGCCCGATTACAAGGGTATGCGTAGTTTTCCCCTAGGCCGTTCTGGTTATTCGTTTCGAGCATCAGAACTGCGAAAATTTTGAGTTGCTCAAGCGTTTCTTACCTCCAAACTGCCATATCTCGCGAACGGATTGACCAATCCGCAAAATTTCTGTTGCATCTGAAAGCTGAAACACCCCCGATTACAACGGTATGAGTACTTTTCCCCTAGGCCGTCCTAGTTATTCGTTTCGAGCATCAGAACTGCGAAAATTTTGAGTTTCACAACCGTTTCTTACCTCCAAACTGCCACATCTCGCGAAAGGATTGACCAATCCGCAAAATTTCTGTTGCATCTGAAAGTAGAAACTCGCCCGATTACAACGGTATGTGTACTCTTCCCCTAGGCCGTTCTAGTTATTCGTTTCGAGCATCAGAACTGTGAACATTTTGAGTTTCTCAACCGTTTCTTACCTCCAAACTGCCATATCTCGCGAACGGATTGACCAATCCGCAAAATTTCTGTTGCATCTGAAAGCAGAAACCCGCCCGATTACAACGGTATGCGTACTTTTCCTGTGGGCCGTTCTAGTTATTCGTTTCGAGCATCAGAACTGCGAAAATTTTTAGTTTCTAAAAGCGTTTCTTACCTCCAAACTGCCATATCTCGCGAACGGATTGACCAATCCGCAAAATTTATGTTGCATCTGAAAGTAGAAACTCGCCCGATTACAACTGTATGCGTACTTTTCCCCTAGGCCGTTCTTGTTATGCTTGTCGAGCACCAGAACTGCGAAAATTTTGAGTTTCTCAAGTGTTTCTTACCTCCAAAATCCCATATCTCGCGAACGGATTGACCAATCCGCAAAATTTCTGCTGCATCTGAAAGCAGAAACCCGCCCGATTACAACGGTATGCGTACTTTTCCTGTAGGCCGTTCTAGTTATTCGTTTCGAGCATCAGAACTGCGAAAATTTTTAGTTTCTAAAGCGTTTCTTACTTACAAACTGCCACATCTCGCGAACGGATTGGCCAATCCGCAAAATTTCTGTTGCATCTGAAAGTAGAAACTCGCCCGATTACGACGGTTTGCGTACTTTTCTCCTAGGCCGTTCTGGTTATTCGTTTCGAGCATCAGAACTGCGAAAATTTTGAGTTTCTCAACCGTTTCTTACCTCCAAACTGCCATTTCTCGCGAACGGATTGATCAATCCGCAAAATTTCTGTTGCATCTGAAAGTAGAAACTCGCACGATTACGACGCTATGCGTACTTTTCCCCTAGGCCGTTCTGGTTATTCGTTTCGAGCATCAGAACTGCGAAAATTTTGAGTTTCTCAAGCGTTTCTAACCTCCAAACTGCCATATCTCGCGAAAGGATTAACCAATCCGCAAAATTTCTGTTGCATCTGAAAGTAGAAACTCGCCCGATTACGACGGTTTGCGTACTTTTCTCCTAGGCCGTTCTGGTTATTCGTTTCGAGCATCAGAACTGCGAAAATTTTGAGTTTCTCAACCGTTTCTTACCTCCAAACTGCCATTTCTCGCGAACGGATTGATCAATCCGCAAAATTTCTGTTGCATCTGAAAGTAGAAACTCGCACGATTACGACGCTATGCGTACTTTTCCCCTAGGCCGTTCTGGTTATTCGTTTCGAGCATCAGAACTGCGAAAATTTTGAGTTTCTCAAGCGTTTCTAACCTCCAAACTGCCATATCTCGCGAAAGGATTAACCAATCCGCAAAATTTCTGTTGCATCTGAAAGTAGAAACTCGCCCGATTACAACGGTATGTGTACTTTTCCCTTAGGCCGTTCTAGTTATTCGATTCGAGCATCAGAACTGCGAAAATTTTGAGTTTCTCAAGCGTTTCTTACTTACAAACTACCATATCTCGCGAACGGATTGACCATTCCGCAAAATTTCTGTTGCATCTGGAAGTAGAAACTCGCCCGATTACAACGGTATGTGTACTTTTCCCCTAGGCCGTGCCAGTTATTCGTTTCGAGCATCAGAACTTCGAAAATTTTGAGTTTCTCAAGCGTTTCTTACCTCCAAACTGCCATATCTCGCGAACAGATTGACCAATCCGCAAAACTTCTGTTGCATCTGAAAGCAGAAACCCGCCCGATTACAACGGTATGCGTACTTTTCCTGTAGGCCGTTCTAGTTATTCGTTTCGAGCATCAGAACTGCGAAAATTTTTAGTTTCTCAAGCGTTTCTTACCTCCAAACTGCCATATCTCGCGAACGGATTGACCAATCCGCAAAATTTCTGTTGCATCTGAATGTAGAAACTCGCCCGATTACAACGGTATGCGTACTTTTCCCATAGGCCGTTCTAGTTATGCTTGTCGAGCATCAGAACTGCGAAAATTTTGATTTTCTCATGTGTTTCTTACCTCCAAGCTCCCATATCTCGCGAACGGATTGACCAATCCGCAAAATTTCTGTTGCATCTGAAAGTAGAAACTCGCCCGATCACAACGGTATGCGTACTTTTCCCCTAGGCCGTTCTGGTTATTCGTTTCGAGCATCAGAACTGCGAAAATTTTGAGTTGCTCAAGCGTTTCTTACCTCCAAACTGCCATATCTCGCGAAAGGATTGACCAATCCGCAAAATTTCTGTTGCATCTGAAAGTAGAAACTCGCCCGATTACAACGGTATGTGTACTCTTCCCCTAGGCCGTTCTAGTTATTCGTTTCGAGCATCAGAACTGTGAACATTTTGAGTTCCTCAACCGTTTCTTACCTCCAAACTGCCATATCTCGCGAACGGATTGACCAATCCGCAAAATTTCCGTTGCATCTGAAAGCAGAAACCCGCCCGATTACAACGGTATGCGTACTTTTCCTGTGGGCCGTTCTAGTTATTCGTTTCGAGCATCAGAACTGCGAAAATTTTTAGTTTCTAAAAGCGTTTCTTACCTCCAAACTGCCATATCTCGCGAAAGGATTGACCAATCCGCAAAATTTCTGTTGCATCTGAAAGTAGAAAGTCGCCCGATTACAACGGTATGTGTACTCTTCCCCTAGGCCGTTCTAGTTATTCGTTTCGAACATCAGAACTGTGAACATTTTGAGTTTCTCAACCGTTTCTTACCTCCAAAATCCCATATCTCGCGAACGGATTGACCAATCCGCAAAATTTCTGCTGCATCTGAAAGCAGAAACCCTCCCGATTACAACGGTATGCGTACTTTTCCTGTAGGCCGTTCTAGTTATTCGTTTCGAGCATCAGAACTGCGAAAATTTTTAGTTTCTAAAGCGTTTCTTACTTACAAACTGCCATATCTCGCGAAAGGATTAACCAATCCGCAAAATTTCTGTTGCATCTGAAAGTAGAAACTCGCCCGATTACAACGGTATGTGTACTTTTCCCTTAGGCCGTTCTAGTTATTCGATTCGAGCATCAGAACTGCGAAAATTTTGAGTTTCTCAAGCGTTTCTTACTTACAAACTACCATATCTCGCGAACGGATTGACCAATCCGCAAAATTTCTGTTGCATCTGGAAGTAGAAACTCGCCCGATTACAACGGTATGTGTACTTTTCCCCTAGGCCGTGCCAGTTATTCGTTTCGAGCATCAGAACTTCGAAAATTTTGAGTTTCTCAAGCGTTTCTTACCTCCAAACTGCCATATCTCGCGAACAGATTGACCAATCCGCAAAATTTCTGTTGCATCTGAAAGCAGAAACCCGCCCGATTAGAACGGTATGCGTACTTTTCCTGTAGGCCGTTCTAGTTATTCGTTTCGAGCATCAGAACTGCGAAAATTTTTAGTTTCTCAAGCGTTTCTTACCTCCAAACTGCCATATCTCGCGAACGGATTGACCAATCCGCAAAATTTATGTTGCATCTGAAAGTAGAAACTAGCCCGATTACAACTGTATGCGTGCTTTTCCCCTAGGCCGTTCTAGTTATTCGTTTCGAGCATCAGAACTGTGAAAATTTTGAGTTTCTCAACCGTTTCTTACCTCCAAACTGCCATTTCTCGCGAACGGATTGACCAATCCGCAAAATTTCTGTTGCATCTGAAAGTAGAAACTCGCCCGATTACAACGGTATGTGTAGTTTTCCCCTGGGCCGTTCTAGTTATTCGTTTCGAGCATCAGAACTGTGAAAATTTTATGTTTCTCAACCGTTTCTTACCTCCAAACTGCCATATCTCGCGAACGGATTGACCAATCCGCAAAATTTCTGTTGCATCTGAAAGTAGAAACTCGCCCGATTACAACTGTATGCGTACTTTTCCCCTAGGCCGTTCTAGTTATTCGGTTCGAGCATCAGAACTGCGAAAATTTTGAGTTTCTCAAGCGTTTCTTACCTCCAAACTGCCATATCTCGCGAACGGATTGACCAATCCGCAAAGTGTCTGTTGCATCTGAAAGTAGAAACTCGCCCGATTACAAGGGTATGCGTAGTTTTCCCCTAGGCCGTTCTGGTTATTCGTTTCGAGCATCGGAACTGCGAAAATTTTGAGTTGCTCAAGCGTTTCTTACCTCCAAACTGCCATATCTCGCGAACGGATTGACCAATCCGCAAAATTTCTGTTGCATCTGAAAGCAGAAACCCGCCCGATTACAACGGTATGTGTACTTTTCCCCTAGGCCGTGCCAGTTATTCGTTTCGAGCATCAGAACTTCGAAAATTTTGAGTTTCTCAAGCGTTTCTTACCTCCAAACTGCCATATCTCGCGAACAGATTGACCAATCCGCAAAACTTCTGTTGCATCTGAAAGCAGAAACCCGCCCGATTACAACGGTATGCGTACTTTTCCTGTAGGCCGTTCTAGTTATTCGTTTCGAGCATCAGAACTGCGAAAATTTTTAGTTTCTCAAGCGTTTCTTACCTCCAAACTGCCATATCTCGCGAACGGATTGACCAATCCGCAAAATTTCTGTTGCATCTGAATGTAGAAACTCGCCCGATTACAACGGTATGCGTACTTTTCCCATAGGCCGTTCTAGTTATGCTTGTCGAGCATCAGAACTGCGAAAATTTTGATTTTCTCATGTGTTTCTTACCTCCAAGCTCCCATATCTCGCGAACGGATTGACCAATCCGCAAAATTTCTGTTGCATCTGAAAGTAGAAACTCGCCCGATCACAACGGTATGCGTACTTTTCCCCTAGGCCGTTCTGGTTATTCGTTTCGAGCATCAGAACTGCGAAAATTTTGAGTTGCTCAAGCGTTTCTTACCTCCAAACTGCCATATCTCGCGAAAGGATTGACCAATCCGCAAAATTTCTGTTGCATCTGAAAGTAGAAACTCGCCCGATTACAACGGTATGTGTACTCTTCCCCTAGGCCGTTCTAGTTATTCGTTTCGAGCATCAGAACTGTGAACATTTTGAGTTCCTCAACCGTTTCTTACCTCCAAACTGCCATATCTCGCGAACGGATTGACCAATCCGCAAAATTTCCGTTGCATCTGAAAGCAGAAACCCGCCCGATTACAACGGTATGCGTACTTTTCCTGTGGGCCGTTCTAGTTATTCGTTTCGAGCATCAGAACTGCGAAAATTTTTAGTTTCTAAAAGCGTTTCTTACCTCCAAACTGCCATATCTCGCGAAAGGATTGACCAATCCGCAAAATTTCTGTTGCATCTGAAAGTAGAAAGTCGCCCGATTACAACGGTATGTGTACTCTTCCCCTAGGCCGTTCTAGTTATTCGTTTCGAACATCAGAACTGTGAACATTTTGAGTTTCTCAACCGTTTCTTACCTCCAAAATCCCATATCTCGCGAACGGATTGACCAATCCGCAAAATTTCTGCTGCATCTGAAAGCAGAAACCCTCCCGATTACAACGGTATGCGTACTTTTCCTGTAGGCCGTTCTAGTTATTCGTTTCGAGCATCAGAACTGCGAAAATTTTTAGTTTCTAAAGCGTTTCTTACTTACAAACTGCCATATCTCGCGAAAGGATTAACCAATCCGCAAAATTTCTGTTGCATCTGAAAGTAGAAACTCGCCCGATTACAACGGTATGTGTACTTTTCCCTTAGGCCGTTCTAGTTATTCGATTCGAGCATCAGAACTGCGAAAATTTTGAGTTTCTCAAGCGTTTCTTACTTACAAACTACCATATCTCGCGAACGGATTGACCAATCCGCAAAATTTCTGTTGCATCTGGAAGTAGAAACTCGCCCGATTACAACGGTATGTGTACTTTTCCCCTAGGCCGTGCCAGTTATTCGTTTCGAGCATCAGAACTTCGAAAATTTTGAGTTTCTCAAGCGTTTCTTACCTCCAAACTGCCATATCTCGCGAACAGATTGACCAATCCGCAAAATTTCTGTTGCATCTGAAAGCAGAAACCCGCCCGATTAGAACGGTATGCGTACTTTTCCTGTAGGCCGTTCTAGTTATTCGTTTCGAGCATCAGAACTGCGAAAATTTTTAGTTTCTCAAGCGTTTCTTACCTCCAAACTGCCATATCTCGCGAACGGATTGACCAATCCGCAAAATTTATGTTGCATCTGAAAGTAGAAACTAGCCCGATTACAACTGTATGCGTGCTTTTCCCCTAGGCCGTTCTAGTTATTCGTTTCGAGCATCAGAACTGTGAAAATTTTGAGTTTCTCAACCGTTTCTTACCTCCAAACTGCCATTTCTCGCGAACGGATTGACCAATCCGCAAAATTTCTGTTGCATCTGAAAGTAGAAACTCGCCCGATTACAACGGTATGTGTAGTTTTCCCCTGGGCCGTTCTAGTTATTCGTTTCGAGCATCAGAACTGTGAAAATTTTATGTTTCTCAACCGTTTCTTACCTCCAAACTGCCATATCTCGCGAACGGATTGACCAATCCGCAAAATTTCTGTTGCATCTGAAAGTAGAAACTCGCCCGATTACAACTGTATGCGTACTTTTCCCCTAGGCCGTTCTAGTTATTCGGTTCGAGCATCAGAACTGCGAAAATTTTGAGTTTCTCAAGCGTTTCTTACCTCCAAACTGCCATATCTCGCGAACGGATTGACCAATCCGCAAAGTGTCTGTTGCATCTGAAAGTAGAAACTCGCCCGATTACAAGGGTATGCGTAGTTTTCCCCTAGGCCGTTCTGGTTATTCGTTTCGAGCATCGGAACTGCGAAAATTTTGAGTTGCTCAAGCGTTTCTTACCTCCAAACTGCCATATCTCGCGAACGGATTGACCAATCCGCAAAATTTCTGTTGCATCTGAAAGCTGAAACACCCCCGATTACAACGGTATGAGTACTTTTCCCCTAGGCCGTCCTAGTTATTCGTTTCGAGCATCAGAACTGCGAAAATTTTGAGTTTCACAACCGTTTCTTACCTCCAAACTGCCACATCTCGCGAAAGGATTGACCAATCCGCAAAATTTCTGTTGCATCTGAAAGTAGAAACTCGCCCGATTACAACGGTATGTGTACTCTTCCCCTAGGCCGTTCTAGTTATTCGTTTCGAGCATCAGAACTGTGAACGTTTTGAGTTTCTCAACCGTTTCTTACCTCCAAACTGCCATATCTCGCGAACGGATTGACCAATCCGCAAAATTTCTGTTGCATCTGAAAGCAGAAACCCGCCCGATTACAACGGTATGCGTACTTTTCCTGTGGGCCGTTCTAGTTATTCGTTTCGAGCATCAGAACTGCGAAAATTTTTAGTTTCTAAAAGCGTTTCTTACCTCCAAACTGCCATATCTCGCGAACGGATTGACCAATCCGCAAAATTTATGTTGCATCTGAAAGTAGAAACTCGCCCGATTACAACTGTATGCGTACTTTTCCCCTAGGCCGTTCTTGTTATGCTTGTCGAGCACCAGAACTGCGAAAATTTTGAGTTTCTCAAGTGTTTCTTACCTCCAAAATCCCATATCTCGCGAACGGATTGACCAATCCGCAAAATTTCTGCTGCATCTGAAAGCAGAAACCCGCCCGATTACAACGGTATGCGTACTTTTCCTGTAGGCCGTTCTAGTTATTCGTTTCGAGCATCAGAACTGCGAAAATTTTTAGTTTCTAAAGCGTTTCTTACTTACAAACTGCCACATCTCGCGAACGGATTGGCCAATCCGCAAAATTTCTGTTGCATCTGAAAGTAGAAACTCGCCCGATTACGACGGTTTGCGTACTTTTCTCCTAGGCCGTTCTGGTTATTCGTTTCGAGCATCAGAACTGCGAAAATTTTGAGTTTCTCAACCGTTTCTTACCTCCAAACTGCCATTTCTCGCGAACGGATTGATCAATCCGCAAAATTTCTGTTGCATCTGAAAGTAGAAACTCGCACGATTACGACGCTATGCGTACTTTTCCCCTAGGCCGTTCTGGTTATTCGTTTCGAGCATCAGAACTGCGAAAATTTTGAGTTTCTCAAGCGTTTCTAACCTCCAAACTGCCATATCTCGCGAAAGGATTAACCAATCCGCAAAATTTCTGTTGCATCTGAAAGTAGAAACTCGCCCGATTACAACGGTATGTGTACTTTTCCCTTAGGCCGTTCTAGTTATTCGATTCGAGCATCAGAACTGCGAAAATTTTGAGTTTCTCAAGCGTTTCTTACTTACAAACTACCATATCTCGCGAACGGATTGACCATTCCGCAAAATTTCTGTTGCATCTGGAAGTAGAAACTCGCCCGATTACAACGGTATGTGTACTTTTCCCCTAGGCCGTGCCAGTTATTCGTTTCGAGCATCAGAACTTCGAAAATTTTGAGTTTCTCAAGCGTTTCTTACCTCCAAACTGCCATATCTCGCGAACAGATTGACCAATCCGCAAAACTTCTGTTGCATCTGAAAGCAGAAACCCGCCCGATTACAACGGTATGCGTACTTTTCCTGTAGGCCGTTCTAGTTATTCGTTTCGAGCATCAGAACTGCGAAAATTTTTAGTTTCTCAAGCGTTTCTTACCTCCAAACTGCCATATCTCGCGAACGGATTGACCAATCCGCAAAATTTCTGTAGCATCTGAAAGTAGAAACTCGCCCGATTACAACGGTATGCGTACCTTTCCCCTAGGCCGTTCTAGTTATGCTTGTCGAGCATCAGAACTGCGAAAATTTTGAGTTTCTCAAGCGTTTCTTACCTCGAAACTGCCATATCTCGCGAACGGATTGACCAATCCGCAAAATTTCTGATGCATCTGAAAGTAGAAACTCGCCCGATTACAACTGTATGCGTACTTTTCCCCTAGGCCGTTCTAGTTATTCGGTTCGAGCATCAGAACTGCGAAAATTTTGAGTTTCTCAAGCGTTTCTTACCTCCAAACTGCCATATCTCGCGAACGGATTGACCAATCCGCAAAGTGTCTGTTGCATCTGAAAGTAGACACTCGCCCGATTACAACGGTATGCGTAGTTTTCCCCTAGGCCGTTCTAGTTATGCTTGTCGAGCATCAGAACTGCGAAAATTTTGATTTTCTCATGTGTTTCTTACCTCCAAGCTCCCATATCTCGCGAACGGATTGACCAATCCGCAAAATTTCTGTTGCATCTGAAAGTAGAAACTCGCCCGATCACAACGGTATGCGTACTTTTCCCCTAGGCCGTTCTGGTTATTCGTTTCGAGCATCAGAACTGCGAAAATTTTGAGTTGCTCAAGCGTTTCTTACCTCCAAACTGCCATATCTCGCGAAAGGATTGACCAATCCGCAAAATTTCTGTTGCATCTGAAAGTAGAAACTCGCCCGATTACAACGGTATGTGTACTCTTCCCCTAGGCCGTTCTAGTTATTCGTTTCGAGCATCAGAACTGTGAACATTTTGAGTTCCTCAACCGTTTCTTACCTCCAAACTGCCATATCTCGCGAACGGATTGACCAATCCGCAAAATTTCCGTTGCATCTGAAAGCAGAAACCCGCCCGATTACAACGGTATGCGTACTTTTCCTGTGGGCCGTTCTAGTTATTCGTTTCGAGCATCAGAACTGCGAAAATTTTTAGTTTCTAAAAGCGTTTCTTACCTCCAAACTGCCATATCTCGCGAAAGGATTGACCAATCCGCAAAATTTCTGTTGCATCTGAAAGTAGAAACTCGCCCGATTACAACGGTATGTGTACTCTTCCCCTAGGCCGTTCTAGTTATTCGTTTCGAACATCAGAACTGTGAACATTTTGAGTTTCTCAACCGTTTCTTACCTCCAAAATCCCATATCTCGCGAACGGATTGACCAATCCGCAAAATTTCTGCTGCATCTGAAAGCAGAAACCCTCCCGATTACAACGGTATGCGTACTTTTCCTGTAGGCCGTTCTAGTTATTCGTTTCGAGCATCAGAACTGCGAAAATTTTTAGTTTCTAAAGCGTTTCTTACTTACAAACTGCCATATCTCGCGAAAGGATTAACCAATCCGCAAAATTTCTGTTGCATCTGAAAGTAGAAACTCGCCCGATTACAACGGTATGTGTACTTTTCCCTTAGGCCGTTCTAGTTATTCGATTCGAGCATCAGAACTGCGAAAATTTTGAGTTTCTCAAGCGTTTCTTACTTACAAACTACCATATCTCGCGAACGGATTGACCAATCCGCAAAATTTCTGTTGCATCTGGAAGTAGAAACTCGCCCGATTACAACGGTATGTGTACTTTTCCCCTAGGCCGTGCCAGTTATTCGTTTCGAGCATCAGAACTTCGAAAATTTTGAGTTTCTCAAGCGTTTCTTACCTCCAAACTGCCATATCTCGCGAACAGATTGACCAATCCGCAAAATTTCTGTTGCATCTGAAAGCAGAAACCCGCCCGATTAGAACGGTATGCGTACTTTTCCTGTAGGCCGTTCTAGTTATTCGTTTCGAGCATCAGAACTGCGAAAATTTTTAGTTTCTCAAGCGTTTCTTACCTCCAAACTGCCATATCTCGCGAACGGATTGACCAATCCGCAAAATTTATGTTGCATCTGAAAGTAGAAACTAGCCCGATTACAACTGTATGCGTGCTTTTCCCCTAGGCCGTTCTAGTTATTCGTTTCGAGCATCAGAACTGTGAAAATTTTGAGTTTCTCAACCGTTTCTTACCTCCAAACTGCCATTTCTCGCGAACGGATTGACCAATCCGCAAAATTTCTGTTGCATCTGAAAGTAGAAACTCGCCCGATTACAACGGTATGTGTAGTTTTCCCCTGGGCCGTTCTAGTTATTCGTTTCGAGCATCAGAACTGTGAAAATTTTATGTTTCTCAACCGTTTCTTACCTCCAAACTGCCATATCTCGCGAACGGATTGACCAATCCGCAAAATTTCTGTTGCATCTGAAAGTAGAAACTCGCCCGATTACAACTGTATGCGTACTTTTCCCCTAGGCCGTTCTAGTTATTCGGTTCGAGCATCAGAACTGCGAAAATTTTGAGTTTCTCAAGCGTTTCTTACCTCCAAACTGCCATATCTCGCGAACGGATTGACCAATCCGCAAAGTGTCTGTTGCATCTGAAAGTAGAAACTCGCCCGATTACAAGGGTATGCGTAGTTTTCCCCTAGGCCGTTCTGGTTATTCGTTTCGAGCATCAGAACTGCGAAAATTTTGAGTTGCTCAAGCGTTTCTTACCTCCAAACTGCCATATCTCGCGAACGGATTGACCAATCCGCAAAATTTCTGTTGCATCTGAAAGCTGAAACACCCCCGATTACAACGGTATGAGTACTTTTCCCCTAGGCCGTCCTAGTTATTCGTTTCGAGCATCAGAACTGCGAAAATTTTGAGTTTCACAACCGTTTCTTACCTCCAAACTGCCACATCTCGCGAAAGGATTGACCAATCCGCAAAATTTCTGTTGCATCTGAAAGTAGAAACTCGCCCGATTACAACGGTATGTGTACTCTTCCCCTAGGCCGTTCTAGTTATTCGTTTCGAGCATCAGAACTGTGAACGTTTTGAGTTTCTCAACCGTTTCTTACATCCAAACTGCCATATCTCGCGAACGGATTGACCAATCCGCAAAATTTCTGTTGCATCTGAAAGCAGAAACCCGCCCGATTACAACGGTATGCGTACTTTTCCTGTGGGCCGTTCTAGTTATTCGTTTCGAGCATCAGAACTGCGAAAATTTTGAGTTTCTCAAGTGTTTCTTACCTCCAAAATCCCATATCTCGCGAACGGATTGACCAATCCGCAAAATTTCTGCTGCATCTGAAAGCAGAAACCCGCCCGATTACAACGGTATGCGTACTTTTCCTGTAGGCCGTTCTAGTTATTCGTTTCGAGCATCAGAACTGCGAAAATTTTTAGTTTCTAAAGCGTTTCTTACTTACAAACTGCCACATCTCGCGAACGGATTGGCCAATCCGCAAAATTTCTGTTGCATCTGAAAGTAGAAACTCGCCCGATTACGACGGTTTGCGTACTTTTCTCCTAGGCCGTTCTGGTTATTCGTTTCGAGCATCAGAACTGCGAAAATTTTGAGTTTCTCAACCGTTTCTTACCTCCAAACTGCCATTTCTCGCGAACGGATTGATCAATCCGCAAAATTTCTGTTGCATCTGAAAGTAGAAACTCGCACGATTACGACGCTATGCGTACTTTTCCCCTAGGCCGTTCTGGTTATTCGTTTCGAGCATCAGAACTGCGAAAATTTTGAGTTTCTCAAGCGTTTCTAACCTCCAAACTGCCATATCTCGCGAAAGGATTAACCAATCCGCAAAATTTCTGTTGCATCTGAAAGTAGAAACTCGCCCGATTACAACGGTATGTGTACTTTTCCCTTAGGCCGTTCTAGTTATTCGATTCGAGCATCAGAACTGCGAAAATTTTGAGTTTCTCAAGCGTTTCTTACTTACAAACTACCATATCTCGCGAACGGATTGACCATTCCGCAAAATTTCTGTTGCATCTGGAAGTAGAAACTCGCCCGATTACAACGGTATGTGTACTTTTCCCCTAGGCCGTGCCAGTTATTCGTTTCGAGCATCAGAACTTCGAAAATTTTGAGTTTCTCAAGCGTTTCTTACCTCCAAACTGCCATATCTCGCGAACAGATTGACCAATCCGCAAAACTTCTGTTGCATCTGAAAGCAGAAACCCGCCCGA
Organism: Ptiloglossa arizonensis; assembly: GCF_051014685.1. Taxonomy (NCBI): domain Eukaryota; kingdom Metazoa; phylum Arthropoda; class Insecta; order Hymenoptera; family Colletidae; genus Ptiloglossa; species Ptiloglossa arizonensis. The sequence goes on from NW_027478522.1 coordinate 411,184, forward strand.
ATACAACGGTATGCGTACTTTTCCTGTAGGCCGTTCTAGTTATTCGTTTCGAGCATCAGAACTGCGAAAATTTTTAGTTTCTCAAGCGTTTCTTACCTCCAAACTGCCATATCTCGCGAACGGATTGACCAATCCGCAAAATTTCGGTAGCATCTGAAAGTAGAAACTCGCCCGATTACAACGGTATGCGTACCTTTCCCCTAGGCCGTTCTAGTTATGCTTGTCGAGCATCAGAACTGCGGAAATTTTGAGTTTCTCAAGCGTTTCTTACCTCGAAACTGCCATATCTCGCGAACGGATTGACCAATCCGCAAAATTTCTGATGCATCTGAAAGTAGAAACTCGCCCGATTACAACTGTATGCGTACTTTTCCCCTAGGCCGTTCTAGTTATTCGGTTCGAGCATCAGAACTGCGAAAATTTTGAGTTTCTCAAGCGTTTCTTACCTCCAAACTGCCATATCTCGCGAACGGATTGACCAATCCGCAAAGTGTCTGTTGCATCTGAAAGTAGAAACTCGCCCGATTACAACGGTATGCGTAGTTTTCCCCTAGGCCGTTCTGGTTATTCGTTTCGAGCATCAGAACTGCGAAAATTTTGAGTTTCTCAAGCGTTTCTTACTTCCAAACTGTCATACCTCGCGAACGGATTGACCAATCCGCAAAATTTCTGTTGCATCTGAAAGTTGAAACACGCCCGATTACAACTGTATGCGTACTTTTCCCCTAGGCCGTTCTAGTTATTCGGTTCGAGCATCAGAACTGCGAAAATTTTTAGTTTCTCAAGCGTTTCTTACTTACAAACTGCCACATCTCGCGAACGGATTGACCAATCCGCAAAATTTCTGTTGCATCTGAAAGTAGAAACTCGCCCGATTACGACGGTTTGCGTACTTTTCCTGTAGGCCGTTCTAGTTATTCGTTTCAAGCATCAGAACTGCGAAAATTTTGTGTTTCTCAAGCGTTTCTTACTTACAAACTGCCACATCTCGCGAACGGATTGACCAATCCGCAAAGTGTCTGTTGCATCTGAAAGTAGAAACTCGCCCGATTACAACGGTATGTGTACTTTTCCTCTAGGACGTTCCAGTTATTCGTTTCGAGCATCAGAACTGCGAAAATTTTGAGTTTCACAACCGTTTCTTACCTCCAAACTGCCACATCTCGCGAACGGATTGATCAATCCGCAAAATTTCTGTTGCATCTAAAAGTAGAAACTCGCCCGATTACGACGCTATGCGTACTTTTCCCCTAGGCCGTTCTGGTTATTCGTTTCGAGCATCAGAACTGCGAAAATTTTGAGTTTCTCAAGCGTTTCTTACCTCCAATCTGCCATATCTCGCGAACGGATTGACCAATCCGCAAAATTTCTGTTGCATCTGAAAGTAGAAACTCGCCCGATTAAAACGGTATGTGTACTTTTCCCCTAGGCGGTGCCAGTTATTCATTTCGAGCATCAGAAATGCGAAAATTTTGAGTTTCTCAACCGTTTCTTACCTCCAAACTGCCATATCTCGCGAACGGATTGACCAATCCGCAAAATTTCTGATGCATCTGAATGTAGAAACTCGCCCGATTACAACGGTATGCGTACTTTTCCCATAGGCCGTTCTAGTTATGCTTGTCGAGCATCAGAACTGCGAAAATTTTGATTTTCTCATGTGTTTCTTACCTCCAAGCTCCCATATCTCGCGAACGGATTGACCAATCCGCAAAATTTCTGTTGCATCTGAAAGTAGAAACTCGCCCGATCACAACGGTGTGCGTACTTTTCCCCTAGGCCGTTCTTGTTATGCTTGTCGAGCACCAGAACTGCGAAAATTTTGAGTTTCTCAAGCGTTTCTTACCTCCAAACTGCCATATCTCGCGAACGGATTGACCAATCCGCAAAATTTCTGTTGCATCTGAAAGTAGAAACTCGCCCGATTACAACGGTATGTGTACTTTTCCTCTAAGCCGTGCCAGTTATTCGTTTCGAGCATCAGAACTGCGGAAATTTTGAGTTTCTCAAGCGTTTCTTACCTCCAAACTGCCATATCTCGCGAACGGATTGACCAATCCGCAAAATTTCTGTTGCATCTGAAAGTAGAAACTCGCCCGATTACAACTGTATGCGTACTTTTCCCCTAGGCCGTTCTAGTTATTCGGTTCGAGCATCAGAACTGCGAAAATTTTGAGTTTCTCAAGCGTTTCTTACCTCCAAACTGCCATATCTCGCGAACGGATTGACCAATCCGCAAAGTGTCTGTTGCATCTGAAAGCAGAAACCCGCCCGATTACAACGGTATGCGTACTTTTCCTGTAGGCCGTTCTAGTTATTCGTTTCGAGCATCAGAACTGCGAAAATTTTTAGTTTCTAAAGCGTTTCTTACTTACAAACTGCCATATCTCGCGAAAGGATTAACCAATCCGCAAAATTTCTGTTGCATCTGAAAGTAGAAACTCGCCCGATTACAACGGTATGTGTACTTTTCCCTTAGGCCGTTCTAGTTATTCGATTCGAGCATCAGAACTGCGAAAATTTTGAGTTTCTCAAGCGTTTCTTACCTCCAAACTGCCATATCTCGCGAACGGATTGACCAATCCGCAAAATTTCTGTTGCATCTGAAAGTAGAAACTCGCCCGATTACAACGGTATGCGTACTTTTCCCCTAGGCCGTTCTAGTTATTCGGTTCGAGCATCAGAACTGCGAAAATTTTGAGTTTCTCAACCGTTTCTTACCTCCAAACTGCCATATCTCGCGAACGGATTGACCAATCCACAAAATTTCTGTTGCATCTGAAAGTAGAAACTCGCCCGATTACAACGGTATATGTACTCTTCCCCTAGGCCGTTCTAGTTATTCGTTTCGAGCATCAGAACTGTGAACATTTTGAGTTTCTCAACCGTTTCTTACCTCCAAACTGCCATATCTCGCGAACGGATTGACCAATCCGCAAAATTTCTGTTGCATCTGAAAGCAGAAACCCGCCCGATTACAACGGTATGCGTACTTTTCCTGTGGGCCGTTCTAGTTATTCGTTTCGAGCATCAGAACTGCGAAAATTTTTAGTTTCTAAAAGCGTTTCTTACCTCCAAACTGCCATATCTCGCGAACGGATTGACCAATCCGCAAAATTTATGTTGCATCTGAAAGTAGAAACTCGCCCGATTACAACTGTATGCGTACTTTTCCCCTAGGCCGTTCTAGTTATTCGGTTCGAGCATCAGAACTGCGAAAATTTTGAGTTTCTCAAGCGTTTCTTACCTCCAAACTGCCATATCTCGCGAACGGATTGACCAATCCGCAAAGTGTCTGTTGCATCTGAAAGCAGAAACCCGCCCGATTACAACGGTATGCGTACTTTTCCTGTAGGCCGTTCTAGTTATTCGTTTCGAGCATCAGAACTGCGAAAATTTTTAGTTTCTAAAGCGTTTCTTACTTACAAACTGCCATATCTCGCGAAAGGATTAACCAATCCGCAAAATTTCTGTTGCATCTGAAAGTAGAAACTCGCCCGATTACAACGGTATGTGTACTTTTCCCTTAGGCCGTTCTAGTTATTCGATTCGAGCATCAGAACTGCGAAAATTTTGAGTTTCTCAAGCGTTTCTTACTTACAAACTACCATATCTCGCGAACGGATTGACCAATCCGCAAAATTTCTGTTGCATCTGGAAGAAGAAACTCGCCCGATTACAACGGTATGTGTACTTTTCCCCTAGGCGGTGCCAGTTATTCGTTTCGAGCATCAGAACTTCGAAAATTTTGAGTTTCTCAAGCGTTTCTTACCTCCAAACTGCCATATCTCGCGAACGGATTGACCAATCCGCAAAATTTCTGTTGCATCTGAAAGTAGAAACTCGCCCGATTACAACGGTATGCGTACTTTTCCCCTAGGCCGTTCTAGTTATTCGGTTCGAGCATCAGAACTGCGAAAATTTTGAGTTTCTCAACCGTTTCTTACCTCCAAACTGCCATATCTCGCGAACGGATTGACCAATCCACAAAATTTCTGTTGCATCTGAAAGTAGAAACTCGCCCGATTACAACGGTATGTGTACTCTTCCCCTAGGCCGTTCTAGTTATTCGTTTCGAGCATCAGAACTGTGAACATTTTGAGTTTCTCAACCGTTTCTTACCTCCAAACTGCCATATCTCGCGAACGGATTGACCAATCCGCAAAATTTCTGTTGCATCTGAAAGCAGAAACCCGCCCGATTACAACGGTATGCGTACTTTTCCTGTGGGCCGTTCTAGTTATTCGTTTCGAGCACCAGAACTGCGAAAATTTTTAGTTTCTAAAAGCGTTTCTTACCTCCAAACTGCCATATCTCGCGAACGGATTGACCAATCCGCAAAATTTATGTTGCATCTGAAAGTAGAAACTCGCCCGATTACAACTGTATGCGTACTTTTCCCCTAGGCCGTTCTTGTTATGCTTGTCGAGCACCAGAACTGCGAAAATTTTGAGTTTCTCAAGTGTTTCTTACCTCCAAAATCCCATATCTCGCGAACGGATTGACCAATCCGCAAAATTTCTGCTGCATCTGAAAGCAGAAACCCGCCCGATTACAACGGTATGCGTACTTTTCCTGTAGGCCGTTCTAGTTATTCGTTTCGAGCATCAGAACTGCGAAAATTTTTAGTTTCTAAAGCGTTTCTTACTTACAAACTGCCATATCTCGCGAAAGGATTAACCAATCCGCAAAATTTCTGTTGCATCTGAAAGTAGAAACTCGCCCGATTACAACGGTATGTGTACTTTTCCCTTAGGCCGTTCTAGTTATTCGATTCGAGCATCAGAACTGCGAAAATTTTGAGTTTCTCAAGCGTTTCTTACTTACAAAGTACCATATCTCGCGAACGGATTGACCAATCCGCAAAATTTCTGTTGCATCTGAAAGTAGAAACTCGCCCGATTACAACGGTATGCGTACTTTTCCCCTAGGCCGTTCTAGTTATTCGGTTCGAGCATCAGAACTGCGAAAATTTTGAGTTTCTCAACCGTTTCTTACCTCCAAACTGCCATATCTCGCGAACGGATTGACCAATCCGCAAAATTTCTGTTGCATGTGAATGTAGAAACTCGCCCGATTACAACGGTATGCGTACTTTTCCCATAGGCCGTTCTAGTTATGCTTGTCGAGCATCAGAACTGCGAAAATTTTGATTTTCTCATGTGTTTCTTACCTCCAAACTGCCATATCTCGCGAACGGATTGACCAATCCGCAAAATTTATGTTGCATCTGAAAGTAGAAACTCGCCCGATTACAACTGTATGCGTACTTTTCCACTAGGCCGTTCTTGTTATGCTTGTCGAGCACCAGAACTGCGAAAATTTTGAGTTTCTCAAGCGTTTCTTACCTCCAAACTGCCATATCTCGCGAACGGATAGACCAATCCGCAAAATTTCTGTTGCATCTGAAAGTAGAAACTCGCCCGATTACAACGGTATGTGTACTTTTCCCCTAAGCCGTGCCAGTTATTCGTTTCGAGCATCAGAACTGCGAAAATTTTGAGTTTCTCAAGCGTTTCTTACCTCCAAACTGCCATATCTCGCGAACGGATTGACCAATCCGCAAAATTTCTGTTGCATCTGAAAGTAGAAACTCGCCCGATTACAACTGTATGCGTACTTTTCCCCTAGGCCGTTCTAGTTATTCGGTTCGAGCATCAGAACTGCGAAAATTTTGAGTTTCTCAAGCGTTTCTTACCTCCAAACTGCCATATCTCGCGAACGGATTGACCAATCCGCAAATTGTCTGTTGCATCTGAAAGCAGAAACCCGCCCGATTACAACGGTATGCGTACTTTTCCTGTAGGCCGTTCTAGTTATTCGTTTCGAGCATCAGAACTGCGAAAATTTTTAGTTTCTAAAGCGTTTCTTACTTACAAACTGCCATATCTCGCGAAAGGATTAACCAATCCGCAAAATTTCTGTTGCATCTGAAAGTAGAAACTCGCCCGATTACAACGGTATGTGTACTTTTCCCTTAGGCCGTTCTAGTTATTCGATTCGAGCATCAGAACTGCGAAAATTTTGAGTTTCTCAAGCGTTTCTTACTTACAAACTACCATATCTCGCGAACGGATTGACCAATCCGCAAAATTTCTGTTGCATCTGGAAGTAGAAACTCGCCCGATTACAACGGTATGTGTACTTTTCCCCTAGGCCGTGCCAGTTATTCGTTTCGAGCATCAGAACTGCGAAAATTTTGAGTTTCTCAACCGTTTCTTACCTCCAAACTGCCATATCTCGCGAACGGATTGACCAATCCACAAAATTTCTGTTGCATCTGAAAGTAGAAACTCGCCCGATTACAACGGTATGTGTACTCTTCCCCTAGGCCGTTCTAGTTATTCGTTTCGAGCATCAGAACTGTGAACATTTTGAGTTTCTCAACCGTTTCTTACCTCCAAACTGCCATATCTCGCGAACGGATTGACCAATCCGCAAAATTTCTGTTGCATCTGAAAGCAGAAACCCGCCCGATTACAACGGTATGCGTACTTTTCCTGTGGGCCGTTCTAGTTATTCGTTTCGAGCATCAGAACTGCGAAAATTTTTAGTTTCTAAAAGCGTTTCTTACCTCCAAACTGCCATATCTCGCGAACGGATTGACCAATCCGCAAAATTTATGTTGCATCTGAAAGTAGAAACTCGCCCGATTACAACTGTATGCGTACTTTTCCCCTAGGCCGTTCTTGTTATGCTTGTCGAGCACCAGAACAGCGAAAATTTTGAGTTTCTCAAGTGTTTCTTACCTCCAAAATCCCATATCTCGCGAACGGATTGACCAATCCGCAAAATTTCTGCTGCATCTGAAAGCAGAAACCCGCCCGATTACAACGGTATGCGTACTTTTCCCCTAGGCCGTTCTAGTTATTCGGTTCGAGCATCAGAACTGCGAAAATTTTGAGTTTCTCAACCGTTTCTTACCTCCAAACTGCCATATCTCGCGAACGGATTGACCAATCCGCAAAATTTCTGTTGCATATGAATGTAGAAACTCGCCCGATTACAACGGTATGCGTACTTTTCCCATAGGCCGTTCTAGTTATGCTTGTCGAGCATCAGAACTGCGAAAATTTTGATTTTCTCATGTGTTTCTTACCTCCAAACTGCCATATCTCGCGAACGGATTGACCAATCCGCAAAATTTATGTTGCATCTGAAAGTAGAAACTCGCCCGATTACAACTGTATGCGTACTTTTCCCCTAGGCCGTTCTTGTTATGCTTGTCGAGCACCAGAACTGCGAAAATTTTGAGTTTCTCAAGCGTTTCTTACCTCCAAACTGCCATATCTCGCGAACGGATTGACCAATCCGCAAAATTTCTGTTGCATCTGAAAGTAGAAACTCGCCCGATTACAACGGTATGTGTACTTTTCCCCTAAGCCGTGCCAGTTATTCGTTTCGAGCATCAGAACTGCGAAAATTTTGAGTTTCTCAAGCGTTTCTTACCTCCAAACTGCCATATCTCGCGAACGGATTGACCAATCCGCAAATTGTCTGTTGCATCTGAAAGCAGAAACCCGCCCGATTACAACGGTATGCGTACTTTTCCTGTAGGCCGTTCTAGTTATTCGTTTCGAGCATCAGAACTGCGAAAATTTTTAGTTTCTAAAGCGTTTCTTACTTACAAACTGCCATATCTCGCGAAAGGATTAACCAATCCGCAAAATTTCTGTTGCATCTGAAAGTAGAAACTCGCCCGATTACAACGGTATGTGTACTTTTCCCTTAGGCCGTTCTAGTTATTCGATTCGTGCATCAGAACTGCGAAAATTTTGAGTTTCTCAAGCGTTTCTTACTTACAAACTACCATATCTCGCGAACGGATTGACCAATCCGCAAAATTTCTGTTGCATCTGTAAGTAGAAACTCGCCCGATTACAACGGTATGTGTACTTTTCCCCTAGGCCGTGCCAGTTATTCGTTTCGAGCATCAGAACTGCGAAAATTTTGAGTTTCTCAACCGTTTCTTACCTCCAAACTGCCATATCTCGCGAACGGATTGACCAATCCACAAAATTTCTGTTGCATCTGAAAGTAGAAACTCGCCCGATTACAACGGTATGTGTACTCTTCCCCTAGGCCGTTCTAGTTATTCGTTTCGAGCATCAGAACTGTGAACATTTTGAGTTTCTCAACCGTTTCTTACCTCCAAACTGCCATATCTCGCGAACGGATTGACCAATCCGCAAAATTTCTGTTGCATCTGAAAGCAGAAACCCGCCCGATTACAACGGTATGCGTACTTTTCCTGTGGGCCGTTCTAGTTATTCGTTTCGAGCATCAGAACTGCGAAAATTTTTAGTTTCTAAAAGCGTTTCTTACCTCCAAACTGCCATATCTCGCGAACGGATTGACCAATCCGCAAAATTTATGTTGCATCTGAAAGTAGAAACTCGCCCGATTACAACTGTATGCGTACTTTTCCCCTAGGCCGTTCTTGTTATGCTTGTCGAGCACCAGAACTGCGAAAATTTTGAGTTTCTCAAGTGTTTCTTACCTCCAAAATCCCATATCTCGCGAACGGATTGACCAATCCGCAAAATTTCTGTTGCATCTGAAAGCAGAAACCCGCCCGATTACAACGGTATGCGTACTTTTCCTGTGGGCCGTTCTAGTTATTCGTTTCGAGCATCAGAACTGCGAAAATTTTTAGTTTCTAAAAGCGTTTCTTACCTCCAAACTGCCATATCTCGCGAACGGATTGACCAATCCGCAAAATTTATGTTGCATCTGAAAGTAGAAACTCGCCCGATTACAACTGTATGCGTACTTTTCCCCTAGGCCGTTCTTGTTATGCTTGTCGAGCACCAGAACTGCGAAAATTTTGAGTTTCTCAAGTGTTTCTTACCTCCAAAATCCCATATCTCGCGAACGGATTGACCAATCCGCAAAATTTCTGCTGCATCTGAAAGCAGAAACCCGCCCGATTACAACGGTATGCGTACTTTTCCTGTAGGCCGTTCTAGTTATTCGTTTCGAGCATCAGAACTGCGAAAATTTTTAGTTTCTAAAGCGTTTCTTACTTACAAACTGCCATATCTCGCGAAAGGATTAACCAATCCGCAAAATTTCTGTTGCATCTGAAAGTAGAAACTCGCCCGATTACAACGGTATGTGTACTTTTCCCTTAGGCCGTTCTAGTTATTCGATTCGAGCATCAGAACTGCGAAAATCTTGAGTTTCTCAAGCGTTTCTTACTTACAAACTACCATATCTCGCGAACGGATTGACCAATCCGCAAAATTTCTGTTGCATCTGAAAGTAGAAACTCGCCCGATTACAACGGTATGCGTACTTTTCCCCTAGGCCGTTCTAGTTAGTCGGTTCGAGCATCAGAACTGCGAAAATTTTGAGTTTCTCAACCGTTTCTTACCTCCAAACTGCCATATCTCGCGAACGGATTGACCAATCCGCAAAATTTCTGTTGCATCTGAATGTAGAAACTCGCCCGATTACAACGGTATGCGTACTTTTCCCATAGGCCGTTCTAGTTATGCTTGTCGAGCATCAGAACTGCGAAAATTTTGATTTTCTCATGTGTTTCTTACCTCCAAGCTCCCATATCTCGCGAACGGATTGACCAATCCGCAAAATTTCTGTTGCATCTGAAAGTAGAAACTCGCCCGTTCACAACGGTATGCGTACTTTTCCCCTAGGCCGTTCTGGTTATTCGTTTCGAGCATCAGAACTGCGAAAATTTTGAGTTGCTCAAGCGTTTCTTACCTCCAAACTGCCATATCTCGCGAAAAGATTGACTAATCCGCAAAATTTCTGTTGCATCTGAAAGTAGAAACTCGCCCGATTACAACGGTATGTGTACTTTTCCCCTAGGCCGTGCCAGTTATTCGTTTCGAGCATCAGAACTGCGAAAATTTTGAGTTTCTCAAGCGTTTCTTACCTCCAAACTGCCATATCTCGCGAACGGATTGACCAATCCACAAAATTTCTGTTGCATCTGAAAGTAGAAACTCGCCCGATTACAACGGTATGTGTACTCTTCCCCTAGGCCGTTCTAGTTATTCGTTTCGAGCATCAGAACTGTGAACATTTTGAGTTTCTCAACCGTTTCTTACCTCCAAACTGCCATATCTCGCGAACGGATTGACCAATCCGCAAAATTTCTGTTGCATCTGAAAGCAGAAACCCGCCCGATTACAACGGTATGCGTACTTTTCCTGTGGGCCGTTCTAGTTATTCGTTTCGAGCATCAGAACTGCGAAAATTTTTAGTTTCTAAAAGCGTTTCTTACCTCCAAACTGCCATATCTCGCGAACGGATTGACCAATCCGCAAAATTTATGTTGCATCTGAAAGTAGAAACTCGCCCGATTACAACTGTATGCGTACTTTTCCCCTAGGCCGTTCTTGTTATGCTTGTCGAGCACCAGAACTGCGAAAATTTTGAGTTTCTCAAGTGTTTCTTACCTCCAAAATCCCATATCTCGCGAACGGATTGACCAATCCGCAAAATTTCTGCTGCATCTGAAAGCAGAAACCCGCTCGATTACAACGGTATGCGTACTTTTCCTGTAGGCCGTTCTAGTTATTCGTTTCGAGCATCAGAACTGCGAAAATTTTTAGTTTCTAAAGCGTTTCTTACTTACAAACTGCCATATCTCGCGAAAGGGTTAACCAATCCGCAAAATTTCTGTTGCATCTGAAAGTAGAAACTCGCCCGATTACAACGGTATGTGTACTTTTCCCTTAGGCCGTTCTAGTTATTCGATTCGAGCATCAGAACTGCGAAAATTTTGAGTTTCTCAAGCGTTTCTTACTTACAAACTACCATATCTTGCGAACGGATTGACCAATCCGCAAAATTTCTGTTGCATCTGGAAGTAGAAACTCGCCCGATTACAACGGTATGTGTACTTTTCCCCTAGGCCGTGCCAGTTATTCGTTTCGAGCATCAGAACTTCGAAAATTTTGAGTTTCTCAAGCGTTTCTTACCTCCAAACTGCCATATCTCGCGAACAGATTGACCAATCCGCAAAATTTCTGTTGCATCTGAAAGCAGAAACCCGCCCGATTACAACGGTATGCGTACTTTTCCTGTAGGCCGTTCTAGTTATTCGTTTCGAGCATCAGAACTGCGAAAATTTTGAGTTTCTCAAGCGTTTCTTACTTACAAACTACCATATCTCGCGAACGGATTGACCAATCCGCAAAATTTCTGTTGCATCTGAAAGTAGAAACTCGCCCGATTACAACGGTATGTGTAGTTTTCCCCTGGGCCGTTCTAGTTATTCGTTTCGAGCATCAGAACTGTGAAAATTTTATGTTTCTCAACCGTTTCTTACATCCAAACTGCCATATCTCGCGAACGGATTGACCAATCCGCAAAATTTCTGTTGCATCTGAAAGTAGAAACTCGCCCGATTACAACTGTATGCGTACTTTTCCCCTACGCCGTTCTAGTTATTCGGTTCGAGCATCAGAACTGCGAAAATTTTGAATTTCTCAAGCGTTTCTTAGCTCCAAACTGCCATATCTCGCGAACGGATTGACCAATCCGCAAAGTGTCTGTTGCATCTGAAAGTAGAAACTCGCCCGATTACAACGGTATGCGTAGTTTTCCCCTAGGCCGTTCTGGTTATTCGTTTCGAGCATCAGAACTGCGAAAATTTTGAGTTGCTCAAGCGTTTCTTACCTCCAAACTGCCATATCTCGCGAACGGATTGACCAATCCGCCAAATTTCTGTTGCATCTGAAAGCTGAAACACCCCCGATTACAACGGTATGAGTACTTTTCCCCTAGGCCGTCCTAGTTATTCGTTTCGAGCATCAGAACTGCGAAAATTTTGAGTTTCACAACCGTTTCTTACCTCCAAACTGCCACATCTCGCGAACGGATTGATCAATCCGCAAAATTTCTGTTGCATCTAAAAGTAGAAACTCGCCCGATTACGACGCTATGCGTACTTTTCCCCTAGGCCGTTCTGGTTATTCGTTTCGAGCATCAGAACTGCGAAAATTTTGAGTTTCTCAAGCGTTTCTTACCTCCAATCTGCCATATCTCGCGAACGGATTGACCAATCCGCAAAATTTCTGTTGCATCTGAAAGTAGAAACTCGCCCGATTAAAACGGTATGTGTACTTTTCCCCTAGGCGGTGCCAGTTATTCGTTTCGAGCATCAGAACTGCGAAAATTTTGAGTTGCTCAAGCGTTTCTTACCTCCAAACAGCCATATCTCGCGAAAGGATTGACCAATCCGCAAAATTTCTGTTGCATCTGAAAGTAGAAACTCGCCCGATTACAACGGTATGTGTACTCTTCCCCTAGGCCGTTCTAGTTATTCGTTTCGAGCATCAGAACTGTGAACATTTTGAGTTTCTCAACCGTTTCTTACCTCCAAACTGCCATATCTCGCGAACGGATTGACCAATCCGCAAAATTTCTGTTGCATCTGAAAGTAGAAACTCGCCCGATTACGACGGTTTGCGTACTTTTCTCCTAGGCCGTTCTGGTTATTCGTTTCGAGCATCAGAACTGCGAAAATTTTGAGTTTCTCAACCGTTTCTTACCTCCAAACTGCCATTTCTCGCGAACGGATTGATCAATCCGCAAAATTTCTGTTGCATCTGAAAGTAGAAACTCGCACGATTACGACGCTATGCGTACTTTTCCCCTAGGCCGTTCTGGTTATTCGTTTCGAGCATCAGAACTGCGAAAATTTTGAGTTTCTCAAGCGTTTCTAACCTCCAAACTGCCATATCTCGCGAAAGGATTAACCAATCCGCAAAATTTCTGTTGCATCTGAAAGTAGAAACTCGCCCGATTACAACGGTATGTGTACTTTTCCCCTAGGCCGTTCTTGTTATGCTTGTCGAGCACCAGAACTGCGAAAATTTTCTCAAGCGTTTCTTACCTCCAAACTGCCATATCTCGCGAACAGATTGACCAATCCGCAAAACTTCTGTTGCATCTGAAAGCAGAAACCCGCCCGATTACAACGGTATGCGTACTTTTCCTGTAGGCCGTTCTAGTTATTCGTTTCGAGCATCAGAACTGCGAAAATTTTTAGTTTCTCTAGCGTTTCTTACCTCCAAACTGCCATATCTCGCGAACGGATTGACCAATCCGCAAAATTTCTGTAGCATCTGAAAGTAGAAACTCGCCCGATTACAACGGTATGCGTACCTTTCCCCTAGGCCGTTCTAGTTATGCTTGTCGAGCATCAGAACTGCGAAAATTTTGAGTCTCTCAAGCGTTTCTTACCTCGAAACTGCCATATCTCGCGAACGGATTGACAAATCCGCAAAATTTCTGATGCATCTGAAAGTAGAAACTCGCCCGATTACAACTGTATGCGTACTTTTCCCCTAGGCCGTTCTAGTTATTAGGTTCGAGCATCAGAACTGCGAAAATTTTGAGTTTCTCAAGCGTTTCTTACCTCCAAACTGCCATATCTCGCGAACGGATTGACCAATCCGCAAAGTGTCTGTTGCATCTGAAAGTAGAAACTCGCCCGATTACAACGGTATGCGTAGTTTTCCCCTAGGCCGTTCTGGTTATTCGTTTCGAGCATCAGAACTGCGAAAATTTTTAGTTTCTCAAGCGTTTCTTACTTACAAACTGCCACATCTCGCGAACGGATTGACCAATCCGCAAAATTTCTGTTGCATCTGAAAGTAGAAACTCGCCCGATTACGACGGTTTGCGTACTTTTCCTGTAGGCCGTTCTAGTTATTCGTTTCAAGCATCAGAACTGCGAAAATTTTTAGTTTCTCCAGCGTTTCTTACTTACAAACTGCCACATCTCGCGAAAGGATTGACCAATCCGCAAAATTTCTGTTGCATCTGAAAGTAGAAACTCGCCCGATTACGACGGTTTGCGTACTTTTCCCCTAGGCCGTGCTGGTTATTCGTTTCGAGCATCAGAACTGCGAAAACTTTGAGTTTCTCAAGCGTTTCTTACTTACAAACTGCCATATCTCGCGAACGGATTGACCAATCCGCAAAATTTCTGTTGCATCTGAAAGTAGAAACTCGCCCGATTACAACGGTATGTGTACTTTTCCCCTAGGCCGTGCCAGTTATTCGTTTCGAGCATCAGAACTGCAAAAATTTTGAGTTTCTCAAGCGTTTCTTACCTCCAATCTGCCATATCTCCCTAACGGATTGACCAATCCGCAAAATTTCTGTTGCATCTGAAAGTAGAAACTCGCCCGATTAAAACGGCATGTGTACTTTTCCCCTAGGCGGTGCCAGTTATTCATTTCGAGCATCAGAACTGCGAAAATTTTGAGTTTCTCAACCGTTTCTTACCTCCAACCTGCCATATCTCGCGAACGGATTGACCAATCCGCAAAATTTCTGATGCATCTGAATGTAGAAACTCGCCCGATTACAACGGTATGCGTACTTTTCCCATAGGCCGTTCTAGTTATGCTTGTCGAGCATCAGAACTGCGAAAATTTTGATTTTCTCATGTGTTTCTTACCTCCAAGCTCCCATATCTCGCGAACGGATTGACCAATCCGCAAAATTTCTGTTGCATCTGAAAGTAGAAACTCGCCCGATCACAACGGTATGCGTACTTTTCCCCTAGGCCGTTCTGGTTATTCGTTTCGAGCATCAGAACTGCGAAAATTTTGAGTTGCTCAAGCGTTTCTTACCTCCAAACTGCCATATCTCGCGAAAGGATTGACCAATCCGCAAAATTTCTGTTGCATCTGAAAGTAGAAACTCGCCCGATTACAACGGTATGTGTACTCTTCCCCTAGGCCGTTCTAGTTATTCGTTTCGAGCATCAGAACTGTGAACATTTTGAGTTTCTCAACCGTTTCTTACCTCCAAACTGCCATATCTCGCGAACGGATTGACCAATCCGCAAAATTTCTGTTGCATCTGAAAGCAGAATCCCGCCCGATTACAACGGTATGCGTACTTTTCCTGTGGGCCGTTCTAGTTATTCGTTTCGAGCATCAGAACTGCGAAAATTTTTAGTTTCTAAAAGCGTTTCTTACCTCCAAACTGCCATATCTCGCGAACGGATTGACCAATCCGCAAAATTTATGTTGCATCTGAAAGTAGAAACTCGCCCTATTACAACTGTATGCGTACTTTTCCCCTAGGCCGTTCTTGTTATGCTTGTCGAGCACCAGAACTGCGAAAATTTTGATTTTCTCATGTGTTTCTTACCTCCAAGCTCCCATATCTCGCGAACGGATTGACCAATCCGCAAAATTTCTGTTGCATCTGAAAGTAGAAACTCGCCCGATCACAACGGTATGCGTACTTTTCCTGTGGGCCGTTCTAGTTATTCGTTTCGAGCATCAGAACTGCGAAAATTTTTAGTTTCTAAAAGCGTTTCTTACCTCCAAACTGCCATATCTCGCGAACGGATTGACCAATCCGCAAAATTTATGTTGCATCTGAAAGTAGAAACTCGCCCGATTACAACTGTATGCGTACTTTTCCCCTAGGCCGTTCTTGTTATGCTTGTCGAGCACCAGAACTGCGAAAATTTTGAGTTTCTCAAGTGTTTCTTACCTCCAAAATCCCATATCTCGCGAACGGATTGACCAATCCGCAAAATTTCTGCTGCATCTGAAAGCAGAAACCCGCCCGATTACAACGGTATGCGTACTTTTCCTGTAGGCCGTGCCAGTTATTCGTTTCGAGCATCAGAACTGCAAAAATTTTGAGTTTCTCAAGCGTTTCTTACCTCCAATCTGCCATATCTCCCGAACGGATTGACCAATCCGCAAAATTTCTGTTGCATCTGAAAGTAGAAACTCGCCCGATTAAAACGGCATGTGTACTTTTCCCCCAGGCGGTGCCAGTTATTCATTTCGAGCATCAGAACTGCGAAAATTTTGAGTTTCTCAACCGTTTCTTACCTCCAACCTGCCATATCTCGCGAACGGATTGACCAATCCGCAAAATTTCTGATGCATCTGAATGTAGAAACTCGCCCGATTACAACGGTATGCGTACTTTTCCCATAGGCCGTTCTAGTTATGCTTGTCGAGCATCAGAACTGCGAAAATTTTGATTTTCTCATGTGTTTCTTACCTCCAAGCTCCCATATCTCGCGAACGGATTGACCAATCCGCAAAATTTCTGTTGCATCTGAAAGTAGAAACTCGCCCGATCACAACGGTATGCGTACTTTTCCCCTAGGCCGTTCTGGTTATTCGTTTCGAGCATCAGAACTGCGAAAATTTTGAGTTGCTCAAGCGTTTCTTACCTCCAAACTGCCATATCTCGCGAAAGGATTGACCAATCCGCAAAATTTCTGTTGCATCTGAAAGTAGAAACTCGCCCGATTACAACGGTATGTGTACTCTTCCCCTAGGCCGTTCTAGTTATTCGTTTCGAGCATCAGAACTGTGAACATTTTGAGTTTCTCAACCGTTTCTTACCTCCAAACTGCCATATCTCGCGAACGGATTGACCAATCCGCAAAATTTCTGTTGCATCTGAAAGCAGAATCCCGCCCGATTACAACGGTATGCGTACTTTTCCTGTGGGCCGTTCTAGTTATTCGTTTCGAGCATCAGAACTGCGAAAATTTTTAGTTTCTAAAAGCGTTTCTTACCTCCAAACTGCCATATCTCGCGAACGGATTGACCAATCCGCAAAATTTATGTTGCATCTGAAAGTAGAAACTCGCCCTATTACAACTGTATGCGTACTTTTCCCCTAGGCCGTTCTTGTTATGCTTGTCGAGCACCAGAACTGCGAAAATTTTGATTTTCTCATGTGTTTCTTACCTCCAAGCTCCAATATCTCGCGAACGGATTGACCAATCCGCAAAATTTCTGTTGCATCTGAAAGTAGAAACTCGCCCGATCACAACGGTATGCGTACTTTTCCTGTGGGCCGTTCTAGTTATTCGTTTCGAGCATCAGAACTGCGAAAATTTTTAGTTTCTAAAAGCGTTTCTTACCTCCAAACTGCCATATCTCGCGAACGGATTGACCAATCCGCAAAATTTATGTTGCATCTGAAAGTAGAAACTCGCCCGATTACAACTGTATGCGTACTTTTCCCCTAGGCCGTTCTTGTTATGCTTGTCGAGCACCAGAACTGCGAAAATTTTGAGTTTCTCAAGTGTTTCTTACCTCCAAAATCCCATATCTCGCGAACGGATTGACCAATCCGCAAAATTTCTGCTGCATCTGAAAGCAGAAACCCGCCCGATTACAACGGTATGCGTACTTTTCCTGTAGGCCGTTCTAGTTATTCGTTTCGAGCATCAGAACTGCGAAAATTTTTAGTTTCTAAAGCGTTTCTTACTTACAAACTGCCACATCTCGCGAACGGATTTGCCAATCCGCAAAATTTCTGTTGCATCTGAAAGTAGAAACTCGCCCGATTACGACGGTTTGCGTACTTTTCCCCTAGGCCGTTCTGGTTATTTGTTTCGAGCATCAGAACTGCGAAAATTTTGAGTTTCTCAACCGTTTCTTACCTCCCAACTGCCATTTCTCGCGAACGGATTGATCAATCCGCAAAATTTCTGTTGCATCTGAAAGTAGAAACTCGCCCGATTACGACGCTATGCGTACTTTTCCCCTAGGCTGTTCTGGTTATTCGTTTCGAGCATCAGAACTGCGAAAATTTTGAGTTTCTCAAGCGTTTCTAACCTCCAAACTGCCATATCTCGCGAAAGGATTAACTCATCCGCAAAATTTCTGTTGCATCTGAAAGTAGAAACTCGCCCGATTACAACGGTATGTGTACTTTTCCCTTAGGCCGTTCTAGTTATTCGATTCGAGCATCAGAACTGCGAAAATTTTGAGTTTCTCAAGCGTTTCTTACTTACAAACTACCATATCTCGCGAACGGATTGACCAATCCGCAAAATTTCTGTTGCATCTGGAAGTAGAAACTCGCCCGATTACAACGGTATGTGTACTTTTCCCCTAGGCCGTGCCAGTTATTCCTTTCGAGCATCAGAACTTTGAAAATTTTGAGTTTCTCAAGCGTTTCTTACCTCCAAACTGCCATATCTCGCGAACAGATTGACCAATCTGCAAAATTTCTGTTGCATCTGAAAGCAGAAACCCGCCCGATTACAACGGTATGCGTACTTTTCCTGTAGGCCGTTCTAGTTATTCGTTTCGAGCATCAGAACTGCGAAAATTTTTAGTTTCTCAAGCGTTTCTTACCTCCAAACTGCCATATCTCGCGAACGGATTGACCAATCCGCAAAATTTATGTTGCATCTGAAAGTAGAAACTCGCCCGATTACAACTGTATGCGTGCTTTTCCCCTAGGCCGTTCTAGTTATTCGTTTCGAGCATCAGAACTGTGAAAATTTTGAGTTTCTCAACCGTTTCTTACCTCCAAACTGCCATTTCTCGCGAACGGATTGACCAATCCGCAAAATTTCTGTTGCATCTGAAAGTAGAAACTCGCCCGATTACTACGGTATGTGTAGTTTTCCCCTGGGCCGTTCTAGTTATTCGTTTCGAGCATCAGAAATGTGAAAATTTTATGTTTCTCAACCGTTTCTTACCTCCAAACTGCCATATCTCGCGAACGGATTGACCAATCCGCAAAATTTCTGTTGCATCTGAAAGTAGAAACTCGCCCGATTACAACGGTATGCGTACTTTTCCCCTAGGCCGTTCTGGTTATTCGTTTCGAGCATCAGAACTGCGAAAATTTTGAGTTTCTCAAGCGTTTCTAACCTCCAAACTGCCATATCTCGCGAAAGGATTAACCAATCCGCAAAATTTCTGTTGCATCTGAAAGTAGAAACTCGCCCGATTACAACGGTATGTGTAATTTTCCCTTAGGCCGTTCTAGTTATTCGATTCGAGCATCAGAACTGCGAAAATTTTGAGTTTCTCAAGCGTTTCTTACTTACAAACTACCATATCTCGCGAACGGATTGACCAATCCGCAAAATTTCTGTTGCATCTGGAAGTAGAAACTCGCCCGATTACAACGGTATGTGTACTTTTCCCCTAGGCCGTGCCAGTTATTCGTTTCGAGCATCAGAACTTCGAAAATTTTGAGTTTCTCAAGCGTTTCTTACCTCCAAACTGCCATATCTCGCGAAGAGATTGACCAATCCGCAAAATTTCTGTTGCATCTGAACGCAGAAACCCGCCCGATTACAACGGTATGTGTACTTTTCCCCTAGGCCGTGCCAGTTATTCGTTTCGAGCATCAGAACTTCGAAAATTTTGAGTTTCTCAAGCGTTTCTTACCTCCAAACTGCCATATCTCGCGAAGAGATTGACCAATCCGCAAAATTTCTGTTGCATCTGAACGCAGAAACCCGCCCGATTACAACGGTATGCGTACTTTTCCTGTAGGCCGTTCTAGTTATTCGTTTCGAGCATCAGAACTGCGAAAATTTTTAGTTTCTCAAGCGTTTCTTACCTCCAAACTGCCATATCTCGCGAACGGATTGACCAATCCGCAACATTTATGTTGCATCTGAAAGTAGAAACTCGCCCGATTACAACTGTATGCGTGCTTTTCCCATAGGCCGTTCTAGTTATTCGTTTCGAGCATCAGAACTGTGAAAATTTTGAGTTTCTCAACCGTTTCTTACCTCCAAACTGCCATTTCTCGCGAACGGATTGACCAATCCGCAAAATTTCTGTTGCATCTGAAAGTAGAAGCTCGCCCGATTACAACGGTATGTGTACTTTTCCCCTAGGCCGTGCCAGTTATTCGTTTCGAGCATCAGAACTGCGAAAATTTTGAGTTTCTCAAGCGTTTCTTACCGCCAAACTGCCATCTCTCGCGAACGGATTGACCAATCCGCAAAATTTCTGTTGCATCTGAAAGTAGAAACTCGCCCGATTACAACGGAATGTGTACTTTTCCACTAGGCCGTGCCACTTATTCGTTTCGAGCATCAGAACTGCGAAAATTTTGAGTTTCTCAAGCGTTTCTTACCTCCAAACTGCCATATCTCGCGAACGGATTGACCAATCCGCAAAATTTCTGTTGCATCTGAAAGTAGAAACTCGCCCGATTACAACGGTATGCGTACTTTTCCCCTAGGCCGTTCTAGTTATTCGTTTCGAGCATCAGAACTGGGAAAATTTTGAGTTTCTCAAGCGTTTCTTACTTACAAACTGCCACATCTCGCGAACGGATTGACCAATCCGCAAAGTGTCTGTTGCATCTGAAAGTAGAAACTCGCCCGATTACAACGGCATGTGTATTTTTCCTCTAGGCCGTTCCAGTTATTCGTTTCGAGCATCAGAACTGCGAAAATTTTGAGTTTCTCAACCGTTTCTTACCTCCAAACTGCCACATCTCGCGAACGGATTGATCAATCCGCAAAATTTCTGTTGCATCTAAAAGTAGAAACTCGCCCGATTACGACGCTATGCGTACTTTTCCACTAGGCCGTTCTGGTTATTCGTTCCGAGCATCAGAACTGCGAAAATTTTGAGTTTCTCAAGCGTTTCTTACCTCCAATCTGCCATATCTCGCGAACGAATTGACCAAACCGCAAAATTTCTGTTGCATCTGAAAGTGGAAACTCGCCCGATTAAAACGGTATGTGTACTTTTCCCCTAGGCCGTGCCAGTTATTCGTTTCGAGCATCAGAACTGCGAAAATTTTGAGTTTCTCAAGTGTTTCTTACTTACAAACTGCCACATCTCGTGAACGGATTGACCAATCCGCAAAATTTCTGTTGCATCTGACAGTAGAAACTCGCCCGATTACAGCTGTATGCGTACTTTTCCCCTAGGCCGTTCTAGTTATTCGTTTCGAGCATCAGAACTGTGAAAATTTTATGTTTCTCAACCGTTTCTTACATCCAAACTGCCATATCTCGCGAACGGATTGACCAGTCCGCAAAATTTCTGTTGCATCTGAAAGTTGAAACACGCCCGATTACAACGGTATGAGTACTTTTCCCCTAGGCCGTTCTAGTTATTCGTTTCGAGCATCAGAACTGTGAAAATTTTATGTTTCTCAACGGTTTCTTACATCCAAACTGCCATATCTCGCGAACGGATTGACCAATCCGCAAAGTTTCTGTTGCATCTGAAAGCAGAAACCCGCCCGATTACAACGGTATGCGTACTTTTCCTGTGGGCCGTTCTAGTTATTCATTTCGAGCATCAGAACTGCGAAAATTTTTAGTTTCTCAAGCGTTTCTTACCTCCAAACTACCATATCTCGCGAACGGATTGACCAATCCGCAAAATTTATGTTGCATCTGAAAGTAGAAGCTCGCCCGATTACAACTGTATGCGTACTTTTCCCCTAGGACGTTCTTGTTATGCTTGTCGAGCACCAGAACTGCGAAAATTTTGAGTTTCTCAAGTGTTTCTTACCTCCAAAATCCCATATCTCGCGAACGGAATGACCAATCCGCAAAATTTCTGCTGCATCTGAAAGCAGAAACCCGCCCGATTACAAAGGTATGCGTACTTTTCCTGTAGGCCGTTCTGGTTATTCGTTTCGAGCATCAGAACTGCGAAAATTTTGAGTTTCTCAACCGTTTCTTACCTCCAAACTGCCATTTCTCGCGAACGGATTGATCAATCCGCAAAATTTCTGTTGCATCTGAAAGTAGAAACTCGCCCGATTACAACGGTATGTGTACTTTTCCCTTAGGCCGTTCTAGTTATTCGATTCGAGCATCAGAGCTGCGAAAATTTTGAGTTTCTCAAGCGTTTCTTACTTACAAACTACCATATCTCGCGAACGGATTGACCAATCCGCAAAATTTCTGTTGCATCTGAAAGTAGAAACTCGCCCGATTACAACGGTATGTGTACTTTTCCCCTAGGCCGTGCCAGTTATTCGTTTCGAGCATCAGAACTGCGAAAATTTTGAGTTTCTCAAGCGTTTCTTACCTCCAATCTGCCATATCTCGCGAACAGATTGACCAATCCGCAAAATTTCTGTTGCATCTGAAAGCAGAAACCCGCCCGATTACAACGGTAAGCGTACTTTTCCTGTAGGCCGTTCTAGTTATTCGTTTCGAGCATCAGAACTGCGAAAATTTTTAGTTTCTCAAGCGTTTCTTACCTCCAAACTGCCATATCTCGCGAACGGATTGACCAATCCGCAAAATTTATGTTGCATCTGAAAGTAGAAACTCGCCCGATTACAACTGTAAGCGTGCTTTTCCCCTAGGCCGTTCTAGTTATTCGTTTCGAGCATCAGAACTGTGAAAATTTTGAGTTTCTCAACCGTTTCTTACCTCCAAACTGCCATATCTCGCGAACGGATTGACCAATCCGCAAAATTTCTGTTGCATCTGAAAGTAGAAACTCGCCCGATTACAACGGTATGTGTACTTTTCCCTTAGGCCGTTCTAGTTATTCGATTCGAGCATCAGAGCTGCGAAAATTTTGAGTTTCTCAAGCGTTTCTTACTTACAAACTACCATATCTCGCGAACGGATTGACCAATCCGCAAAATTTCTGTTGCATCTGAAAGCAGAAACCCGCCCGATTACAACGGTATGCGTACTTTTCCTGTAGGCCGTTCTAGTTATTCGTTTCGAGCATCAGAACTGCGAAAATTTTTAGTTTCTCAAGCGTTTCTTACCTCCAAACTGCCATATCTCGCGAACGGATTGACCAATCCGCAAAATTTATGTTGCATCTGAAAGTTGAAACCCGCCCGATTACAAAGGTATGCGTACTTTTCCTGTAGGCCGTTCTGGTTATTCGTTTCGAGCATCAGAACTGCGAAAATTTTGAGTTTCTCAACCGTTTCTTACCTCCAAACTGCCATTTCTCGCGAACGGATTGATCAATCCGCAAAATTTCTGTTGCATCTGAAAGTAGAAACTCGCCCGATTACAACGGTATGTGTACTTTTCCCTTAGGCCGTTCTAGTTATTCGATTCGAGCATCAGAGCTGCGAAAATTTTGAGTTTCTCAAGCGTTTCTTACTTACAAACTACCATATCTCGCGAACGGATTGACCAATCCGCAAAATTTCTGTTGCATCTGAAAGTAGAAACTCGCCCGATTACAACGGTATGTGTACTTTTCCCCTAGGCCGTGCCAGTTATTCGTTTCGAGCATCAGAACTGCGAAAATTTTGAGTTTCTCAAGCGTTTCTTACCTCCAATCTGCCATATCTCGCGAACGGATTGACCAATCCGCAAAATTTCTGATGCATCTGAAAGCAGAAACCCGCCCGATTACAACGGTATGCGTACTTTTCCTGTAGGCCGTTCTAGTTATTCGTTTCGAGCATCAGAACTGCGAAAATTTTTAGTTTCTCAAGCGTTTCTTACCTCCAAACTGCCATATCTCGCGAACGGATTGACCAATCCGCAAAATTTATGTTGCATCTGAAAGTAGAAACTCGCCCGATTACAACTGTAAGCGTGCTTTTCCCCTAGGCCGTTCTAGTTATTCGTTTCGAGCATCAGAACTGTGAAAATTTTGAGTTTCTCAACCGTTTCTTACCTCCAAACTGCCATATCTCGCGAACGGATTGACCAATCCGCAAAATTTCTGTTGCATCTGAAAGTTGAAACCCGCCCGATTACAAAGGTATGCGTACTTTTCCTGTAGGCCGTTCTGGTTATTCGTTTCGAGCATCAGAACTGCGAAAATTTTGAGTTTCTCAACCGTTTCTTACCTCCAAACTGCCATTTCTCGCGAACGGATTGATCAATCCGCAAAATTTCTGTTGCATCTGAAAGTAGAAACTCGCCCGATTACAACGGTATGTGTACTTTTCCCTTAGGCCGTTCTAGTTGTTCGATTCGAGCATCAGAGCTGCGAAAATTTTGAGTTTCTCAAGCGTTTCTTACTTACAAACTACCATATCTCGCGAACGGATTGACCAATCCGCAAAATTTCTGTTGCATCTGAAAGTAGAAACTCGCCCGATTACAACGGTATGTGTACTTTTCCCCTAGGCCGTGCCAGTTATTCGTTTCGAGCATCAGAACTGCGAAAATTTTGAGTTTCTGAAGCGTTTCTTACCTCCAAACTGCCATATCTCGCGAAAGGATTGATCAATCCGCAAAATTTCTGTTGCATCTGAAAGTAGAAACTCGCCCGATTACAACGGTATGTGTAGTCTTCCCCTGGGCCGTTCTAGTTATTCGTTTCGAGCATCAGAACAGCGAAAATTTTGAGTTTCTCAAGCGTTTCTTACCTCCAAACTGCCATATCTCGCGAACTGATTGACCAATCCGCAAAATTTCTGTTGCATCTGAAAGTAGAAACTCGCCCGATTACAACGGTACGCGTACTTTTCCCCTAGGCCGTTCTAGTTATTCGTCTCGAGCATCAGAACTGCGAAACTTTTGAGTTTCTCAAGCGTTTCTTACCTCCAAACTGCAATATCTCGCGAACGCATAGACCAATCCGCAAAATTTCTGTTGCATCTGAAAGTAGAAACTCGCCCGATTAGAACGGTATGCGTACTTTTCCCCTAGGCCGTTCTAGTTATTCGTTTCGAGCATCAGAACTGCGAAAATTTTGAGTTTCTCCAGCGTTTCTTACCTCCAAACTGCCATATCTCGCGAACGGATTGACCAATCCGCAAAGTGTCTGTTGCATCTGAAAGTAGAAACTCGCCCGATTATAACGGTATGCGTAGTTTTCCCCTAGGCCGTTCTGGTTATTCGTTTCGAGCATCAGAACTGCGAAAGTTTTGAGTTGCTCAAGCGTTTCTTACCTCCAAACTGCCATATCTCGCGAACGGATTGACCAATCCGCAAGATTTCTGTTGCATCTGAAAGTTGATACACGCCCGATTACAACGGTATGAGTACTTTTCCCCTAGGCCGTTCTGGTTATTCGTTTCGAGCATCAGAACTGTGAAAATTTTGAGTTTCTCAACCGTTTCTTACCTCCAAACGGCCATATCTCGCGAACTGATTGACCAATCCGCAAAATTTCTGTTGCATCTGAAAGTAGAAACCCGCCCGATTACAACGGTATGCGTACTTTTCCCCTAGGCCGTTCTGGTTATTCGTTTCGAGCATCAGAACTTCGAAAATTTTGAGTTGCTCAAGCGTTTCTTACCTCCAAACTGCCATATCTCGCGAAAGGATTGACCAATCCGCAAAATTTCTATTGCATCTGAAAGTAGAAACTCGCCCGATTACAACGGTATGTGTACTTTTCCCCTAGGCCGTTCTAGTTATTCGTTTCGAGCATCAGAACTGTGAACATTTTGAGTTTCTCAACCGTTTCTTACCTCCAAACTGCCATATCTCGCGAACGGATTGACCAATCCGCAAAATTTCTGTTGCATCTGAAAGTAGAAACTCGCCCGATTACAACTGTATGTGCACTTTTCCTCTAGGCCGTTCTAGTTATTCGTTTCGAGCATCAGAACAGCGAAAATTTTGAGTTTCTCAAGCGTTTCTTACCTCCAATCTGCCATATCTTGCGAACGGATTGACCAATCCGCAAAATTTCTGTTGCGTCTGAAAGGAGAAACTCGCCCGATTACAACGGTATGTGTACTTTTGCCCTAGGCCGTGCCATTTATTCGTTTCGAGCATCAGAACAGCGAAAATTTTGAGTTTCTGAAGCGTTTCTTACCTCCAAACTGCCATATCTCGCGAACTGATTGACCAATCCGCAAAATTTCTGTTGCATCTGAAAGTAGAAACTCGCCCGATTACAACGGTACGCGTACTTTTCCCCTAGGCCGTTCTAGTTATTCGTCTCGAGCATCAGAACTGCGAAACTTTTGAGTTTCTCAAGCGTTTCTTACCTCCAAACTGCAATATCTCGCGAACGGATAGACCAATCCGCAAAATTTCTGTTGCATCTGAAAGTAGAAACTCGCCCGATTAGAACGGTATGCGTACTTTTCCCCTAGGCCGTTCTAGTTATTCGTTTCGAGCATCAGAACTGCGAAAATTTTGAGTTTCTCAAGCGTTTCTTACCTCCAAACTGCCATATCTCGCGAACGGATTGACCAATCCGCAAAGTGTCTGTTGCATCTGAAAGTAGAAACTCGCCCGATTATAACGGTATGCGTAGTTTTCCCCTAGGCCGTTCTGGTTATTCGTTTCGAGCATCAGAACTTCGAAAATTTTGAGATGCTCAAGCGTTTCTTACCTCCAAACTGCCATATCTCGCGAACGGATTGACCAATCCGCAAGATTTCTGTTGCATCTGAAAGTTGATACACGCCCGATTACAACGGTATGAGTACTTTTCCCCTAGGCCGTTCTGGTTATTCGTTTCGAGCATCAGAACTGTGAAAATTTTGAGTTTCTCAACCGTTTCTTACCTCCAAACTGCCATATCTCGCGAACTGATTGACCAATCCGCAAAATTTCTGTTGCATCTGAAAGTAGAAACCCGCCCGATTACAACGGTATGCGTACTTTTCCCCTAGGCCGTTCTGGTTATTCGTTTCGAGCATCAGAACTTCGAAAATTTTGAGTTGCTCAAGCGTTTCTTACCTCCAAACTGCCATATCTCGCGAAAGGATTGACCAATCCGCAAAATTTCTATTGCATCTGAAAGTAGAAACTCGCCCGATTACAACGGTATGTGTACTTTTCCCCTAGGCCGTTCTAGTTATTCGTTTCGAGCATCAGAACTGTGAACATTTTGAGTTTCTCAACCGTTTCTTACCTCCAAACTGCCATATCTCGCGAACGGATTGACCAATCCGCAAAATTTCTGTTGCATCTGAAAGTAGAAACTCGCCCGATTACAACGGTACGCGTACTTTTCCCCTAGGCCGTTCTAGTTATTCGTCTCGAGCATCAGAACTGCGAAACTTTTGAGTTTCTCAAGCGTTTCTTACCTCCAAACTGCAATATCTCGCGAACGGATAGACCAATCCGCAAAATTTCTGTTGCATCTGAAAGTAGAAACTCGCCCGATTAGAACGGTATGCGTACTTTTCCCCTAGGCCGTTCTAGTTATTCGTTTCGAGCATCAGAACTGCGAAAATTTTGAGTTTCTCAAGCGTTTCTTACCTCCAAACTGCCATATCTCGCGAACGGATTGACCAATCCGCAAAGTGTCTGTTGCATCTGAAAGTAGAAACTCGCCCGATTATAACGGTATGCGTAGTTTTCCCCTAGGCCGTTCTGGTTATTCGTTTCGAGCATCAGAACTTCGAAAATTTTGAGATGCTCAAGCGTTTCTTACCTCCAAACTGCCATATCTCGCGAACGGATTGACCAATCCGCAAGATTTCTGTTGCATCTGAAAGTTGATACACGCCCGATTACAACGGTATGAGTACTTTTCCCCTAGGCCGTTCTGGTTATTCGTTTCGAGCATCAGAACTGTGAAAATTTTGAGTTTCTCAACCGTTTCTTACCTCCAAACTGCCATATCTCGCGAACTGATTGACCAATCCGCAAAATTTCTGTTGCATCTGAAAGTAGAAACCCGCCCGATTACAACGGTATGCGTACTTTTCCCCTAGGCCGTTCTGGTTATTCGTTTCGAGCATCAGAACTTCGAAAATTTTGAGTTGCTCAAGCGTTTCTTACCTCCAAACTGCCATATCTCGCGAACGGATTGACCAATCCGCAAGATTTCTGTTGCATCTGAAAGTTGATACACGCCCGATTACAACGGTATGAGTACTTTTCCCCTAGGCCGTTCTGGTTATTCGTTTCGAGCATCAGAACTGTGAAAATTTTGAGTTTCTCAACCGTTTCTTACCTCCAAACTGCCATATCTCGCGAACTGATTGACCAATCCGCAAAATTTCTGTTGCATCTGAAAGTAGAAACCCGCCCGATTACAACGGTATGCGTACTTTTCCCCTAGGCCGTTCTGGTTATTCGTTTCGAGCATCAGAACTTCGAAAATTTTGAGTTGCTCAAGCGTTTCTTACCTCCAAACTGCCATATCTCGCGAAAGGATTGACCAATCCGCAAAATTTCTATTGCATCTGAAAGTAGAAACTCGCCCGATTACAACGGTATGTGTACTTTTCCCCTAGGCCGTTCTAGTTATTCGTTTCGAGCATCAGAACTGTGAACATTTTGAGTTTCTCAACCGTTTCTTACCTCCAAACTGCCATATCTCGCGAACGGATTGACCAATCCGCAAAATTTCTGTTGCATCTGAAAGTAGAAACTCGCCCGATTACAACTGTATGTGTACTTTTCCTCTAGGCCGTTCTAGTTATTCGTTTCGAGCATCAGAACAGCGAAAATTTTGAGTTTCTCAAGCGTTTCTTACCTCCAATCTGCCATATCTTGCGAACGGATTGACCAATCCGCAAAATTTCTGTTGCGTCTGAAAGTAGAAACTCGCCCGATTACAACGGTATGTGTACTTTTGCCCTAGGCCGTGCCATTTATTCGTTTCGAGCATCAGAACTGCGAAAATTTTGAGTTTCTGAAGCGTTTCTTACCTCCAAACTGCCATATCTCGCGAAAGGATTGACCAATCCGCAAAATTTCTATTGCATCTGAAAGTAGAAACTCGCCCGATTACAACGGTATGTGTACTTTTCCCCTAGGCCGTTCTAGTTATTCGTTTCGAGCATCAGAACTGTGAACATTTTGAGTTTCTCAACCGTTTCTTACCTCCAAACTGCCATATCTCGCGAACGGATTTACCAATCCGCAAAATTTCTGTTGCATCTGAAAGTAGAAACTCTCCCGATTACAACTGTATGTGTACTTTTCCTCTAAGCCGTTCTAGTTATTCGTTTCGAGCATCAGAACAGCGAAAATTTTGAGTTTCTCAAGCGTTTCTTACCTCCAAACTGCCATATCTCGCGAACTGATTGACCAATCCGCAAAATTTCTGTTGCATCTGAAAGTAGAAACTCGCCCGATTACAACGGTACGCGTACTTTTCCCCTAGGCCGTTCTAGTTATTCGTCTCGAGCATCAGAACTGCGAAACTTTTGAGTTTCTCAAGCGTTTCTTACCTCCAAACTGCAATATCTCGCGAACGGATAGACCAATCCGCAAAATTTCTGTTGCATCTGAAAGTAGAAACTCGCCCGATCACAACGGTATGCGTACTTTTCCCCTAGGCCGTTCTGGTTATTCGTTTCGAGCATCAGAACTTCGAAAATTTTGAGTTGCTCAAGCGTTTCTTACCTCCAAACTGCCATATCTCGCGAAAGGATTGACCAATCCGCAAAATTTCTATTGCATCTGAAAGTAGAAACTCGCCCGATTACAACGGTATGTGTACTTTTCCCCTAGGCCGTTCTAGTTATTCGTTTCGAGCATCAGAACTGTGAACATTTTGAGTTTCTCAACCGTTTCTTACCTCCAAACTGCCATATCTCGCGAACGGATTGACCAATCCGCAAAATTTCTGTTGCATCTGAAAGTAGAAACTCGCCCGATTACAACTGTATGTGTACTTTTCCTCTAGGCCGTTCTAGTTATTCGTTTCGAGCATCAGAACAGCGAAAATTTTGAGTTTCTCAAGCGTTTCTTACCTCCAATCTGCCATATCTTGCGAACGGATTGACCAATCCGCAAAATTTCTGTTGCGTCTGAAAGTAGAAACTCGCCCGATTACAACGGTATGTGTACTTTTGCCCTAGGCCGTGCCATTTATTCGTTTCGAGCATCAGAACTGCGAAAATTTTGAGTTTCTGAAGCGTTTCTTACCTCCAAACTGCCATATCTCGCGAAAGGATTGACCAATCCGCAAAATTTCTGTTGCATCTGAAAGTAGAAACTCGCCCGATTACAACGGTATGTGTAGTCTTCCCCTGGGCCGTTCTAGTTATTCGTTTCGAGCATCAGAACAGCGAAAATTTTGAGTTTCTCAAGCGTTTCTTACCTCCAAACTGCCATATCTCGCGAACTGATTGACCAATCCGCAAAATTTCTGTTGCATCTGAAAGTAGAAACTCGCCCGATTACAACGGTACGCGTACTTTTCCCCTAGGCCGTTCTAGTTATTCGTCTCGAGCATCAGAACTGCGAAACTTTTGAGTTTCTCAAGCGTTTCTTACCTCCAAACTGCAATATCTCGCGAACGCATAGACCAATCCGCAAAATTTCTGTTGCATCTGAAAGTAGAAACTCGCCCGATTAGAACGGTATGCGTACTTTTCCCCTAGGCCGTTCTAGTTATTCGTTTCGAGCATCAGAACTGCGAAAATTTTGAGTTTCTCAAGCGTTTCTTACCTCCAAACTGCCATATCTCGCGAACGGATTGACCAATCCGCAAAGTGTCTGTTGCATCTGAAAGTAGAAACTCGCCCGATTATAACGGTATGCGTAGTTTTCCCCTAGGCCGTTCTGGTTATTCGTTTCGAGCATCAGAACTGCGAAAGTTTTGAGTTGCTCAAGCGTTTCTTACCTCCAAACTGCCATATCTCGCGAACGGATTGACCAATCCGCAAGATTTCTGTTGCATCTGAAAGTTGATACACGCCCGATTACAACGGTATGAGTACTTTTCCCCTAGGCCGTTCTGGTTATTCGTTTCGAGCATCAGAACTGTGAAAATTTTGAGTTTCTCAACCGTTTCTTACCTCCAAACGGCCATATCTCGCGAACTGATTGACCAATCCGCAAAATTTCTGTTGCATCTGAAAGTAGAAACCCGCCCGATTACAACGGTATGCGTACTTTTCCCCTAGGCCGTTCTGGTTATTCGTTTCGAGCATCAGAACTTCGAAAATTTTGAGTTGCTCAAGCGTTTCTTACCTCCAAACTGCCATATCTCGCGAAAGGATTGACCAATCCGCAAAATTTCTATTGCATCTGAAAGTAGAAACTCGCCCGATTACAACGGTATGTGTACTTTTCCCCTAGGCCGTTCTAGTTATTCGTTTCGAGCATCAGAACTGTGAACATTTTGAGTTTCTCAACCGTTTCTTACCTCCAAACTGCCATATCTCGCGAACGGATTGACCAATCCGCAAAATTTCTGTTGCATCTGAAAGTAGAAACTCGCCCGATTACAACTGTATGTGTACTTTTCCTCTAGGCCGTTCTAGTTATTCGTTTCGAGCATCAGAACAGCGAAAATTTTGAGTTTCTCAAGCGTTTCTTACCTCCAATCTGCCATATCTTGCGAACGGATTGACCAATCCGCAAAATTTCTGTTGCGTCTGAAAGGAGAAACTCGCCCGATTACAACGGTATGTGTACTTTTGCCCTAGGCCGTGCCATTTATTCGTTTCGAGCATCAGAACTGCGAAAATTTTGAGTTTCTGAAGCGTTTCTTACCTCCAAACTGCCATATCTCGCGAACTGATTGACCAATCCGCAAAATTTCTGTTGCATCTGAAAGTAGAAACTCGCCCGATTACAACGGTACGCGTACTTTTCCCCTAGGCCGTTCTAGTTATTCGTCTCGAGCATCAGAACTGCGAAACTTTTGAGTTTCTCAAGCGTTTCTTACCTCCAAACTGCAATATCTCGCGAACGGATAGACCAATCCGCAAAATTTCTGTTGCATCTGAAAGTAGAAACTCGCCCGATTAGAACGGTATGCGTACTTTTCCCCTAGGCCGTTCTAGTTATTCGTTTCGAGCATCAGAACTGCGAAAATTTTGAGTTTCTCAAGCGTTTCTTACCTCCAAACTGCCATATCTCGCGAACGGATTGACCAATCCGCAAAGTGTCTGTTGCATCTGAAAGTAGAAACTCGCCCGATTATAACGGTATGCGTAGTTTTCCCCTAGGCCGTTCTGGTTATTCGTTTCGAGCATCAGAACTGCGAAAGTTTTGAGATGCTCAAGCGTTTCTTACCTCCAAACTGCCATATCTCGCGAACGGATTGACCAATCCGCAAGATTTCTGTTGCATCTGAAAGTTGATACACGCCCGATTACAACGGTATGAGTACTTTTCCCCTAGGCCGTTCTGGTTATTCGTTTCGAGCATCAGAACTGTGAAAATTTTGAGTTTCTCAACCGTTTCTTACCTCCAAACTGCCATATCTCGCGAACTGATTGACCAATCCGCAAAATTTCTGTTGCATCTGAAAGTAGAAACCCGCCCGATTACAACGGTATGCGTACTTTTCCCCTAGGCCGTTCTGGTTATTCGTTTCGAGCATCAGAACTTCGAAAATTTTGAGTTGCTCAAGCGTTTCTTACCTCCAAACTGCCATATCTCGCGAAAGGATTGACCAATCCGCAAAATTTCTATTGCATCTGAAAGTAGAAACTCGCCCGATTACAACGGTATGTGTACTTTTCCCCTAGGCCGTTCTAGTTATTCGTTTCGAGCATCAGAACTGTGAACATTTTGAGTTTCTCAACCGTTTCTTACCTCCAAACTGCCATATCTCGCGAACGGATTGACCAATCCGCAAAATTTCTGTTGCATCTGAAAGTAGAAACTCTCCCGATTACAACTGTATGTGTACTTTTCCTCTAAGCCGTTCTAGTTATTCGTTTCGAGCATCAGAACAGCGAAAATTTTGAGTTTCTCAAGCGTTTCTTACCTCCAATCTGCCATATCTTGCGAACGGATTGACCAATCCGCAAAATTTCTGTTGCGTCTGAAAGGAGAAACTCGCCCGATTACAACGGTATGTGTACTTTTGCCCTAGGCCGTGCCATTTATTCGTTTCGAGCATCAGAACTGCGAAAATTTTGAGTTTCTGAAGCGTTTCTTACCTCCAAACTGCCATATCTCGCGAAAGGATTGACCAATCCGCAAAATTTCTGTTGCATCTGAAAGTAGAAACTCGCCCGATTACAACGGTTTGTGTAGTCTTCCCCTGGGCCGTTCCAGTTATTCGTTTCGAGCATCAGAACAGCGAAAATTTTGAGTTTCTCAAGCGTTTCTTACCTCCAAACTGCCATATCTCGCGAACTGATTGACCAATCCGCAAAATTTCTGCTGCATCTGAAAGTAGAAACTCGCCCGATTACAACGGTACGCGTACTTTTCCCCTAGGCCGTTCTAGTTATTCGTCTCGAGCATCAGAACTGCGAAACTTTTGAGTTTCTCAAGCGTTTCTTACCTCCAAACTGCAATATCTCGCGAACGGATAGACCAATCCGCAAAATTTCTGTTGCATCTGAAAGTAGAAACTCGCCCGATTAGAACGGTATGCGTACTTTTCCCCTAGGCCGTTCTAGTTATTCGTTTCGAGCATCAGAACTGCGAAAATTTTGAGTTTCTCAAGCGTTTCTTACCTCCAAACTGCCATATCTCGCGAACGGATTGACCAATCCGCAAAGTGTCTGTTGCATCTGAAAGTAGAAACTCGCCCGATTACAACGGTATGCGTAGTTTTCCCCTAGGCCGTTCTGGTTATTCGTTTCGAGCATCAGAACTGCGAAAGTTTTGAGTTGCTCAAGCGTTTCTTACCTCCAAACTGCCATATCTCGCGAACGGATTGACCAATCCGCAAGATTTCTGTTGCATCTGAAAGTTGATACACGCCCGATTACAACGGTATGAGTACTTTTCCGCTAGGCCGTTCTGGTTATTCGTTTCGAGCATCAGAACTGTGAAAATTTTGAGTTTCTCAACCGTTTCTTACCTCCAAACTGCCATATCTCGCGAACTGATTGACCAATCCGCAAAATTTCTGTTGCATCTGAAAGTAGAAACCCGCCCGATTACAACGGTACGCGTACTTTTCCCCTAGGCCGTTCTAGTTATTCGTCTCGAGCATCAGAACTGTGAAAATTTTGAGTTTCTCAACCGTTTCTTACCTCCAAACTGCCATATCTCGAGAAAGGATTGACCAATCCTCAAAATTTCTGTTGCATCTGAAAGTAGAAACTCGCCCGATCACAACGGTATGCGTACTTTTCCCCTAGGCCGTTCTGGTTATTCGTTTCGAGCATCAGAACTTCGAAAATTTTGAGTTGCTCAAGCGTTTCTTACCTCCAAACTGCCATATCTCGCGAAAGGATTGACCAATCCGCAAAATTTCTATTGCATCTGAAAGTAGAAACTCGCCCGATTACAACGGTATGTGTACTTTTCCCCTAGGCCGTTCTAGTTATTCGTTTCGAGCATCAGAACTGTGAACATTTTGAGTTTCTCAACCGTTTCTTACCTCCAAACTGCCATATCTCGCGAACGGATTGACCAGTCCGCAAAATTTCTGTTGCATCTGAAAGTAGAAACTCGCCCGATTACAACTGTATGTGTACTTTTCCTCTAGGCCGTTCTAGTTATTCGTTTCGAGCATCAGAACAGCGAAAATTTTGAGTTTCTCAAGCGTTTCTTACCTCCAATCTGCCATATCTTCCGAACGGATTGACCAATCCGCAAAATTTCTGTTGCGTCTGAAAGGAGAAACTCGCCCGATTACAACGGTATGTGTACTTTTGCCCTAGGCCGTGCCATTTATTCGTTTCGAGCATCAGAACTGCGAAAATTTTGAGTTTCTGAAGCGTTTCTTACCTCCAAACTGCCATATCTCGCGAACGGATTGACCAATCCGCAAAGTGTCTGTTGCATCTGAAAGTAGAAACTCGCCCGATTATAACGGTATGCGTAGTTTTCCCCTAGACCGTTCTGGTTATTCGTTTCGAGCATCAGAACTGCGAAAGTTTTGAGTTGCTCAAGCGTTTCTTACCTCCAAACTGCCATATCTCGCGAACGGATTGACCAATCCGCAAGATTTCGGTTGCATCTGAAAGTTGATACACGCCCGATTACAACGGTATGAGTACTTTTCCCCTAGGCCGTTCTGGTTATTCGTTTCGAGCATCAGAACTGTGAAAATTTTGAGTTTCTCAACCGTTTCTTACCTCCAAACTGCCATATCTCGCGAACTGATTGACCAATCCGCAAAATTTCTGTTGCATCTGAAAGTAGAAACCCGCCCGATTACAACGGTATGCGTACTTTTCCCCTAGGCCGTTCTGGTTATTCGTTTCGAGCATCAGAACTTCGAAAATTTTGAGTTGCTCAAGCGTTTCTTACCTCCAAACTGCCATATCTCGCGAAAGGATTGACCAATCCGCAAAATTTCTATTGCATCTGAAAGTAGAAACTCGCCCGATTACAACGGTATGTGTACTTTTCCCCTAGGCCGTTCTAGTTATTCGTTTCGAGCATCAGAACTGTGAAAATTTTGAGTTTCTCAACCGTTTCTTACCTCCAAACTGCCATATCTCGCGAACGGATTGACCAATCCGCAAAATTTCTGTTGCATCTGAAAGTAGAAACTCGCCCGATTACAACTGTATGTGTACTTTTCCTCTAGGCCGTTCTAGTTATTCGTTTCGAGCATCAGAACAGCGAAAATTTTGAGTTTCTCAAGCGTTTCTTACCTCCAATCTGCCATATCTTGCGAACGGATTGACCAATCCGCAAAATTTCTGTTGCGTCTGAAAGGAGAAACTCGCCCGATTACAACGGTATGTGTACTTTTGCCCTAGGCCGTGCCATTTATTCGTTTCGAGCATCAGAACTGCGAAAATTTTGAGTTTCTGAAGCGTTTCTTACCTCCAAACTGCCATATCTCGCGAAAGGATTGACCAATCCGCAAAATTTCTGTTGCATCTGAAAGTAGAAACTCGCCCGATTACAACGGTACGCGTACTTTTCCCCTAGGCCGTTCTAGTTATTCGTCTCGAGCATCAGAACTGCGAAACTTTTGAGTTTCTCAAGCGTTTCTTACCTCCAAACTGCAATATCTCGCGAACGGATAGACCAATCCGCAAAATTTCTGTTGCATCTGAAAGTAGAAACTCGCCCGATTAGAACGGTATGCGTACTTTTCCCCTAGGCCGTTCTAGTTATTCGTTTCGAGCATCAGAACTGCGAAAATTTTGAGTTTCTCAAGCGTTTCTTACCTCCAAACTGCCATATCTCGCGAACGGATTGACCAATCCGCAAAGTGTCTGTTGCATCTGAAAGTAGAAACTCGCCCGATTACAACGGTATGCGTAGTTTTCCCCTAGGCCGTTCTGGTTATTCGTTTCGAGCATCAGAACTGCGAAAGTTTTGAGTTGCTCAAGCGTTTCTTACCTCCAAACTGCCATATCTCGCGAACGGATTGACCAATCCGCAAGATTTCTGTTGCATCTGAAAGTTGATACACGCCCGATTACAACGGTATGAGTACTTTTCCGCTAGGCCGTTCTGGTTATTCGTTTCGAGCATCAGAACTGTGAAAATTTTGAGTTTCTCAACCGTTTCTTACCTCCAAACTGCCATATCTCGCGAACTGATTGACCAATCCGCAAAATTTCTGTTGCATCTGAAAGTAGAAACCCGCCCGATTACAACGGTACGCGTACTTTTCCCCTAGGCCGTTCTAGTTATTCGTCTCGAGCATCAGAACTGCGAAACTTTTGAGTTTCTCAAGCGTTTCTTACCTCCAGACTGCAATATCTCGCGAACGGATAGACCAATCCGCAAAATTTCTGTTGCATCTGAAAGTAGAAACTCGCCCGATTAGAACGGTATGCGTACATTTCCCCTAGGCCGTTCTAGTTAATCATTTCGAGCATCAGAACTGCGAAAATTTTGAGTTTCTCAAGCGTTTCTTACCTCCAAACTGCCATATCTCGCGAACGGATAGACCAATCCGCAAAATTTCTGTTGCATCTGAAAGTAGAAACTCGCCCGATTACAACTGTATGCGTACTTTTCCCCTAGACCGTTCCAGTTATTCGGTTCGAGCATCAGAACTGCGAAAATTTTGAGTTTCTCAAGCGTTTCTTACCTCCAAACTGCCATATCTCGCGAACGGATTGACCAATCAGCAAAGTGTCTGTTGCATCTGAAAGTAGAAACTCGCCCGATTACAACGGTATGCGTAGTTTTCCCCTAGGCCGTTCTGGTTATTCGTTTCGAGCATCAGAACTGCGAAAGTTTTGAGTTGCTCAACCGTTTCTTACCTCCAAACTGCCATATCTCGCGAACGGATTGACCAATCCGCAAGATTTCTGTTGCATCTGAAAGTTGATACACGCCCGAATACAACGGTATGAGTACTTTTCCCCTAGGCCGTTCTAGTTATTCGTTTCGAGCATCAGAACTGTGAAAATTTTGAGTTTCTCAACCGTTTCTTACATCCAAACTGCCATATCTCGCGAACGGATTGACCAATCCGCAAAATTTCTGTTGCATCTGAAAGTAGAAACTCGCCCGATTACAACGGTATGTGAACTTTTCCTCTAGGCCGTGCCATTTATTCGTTTCGAGCATCAGAACTGCGAAAATTTTGAGTTTCTGAAGCGTTTCTTACCTCCAAACTGCCATATCTCGCGAAAGGATTGACTAATCCGCAAAATTTCTGTTGCATCTGAAAGTAGAAACTCGCCCGATTACAACGGTATGTGTAGTCTTCCCCTGGGCCGTTCTAGTTATTCGTTTCGAGCATCAGAACAGCGAAAATTTTGAGTTTCTCAAGAGTTTCTTACCTCCAAACTGCCATATCTCGCGAACTGATTGACCAATCCGCAAAATTTCTGTTGCATCTGAAAGTAGAAACTCGCCCGATTACAACGGTACGCGTACTTTTCCCCTAGGCCGTTCTAGTTATTCGTCTCGAGCATCAGAACTGCGAAACTTTTGAGTTTCTCAAGCGTTTCTTACCTCCAAACTGCAATATCTCGCGAACGGATAGACCAATCCGCAAAATTTCTGTTGCATCTGAAAGTAGAAACTCGCCCGATTAGAACGGTATGCGTACTTTTCCCCTAGGCCGTTCTAGTTAGTCGTTTCGAGCATCAGAACTGCGAAAATTTTGAGTTTCTCAAGCGTTTCTTACCTCCAAACTGCCATATCTCGCGAACGGATTGACCAATCCGCAAAGTGTCTGTTGCATCTGAAAGTAGAAACTCGCCCGATTACAACGGTATGCGTAGTTTTCCCCTAGGCCGTTCTGGTTATTCGTTTCGAGCATCAGAACTGCGAAAATTTTGTGTTGCTCAAGCGTTTCTTACCTCCAAACTGCCATATCTCGCGAACGGATTGACCAATCCGCAAAATTTCTGTTGCATCTGAAAGTAGAAACTCGCCCGATTACAACGGTACGCGTACTTTTCCCCTAGGCCGTTCTAGTTATTCGTTTCGAGCATCAGAACTGTGAAAATTTTGAGTTTCTCAACCGTTTCTTACCTCCAAACTGCCATATCTCGCGAACGGATTGACCAATCCGCAAAATTTCTGTTGCATCTGAAAGTAGAAACTCGCCCGATTACAACGGTATGTGAACTTTTCCTCTAGGCCGTGCCATTTATTCGTTTCGAGCATCAGAACTGCGAAAACTTTGAGTTTCTGAAGCGTTTCTTACCTCCAAACTGCCATATCTCGCGAAAGGATTGACCAATCCGCAAAATTTCTGTTGCATCTGAAAGTAGAAACTCGCCCGATTACAACGGTATGTGTAGTCTTCCCCTGGGCCGTTCTAGTTATTCGTTTCGAGCATCAGAACAGCGAAAATTTTGAGTTTCTCAATCGTTTCTTACCTCCAAACTGCCATATCTCGCGAACTGATTGACCAATCCGCAAAATTTCTGTTGCATCTGAAAGTAGAAACTCGCCCGATTACAACGGTACGCGTACTTTTCCCCTAGGCCGTTCTAGTTATTCGTCTCGAGCATCAGAACTGCGAAACTTTTGAGTTTCTCAAGCGTTTCTTACCGCCAAACTGCAATATCTCGCGAACGGATAGACCAATCCGCAAAATTTCTGTTGCATCTGAAAGTAGAAACTCGCCCGATTGGAACGGTATGCGTACTTTTCCCCTAGGCCGTTCTAGTTATTCGTTTCGAGCATCAGAACTGCGAAAATTTTGAGTTTCTCAAGCGTTTCTTACCTCCAAACTGCCATATCTCGCGAACGGATTGACCAATCCGCAAAGTGTCTGTTGCATCTGAAAGTAGAAACTCGCCCGATTACAACGGTATGCTTAGTTTTCCCCTAGGCCGTTCTGGTTATTCGTTTCGAGCATCAGAACTGCGAAAATTTTGTGTTGCTCAAGCGTTTCTTACCTCCAAACTGCCATATCTCGCGAACGGATTGACCAATCCGCAAGATTTCTGTTTGATCTGAAAGTAGAAACTCGCCCGATTACAACTGTATGCGTACTTTTCCCATAGGCCGTTCTAGTTATTCGTTTCGAGCATCAGAACTGTGAAAATTTTGAGTTTCTCAAG
Organism: Ptiloglossa arizonensis; assembly: GCF_051014685.1. NCBI lineage: Eukaryota > Metazoa > Arthropoda > Insecta > Hymenoptera > Colletidae > Ptiloglossa > Ptiloglossa arizonensis. The sequence continues at coordinate 450,124 of NW_027478522.1, forward strand.
CGTTTCTTACTTCCAAACTGCCATATCTCGAGAAAGGATTGACCCATCCTCAAAATTTCTGTTGCATCTGAAAGTAGAAACTCGCCCGATCACAACGGTATGCGTACTTTTCCCCTAGGCCGTTCTGGTTATTCGTTTCGAGCATCAGAACTTCGAAAATTTTGAGTTGCTCAAGCGTTTCTTACCTCCAAACTGCCATATCTCGCGAAAGGATTGACCAATCCGCAAAATTTCTATTGCATCTGAAAGTAGAAACTCGCCCGATTACAACGGTATGTGTACTTTTCCCCTAGGCCGTTCTAGTTATTCGTTTCGAGCATCAGAACTGTGAACATTTTGAGTTTCTCAACCGTTTCTTACCTCCAAACTGCCATATCTCGCGAACGGATTGACCAGTCCGCAAAATTTCTGTTGCATCTGAAAGTAGAAACTCGCCCGATTACAACTGTATGTGTACTTTTCCTCTAGGCCGTTCTAGTTATTCGTTTCGAGCATCAGAACAGCGAAAATTTTGAGTTTCTCAAGCGTTTCTTACCTCCAATCTGCCATATCTTGCGAACGGATTGACCAATCCGCAAAATTTCTGTTGCGTCTGAAAGGAGAAACTCGCCCGATTACAACGGTATGTGTACTTTTGCCCTAGGCCGTGCCATTTATTCGTTTCGAGCATCAGAACTGCGAAAATTTTGAGTTTCTGAAGCGTTTCTTACCTCCAAACTGCCATATCTCGCGAACGGATTGACCAATCCGCAAAGTGTCTGTTGCATCTGAAAGTAGAAACTCGCCCGATTATAACGGTATGCGTAGTTTTCCCCTAGACCGTTCTGGTTATTCGTTTCGAGCATCAGAACTGCGAAAGTTTTGAGTTGCTCAAGCGTTTCTTACCTCCAAACTGCCATATCTCGCGAACGGATTGACCAATCCGCAAGATTTCGGTTGCATCTGAAAGTTGATACACGCCCGATTACAACGGTATGAGTACTTTTCCCCTAGGCCGTTCTGGTTATTCGTTTCGAGCATCAGAACTGTGAAAATTTTGAGTTTCTCAACCGTTTCTTACCTCCAAACTGCCATATCTCGCGAACTGATTGACCAATCCGCAAAATTTCTGTTGCATCTGAAAGTAGAAACCCGCCCGATTACAACGGTATGCGTACTTTTCCCCTAGGCCGTTCTGGTTATTCGTTTCGAGCATCAGAACTTCGAAAATTTTGAGTTGCTCAAGCGTTTCTTACCTCCAAACTGCCATATCTCGCGAAAGGATTGACCAATCCGCAAAATTTCTATTGCATCTGAAAGTAGAAACTCGCCCGATTACAACGGTATGTGTACTTTTCCCCTAGGCCGTTCTAGTTATTCGTTTCGAGCATCAGAACTGTGAACATTTTGAGTTTCTCAACCGTTTCTTACCTCCAAACTGCCATATCTCGCGAACGGATTGACCAATCCGCAAAATTTCTGTTGCATCTGAAAGTAGAAACTCGCCCGATTACAACTGTATGTGTACTTTTCCTCTAGGCCGTTCTAGTTATTCGTTTCGAGCATCAGAACAGCGAAAATTTTGAGTTTCTCAAGCGTTTCTTACCTCCAATCTGCCATATCTTGCGAACGGATTGACCAATCCGCAAAATTTCTGTTGCGTCTGAAAGGAGAAACTCGCCCGATTACAACGGTATGTGTACTTTTGCCCTAGGCCGTGCCATTTATTCGTTTCGAGCATCAGAACTGCGAAAATTTTGAGTTTCTGAAGCGTTTCTTACCTCCAAACTGCCATATCTCGCGAAAGGATTGACCAATCCGCAAAATTTCTGTTGCATCTGAAAGTAGAAACTCGCCCGATTACAACGGTATGTGTAGTCTTCCCCTGGGCCGTTCTAGTTATTCGCTTCGAGCATCAGAACAGCGAAAATTTTGAGTTTCTCAAGCGTTTCTTACCTCCAAACTGCCATATCTCGCGAACTGATTGACCAATCCGCAAAATTTCTGTTGCATCTGAAAGTAGAAACTCGCCCGATTACAACGGTACGCGTACTTTTCCCCTAGGCCGTTCTAGTTATTCGTCTCGAGCATCAGAACTGCGAAACTTTTGAGTTTCTCAAGCGTTTCTTACCTCCAAACTGCAATATCTCGCGAACGGATAGACCAATCCGCAAAATTTCTGTTGCATCTGAAAGTAGAAACTCGCCCGATTAGAACGGTATGCGTACTTTTCCCCTAGGCCGTTCTAGTTATTCGTTTCGAGCATCAGAACTGCGAAAATTTTGAGTTTCTCAAGCGTTTCTTACCTCCAAACTGCCATATCTCGCGAACGGATTGACCAATCCGCAAAGTGTCTGTTGCATCTGAAAGTAGAAACTCGCCCGATTACAACGGTATGCGTAGTTTTCCCCTAGGCCGTTCTGGTTATTCGTTTCGAGCATCAGAACTGCGAAAGTTTTGAGTTGCTCAAGCGTTTCTTACCTCCAAACTGCCATATCTCGCGAACGGATTGACCAATCCGCAAGATTTCTGTTGCATCTGAAAGTTGATACACGCCCGATTACAACGGTATGAGTACTTTTCCGCTAGGCCGTTCTGGTTATTCGTTTCGAGCATCAGAACTGTGAAAATTTTGAGTTTCTCAGCCGTTTCTTACCTCCAAACTGCCATATCTCGCGAACTGATTGACCAATCCGCAAAATTTCTGTTGCATCTGAAAGTAGAAACCCGCCCGATTACAACGGTACGCGTACTTTTCCCCTAGGCCGTTCTAGTTATTCGTCTCGAGCATCAGAACTGCGAAACTTTTGAGTTTCTCAAGCGTTTCTTACCTCCAGACTGCAATATCTCGCGAACGGATAGACCAATCCGCAAAATTTCTGTTGCATCTGAAAGTAGAAACTCGCCCGATTAGAACGGTATGCGTACATTTCCCCTAGGCCGTTCTAGTTAATCATTTCGAGCATCAGAACTGCGAAAATTTTGAGTTTCTCAAGCGTTTCTTACCTCCAAACTGCCATATCTCGCGAACGGATAGACCAATCCGCAAAATTTCTGTTGCATCTGAAAGTAGAAACTCGCCCGATTACAACTGTATGCGTACTTTTCCCCTAGACCGTTCCAGTTATTCGGTTCGAGCATCAGAACTGCGAAAATTTTGAGTTTCTCAAGCGTTTCTTACCTCCAAACTGCCATATCTCGCGAACGGATTGACCAATCAGCAAAGTGTCTGTTGCATCTGAAAGTAGAAACTCGCCCGATTACAACGGTATGCGTAGTTTTCCCCTAGGCCGTTCTGGTTATTCGTTTCGAGCATCAGAACTGCGAAAGTTTTGAGTTGCTCAACCGTTTCTTACCTCCAAACTGCCATATCTCGCGAACGGATTGACCAATCCGCAAGATTTCTGTTGCATCTGAAAGTTGATACACGCCCGAATACAACGGTATGAGTACTTTTCCCCTAGGCCGTTCTAGTTATTCGTTTCGAGCATCAGAACTGTGAAAATTTTGAGTTTCTCAACCGTTTCTTACATCCAAACTGCCATATCTCGCGAACGGATTGACCAATCCGCAAAATTTCTGTTGCATCTGAAAGTAGAAACTCGCCCGATTAACAACGGTATGTGAACTTTTCCTCTAGGCCGTGCCATTTATTCGTTTCGAGCATCAGAACTGCGAAAATTTTGAGTTTCTGAAGCGTTTCTTACCTCCAAACTGCCATATCTCGCGAAAGGATTGACTAATCCGCAAAATTTCTGTTGCATCTGAAAGTAGAAACTCGCCCGATTACAACGGTATGTGTAGTCTTCCCCTGGGCCGTTCTAGTTATTCGTTTCGAGCATCAGAACAGCGAAAATTTTGAGTTTCTCAAGAGTTTCTTACCTCCAAACTGCCATATCTCGCGAACTGATTGACCAATCCGCAAAATTTCTGTTGCATCTGAAAGTAGAAACTCGCCCGATTACAACGGTACGCGTACTTTTCCCCTAGGCCGTTCTAGTTATTCGTTTCGAGCATCAGAACTGCGAAAATTTTGAGTTTCTCAAGCGTTTCTTACCTCCAAACTGCCATATCTCGCGAACGGATTGACCAATCCGCAAAGTGTCTGTTGCATCTGAAAGTAGAAACTCGCCCGATTACAACGGTATGCTTAGTTTTCCCCTAGGCCGTTCTGGTTATTCGTTTCGAGCATCAGAACTGCGAAAATTTTGTGTTGCTCAAGCGTTTCTTACCTCCAAACTGCCATATCTCGCGAACGGATTGACCAATCCGCAAGATTTCTGTTTGATCTGAAAGTAGAAACTCGCCCGATTACAACTGTATGCGTACTTTTCCCATAGGCCGTTCTAGTTATTCGTTTCGAGCATCAGAACTGTGAAAATTTTGAGTTTCTCAAGCGTTTCTTACTTCCAAACTGCCATATCTCGAGAAAGGATTGACCCATCCTCAAAATTTCTGTTGCATCTGAAAGTAGAAACTCGCCCGATCACAACGGTATGCGTACTTTTCCCCTAGGCCGTTCTGGTTATTCGTTTCGAGCATCAGAACTTCGAAAATTTTGAGTTGCTCAAGCGTTTCTTACCTCCAAACTGCCATATCTCGCGAAAGGATTGACCAATCCGCAAAATTTCTATTGCATCTGAAAGTAGAAACTCGCCCGATTACAACGGTATGTGTACTTTTCCCCTAGGCCGTTCTAGTTATTCGTTTCGAGCATCAGAACTGTGAACATTTTGAGTTTCTCAACCGTTTCTTACCTCCAAACTGCCATATCTCGCGAACGGATTGACCAGTCCGCAAAATTTCTGTTGCATCTGAAAGTAGAAACTCGCCCGATTACAACTGTATGTGTACTTTTCCTCTAGGCCGTTCTAGTTATTCGTTTCGAGCATCAGAACAGCGAAAATTTTGAGTTTCTCAAGCGTTTCTTACCTCCAATCTGCCATATCTTGCGAACGGATTGACCAATCCGCAAAATTTCTGTTGCGTCTGAAAGGAGAAACTCGCCCGATTACAACGGTATGTGTACTTTTGCCCTAGGCCGTGCCATTTATTCGTTTCGAGCATCAGAACTGCGAAAATTTTGAGTTTCTGAAGCGTTTCTTACCTCCAAACTGCCATATCTCGCGAACGGATTGACCAATCCGCAAAGTGTCTGTTGCATCTGAAAGTAGAAACTCGCCCGATTATAACGGTATGCGTAGTTTTCCCCTAGACCGTTCTGGTTATTCGTTTCGAGCATCAGAACTGCGAAAGTTTTGAGTTGCTCAAGCGTTTCTTACCTCCAAACTGCCATATCTCGCGAACGGATTGACCAATCCGCAAGATTTCGGTTGCATCTGAAAGTTGATACACGCCCGATTACAACGGTATGAGTACTTTTCCCCTAGGCCGTTCTGGTTATTCGTTTCGAGCATCAGAACTGTGAAAATTTTGAGTTTCTCAACCGTTTCTTACCTCCAAACTGCCATATCTCGCGAACTGATTGACCAATCCGCAAAATTTCTGTTGCATCTGAAAGTAGAAACCCGCCCGATTACAACGGTATGCGTACTTTTCCCCTAGGCCGTTCTGGTTATTCGTTTCGAGCATCAGAACTTCGAAAATTTTGAGTTGCTCAAGCGTTTCTTACCTCCAAACTGCCATATCTCGCGAAAGGATTGACCAATCCGCAAAATTTCTATTGCATCTGAAAGTAGAAACTCGCCCGATTACAACGGTATGTGTACTTTTCCCCTAGGCCGTTCTAGTTATTCGTTTCGAGCATCAGAACTGTGAACATTTTGAGTTTCTCAACCGTTTCTTACCTCCAAACTGCCATATCTCGCGAACGGATTGACCAATCCGCAAAATTTCTGTTGCATCTGAAAGTAGAAACTCGCCCGATTACAACTGTATGTGTACTTTTCCTCTAGGCCGTTCTAGTTATTCGTTTCGAGCATCAGAACAGCGAAAATTTTGAGTTTCTCAAGCGTTTCTTACCTCCAATCTGCCATATCTTGCGAACGGATTGACCAATCCGCAAAATTTCTGTTGCGTCTGAAAGGAGAAACTCGCCCGATTACAACGGTATGTGTACTTTTGCCCTAGGCCGTGCCATTTATTCGTTTCGAGCATCAGAACTGCGAAAATTTTGAGTTTCTGAAGCGTTTCTTACCTCCAAACTGCCATATCTCGCGAAAGGATTGACCAATCCGCAAAATTTCTGTTGCATCTGAAAGTAGAAACTCGCCCGATTACAACGGTATGTGTAGTCTTCCCCTGGGCCGTTCTAGTTATTCGCTTCGAGCATCAGAACAGCGAAAATTTTGAGTTTCTCAAGCGTTTCTTACCTCCAAACTGCCATATCTCGCGAACTGATTGACCAATCCGCAAAATTTCTGTTGCATTTGAAAGTAGAAACTCGCCCGATTACAACGGTACGCGTACTTTTCCCCTAGGCCGTTCTAGTTATTCGTCTCGAGCATCAGAACTGCGAAACTTTTGAGTTTCTCAAGCGTTTCTTACCTCCAAACTGCAATATCTCGCGAACGGATAGACCAATCCGCAAAATTTCTGTTGCATCTGAAAGTAGAAACTCGCCCGATTAGAACGGTATGCGTACTTTTCCCCTAGGCCGTTCTAGTTATTCGTTTCGAGCATCAGAACTGCGAAAATTTTGAGTTTCTCAAGCGTTTCTTACCTCCAAACTGCCATATCTCGCGAACGGATTGACCAATCCGCAAAGTGTCTGTTGCATCTGAAAGTAGAAACTCGCCCGATTACAACGGTATGCGTAGTTTTCCCCTAGGCCGTTCTGGTTATTCGTTTCGAGCATCAGAACTGCGAAAGTTTTGAGTTGCTCAAGCGTTTCTTACCTCCAAACTGCCATATCTCGCGAACGGATTGACCAATCCGCAAGATTTCTGTTGCATCTGAAAGTTGATACACGCCCGATTACAACGGTATGAGTACTTTTCCGCTAGGCCGTTCTGGTTATTCGTTTCGAGCATCAGAACTGTGAAAATTTTGAGTTTCTCAGCCGTTTCTTACCTCCAAACTGCCATATCTCGCGAACTGATTGACCAATCCGCAAAATTTCTGTTGCATCTGAAAGTAGAAACCCGCCCGATTACAACGGTACGCGTACTTTTCCCCTAGGCCGTTCTAGTTATTCGTCTCGAGCATCAGAACTGCGAAACTTTTGAGTTTCTCAAGCGTTTCTTACCTCCAGACTGCAATATCTCGCGAACGGATAGACCAATCCGCAAAATTTCTGTTGCATCTGAAAGTAGAAACTCGCCCGATTAGAACGGTATGCGTACATTTCCCCTAGGCCGTTCTAGTTAATCATTTCGAGCATCAGAACTGCGAAAATTTTGAGTTTCTCAAGCGTTTCTTACCTCCAAACTGCCATATCTCGCGAACGGATAGACCAATCCGCAAAATTTCTGTTGCATCTGAAAGTAGAAACTCGCCCGATTACAACTGTATGCGTACTTTTCCCCTAGACCGTTCCAGTTATTCGGTTCGAGCATCAGAACTGCGAAAATTTTGAGTTTCTCAAGCGTTTCTTACCTCCAAACTGCCATATCTCGCGAACGGATTGACCAATCAGCAAAGTGTCTGTTGCATCTGAAAGTAGAAACTCGCCCGATTACAACGGTATGCGTAGTTTTCCCCTAGGCCGTTCTGGTTATTCGTTTCGAGCATCAGAACTGCGAAAGTTTTGAGTTGCTCAACCGTTTCTTACCTCCAAACTGCCATATCTCGCGAACGGATTGACCAATCCGCAAGATTTCTGTTGCATCTGAAAGTTGATACACGCCCGAATACAACGGTATGAGTACTTTTCCCCTAGGCCGTTCTAGTTATTCGTTTCGAGCATCAGAACTGTGAAAATTTTGAGTTTCTCAACCGTTTCTTACATCCAAACTGCCATATCTCGCGAACGGATTGACCAATCCGCAAAATTTCTGTTGCATCTGAAAGTAGAAACTCGCCCGATTAACAACGGTATGTGAACTTTTCCTCTAGGCCGTGCCATTTATTCGTTTCGAGCATCAGAACTGCGAAAATTTTGAGTTTCTGAAGCGTTTCTTACCTCCAAACTGCCATATCTCGCGAAAGGATTGACTAATCCGCAAAATTTCTGTTGCATCTGAAAGTAGAAACTCGCCCGATTACAACGGTATGTGTAGTCTTCCCCTGGGCCGTTCTAGTTATTCGTTTCGAGCATCAGAACAGCGAAAATTTTGAGTTTCTCAAGAGTTTCTTACCTCCAAACTGCCATATCTCGCGAACTGATTGACCAATCCGCAAAATTTCTGTTGCATCTGAAAGTAGAAACTCGCCCGATTACAACGGTACGCGTACTTTTCCCCTAGGCCGTTCTAGTTATTCGTCTCGAGCATCAGAACTGCGAAACTTTTGAGTTTCTCAAGCGTTTCTTACCTCCAAACTGCAATATCTCGCGAACGGATAGACCAATCCGCAAAATTTCTGTTGCATCTGAAAGTAGAAACTCGCCCGATTAGAACGGTATGCGTACTTTTCCCCTAGGCCGTTCTAGTTAGTCGTTTCGAGCATCAGAACTGCGAAAATTTTGAGTTTCTCAAGCGTTTCTTACCTCCAAACTGCCATATCTCGCGAACGGATTGACCAATCCGCAAAGTGTCTGTTGCATCTGAAAGTAGAAACTCGCCCGATTACAACGGTATGCGTAGTTTTCCCCTAGGCCGTTCTGGTTATTCGTTTCGAGCATCAGAACTGCGAAAATTTTGTGTTGCTCAAGCGTTTCTTACCTCCAAACTGCCATATCTCGCGAACGGATTGACCAATCCGCAAAATTTCTGTTGCATCTGAAAGTAGAAACTCGCCCGATTACAACGGTACGCGTACTTTTCCCCTAGGCCGTTCTAGTTATTCGTTTCGAGCATCAGAACTGTGAAAATTTTGAGTTTCTCAACCGTTTCTTACCTCCAAACTGCCATATCTCGCGAACGGATTGACCAATCCGCAAAATTTCTGTTGCATCTGAAAGTAGAAACTCGCCCGATTACAACGGTATGTGAACTTTTCCTCTAGGCCGTGCCATTTATTCGTTTCGAGCATCAGAACTGCGAAAACTTTGAGTTTCTGAAGCGTTTCTTACCTCCAAACTGCCATATCTCGCGAAAGGATTGACCAATCCGCAAAATTTCTGTTGCATCTGAAAGTAGAAACTCGCCCGATTACAACGGTATGTGTAGTCTTCCCCTGGGCCGTTCTAGTTATTCGTTTCGAGCATCAGAACTGTGAAAATTTTGAGTTTCTCAACCGTTTCTTACCTCCAAACTGCCATATCTCGCGAACGGATTGACCAATCCGCAAAATTTCTGTTGCATCTGAAAGTAGAAACTCGCCCGATTGGAACGGTATGCGTACTTTTCCCCTAGGCCGTTCTAGTTATTCGTTTCGAGCATCAGAACTGCGAAAATTTTGAGTTTCTCAAGCGTTTCTTACCTCCAAACTGCCATATCTCGCGAACGGATTGACCAATCCGCAAAGTGTCTGTTGCATCTGAAAGTAGAAACTCGCCCGATTACAACGGTATGCTTAGTTTTCCCCTAGGCCGTTCTGGTTATTCGTTTCGAGCATCAGAACTGCGAAAATTTTGTGTTGCTCAAGCGTTTCTTACCTCCAAACTGCCATATCTCGCGAACGGATTGACCAATCCGCAAGATTTCTGTTTGATCTGAAAGTAGAAACTCGCCCGATTACAACTGTATGCGTACTTTTCCCATAGGCCGTTCTAGTTATTCGTTTCGAGCATCAGAACTGTGAAAATTTTGAGTTTCTCAAGCGTTTCTTACTTCCAAACTGCCATATCTCGAGAAAGGATTGACCCATCCTCAAAATTTCTGTTGCATCTGAAAGTAGAATCTCGCCCGATTACAACTGTATGCGTACTTTTCCCCTAGGCCGTTCTAGTTATTCGGTTCGAGCATCAGAACAGCGAAAATTTTGAGTTTCTCAAGCGTTTCTTACCTCCAAACTGCCATATCTCGCGAACGGATTGACCAAACCGCAAAATTTCTATTGCATCTGAAAGTAGAAACTCGCCCGATCACAACGGTATGCGTACTTTTCCCCTAGGCCGTTCTGGTTATTCGTTTCGAGCATCAGAACTTCGAAAATTTTGAGTTGCTCAAGCGTTTCTTACCTCCAAACTGCCATATCTCGCGAAACGATTGACCAATCCGCAAAATTTCTGTTGCATCTGAAAGTAGAAACTCGCCCGATTACAACGGTATGTGTACTTTTCCCCTAGGCCGTTCTAGTTATTCGTTTCGAGCATCAGAACTGTGAACATTTTGAGTTTCTCAACCGTTTCTTACCTCCAAACTGCCATATCTCGCGAACGGATTGACCAATCCGCAAAATTTCTGTTGCATCTGAAAGTAGAAACTCGCCCGATTACAACGGTATGCGTACTTTTCCCCTAGGCCGTTCTAGTTATGCTTGTCAAGCATCAGAACTGCGAAAATTTTGAGTTTCTCAAGCGATTCTTACCTCCAAACTGCCATATCTCGCGAACGGATTGACCAATCCGCAAAATTTCTGTTGCATCTGAAAGTAGAAACTCGCCCGATTACAACGGTATGCGTACTTTTCCGCTAGGCCGTTCTAGTTATTCGTTTCGAGCATCAGAACTGCGAAAATTTTGAGTCTCTCAAGCGTTTCTTACCTCCAAACTGCCATATCTCGCGAACTGATTGACCAATCCGCAAAATTTCTATTGCATCTGAAAGTAGAAACTCGCCCGATTACAACGGTATGTGTACTTTTCCTCTAGGCCGTTCTAGTTATTCGTTTCGAGCATCAGAACAGCGAAAACTTTGAGTTTCTCAAGCGTTTCTTACCTCCAATCTGCCATATCTTGCGAACGGATTGACCAATCCGCAAAATTTCTGTTGCGTCTGAAAGTAGAAACTCGCCCGATTACAACGGTATGTGTACTTTTGCCCTAGGCCGTGCCATTTATTCGTTTCGAGCATCAGAACTGCGAAAATTTTGAGTTTCTGAAGCGTTTCTTACCTCCAAACTGCCATATCTCGCGAAAGGATTGACCAATCCGCAAAATTTCTGTTGCATCTGAAAGTAGAAACTCGCCCGATTACAACGGTATGTGTAGTCTTCCCCTGGGCCGTTCTAGTTATTCGTTTCGAGCATCAGAACTGTGAAAATTTTGAGTTTCTCAAGCGTTTCTTACTTCCAAACTGCCATATCTCGAGAAAGGATTGACCCATCCTCAAAATTTCTGTTGCATCTGAAAGTAGAATCTCGCCCGATTACAACTGTATGCGTACTTTTCCCCTAGGCCGTTCTAGTTATTCGGTTCGAGCATCAGAACAGCGAAAATTTTGAGTTTCTCAAGCGTTTCTTACCTCCAAACTGCCATATCTCGCGAACGGATTGACCAAACCGCAAAATTTCTATTGCATCTGAAAGTAGAAACTCGCCCGATCACAACGGTATGCGTACTTTTCCCCTAGGCCGTTCTGGTTATTCGTTTCGAGCATCAGAACTTCGAAAATTTTGAGTTGCTCAAGCGTTTCTTACCTCCAAACTGCCATATCTCGCGAAACGATTGACCAATCCGCAAAATTTCTGTTGCATCTGAAAGTAGAAACTCGCCCGATTACAACGGTATGTGTACTTTTCCCCTAGGCCGTTCTAGTTATTCGTTTCGAGCATCAGAACTGTGAACATTTTGAGTTTCTCAACCGTTTCTTACCTCCAAACTGCCATATCTCGCGAACGGATTGACCAATCCGCAAAATTTCTGTTGCATCTGAAAGTAGAAACTCGCCCGATTACAACGGTATGCGTACTTTTCCCCTAGGCCGTTCTAGTTATGCTTGTCAAGCATCAGAACTGCGAAAATTTTGAGTTTCTCAAGCGATTCTTACCTCCAAACTGCCATATCTCGCGAACGGATTGACCAATCCGCAAAATTTCTGTTGCATCTGAAAGTAGAAACTCGCCCGATTACAACGGTATGCGTACTTTTCCGCTAGGCCGTTCTAGTTATTCGTTTCGAGCATCAGAACTGCGAAAATTTTGAGTCTCTCAAGCGTTTCTTACCTCCAAACTGCCATATCTCGCGAACTGATTGACCAATCCGCAAAATTTCTATTGCATCTGAAAGTAGAAACTCGCCCGATTACAACGGTATGTGTACTTTTCCTCTAGGCCGTTCTAGTTATTCGTTTCGAGCATCAGAACAGCGAAAACTTTGAGTTTCTCAAGCGTTTCTTACCTCCAATCTGCCATATCTTGCGAACGGATTGACCAATCCGCAAAATTTCTGTTGCGTCTGAAAGTAGAAACTCGCCCGATTACAACGGTATGTGTACTTTTGCCCTAGGCCGTGCCATTTATTCGTTTCGAGCATCAGAACTGCGAAAATTTTGAGTTTCTGAAGCGTTTCTTACCTCCAAACTGCCATATCTCGCGAAAGGATTGACCAATCCGCAAAATTTCTGTTGCATCTGAAAGTAGAAACTCGCCCGATTACAACGGTATGTGTAGTCTTCCCCTGGGCCGTTCTAGTTATTCGTTTCGAGCATCAGAACTGCGAAAATTTTGAGTTTCTCAAGCGTTTCTTACCTCCAAACTGCCATATCTCGCGAACGGATTGACCAATCCGCAAAGTGTCTGTTGCATCTGAAAGTAGAAACTCGCCCGATTACAACGGTATGCGTAGTTTTCCCCTAGGCCGTTCTGGTTATTCGTTTCGAGCATCAGAACTGCGAAAATTTTGTGTTGCTCAAGCGTTTCTTACCTCCAAACTGCCATATCTCGCGAACGGATTGACCAATCCGCAAGATTTCTGTTGCATCTGAAAGTTGAAACACGCCCGATTACAACGGTATGAGTACTTTTCCCCTAGGCCGTTCTAGTTATTCGTTTCGAGCATCAGAACTGTGAAAATTTTGAGTTTCTCAACCGTTTCTTACCTCCAAACTGCCATATCTCGCGAACGGATTGACCAATCCGCAAAATTTCTGTTGCATCTGAAAGTAGAAACTCGCCCGATTACAACTGTATGCGTGCTTTTCCCCTAGGCCGTTCTAGTTATTCGGTTCGAGCATCAGAACAGCGAAAATTTTGAGTTTCTCAAGCGTTTCTTACCTCCAAACTGCCATATCTCGCGAACGGATTGACCAAACCGCAAAATTTCTATTGCATCTGAAAGTAGAAACTCGCCCGATCACAACGGTATGCGTACTTTTCCCCTAGGCCGTTCTGGTTATTCGTTTCGAGCATCAGAACTTCGAAAATTTTGAGTTGCTCAAGCGTTTCTTACCTCCAAACTGCCATATCTCGCGAAAGGATTGACCAATCCGCAAAATTTCTGTTGCATCTGAAAGTAGAAACTCGCCCGATTACAACGGTATGTGTACTTTTCCCCTAGGCCGTTCTAGTTATTCGTTTCGAGCATCAGAACTGTGAACATTTTGAGTTTCTCAACCGTTTCTTACCTCCAAACTGCCATATCTCGCGAACGGATTGACCAATCCGCAAAATTTCTGTTGCATCTGAAAGTAGAAACTCGCCCGATTACAACTGTATGCGTACTTTTCCCCTAGACCGTTCCAGTTATTCGGTTCGAGCATCAGAACTGCGAAAATTTTGAGTTTCTCAAGCGTTTCTTACCTCCAAACTGCCATATCTCGCGAACGGATTGACCAATCCGCAAAGTGTCTGTTGCATCTGAAAGTAGAAACTCGCCCGATTACAACGGTATGCGTAGTTTTCCCCTAGGCCGTTCTGGTTATTCGTTTCGAGCATCAGAACTGCGAAAGTTTTGAGTTGCTCAAGCGTTTCTTACCTCCAAACTGCCATATCTCGCGAACGGATTGACCAATCCGCAAGATTTCTGTTGCATCTGAAAGTTGATACACGCCCGATTACAACGGTATGAGTACTTTTCCCCTAGGCCGTTCTAGTTATTCGTTTCGAGCATCAGAACTGTGAAAATTTTGAGTTTCTCAACCGTTTCTTACCTCCAAACTGCCATATCTCGCGAACGGATTGAACAATCCGCAAAATTTCTGTTGCATCTGAAAGTAGAAACTCGCCCGATTACAACGGTATGTGTACTTTTCCCCTAGGCCGTTCTAGTTATTCGTTTCGAGCATCAGAACAGCGAAAATTTTGAGTTTCTCAAGCGTTTCTTACCTCCAATCTGCCATATCTCGCGAACGGATTGACCAATCCGCAAAATTTCTGTTGCATCTGAAAGTAGAAACTCGCCCGATTACAACGGTATGCGTACTTTTCCCCTAGGCCGTTCTAGTTATTCGTTTCGAGCATCAGAACTGCGAAAATTTTGAGTTTCTCAAGCGTTTCTTACTTACAAACTGCCATATCTCGCGAACGGATTGACCAATCCGCAAAATTTCTGTTGCATTTGAAAGTAGAAACTCGCCCGATTACAACGGTATGTGTACTTTTCCCCTAGGCCGTTCTAGTTATTCGGTTCGAGCATCAGAACAGCGAAAATTTTGAGTTTCTCAAGCGTTTCTTACCTCCAAACTGCCATATCTCGCGAACGGATTGACCAATCCGCAAAATTTCTGTTGCATCTGAATGTTGAAACACGCCCGATCACAACGGTGTGAGTACTTTTCCCCTAGGCCGTTCTAGTTATTCGTTTCGAGCATCAGAACTGTGAACATTTTGAGTTTCTCAACCGTTTCTTACATCCAAACTGCCATATCTCGCAAACGGATTGACCAATCCGCAAAATTTCTGTTGCATCTGAAAGTAGAAACACGCCCGATTACAACGGTATGCGTACTTTTCCCCTAGGCCGTTCTTGTTATGCTTGTCGAGCACCAGAACTGCGAAAATTTTGATTTTCTCAAGTGTTTCTTACCTCCAAAATCCCATATCTCGCGAACGGATTGACCAATCCGCAAAATTTCTGTTGCATCTGAAAGCAGAAACCCGCCCGATTACAACGGTATGAGTACTTTTCCTGTAGGCCGTTCTAGTTATTCGTTTCGAGCATCAGAACTGCGAAAATTTTTAGTTTCTCAAGCGTTTCTTACTTACAAACTGCCACTTCTCGCGAACGGATTGACCAATTCGCAAAATTTCTGTTGCGTCTGAAAGTAGAAACTCGCCCGATTACGTCAGTTTGCGTACTTTTCTCCTAGGCCGTTCTGGTTATTCGTTTCGAGCATCAGAACTGCGAAAATTTTGAGTTTCTCAACCGTTTCTTACCTCCAAACTGCCATTTCTCGCGAACGGATTGATCATTCCGCAAAATTTCTGTTGCATCTGAAAGTAGAAACTCGCCCGATTACGACGCTATGCGTACTTTTCGCCTAGGCCGTTCTGGTTATTCGTTTCGAGCATCAGAACTGCGAAAATTTTGTGTTTCTCAAGCGTTTCTAACCTCCAAACTGCCATATCTCGCGAAAGGATTAACCAATCCGCAAAATTTCTGTTGCATCTGAAAGTAGAAACTCGCCCGATTACAACGGTATGTGTACTTTTCCCCTAGGCCGTTCTAGTTATTCGTTTCGAGCATCAGACCTGCGAAAATTTTGAGTTTCTCAAGCGTTTCTTACCCCCAATCTGCCATATCTCGCGAACGGATTGACCAATCCGCAAAATTTCTGTTGCATCTGAATGTAGAAACTCGCCCGATTGCAACGGTATGCGTACTTTTCCCCTAGGCCGTTCTAGTTATTCGTTTCGAGCATCAGAACTGCGAAAATTTTGAGTTTCTCAAGCGTTTCTTACTTACAAACTGCCATATCTCGCGAACGGATTGACCAATCCGCAAAATTTCTGTTGCATCTGTAAGTAGAAACTCGCCCGATTACAACGGTATGTGTACTTCTCCCCTAGGCCGTGCCAGTTATTCGTTTCGAGCATCAGAACTGCGAAAATTTTGAGTTTCTCAAGCGTTTCTTACTTACAAACTGCCATATCTCGCGAACGGATTGGCCAATCCGCAAAATTTCTGTTGCATCTGAAAGTAGAAACTCGCCCGATTACAACTGTATGCGTACTTTTCCCCTAGGCCGTTCCAGTTATTCGGTTCGAGCATCAGAACAGCGAAAATTTTGAGTTTCTCAAGCGTTTCTTACCTCCAAACTGCCATATTTCGCGAACGGATTGACCAATCCGCAAAATTTCTATTGCATCTGAAAGTAGAAACTCGCCCGATTACAACTGTATGCGTACTTTTCCGCTAGGCCGTTCTTGTTATTCGGTTCGAGCATCAGAACTGCGAAAATTTTGAGTTGCTCAAGCGTTTCTTACCTCCAAACTGCCATATCTCGCGAACGGATTGACCAATCCGCAAAATTTCTGTTGCATCTGAAAGATGAAACAAGCCCGATTACAACGGTATGAGTACTTTTCCCCTAGGCCGTTCTAGTTATTCGTTTCGAGCATCAGAACAGCGAAAATTTTGAGTTTCTCAAGCGTTTCTTACCTCCAAACTGCCATATCTCGCGAACGGATTGACCAATCCGCAAAATTTCTGTAGCATCTGAAAGTAGAAACTCGCCCGATTACAACGGTATGCGTACCTTTCCCCTAGGCCGTTCTAGTTATGCTTGTCGAGCATCAGAACTGCGAAAATTTTGAGTTTCTCAAGCGTTTCTTACCTCCAAACTGCCATATCTCGCGAACGGATTGACCAATCCGCAAAATTTCTGATGCATCTGAAAGTAGAAACTCGCCCGATTACAACTGTATGCGTACTTTTCCCCTAGGCCGTTCTAGTTATTCGGTTCGAGCATCAGAACTGCGAAAATTTTGAGTTTCTCAAGCGTTTCTTACCTCCAAACTGCCATATCTCGCGAACGGATTGACCAATCCGCAAAGTGTCTGTTGCATCTGAAAGTAGAAACTCGCCCGATTACAACGATATGCGTAGTTTTCCCCTAGGCCGTTCTGGTTATTCGTTTCGAGCATCAGAACTGCGAAAATTTTGAGTTTCTCAAGCGTTTCTTACTTCCAAACTGCCATACCTCGCGAACGGATTGACCAATCCGCAAAATTTCTGTTGCATCTGAAAGTTGAAACACGCCCGATTACAACTGTATGCGTACTTTTCCCCTAGGCCGTTCTAGTTATTCGGTTCGAGCATCAGAACTGCGAAAATTTTTAGTTTCTCAAGCGTTTCTTACTTACAAACTGCCACATCTCGCGAACGGATTGACCAATCCGCAAAATTTCTGTTGCATCTGAAAGTAGAAACTCGCCCGATTACGACGGTTTGCGTACTTTTCCTGTAGGCCGTTCTAGTTATTCGTTTCAAGCATCAGAACTGCGAAAATTTTTAGTTTCTCAAGCGTTTCTTACTTACAAACTGCCACATCTCGCGAAAGGATTGACCAATCCGCAAAATTTCTGTTGCATCTGAAAGTAGTAACTCGCCCGATTACGACGGTTTGCGTACTTTTCCCCTAGGCCGTGCTGGTTATTCGTTTCGAGCCTCAGAACTGCGAAAACTTTGAGTTTCTCAAGCGTTTCTTACTTACAAACTGCCATATCTCGCGAACGGATTGACCAATCCGCAAAATTTCTGTTGCATCTGAAAGTAGAAACTCGCCCGATTACAACGGTATGTGTACTTTTCCCCTAGGCCGTGCCAGTTATTCGTTTCGAGCATCAGAACTGCAAAAATTTTGAGTTTCTCAAGAGTTTCTTACCTCCAAACTGCCATATCTCGCGAACGGATTGACCATCCCGCAAAATTTCTGTTGCATCTGAAAGTAGAAACTCGCCCGATTACAACGGTATGCGTACTTTTCCCCTAGGCCGTTCTAGTTATTCGTTTCGAGCATCAGAACTGCGAAAATTTTGTGTTTCTCAAGCGTTTCTTACTTACAAACTGCCACATCTCGCGAACGGATTGACCAATCCGCAAAGTGTCTGTTGCATCTGAAAGTAGAAACTCGCCCGATTACAACGGTATGTGTACTTTTCCTCTAGGCCGTTCCAGTTATTCGTTTCGAGCATCAGAACTGCGAAAATTTTGAGTTTCACAACCGTTTCTTACCTCCAAACTGCCACATCTCGCGAACTGATTGATCAATCCGCAAAATTTCTGTTGCATCTAAAAGTAGAAACTCGCCCGATTACGACGCTATGCGTACTTTTCCCCTAGGCCGTTCTGGTTATTCGTTTCGAGCATCAGAACTGCGAAAATTTTGAGTTGCTCAAGCGTTTCTTACCTCCAAACTGCCATATCTCGCGAAAGGATTGACCAATCCGCAAAATTTCTGTTGCATCTGAAAGTAGAAACTCGCCCGATTACAACGGTATGTGTACTCTTCCCCTAGGCCGTTCTAGTTATTCGTTTCGAGCATCAGAACTGTGAACATTTTGAGTTTCTCAACCGTTTCTTACCTCCAAACTGCCATATCTCGCGAACGGATTGACAAATCCGCAAAATTTCTGTTGCGTCTGAAAGTAGAAACTCGCTCGTTTACAACGGTATGCGTACTTTTCCCCTAGGCCGTTCTTGTTATGCTTGTCGAGCACCAGAACTGCGAAAATTTTGAGTTTCTCAAGTGTTTCTTACCTCCAAAATCCCATATCTCGCGAACGAATTGAGCAATCCGCAAAATTTCTGCTGCATCTGAAAGCAGAAACCCGCCCGATTACAACGGTATGCGTACTTTTCCTGTGGGCCGTTCTAGTTATTCGTTTCGAGCATCAGAACTGCGAAAATTTTTAGTTTCTCAAGCGTTTCTTACCTCCAAACTGCCATATCTCGCGAACGGATTGACCAATCCGCAATATTTATGTTGCATCTGAAAGTAGAAACTCGCCCGATTACAACTGTATGCGCAGTTTTCCCCTAGGCCGTTCTTGTTATGCTTGTCGAGCACCAGAACTGCGAAAATTTTGAGTTTCTCAAGTGTTTCTTACCTCCAAAATCCCATATCTCGCGAACGGATTGACCAATCCGCAAAATTTCTGCTGCATCTGAAAGCAGAAACCCGCCCGATTGCAACGGTATGCGTACTTTTCCTGTAGGCCGTTCTAGTTATTCGTTTCGAGCATCAGAACTGCGAAAATTTTGAGTTTCTCAACCGTTTCTTACCTCCAAACTGCCATTTCTCGCGAACGGATTGATCAATCCGCAAAATTTCTGTTGCATCTGAAAGCAGAAACTCGCCCGATTACGACGCTATGCGTACTTTTCCCCTAGGCCGTTCTGGTTATTCGTTTCGAGCATCAGAACTGCGAAAATTTTGAGTTTCTCAAGCGTTTCTAACCTCCAAACTGCCATATCTCGCGAAAGGATTAACCAATCCGCAAAATTTCTGTTGCATCTGAAAGTAGAAACTCGCCCGATTACGACAGTTTGCGTACTTTTCCCCTAGGCCGTTCTGGTTATTCGTTTCGAGCATCAGAACTGCGAAAATTTTGAGTTTCTCAACCGTTTCTTACCTCCAAACTGCCATTTCTCGCGAACGGATTGATCAATCCGCAAAATTTCTGTTGCATCTGAAAGTAGAAACTCGCCCGATTACGACGCTATGCGTACTTTTCGCCTAGGCCGTTCTGGTTATTCGTTTCGAGCATCAGAACTGTGAACATTTTGAGTTTCTCAACCGTTTCTTACCTCCAAACTGCCATATCTCGCAAACGGATTGACCAATCCGCAAAATTTCTGTTGCATCTGAAAGTAGAAACTCGCCCGATTACAACGGTATGCGTACTTTTCCCCTAGGCCGTTCTTGTTATGCTTGTCGAGCACCAGAACTGCGAAAATTTTGATTTTCTCAAGTGTTTCTTACCTCCAAAATCCCATATCTCGCGAACGGATTGACCAATCCGCAAAATTTCTGTTGCATCTGAAAGTAGAAACTCGCCCGATTACAACAGTATGCGTACTTTTCCCGTAGGCAGTTCTAGTAATTCGTTTCGAGCATCCGAACTGCGAAAATTTTGAGTTTCTCAAGCGTTTCTTACTTACAAACTGCCACATCTCGCGAACGGGTTGACCAATCCGCAAAATTTCTGTTGCATCTGAAAGTAGAAACTCGCCCGATTACAACGGTATGCGTACCTTTCCCCTAGGCCGTTCTAGTTATGCTTGTCGAGCATCAGAACTGCGAAAATTTTGAGTTTCTCAAGCGTTTCTTACCTCCAAACTGCCATATCTCGCGAACGGATTGACCAATCCGCAAAATTTCTGATGCATCTGAAAGTAGAAACTCGCCCGATTACAACTGTATGCGTACTTTTCCCCTAGGCCGTTCTAGTTATTCGGTTCGAGCATCAGAACTGCGAAAATTTTGAGTTTCTCAAGCGTTTCTTACCTCCAAACTGCCATATCTCGCGAACGGATTGACCAATCCGCAAAGTGTCTGTTGCATCTGAAAGTAGAAACTCGCCCGATTACAACGATATGCGTAGTTTTCCCCTAGGCCGTTCTGGTTATTCGTTTCGAGCATCAGAACTGCGAAAATTTTGAGTTTCTCAAGCGTTTCTTACTTCCAAACTGCCATACCTCGCGAACGGATTGACCAATCCGCAAAATTTCTGTTGCATCTGAAAGTTGAAACACGCCCGATTACAACTGTATGCGTACTTTTCCCCTAGGCCGTTCTAGTTATTCGGTTCGAGCATCAGAACTGCGAAAATTTTTAGTTTCTCAAGCGTTTCTTACTTACAAACTGCCACATCTCGCGAACGGATTGACCAATCCGCAA
This sequence comes from Ptiloglossa arizonensis, assembly GCF_051014685.1. Taxonomy (NCBI): domain Eukaryota; kingdom Metazoa; phylum Arthropoda; class Insecta; order Hymenoptera; family Colletidae; genus Ptiloglossa; species Ptiloglossa arizonensis. The sequence continues at coordinate 470,829 of NW_027478522.1, forward strand.
AATTTCTGTTGCATCTGAAAGTAGAAACTCGCCCGATTACGACGGTTTGCGTACTTTTCCTGTAGGCCGTTCTAGTTATTCGTTTCAAGCATCAGAACTGCGAAAATTTTTAGTTTCTCAAGCGTTTCTTACTTACAAACTGCCACATCTCGCGAAAGGATTGACCAATCCGCAAAATTTCTGTTGCATCTGAAAGTAGTAACTCGCCCGATTACGACGGTTTGCGTACTTTTCCCCTAGGCCGTGCTGGTTATTCGTTTCGAGCCTCAGAACTGCGAAAACTTTGAGTTTCTCAAGCGTTTCTTACTTACAAACTGCCATATCTCGCGAACGGATTGACCAATCCGCAAAATTTCTGTTGCATCTGAAAGTAGAAACTCGCCCGATTACAACGGTATGTGTACTTTTCCCCTAGGCCGTGCCAGTTATTCGTTTCGAGCATCAGAACTGCAAAAATTTTGAGTTTCTCAAGAGTTTCTTACCTCCAAACTGCCATATCTCGCGAACGGATTGACCATCCCGCAAAATTTCTGTTGCATCTGAAAGTAGAAACTCGCCCGATTACAACGGTATGCGTACTTTTCCCCTAGGCCGTTCTAGTTATTCGTTTCGAGCATCAGAACTGCGAAAATTTTGTGTTTCTCAAGCGTTTCTTACTTACAAACTGCCACATCTCGCGAACGGATTGACCAATCCGCAAAGTGTCTGTTGCATCTGAAAGTAGAAACTCGCCCGATTAGAACGGTATGTGTACTTTTCCTCTAGGCAGTTCCAGTTATTCGTTTCGAGCATCAGAACTGCGAAAATTTTGAGTTTCACAACAGTTTCTTACCTCCAAACTGCCACATCTCGCGAACGGATTGATCAATCCGCAAAATTTCTGTTGCATCTAAAAGTAGAAACTCGCCCGATTACGACGCTATGCGTACTTTTCCCCTAGGCCGTTCTGGTTATTCGTTTCGAGCATCAGAACTGCGAAAATTTTGAGTTGCTCAAGCGTTTCTTACCTCCAAACTGCCATATCTCGCGAAAGGATTGACCAATCCGCAAAATTTCTGTTGCATCTGAAAGTAGAAACTCGCCCGATTACAACGGTATGTGTACTCTTCCCCTAGGCCGTTCTAGTTATTCGTTTCGAGTATCAGAACTGTGAACATTTTGAGTTTCTCAACCGTTTCTTACCTCCAAACTGCCATATCTCGCGAACGGATTGACAAATCCGCAAAATTTCTGTTGCGTCTGAAAGTAGAAACTCGCTCGTTTACAACGGTATGCGTACTTTTCCCCTAGGCCGTTCTTGTTATGCTTGTCGAGCACCAGAACTGCGAAAATTTTGAGTTTCTCAAGTGTTTCTTACCTCCAAAATCCCATATCTCGCGAACGAATTGAGCAATCCGCAAAATTTCTGCTGCATCTGAAAGCAGAAACCCGCCCGATTACAACGGTATGCGTACTTTTCCTGTGGGCCGTTCTAGTTATTCGTTTCGAGCATCAGAACTGCGAAAATTTTTAGTTTCTCAAGCGTTTCTTACCTCCAAACTGCCATATCTCGCGAACGGATTGACCAATCCGCAAAATTTATGTTGCATCTGAAAGTAGAAACTCGCCCGATTACAACTGTATGCGCAGTTTTCCCCTAGGCCGTTCTTGTTATGCTTGTCGAGCACCAGAACTGCGAAAATTTTGAGTTTCTCAAGTGTTTCTTACCTCCAAAATCCCATATCTCGCGAACGGATTGACCAATCCGCAAAATTTCTGCTGCATCTGAAAGCAGAAAGCCGCCCGATTGCAACGGTATGCGTACTTTTCCTGTAGGCCGTTCTAGTTATTCGTTTCGAGCATCAGAACTGCGAAAATTTTGAGTTTCTCAACCGTTTCTTACCTCCAAACTGCCATTTCTCGCGAACGGATTGATCAATCCGCAAAATTTCTGTTGCATCTGAAAGTAGAAACTCGCCCGATTACGACGCTATGCGTACTTTTCCCCTAGGCCGTTCTGGTTATTCGTTTCGAGCATCAGAACTGCGAAAATTTTGAGTTTCTCAAGCGTTTCTAACCTCCAAACTGCCATATCTCGCGAAAGGATTAACCAATCCGCAAAATTTCTGTTGCATCTGAAAGTAGAAACTCGCCCGATTACAACGGTATGTGTACTTTTCCCTTAGGCCGTTCTAGTTATTCGATTCGAGCATCAGAACTGCGAAAATTTTGAGTTTCTCAACCGTTTCTTACCTCCAAACTGCCATTTCTCGCGAACGGATTGATCAATCCGCAAAATTTCTGTTGCATCTGAAAGTAGAAACTCGCCCGATTACGACGCTATGCGTACTTTTCGCCTAGGCCGTTCTGGTTATTCGTTTCGAGCATCAGAACTGTGAACATTTTGAGTTTCTCAACCGTTTCTTACCTCCAAACTGCCATATCTCGCAAACGGATTGACCAATCCGCAAAATTTCTGTTGCATCTGAAAGTAGAAACTCGCCCGATTACAACGGTATGCGTACTTTTCCCCTAGGCCGTTCTTGTTATGCTTGTCGAGCACCAGAACTGCGAAAATTTTGATTTTCTCAAGTGTTTCTTACCTCCAAAATCCCATATCTCGCGAACGGATTGACCAATCCGCAAAATTTCTGTTGCATCTGAAAGTAGAAACTCGCCCGATTACAACAGTATGCGTACTGTTCCCGTAGGCAGTTCTAGTAATTCGTTTCGAGCATCCGAACTGCGAAAATTTTGAGTTTCTCAAGCGTTTCTTACTTACAAACTGCCACATCTCGCGAACGGATTGACCAATCCGCAAAATTTCTGTTGCATCTGAAAGTAGAAACTCGCCCGATTACAACGGTATGCGTACCTTTCCCCTAGGCCGTTCTAGTTATGCTTGCCGAGCATCAGAACTGTGAACATTTTGAGTTTCTCAAGTGTTTCTTACCTCCAAAATCCCATATCTCGCGAACGAATTGAGCAATCCGCAAAATTTCTGCTGCATCTGAAAGCAGAAACCCGCCCGATTACAACGGTATGCGTACTTTTCCCCTAGGCCGTTCTAGTTATTCGGTTCGAGCATCAGAACTGCGAAAATTTTGAGTTTCTCAAGCGTTTCTTACCTCCAAACTGCCATATCTCGCGAACGGATTGACCAATCCGCAAAGTGTCTGTTGCATCTGAAAGTAGAAACTCGCCCGATTACAACGATATGCGTAGTTTTCCCCTAGGCCGTTCTGGTTATTCGTTTCGAGCATCAGAACTGCGAAAATTTTGAGTTTCTCAAGCGTTTCTTACTTCCAAACTGCCATACCTCGCGAACGGATTGACCAATCCGCAAAATTTCTGTTGCATCTGAAAGTTGAAACACGCCCGATTACAACTGTATGCGTACTTTTCCCCTAGGCCGTTCTAGTTATTCGGTTCGAGCATCAGAACTGCGAAAATTTTTAGTTTCTCAAGCGTTTCTTACTTACAAACTGCCACATCTCGCGAACGGATTGACCAATCCGCAAAATTTCTGTTGCATCTGAAAGTAGAAACTCGCCCGATTACGACGGTTTGCGTACTTTTCCTGTAGGCCGTTCTAGTTATTCGTTTCAAGCATCAGAACTGCGAAAATTTTTAGTTTCTCAAGCGTTTCTTACTTACAAACTGCCACATCTCGCGAAAGGATTGACCAATCCGCAAAATTTCTGTTGCATCTGAAAGTAGTAACTCGCCCGATTACGACGGTTTGCGTACTTTTCCCCTAGGCCGTGCTGGTTATTCGTTTCGAGCCTCAGAACTGCGAAAACTTTGAGTTTCTCAAGCGTTTCTTACTTACAAACTGCCATATCTCGCGAACGGATTGACCAATCCGCAAAATTTCTGTTGCATCTGAAAGTAGAAACTCGCCCGATTACAACGGTATGTGTACTTTTCCCCTAGGCCGTGCCAGTTATTCGTTTCGAGCATCAGAACTGCAAAAATTTTGAGTTTCTCAAGAGTTTCTTACCTCCAAACTGCCATATCTCGCGAACGGATTGACCATCCCGCAAAATTTCTGTTGCATCTGAAAGTAGAAACTCGCCCGATTACAACGGTATGCGTACTTTTCCCCTAGGCCGTTCTAGTTATTCGTTTCGAGCATCAGAACTGCGAAAATTTTGTGTTATTCAAGCGTTTCTTACTTACAAACTGCCACATCTCGCGAACGGATTGACCAATCCGCAAAGTGTCTGTTGCATCTGAAAGTAGAAACTCGCCCGATTACAACGGTATGTGTACTTTTCCTCTAGGCCGTTCCAGTTATTCGTTTCGAGCATCAGAACTGCGAAAATTTTGAGTTTCACAACAGTTTCTTACCTCCAAACTGCCACATCTCGCGAACGGATTGATCAATCCGCAAAATTTCTGTTGCATCTAAAAGTAGAAACTCGCCCGATTACGACGCTATGCGTACTTTTCCCCTAGGCCGTTCTGGTTATTCGTTTCGAGCATCAGAACTGCGAAAATTTTGAGTTGCTCAAGCGTTTCTTACCTCCAAACTGCCATATCTCGCGAAAGGATTGACCAATCCGCAAAATTTCTGTTGCATCTGAAAGTAGAAACTCGCCCGATTACAACGGTATGTGTACTCTTCCCCTAGGCCGTTCTAGTTATTCGTTTCGAGCATCAGAACTGTGAACATTTTGAGTTTCTCAACCGTTTCTTACCTCCAAACTGCCATATCTCGCGAACGGATTGACAAATCCGCAAAATTTCTGTTGCGTCTGAAAGTAGAAACTCGCTCGTTTACAACGGTATGCGTACTTTTCCCCTAGGCCGTTCTTGTTATGCTTGTCGAGCACCAGAACTGCGAAAATTTTGAGTTTCTCAAGTGTTTCTTACCTCCAAAATCCCATATCTCGCGAACGAATTGAGCAATCCGCAAAATTTCTGCTGCATCTGAAAGCAGAAACCCGCCCGATTACAACGGTATGCGTACTTTTCCTGTGGGCCGTTCTAGTTATTCGTTTCGAGCATCAGAACTGCGAAAATTTTTAGTTTCTCAAGCGTTTCTTACCTCCAAACTGCCATATCTCGCGAACGGATTGACCAATCCGCAAAATTTATGTTGCATCTGAAAGTAGAAACTCGCCCGATTACAACTGTATGCGCAGTTTTCCCCTAGGCCGTTCTTGTTATGCTTGTCGAGCACCAGAACTGCGAAAATTTTGAGTTTCTCAAGTGTTTCTTACCTCCAAAATCCCATATCTCGCGAACGGATTGACCAATCCGCAAAATTTCTGCTGCATCTGAAAGCAGAAACCCGCCCGATTGCAACGGTATGCGTACTTTTCCTGTAGGCCGTTCTAGTTATTCGTTTCGAGCATCAGAACTGCGAAAATTTTGAGTTTCTCAACCGTTTCTTACCTCCAAACTGCCATTTCTCGCGAACGGATTGATCAATCCGCAAAATTTCTGTTGCATCTGAAAGTAGAAACTCGCCCGATTACGACGCTATGCGTACTTTTCCCCTAGGCCGTTCTGGTTATTCGTTTCGAGCATCAGAACTGCGAAAATTTTGAGTTTCTCAAGCGTTTCTAACCTCCAAACTGCCATATCTCGCGAAAGGATTAACCAATCCGCAAAATTTCTGTTGCATCTGAAAGTAGAAACTCGCCCGATTACAACGGTATGTGTACTTTTCCCTTAGGCCGTTCTAGTTATTCGATTCGAGCATCAGAACTGCGAAAATTTTGAGTTTCTCAACCGTTTCTTACCTCCAAACTGCCATTTCTCGCGAACGGATTGATCAATCCGCAAAATTTCTGTTGCATCTGAAAGTAGAAACTCGCCCGATTACGACATTATGCGTACTTTTCGCCTAGGCCGTTCTGGTTATTCGTTTCGAGCATCAGAAATGTGAACATTTTGAGTTTCTCAACCGTTTCTTACCTCCAAACTGCCATATCTCGCAAACGGATTGACCAATCCGCAAAATTTCTGTTGCATCTGAAAGTAGAAACTCGCCCGATTACAACGGTATGCGTACTTTTCCCCTAGGCCGTTCTTGTTATGCTTGTCGAGCACCAGAACTGCGAAAATTTTGATTTTCTCAAGTGTTTCTTACCTCCAAAATCCCATATCTCGCGAACGGATTGACCAATCCGCAAAATTTCTGTTGCATCTGAAAGTAGAAACTCGCCCGATTACAACAGTATGCGTACTTTTCCCGTAGGCAGTTCTAGTAATTCGTTTCGAGCATCCGAACTGCGAAAATTTTGAGTTTCTCAAGCGTTTCTTACTTACAAACTGCCACATCTCGCGAACGGATTGACCAATCCGCAAAATTTCTGTTGCATCTGAAAGTAGAAACTCGCCCGATTACAACGGTATGCGTACCTTTCCCCTAGGCCGTTCTAGTTATGCTTGCCGAGCATCAGAACTGCGAAAATTTTGAGTTTCTCAAGCGTTTCTTACCTCCAAACTGCCATATTTCGCGAACGGATTGACCAATCCGCAAAATTTCTATTGCATCTGAAAGTAGAAACTCGCCCGATTACAACTGTATGCGTACTTTTCCGCTAGGCCGTTCTTGTTATTCGGTTCGAGCATCAGAACTGCGAAAATTTTGAGTTTCTCAAGCGTTTCTTACCTCCAAACTGCCATATCTCGCGTACGGATTGACCAATCCGCAAAGTGTCTGTTGCATCTGAAAGTAGAAACTCGCCCGATTACAACGGTATGCGTAGTTTTCCCCTAGGCCGTTCTGGTTATTCGTTTCGAGCATCAGAACTGCGAAAATTTTGAGTTGCTCAAGCGTTTCTTACCTCCAAACTGCCATATCTCGCGAACGGATTGACCAATCCGCAAAATTTCTGTTGCATCTGAAAGATGAAACAAGCCCGATTACAACGGTATGAGTACTTTTCCCCTAGGCCGTTCTAGTTATTCGTTTCGAGCATCAGAACAGCGAAAATTTTGAGTTTCTCAAGCGTTTCTTACCTCCAAACTGCCATATCTCGCGAACGGATTGACCAATCCGCAAAATTTCTGTAGCATCTGAAAGTAGAAACTCGCCCGATTACAACGGTATGCGTACCTTTCCCCTAGGCCGTTCTAGTTATGCTTGTCGAGCATCAGAACTGCGAAAATTTTGAGTTTCTCAAGCGTTTCTTACCTCCAAACTGCCATATCTCGCGAACGGATTGACCAATCCGCAAAATTTCTGAAGCATCTGAAAGTAGAAACTCGCCCGATTACAACTGTATGCGTACTTTTCCCCTAGGCCGTTCTAGTTATTCGGTTCGAGCATCAGAACTGCGAAAATTTTGAGTTTCTCAAGCGTTTCTTACCTCCAAACTGCCATATCTCGCGAACGGATTGACCAATCCGCAAAGTGTCTGTTGCATCTGAAAGTAGAAACTCGCCCGATTACAACGATATGCGTAGTTTTCCCCTAGGCCGTTCTGGTTATTCGTTTCGAGCATCAGAACTGCGAAAATTTTGAGTTTCTCAAGCGTTTCTTACTTCCAAACTGCCATACCTCGCGAACGGATTGACCAATCCGCAAAATTTCTGTTGCATCTGAAAGTTGAAACACGCCCGATTACAACTGTATGCGTACTTTTCCCCTAGGCCGTTCTAGTTATTCGGTTCGAGCATCAGAACTGCGAAAATTTTTAGTTTCTCAAGCGTTTCTTACTTACAAACTGCCACATCTCGCGAAAGGATTGACCAATCCGCAAAATTTCTGTTGCATCTGAAAGTAGTAACTCGCCCGATTACGACGGTTTGCGTACTTTTCCCCTAGGCCGTGCTGGTTATTCGTTTCGAGCCTCAGAACTGCGAAAACTTTGAGTTTCTCAAGCGTTTCTTACTTACAAACTGCCATATCTCGCGAACGGATTGACCAATCCGCAAAATTTCTGTTGCATCTGAAAGTAGAAACTCGCCCGATTACAACGGTATGTGTACTTTTCCCCTAGGCCGTGCCAGTTATTCGTTTCGAGCATCAGAACTGCAAAAATTTTGAGTTTCTCAAGAGTTTCTTACCTCCAAACTGCCATATCTCGCGAACGGATTGACCATCCCGCAAAATTTCTGTTGCATCTGAAAGTAGAAACTCGCCCGATTACAACGGTATGCGTACTTTTCCCCTAGGCCGTTCTAGTTATTCGTTTCGAGCATCAGAACTGCGAAAATTTTGTGTTTCTCAAGCGTTTCTTACTTACAAACTGCCACATCTCGCGAACGGATTGACCAATCCGCAAAGTGTCTGTTGCATCTGAAAGTAGAAACTCGCCCGATTACAACGGTATGTGTACTTTTCCTCTAGGCCGTTCCAGTTATTCGTTTCGAGCATCAGAACTGCGAAAATTTTGAGTTTCACAACAGTTTCTTACCTGCAAACTGCCACATCTCGCGAACGGATTGATCAATCCGCAAAATTTCTGTTGCATCTAAAAGTAGAAACTCGCCCGATTACGACGCTATGCGTACTTTTCCCCTAGGCCGTTCTGGTTATTCGTTTCGAGCATCAGAACTGCGAAAATTTTTAGTTTCTCAAGCGTTTCTTACCTCCAAACTGCCATATCTCGCGAACGGATTGACCAATCCGCAAAATTTATGTTGCATCTGAAAGTAGAAACTCGCCCGATTACAACTGTATGCGCAGTTTTCCCCTAGGCCGTTCTTGTTATGCTTGTCGAGCACCAGAACTGCGAAAATTTTGAGTTTCTCAAGTGTTTCTTACCTCCAAAATCCCATATCTCGCGAACGGATTGACCAATCCGCAAAATTTCTGCTGCATCTGAAAGCAGAAACCCGCCCGATTGCAACGGTATGCGTACTTTTCCTGTAGGCCGTTCTAGTTATTCGTTTCGAGCATCAGAACTGCGAAAATTTTGAGTTTCTCAACCGTTTCTTACCTCCAAACTGCCATTTCTCGCGAACGGATTGATCAATCCGCAAAATTTCTGTTGCATCTGAAAGTAGAAACTCGCCCGATTACGACGCTATGCGTACTTTTCCCCTAGGCCGTTCTGGTTATTCGTTTCGAGCATCAGAACTGCGAAAATTTTGAGTTTCTCAAGCGTTTCTAACCTCCAAACTGCCATATCTCGCGAAAGGATTAACCAATCCGCAAAATTTCTGTTGCATCTGAAAGTAGAAACTCGCCCGATTACAACGGTATGTGTACTTTTCCCTTAGGCCGTTCTAGTTATTCGATTCGAGCATCAGAACTGCGAAAATTTTGAGTTTCTCAAGCGTTTCTTACTTACAAACTACCATATCTCGCGAACGGACTGACCAATCCGCAAAATTTCTGTTGCATCTGAAAGTAGAAACTCGCCCGATTACAACGGTATGTGTACTTTTCCCCTAGGCCGTGCCAGTTATTCGTTTCGAGCATCAGAACTGCGAAAATTTTGAGTTTCTCAAGCGTTTCTTACCTCCAAACTGCCATATCTCGCGAACGGATTGACCAATCCGCAAAATTTCTGTTGCATCTGAAAGCAGAAACCCGCCCGATTACAACGGTATGCGTACTTTTCCTGTAGGCCGTTCTAGTTATTCGTTTCGAGCATCAGAACTGCGAAATTTTTAGTTTTTCAAGCGTTTCTTACCTCCAAACTGCCATATCTCGCGAACGGATTGACCAATCCGCAAAATTTATGTTGCATCTGAAAGTAGAAACTCGCCCGATTACAACTGTATGCGTGCTTTTCCCCTAGGCCGTTCTAGTTACTCGTTTCGAGCATCAGAACTGTGAAAATTTTGAGTTTCTCAACCGTTTCTTACCTCCAAACTGCCATATCTCGCGAACGGATTGACCAATCCGCAAAATTTCTGTTGCATCTGAAAGTTGAAACACGCCCGATTACAACGGTACGAGTACTTTTCCCCTAGGCCGTTCTAGTTATTCGTTTCGAGCATCAGAACCGTGAAAATTTTGAGTTTCTCAACCGTTTCTTACATCCAAACTGCCATATCTCGCGAACGGATTGACCAATCCGCAAAATTTATGTTGCATCTGAAAGTAGAAACTCGCCCGATTACAACTGTATGCGTACTTTTCCCCTAGGCCGTTCTTGTTATGCTTGTCGAGCACCAGAACTGCGAAAATTTTGAGTTTCTCAAGTGTTTCTTACCTCCAAAATCCCATATCTCGCGATCGGATTGACCAATCCGCAAAATTTCTGTTGCATCTGAAAGTTGAAACACGCCCGATTACAACGGTATGTGTACTTTTCCCCTAGGCCGTGCCAGTTATTCGTTTCGAGCATCAGAACTGCGAAAATTTTGAGTTTCTCAAGCGTTTCTTACCTCCAAACTAGCATATCTCGCGAACGGATTGACCAATCCGCAAAATTTCTGTTGTATCTGAAAGTAGAAACTCGCCCGATTACAACGGTATGCGTACTTTTCCCCTAGGCCGTTCTAGTTATTCGTTTCGAGCATCAGAACTGGGAAAATTTTGAGTTTCTCAACCGTTTCTTACCTCCAAACTGCCACATATCGCGAACGGATTGATCAATCCGCAAAATTTCTGTTGCATCTAAAAGTAGAAACTCGCCCGATTACGACGCTATGCGTACTTTTCCCCTAGGCTGTTCTGGCTATTCGTTCCGAGCATCAGAACTGCGAAAATTTTGAGTTTCTCAAGCGTTTCTTACCTCCAATCTGCCATATCTCGCGAACGGATTGACCAATCCGCAAAATTTCTTTTGCATCTGAAAGTAGAAACTCGCCCGATTAAAACGGTATGTGTACTTTTCCCCTAGGCCGTGCCAGTTATTCGTTTCGAGCATCAGAACTGCGAAAATTTTGAGTTTCTCAAGTGTTTCTTACATACAAACTGCCACATCTCGCGAACGGATTGACCAATCCGCAAAATTTCTGTTGCATCTGAAAGTAGAAACTCGCCCGATTACAGCTGTATGCGTACGTTTCCCCTAGGCCGTTCTGGTTATTCGTTTCGAGCATCAGAACTGCGAAAATTTTGAGTTTCTCAAGCGTTTCTAACTTCCAAACTGCCATATCTCGCGAAAGGATTAACCAATCCGCAAAATTTCTGTTGCATCTGAAAGTTGAAACACGCCCGATTACAACGGTACGAGTACTTTTCCCCTAGGCCGTTCTAGTTATTCGTTTCGAGCATCAGAACCGTGAAAATTTTGAGTTTCTCAACCGTTTCTTACCTCCAAACTGCCATATCTCGCGAACGGATTGACCAATCCGCAAAATTTATGTTGCATCTGAAAGTAGAAACTCGCCCGATTACAACTGTATTCGTACTTTTCCCCTAGGCCGTTCTTGTTATGCTTGTCGAGCACCAGAACTGCGAAAATTTTGAGTTTCTCAAGTGTTTCTTACCTCCAAAATCCCATATCTCGCGATCGGATTGACCAATCCGCAAAATTTCTGTTGCATCTGAAAGTAGAAACTCGCCCGATTACAACGGTATGCGTACTTTTCCCCTAGGCCGTTCTAGTTATTCGTTTCGAGCATCAGAACTGGGAAAATTTTGAGTTTCTTAAGCGTTTCTTACTTACAAACTGCCACATCTCGAGAACGGATTGACCAATCCGCAAAGCGTCTGTTGCATCTGAAAGTAGAAACTCGCCCGATTACAACGGTATGTGTACTTTTCCTCTAGGCCGTTCCAGTTATTCGTTTCGAGCATCAGAACTGCGAAAATTTTGAGTTTCTCAACCGTTTCTTACCCCCAAACTGCCACATATCGCGAACGGATTGATCAATCCGCAAAATTTCTGTTGCATCTGAAAGTAGAAACTCGCCCGATTAGGACGCTATGCGTACTTTTCCCCTAGGCTGTTCTGGTTATTCGTTCCGAGCATCAGAACTGCGAAAATTTTGGGTTTCTCAAGCGTTTCTTACCTCCAATCTGCCATATCTCGCGAACGGATTGACCAATCCGCAAAATTTCTTTTGCATCTGAAAGTAGAAACTCGCCCGATTAAAACGGTATGTGTACTTTTCCCCTAGGCCGTGCCAGTTATTCGTTTCGAGCATCAGAACTGCGAAAATTTTGAGTTTCTCAAGTGTTTCTTACTTACAAACTGCCACATCTCGCGAACGGATTGACCAATCCGCAAAATTTCTGTTGCATCTGAAAGTAGAAACTCGCCCGATTACAGCTGTATGCGTACGTTTCCCCTATGCCGTTCTAGTTATTCGTTTCGAGCATCAGAACTGTGAAAATTTTGAGTTTCTCAACCGTTTCTTACTTACAAACTACCATATCTCGCGAACGGATTGACCAATCCGCAAAGTGTCTGTTGCATCTGAAAGTAGAAACCCGCCCGATTACAACGGTATGTGTACTTTTCCTCTAGGCCGTTCCAGTTATTCGTTTCGAGCATCAGAACTGCGAAAATTTTGAGTTTCTCAACCGTTTCTTACCTCCAAACTGCCACATATCGCGAACGGATTGATCAATCCGCAAAATTTCTGTTGCATCTAAAAGTAGAAACTCGCCCGATTACGACGCTGTGCGTACTTTTCCCCTAGGCTGTTCTGGTTATTCGTTCCGAGCATCAGAACTGCGAAAATTTTGAGTTTCTCAAGCGTTTCTTACTTCCAAACTCCCATATCTCGCGAACGGACTGACCAATCCGCAAAATTTCTGTTGCATCTGAAAGTAGAAACTCGCCCGATTACAACGGTATGTGTACTTTTCCCCTAGGCCGTGCCAGTTATTCGTTTCGAGCATCAGAACTGCGAAAATTTTGAGTTTCTCAAGCGTTTCTTACCTCCAAACTGCCATATCTCGCGAACGGATTGACCAATCCGCAAAATTTATGTTGCATCTGAAAGTAGAAACTCGCCCGATTACAACTGTCTGCGTGCTTTTCCCCTAGGCCGTTCTAGTTATTCGTTTCGAGCATCAGAACTGTGAAAATTTTGAGTTTCTCAACCGTTTCTTACCTCCAAACTGCCATATCTCGCGAACGGATTGACCAATCCGCAAAATTTCTGTTGCATCTGAAAGTTGAAACACGCCCGATTACAACGGTACGAGTACTTTTCCCCTAGGCCGTTCTAGTTATTCGTTTCGAGCATCAGAACCGTGAAAATTTTGAGTTTCTCAACCGTTTCTTACCTCCAAACTGCCATATCTCGCGAACGGATTGACCAATCCGCAAAATTTATGTTGCATCTGAAAGTAGAAACTCGCCCGATTACAACTGTATGCGTACTTTTCCCCTAGGCCGTTCTTGTTATGCTTGTCGAGCACCAGAACTGCGAAAATTTTGAGTTTCTCAAGTGTTTCTTACCTCCAAAATCCCATATCTCGCGATCGGATTGACCAATCCGCAAAATTTCTGTTGCATCTGAAAGTTGAAACACGCCCGATTACAACGGTATGTGTACTTTTCCCCTAGGCCGTGCCAGTTATTCGTTTCGAGCATCAGAACTGCGAAAATTTTGAGTTTCTCAAGCGTTTCTTACCTCCAAACTAGCATATCTCGCGAACGGATTGACCAATCCGCAAAATTTCTGTTGTATCTGAAAGTAGAAACTCGCCCGATTACAACGGTATGCGTACTTTTCCCCTAGGCCGTTCTAGTTATTCGTTTCGAGCATCAGAACCGGGAAAATTTTGAGTTTCTCAACCGTTTCTTACCTCCAAACTGCCACATATCGCGAACGGATTGATCAATCCGCAAAATTTCTGTTGCATCTAAAAGTAGAAACTCGCCCGATTACGACGCTATGCGTACTTTTCCCCTAGGCTGTTCTGGTTATTCGTTCCGAGCATCAGAACTGCGAAAATTTTGAGTTTCTCAACCGTTTCTTACCTCCAATCTGCCATATCTCGCGAACGGATTGACCAATCCGCAAAATTTCTTTTGCATCTGAAAGTAGAAACTCGCCCGATTAAAACGGTATGTGTACTTTTCCCCTAGGCCGTGCCAGTTATTCGTTTCGAGCATCAGAACTGCGAAAATTTTGAGTTTCTCAAGTGTTTCTTACTTACAAACTGCCACATCTCGCGAACGGATTGACCAATCCGCAAAATTTCTGTTGCATCTGAAAGTAGAAACTCGCCCGATTACAGCTGTATGCGTACGTTTCCCCTATGCCGTTCTAGTTATTCGTTTCGAGCATCAGAACTGCGAAAATTTTTAGTTTCTCAAGCGTTTCTTACCTCCAAACTACCATATCTCGCGAACGGATTGACCAATCCGCAAAATTTATGTTGCATCTGAAAGTAGAAACTCGCCCGATTACAACTGTATGCGTACTTTTCCCCTAGGCCGTTCTTGTTATGCTTGTCGAGCACCAGAACTGCGAAAATTTTGAGTTTCTCAAGTGTTTCTTACCTCCAAAATCCCATATCTCGCGAACGGATTGACCAATCCGCAAAATTTCTGTTGCATCTGAAAGTAGAAACTCGCCCGATTACGACGCTATGCGTACTTTTCCCCTAGGCCGTTCTGGTTATTCGTTTCGAGCATCAGAACTGCGAAAATTTTGAGTTTCTCAAGCGTTTCTAACTTCCAAACTGCCATATCTCGCGAAAGGATTAACCAATCCGCAAAATTTCTGTTGCATCTGAAAGTAGAAACTCGCCCGATTACAACGGTATGTGTACTTTTCCCTTAGGCCGTTCTAGTTATTCGATTCGAGCATCAGAACTGCGAAAATTTTGAGTTTCTCAAGCGTTTCTTACTTACAAACTACCATATCTCGCGAACGGATTGACCAATCCGCAAAATTTCTGTTGCACCTGAAAGTAGAAACTCGCCCGATTACAACGGTATGTATACTTTTCCCCTAGGCCGTGCCAGTTATTCGTTTCGAGCATCAGAACTGCGATAATTTTGAGTTTCTCAAGCGTGTCTTACCTCCAAACTGCCATATCTCGCGAACGGATTGACCAATCCGCAAATTTTCTGTTGCATCTGAAAGCAGAAACTCGCCCGATTACAACTGTATGCGTGCTTTTCCCCTAGGCCGTTCTAGTTATTCGTTTCGAGCATCAGAACTGTGAAAATTTTGAGTTTCTCAACCGTTTCTTACATCCAAACTGCCACATATCGCGAACGGATTGATCAATCCGCAAAGTTTCTGTTGCATCTAAAAGTAGAAACTCGCCAGATTACGACGCTATGCGTACTTTTCCCCTAGGCTGTTCTGGTTATTCGTTCCGAGCATCAGAACTGCGAAAATTTTGAGTTTCTCAAGCGTTTCTTACCTCCAATCTGCCATATCTCGCGAACGGATTGACCAATCCGCAAAATTTCTTTTGCATCTGAAAGTAGAAACTCGCCCGATTAAAACGGTATGTGTACTTTTCCCCTAGGCCGTGCCAGTTATTCGTTTCGAGCATCAGAACTGCGAAAATTTTGAGTTTCTCAAGTGTTTCTTACTTACAAACTGCCACATCTCGCGAACGGATTGACCAATCCGCAAAATTTCTGTTGCATCTGAAAGTAGAAACTCGCCCGATTACAGCTGTATGCGTACGTTTCCCCTATGCCGTTCTAGTTATTCGTTTCGAGCATCAGAACTGTGAAAATTTTATGTTTCTCAACCGTTTCTTACCTCCAAACTGCCATATCTCGCGAACGGATTGACCATTCCGCAAAATTTCTGTTGCATCTGAAAGTTGAAACACGCCCGATTACAACGGTATGAGTACTTTTCCCCTAGGCCGTTCTAGTTATTCGTTTCGAGCATCAGAACTGTGAAAATTTTGTGTTTCTCAACCGTTTCTTACATCCAAACTGCCATATCTCGCGAACGGATTGACCAATCCGCAACATTTCTGTTGCATCTGAAAGCAGAAACCCGCCCGATTACAACGGTATGCGTACTTTTCCTGTGGGCCGTTCTTGTTATTCGTTTCGAGCATCAGAACTGCGAAAATTTTTAGTTTCTCAAGCGTTTCTTACCTCCAAACTACCATATCTCGCGAACGGATTGACCAATCCGCAAAATTTATGTTGCATCTGAAAGTAGAAACTCGCCCGATTACAACTGTATGCGTACTTTTCCCCTAGGCCGTTCTTGTTATGCTTGTCGAGCACCAGAACTGCGAAAATTTTGAGTTTCTCAAGTGTTTCTTACCTCCAAAATCCCATATCTCGCGAACGGATTGACCAATCCGCAAAATTTCTGTTGCATCTGAAAGTAGAAACTCGCCCGATTACGACGCTATGCTTACTTTTCCCCTAGGCCGTTCTGGTTATTCGTTTCGAGCATCAGAACTGCGAAAATTTTGAGTTTCTCAAGCGTTTCTAACTTCCAAACTGCCATATCTCGCGAAAGGATTAACCAATCCGCAAAATTTCTGTTGCATCTGAAAGTAGAAACTCGCCCGATTACAACGGTATGTGTACTTTTCCCTTAGGCCGTTCTAGTTATTCGATTCGAGCATCAGAACTGCGAAAATTTTGAGTTTCTCAAGCGTTTCTTACTTACAAACTACCATATCTCGCGAACGGATTGACCAATCCGCAAAATTTCTGTTGCACCTGAAAGTAGAAACTCGCCCGATTACAACGGTATGTATACTTTTCCCCTAGGCCGTGCCAGTTATTCGTTTCGAGCATCAGAACTGCGAAAATTTTGAGTTTCTCAAGCGTGTCTTACCTCCAAACTGCCATATCTCGCGAACGGATTGACCAATCCGCAAAATTTCTGTTGCATCTGAAAGCAGAAACCCGCCCGATTACAACGGTATGCGTACTTTTCCTGTAGGCCGTTCTAGTTATTCGTTTCGAGCATCAGAACTGCGAAAATTTTTAGTTTCTCAAGCGTTTCTTACCTCCAAACTGCCATATCTTGCGAACGGATTGACCAATCCGCAAAATTTATGTTGCATCTGAAAGTAGAAACTCGCCCGATTACAACTGTATGCGTGCTTTTCCCCTAGGCCGTTCTAGTTATTCGTTTCGAGCATCAGAACTGTGAAAATTTTGAGTTTCTCAACCGTTTCTTACCTCCAAACTGCCATATCTCGCGAACGGATTGACCAATCCGCAAAATTTCTGTTGCATCTGAAAGTTGAAACACGCCCGATTACAACGGTATGAGTACTTTTCCCCTAGGCCGTTCTAGTTATTCGTTTCGAGCATCAGAACCGTGAAAATTTTGAGTTTCTCAACCGTTTCTTACCTCCAAACTGCCATATCTCGCGAACGGATTGGCCAATCCGCAAAATTTCTGTTGCATCTGAAAGTAGAAACTCGCCCGATTACAACGGTGTGCGTACTTTTCCCCTAGGCCGTTCTAGTTATTCGGTTCGAGCATCAGAACAGCGAAAATTTTGAGTTTCTCAAGCGTTTCTTACCTCCAAACTGCCATATCTCGCGAACGGATTGACTAATCCGCAAAATTTCTGTTGCATCTGAAAGTAGAAACTCGCCCGATCACAACGGTATGAGCACTTTTCCCCTAGGCCGTTCTAGTTATTCGTTTCGAGCATCAGAACTGTGAACATTTTGAGTTTCTCAACCGTTTCTTACCTCCAAACTGCCATATCTCGCGAACGGATTGACCAATCCGCAAAATTTCTGTTGCATCTGAAAGTAGAAACTCGCCCGATTACAACGGTATGCGTACTTTTCCCCTAGGCCGTTCTTGTTATGCTTGTCGAGCACCAGAACTGCGAAAATTTTGAGTTTCTCAACCGTTTCTTACCTCCAAACTGCCATATCTCGCGAACGGATTGACCAATCCGCAAAATTTCTGTTGCATCTGAAAGCAGAAACCCGCCCGATTACAAGGGTATGCGTACTTTTCCTGTAGGCCGTTCTAGTTATTCGTTTCGAGCATCAGAACTGCGAAAATTTTTAGTTTCTCAAGCGTTTCTTACCTCCAAACTGCCATATCTTGCGAACGGATTGACCAATCCGCAAAATTTATGTTGCATCTGAAAGTAGAAACTCGCCCGATTACAACTGTATGCGTGCTTTTCCCCTAGGCCGTTCTAGTTATTCGTTTCGAGCATCAGAACTGTGAAAATTTTGAGTTTCTCAACCGTTTCTTACCTCCAAACTGCCATATCTCGCGAACGGATTGACGAATCCGCAAAATTTCTGTTGCATCTGAAAGTTGAAACACGCCCGATTACAACGGTATGAGTACTTTTCCCCTAGGCCGTTCTAGTTATTCGCTTCGAGCATCAGAACCGTGAAAATTTTGAGTTTCTCAACCGTTTCTTACCTCCAAACTGCCATATCTCGCGAACGGATTGACCAATCCGCAAAATTTCTGTTGCATCTGAAAGCAGAAACTCGCCCGATTACAACGGTATGCTTACTTTTCCCCTAGGCCGTTCTTGTTATGCTTGTCGAGCACCAGAACTGCGAAAATTTTGAGTTTCTCAAGCGTTTCTTACTTACAAACTGCCACATCTCGCGAACGGATTGACCAATCCGCAAAATTTCTGTTGCATCTGAAAGTAGAAACTCGCCCGATTACAACGGTATGTATACTTTTCCCCTAGGCCGTGCCAGTTATTCGTTTCGAGCATCAGAACTGCGAAAATTTTGAGTTTCTCAAGCGTGTCTTACCTCCAAACTGCCATATCTCGCGAACGGATTGACCAATCCGCAAAATTTCTGTTGCATCTGAAAGCAGAAACCCGCCCGATTACAACGGTATGCGTACTTTTCCTGTAGGCCGTTCTAGTTATTCGTTTCGAGCATCAGAACTGCGAAAATTTTTAGTTTCTCAAGCGTTTCTTACCTCCAAACTGCCATATCTTGCGAACGGATAGACCAATCCGCAAAATTTCTGTTGCATCTGAAAGTAGATACTTGCCCGATTACGACGCTATGCGTACTTTTCCCCTAGGCCGTTCTGGTTATTCGTTTCGAGCATCAGAACTGCGAAAATTTTGAGTTTCTCAAGCGTTTCTAACCTCCAAACTGCCATATCTCGCGAAAGGATTAACCAATCCGCAAAATTTCTGTTGCATCTGAAAGTAGAAACTCGCCCGATTACAACGGTATGTGTACTTTTCCCTTAGGCCGTTCTAGTTATTCGATTCGAGCATCAGAACTGCGAAAATTTTGAGTTTCTCAAGCGTTTCTTACTTACAAACTACCATATCTCGCGAACGGATTGACCAATCCGCAAAATTTCTGTTGCATCTGAAAGTAGAAACTCGCCCGATTACAACGGTATGTGTACTTTTCCCCTAGGCCGTGCCAGTTATTCGTTTCGAGCATCAGAACTGCGAAAATTTTGAGTTTCTCAAGCGTTTCTTACCTCCAAACTGCCATATCTCGCGAACGGATTGACCAATCCGCAAAATTTCTGTTGCATCTGAAAGCAGAAACCCGCCCGATTACAACGGTATGCGTACTTTTCCTGTAGGCCGTTCTAGTTATTCGTTTCGAGCAACAGAACTGCGAAAATTTTTAGTTTCTCAAGCGTTTCTTACCTCCAAACTGCCATATCTCGCGAACGGATTGACCAATCCGCAAAATTTATGTTGCATTTGAAAGTAGAAACTCGCCCGATTACAACTGTATGCGTGCTTTTCCCCTAGGCCGTTCTAGTTATTTGTTTCGAGCATCAGAACTGTGAAAATTTTGAGTTTCTCAACCGTTTCTTACCTCCAAACTGCCATATCTCGCGAACGGATTGACCAATCCGCAAAATTTCTGTTGCATCTGAAAGTAGAAACACGCCCGATTACAACGGTATGAGTACTTTTCCCCTAGGCCGTCCTAGTTATTCGGTTCGAGCATCAGAACAGCGAAAATTTTGAGTTTCTCAAGCGTTTCTTACCTCCAAACTGCCATATCTCGCGAACGGATTGACCAATCCGCAAAATTTATGTTGCATTTGAAAGTAGAAACTCGCCCGATTACAACTGTATGCGTGCTTTTCCCCTAGGCCGTTCTAGTTATTCGTTTCGAGCATCAGAACTGTGAAAATTTTGAGTTTCTCAACCGTTTCTTACCTCCAAACTGCCATATCTCGCGAACGGATTGACCAATCCGCAAAATTTCTGTTGCATCTGAAAGTAGAAACACGCCCGATTACAACGGTATGAGTACTTTTCCCCTAGGCCGTCCTAGTTATTCGGTTCGAGCATCAGAACAGCGAAAATTTTGAGTTTCTCAAGCGTTTCTTACCCCCAAACTGCCATATCTCGCGAACGGATTGACTAATCCGCAAAATTTCTGTTGCATCGGAAAGTAGAAACTCGCCCGATCACAACGGTATGAGTACTTTTCCCCTAGGCCGTTCTAGTTATTCGTTTCGAGCATCAGAACTGTGAACATTTTGAGTTTCTCAACCGTTTCTTACCTCCAAACTGCCATATCTCGCGAACGGATTGACCAATCCGCAAAATTTCTGTTGCATCTGAAAGTAGAAACTCGCCCGATTACAACGGTATGTGTACTTTTCCCCTAGGCCGTGCCAGTTATTCGTTTCGAGCATCAGAACTGCGAAAATTTTGAGTTTCTCAAGCGTTTCTTACCTCCAAACTGCCATATCTCGCGAACGGATTGACCAATCCGCAAAATTTCTGTTGCATCTGAAAGTAGAAACTCGCCCGATTACAACGGTAT
This sequence comes from Ptiloglossa arizonensis, assembly GCF_051014685.1. Lineage (NCBI taxonomy): Eukaryota > Metazoa > Arthropoda > Insecta > Hymenoptera > Colletidae > Ptiloglossa > Ptiloglossa arizonensis. The sequence goes on from NW_027478522.1 coordinate 491,351, forward strand.
GTGTACTTTTCCCCTAGGCTGTGCCAGTTATTCGTTTCGAGCACCAGAACTGCGAAAATTTTGAGTTTCTCAAGCGTTTCTTACCTCCAAACTGCCATATCTCGCGAACGGATTGACCAATCCGCAAAATTTCTGTTGCATCTGAAAGTAGAAACTCGCCCGATTACAACGGTATGCGTACTTTTCCCCTAGGCCGTTCTAGTTATTCGTTTCGAGCATCATAACTGTGAACATTTTGAGTTTCTCAACCGTTTCTTACCTCCAAACTGCCATATCTCGCAAACGGATTGACCAATCCGCAAAATTTCTGTTGCATCTGAAAGTAGAAACTCGCCCGATTACAACGGTATGCGTACCTTTCCCCTAGGCCGTTCTAGTTATTCGGTTCGAGCATCAGAACAGCGAAAATTTTGAGTTTCTCAAGCGTGTCTTACCTCCAAACTGCCATATCTCGCGAACGGATTGACCAATCCGCAAAATTTCTGTTGCATCTGAAAGTAGAAACTCGCCCGATCACAACGGTATGAGTACTTTTCCCCTAGGCCGTTCTAGTTATTCGTTTCGAGCATCAGAACTGTGAACATTTTGAGTTTCTCAACCGTTTCTTACATCCAAACTGCCATATCTCGCGAACGGATTGACCAATCCGCAAAATTTCTGATGCATCTGAAAGTAGAAACTCGCCCGATTACAACTGTATGCGTACTTTTCCCCTAGGCCGTTCTAGTTATTCGGTTCGAGCATCAGAACTGCGAAAATTTTGAGTTTCTCAAGCGTTTCTTACTTCCAAACTGCCATATCTCGCGAACGGACTGACCAATCCGCAAAGTGTCTGTTGCATCTGAAAGTAGAAACTCGCCCGATTACAACGGTATGCGTAGTTTTCCCCTAGGCCGTTCTGGTTATTCGTTTCGAGCATCAGAACTGCGAAAATTTTGAGTTTCTCAAGCGTTTCTTACTTCCAAACTGCCATACCTCGCGAACGGATTGACCAATCCGCAAAATTTCTGTTGCATCTGAAAGTTGAAACACGCCCGATTACAACTGTATGCGTACTTTTCCCCTAGGCCTTTCTAGTTATTCGGTTCGAGCATCAGAACTGCGAAAATTTTTAGTTTCTCAAGCGTTTCTTACTTACAAACTGCCACATCTCGCGAACGGATTGACCAATCCGCAAAATTTCTGTTGTATCTGAAAGTAGAAACTCGCCCGATTACGACGGTTTGCGTACTTTTCCTGTAGGCCGTTCTAGTTATTCGTTTCAAGCATCAGAACTGCGAAAATTTTTAGTTTCTCAAGCGTTTCTTACTTACAAACTGCCACATCTCGCGAAAGGATTGACCAATCCGCAAAATTTCTGTTGCATCTGAAAGTAGAAACTCGCCCGATTACGACGGTTTGCGTACTTTTCCCCTAGGCCGTGCTGGTTATTCGTTTCGAGCCTCAGAACTGCGAAAACTTTGAGTTTCTCAAGCGTTTCTTACTTACAAACTGCCATATCTCGCGAACGGATTGACCAATCCGCAAAATTTCTGTTGCATCTGAAAGTAGAAACTCGCCCGATTACAACGGTATGTGTACTTTTCCCCTAGGCCGTGCCAGTTATTCGTTTCGAGCATCAGAACTGCAAAAATTTTGAGTTTCTCAAGAGTTTCTTACCTCCAAACTGCCATATCTCGCGAACGGATTGACCAATCCGCAAAATTTCTGTTGCATCTGAAAGTAGAAACTCGCCCGATTACAACGGTATGCGTACTTTTCCCCTAGGCCGTTCTAGTTATTCGTTTCGAGCATCAGAACTGCGAAAATTTTGTGTTTCTCAAGCGTTTCTTACTTACAAACTGCCACATCTCGCGAACGGATTGATCAATCCGCAAAATTTCTGTTGCATCTAAAAGTAGAAACTCGCCCGATTACGACGGTTTGCGTACTTTTCCCCTAGGCCGTGCTGGTTATTCGTTTCGAGCCTCAGAACTGCGAAAATTTTGAGTTTCTCAAGCGTTTCTAACCTCCAAACTGCCATATCTCGCGAACGGATTGACCAATCCGCAAAATTCCTGTTGCATCTGAAAGCTGAAACACGCCCGATTACAACGGTATGAGTACTTTTCCCCTAGGCCGTTCTAGTTATTCGTTTCGAAAATCAGAACCGTGAAAATTTTGAGTTTCTCAACCGTTTCTTACATCCAAACTGCCATATCTCGCGAACGGATTTACCAATCCGCAAAATTTCTGTTGCATCTGAAAGTTGAAACACACCCGATTACAACGGTATGAGTACTTTTCCCCTAGGCCGTTCTAGTTATTCGTTTCGAGCATCAGAACCGTGAAAATTTTGAGTTTCTCAACCGTTTCTTACCTCCAAACTGCCATATCTCGCGAACGGATTGACCAATCCGCAAAATTTCTGTTGCATCTGAAAGTTGAAACTCGCCCGATTACAACGTTATGCGTACTTTTCCCCTAGGCCGTTCTAGTTATTCGTTTCGAGCATCAGAACTGGGAAAATTTTGAGTTTCTCAAGCGTTTCTTACTTACAAACTGCCACATCTCGCGAACGGATTGACCAATCCGCAAAGTGTCTGTTGCATCTGAAAGTAGAAACTCGCCCGATTACAACGGTATGTGTACTTTTCCTCTAGGCCGTTCCAGTTATTCGTTTCGAGCATCAGAACTGCGAAAATTTTGAGTTTCTCAAGCGTTTCTTACATCCAATCTGCCATATCTCGCGAACGGATTGACCAATCCGCAAAATTTCTGTTGCATCTGAAAGTAGAAACTCGCCCGATTAAAACGGTATGTGTACTTTTCCCCTAGGCCGTGCCAGTTATTCGTTTCGAGCATCAGAACTGCGAAAATTTTGAGTTTCTCAAGTGTTTCTTACTTACAAACTGCCACATCTCGCGAACGGATTGACCAATCCGCAAAATTTCTGTTGCATCTGAAAGTAGAAACTCGCCCGATTACAGCTGTATGCGTACTTTTCCCCTAGGCCGTTCTAGTTATTCGTTTCGAGCATCAGAACTGTGAAAATTTTATGTTTCTCAACCGTTTCTTACCTCCAAACTGCCATATCTCGCGAACGGATTGACCAGTCCGCAAAATTTCTGTTGCATCTGAAAGTTGAAACACGCCCGATTACAACGATATGAGTACTTTTCCCCTAGGCCGTTCTAGTTATTCGTTTCGAGCATCAGAACTGTGAAAATTTTGTGTTTCTCAACCGTTTCTTACATCCAAACTGCCATATCTCGCGAACGGATTGACCAATCCGCAACATTTCTGTTGCATCTGAAAGCAGAAACCCGCCCGATTACAACGGTATGCGTACTTTTCCTGTGGGCCGTTCTAGTTATTCGTTTCGAGCATCAGAACTGCGAAAATTTTTAGTTTCTCAAGCGTTTCTTACCTCCAAACTGCCATATCTCGCGAACGGATTGACAAATCCGCAAAATTTATGTTGCATCTGAAAGTAGAAACTCGCCCGATTACAACTGTATGCGTACTTTTCCCCTAGGCCGTTCTAGTTATTCGTTTCGAGCATCAGAACTGTGAAAATTTTGAGTTTCTCAACCGTTTCTTACCTCCAAACTGCCATATCTCGCGAACGGATTGACCAATCCGCAAAATTTCTGTTGCATCTGAAAGTTGAAACACGCCCGATTACAACGGTATGAGTACTTTTCCCCTAGGCCGTTCTAGTTATTCGTTTCGAGCATCAGAACCGTGAAAATTTTGAGTTTCTCAACCGTTTCTTACCTCCAAACTGCCATACCTCGCGAACGGATTGACCAATCCGCAAAATTTCTGTTGCATCTGAAAGTTGAAACTCGCCCGATTACAACGGTATGCGTACTTTTCCCCTAGGCCGTTCTAGTTATTCGTTTCGAGCATCAGAACTGGGAAAATTTTGAGTTTCTCAAGCGTTTCTTACTTACAAACTGCCACATCTCGCGAACGGATTGACCAATCCGCAAAGTGTCTGTTGCATCTGAAAGTAGAAACTCGCCCGATTACAACGGTATGTGTACTTTTCCTCTAGGCCGTTCCAGTTATTCGTTTCGAGCATCAGAACTGCGAAAATTTTGAGTTTCTCAAGCGTTTCTTACTTACAAACTACCATATCTCGCGAACGGACTGACCAATCCGCAAAATTTCTGTTGCATCTGAAAGTAGAAACTCGCCCGATTACAACGGTATGTGTACTTTTCCCCTAGGCCGTGCCAGTTATTCGTTTCGAGCATCAGAACTGCGAAAATTTTGAGTTTCTCAAGCGTTTCTTACCTCCAAACTGCCATATCTCGCGAACGGATTGACCAATCCGCAAAATTTCTGCTGCATCTGAAAGCAGAAACCCGCCCGATTACAACGGTATGCGTACTTTTCCCCTAGGTCATTCTAGTTCTTCGTTTCGAGCATCAGAACTGCGAATATTTTGAGTTTCTCAAGCGTTTCTTACTTACAAACTGCCACATCTCGCGAACGGATCGACCAATCCGCAAAATTTCTGTGGTATCTGAAAGTAGAAACTCGGCCAATTACAACGGTAGGCGTACTTTTCCCCTAGGCCGTTCTAGTTATTCGTCTCGAGCATCAGAACTGCGAAACTTTTGAGTTTCTCAAGCGTTTCTTACCTCCAAACTGCCATATCTCGCGAACGGATAGACCAATCCGCAAAATTTCTGTTGCATCTGAAAGTAGAAACTCGGCCAATTACAACGGTATGTGTACTTTTCCCCTAGGCCATTCTAGTTATTCGTTTCGAGCATCAGAACTGCGAATATTTTGAGTTTCTCAAGCGTTTCTTACTTACAAACTGCCACATCTCGCGAACGGATCGACCAATCCGCAAAATTTCTGTGGTATCTGAAAGTAGAAACTCGGCCAATTACAACGGTATGTGTACTCTTCCCCTAGGCCGTTCTAGTTATGCTTGTCAAGCATCAGAACTGCGAAAATTTTGAGTTTCTCTAGCGTTTCTTACCTCCAAACTGCCATATCTCGCGAACGGATTGACCAATCCTCAAAATTTCTGTTGCATCTGAAAGTAGAAACTCGCCCGATTACAACGGTATGCGTACTTTTCCCCTAGGCCGTTCTAGTTATTCGTTTCGAGCATCAGAACTGCGAATATTTTGAGTTTCTCAAGCGTTTCTTACTTACAAACTGCCACATCTCGCGAACGGATTGACCAATCCGCAAAATTTCTGTTGCATCTGAAAGTAGAAACTCGCCCGATTAGAACGGTATGCGTATTTTTCCCCTAGGCCGTTCTAGTTAGTCGTTTCGAACATCAGAGCTGCGAAAATTTTGAGTTTCTCAAGCGTTTCCTAGCTCCAAACTGCCATATCTCGCGAACGGATTGACCATTCCGCAAAATTTCTGTTGCATCTGAAAGTAGAAACTCGCCCGATTACAACGGTATGCGTACTTTTCCCCTAGGCCGTTCTAGTTATGCTTGTCGAGCATCAGAACTGCGAAAATTTTGAGTTTCTCAAGCGTTTCTTACTTCCAAACTCCCATATCTCGCGAGCGGATTGACCAATCCGCAAAATTTCTGTTGCATCTGAAAGTAGAAACTCGCCCGATTAGAACGGTATGCGTACTTTTCCCCTAGGCCGTTCTAGTTATTCGTTTCGAGCATCACAGCTGCGAAAATCTTGAGCTTCTCAAGCGTTTCTTACCTCCAAACTGCCATATCTCGCGAACGGAGTGACCATTGCGCAAAATTTCTGTTGCATCTGAAAGTAGAAACTCGCCCGATTACAACGGTATGCGTACTTTTCCCCTAGGCCTTTCTAGTTATGCTTGTCGAGCATCAGAACTGCGAAAATTTTGAGTTTCTCAAGCGTTTCTTACTTCCAAACTCCCATCTCTCGCGAACGGATTGACCAATCCGCAAAATTTCTGTTGCATCTGAAAGTAGAAACCCGCCCGATTACAACTGTATGCGTACTTTTCCGCTAGGCCGTTCTAGTTATTCGTTTCGGGCATCAGAACTGTGAACATTTTGAGTTTCTCAACCGTTTCTTACCTCCAAACTGCCATATCTCGCGAACGGATTGACCAATCCGCAAAATGTCTGTTGCGTCTGAAAGTAGAAACTCGCCCGATTACAACGGTATGCGTACTTTTCCCCTAGGTCATTCTAGTTCTTCGTTTCGAGCATCAGAACTGCGAATATTTTGAGTTTCTCAAGCGTTTCTTACTTACAAACTGCCACATCTCGCGAACGGATCGACCAATCCGCAAAATTTCTGTGGTATCTGAAAGTAGAAACTCGGCCAATTACAACGGTATGTGTACTTTTCCCCTAGGCCATTCTAGTTATTCGTTTCGAGCATCAGAACTGCGAAAATTTTGAGTTTCTCAAGCGTTTCTTACATCCAAACTGCCATATCTCGCGAACGGATTGACCAATTCGCAAAATTTCTGTTGCATCTGAAAGTAGAAACTCGCCCGATTACAACGGTATGCGTACTTTTCCCCTAGGCCGTTCTAGTTATGCTTGTCGAGCTTCAGAACTGCGAAAATTTTGAGTTTCTCAAGCGTTACTTACCTCCAAACTGCCATATCTCGCGAACGGATAGACCAATCCGCAAAATTTCTGTTGCATCTGAAAGTAGAAACACGCCCGATTACAACGGTATGAGTACTTTTCCCCTAGGCCGTTCTAGTTATTCGTTTCGAGCATCAGAACCGTGAAAATTTTGAGTTTCTCAACCGTTTCTTACCTCCAAACTGCCATATCTCGCGAACGGATTGACCAATCCGCAAAATTTCTGCTGCATCTGAAAGTTGAAACACGCCCGATTACAACGGTATGAGTACTTTTCCCCTAGGCCGTTCTAGTTATTCGTTTCGAGCATCAGAACCGTGAAAATTTTGAGTTTCTCAACCGTTTCTTACTTACAAACTACCATATCTCGCGAACGGACTGACCAATCCGCAAAATTTCTGTTGCATCTGAAAGTAGAAACTCGCCCGATTACAACGGTATGTGTACTTTTCCCCTAGGCCGTGCCAGTTATTCGTTTCGAGCATCAGAACTGCGAAAATTTTGAGTTTCTCAAGCGTTTCTTACCTCCAAACTGCCATATCTCGCGAACGGATTGACCAATCCGCAAAATGTCTGTTGCGTCTGAAAGTAGAAACTCGCCCGATTACAACGGTATGCGTACTTTTCCCCTAGGTCATTCTAGTTCTTCGTTTCGAGCATCAGAACTGCGAATATTTTGAGTTTCTCAAGCGTTTCTTACTTACAAACTGCCACATCTCGCGAACGGATCGACCAATCCGCAAAATTTCTGTGGTATCTGAAAGTAGAAACTCGGCCAATTACAACGGTATGTGTACTTTTCCCCTAGGCCATTCTAGTTATTCGTTTCGAGCATCAGAACTGCGAAAATTTTGAGTTTCTCAAGCGTTTCTTACATCCAAACTGCCATATCTCGCGAACGGATTGACCAATTCGCAAAATTTCTGTTGCATCTGAAAGTAGAAACTCGCCCGATTACAACGGTATGCGTACTTTTCCCCTAGGCCGTTCTAGTTATGCTTGTCGAGCTTCAGAACTGCGAAAATTTTGAGTTTCTCAAGCGTTACTTACCTCCAAACTGCCATATCTCGCGAACGGATAGACCAATCCGCAAAATTTCTGTTGCATCTGAAAGTAGAAACACGCCCGATTACAACGGTATGAGTACTTTTCCCCTAGGCCGTTCTAGTTATTCGTTTCGAGCATCAGAACCGTGAAAATTTTGAGTTTCTCAACCGTTTCTTACCTCCAAACTGCCATATCTCGCGAACGGATTGACCAATCCGCAAAATTTCTGTTGCATCTGAAAGTTGAAACACGCCCGATTACAACGGTATGAGTACTTTTCCCCTAGGCCGTTCTAGTTATTCGTTTCGAGCATCAGAACCGTGAAAATTTTGAGTTTCTCAACCGTTTCTTACCTCCAAACTGCCATATCTCGCGAACGGATTGACCAATCCGCAAAATTTCTGTTGCATCTGAAAGTTGAAACTCGCCCGATTACAACGGTATGCGTACTTTTCCCCTAGGCCGTTCTAGTTATTCGTTTCGAGCATCAGAACTGGGAAAATTTTGAGTTTCTCAAGCGTTTCTTACTTACAAACTGCCACATCTCGCGAACGGATTGACCAATCCGCAAAGTGTCTGTTGCATCTGAAAGTAGAAACTCGCCCGATTACAACGGTATGTGTACTTTTCCTCTAGGCCGTTCCAGTTATTCGTTTCGAGCATCAGAACTGCGAAAATTTTGAGTTTCTCAAGCGTTTCTTACTTACAAACTACCATATCTCGCGAACGGACTGACCAATCCGCAAAATTTCTGTTGCATCTGAAAGTAGAAACTCGCCCGATTACAACGGTATGTGTACTTTTCCCCTAGGCCGTGCCAGTTATTCTTTTCGAGCATCAGAACTGCGAAAATTTTGAGTTTCTCAAGCGTTTCTTACCTCCAAACTGCCATATCTCGCGAACGGATTGACCAATCCGCAAAATTTCTGTTGCATCTGAAAGCAGAATCCCGCCCGATTACAACGGTATGCGTACTCTTCCCCTAGGTCATTCTAGTTCTTCGTTTCGAGCATCAGAACTGCGAATATTTTGAGTTTCTCAAGCGTTTCTTACTTACAAACTGCCACATCTCGCGAACGGATCGACCAATCCGCAAAATTTCTGTGGTATCTGAAAGTAGAAACTCGGCCAATTACAACGGTAGGCGTACTTTTCCCCTAGGCCGTTCTAGTTATTCGTCTCGAGCATCAGAACTGCGAAACTTTTGAGTTTCTCAAGCGTTTCTTACCTCCAAACTGCCATACCTCGCGAACGGATAGACCAATCCGCAAAATTTCTGTTGCATCTGAAAGTAGAAACTCGGCCAATTACAACGGTATGTGTACTTTTCCCCTAGGCCATTCTAGTTATTCGTTTCGAGCATCAGAACTGCGAATATTTTGAGTTTCTCAAGCGTTTCTTACTTACAAACTGCCACATCTCGCGAACGGATCGACCAATCCGCAAAATTTCTGTGGTATCTGAAAGTAGAAACTCGGCCAATTACAACGGTATGTGTACTCTTCCCCTAGGCCGTTCTAGTTATGCTTGTCAAGCATCAGAACTGCGAATATTTTGAGTTTCTCTAGCGTTTCTTACCTCCAAACTGCCATATCTCGCGAACGGATTGACCAATCCTCAAAATTTCTGTTGCATCTGAAAGTAGAAACTCGCCCGATTACAACGGTATGCGTACTTTTCCCCTAGGCCGTTCTAGTTATTCGTTTCGAGCATCAGAACTGCGAATATTTTGAGTTTCTCAAGCGTTTCTTACATACAAACTGCCACATCTCGCGAACGGATTGACCAATCCGCAAAATTTCTGTTGCATCTGAAAGTAGAAACTCGCCCGATTAGAACGGTATGCGTGTTTTTCCCCTAGGCCGTTCTAGTTATTCGTTTCGAACATCAGAGCTGCGAAAATTTTGAGTTTCTCAAGCGTTTCCTAGCTCCAAACTGCCATATCTCGCGAACGGATTGACCATTCCGCAAAATTTCTGTTGCATCTGAAAGTAGAAACTCGCCCGATTACAACGGTATGCGTACTTTTCCCCTAGGCCGGTCTAGTTATGCTTGTCGAGCATCAGAACTGCGAAAATTTTGAGTTTCTCAAGCGTTTCTTACTTCCAATCTCCCATATCTCGCGAGCGGATTGACCAATCCGCAAAATTTCTGTTGCATCTGAAAGTAGAAACTCGCCCGATTAGAACGGTATGCGTACTTTTCCCCTAGGCAGTTCTAGTTATTCGTTTCGAGCATCACAGCTGCGAAAATCTTGAGTTTCTCAAGCGTTTCTTACCTCCAAACTGCCATATCTCGCTAACGAATTGACCAATCCTCAAAATTTCTGTTGCATCTGAAAGTAGAAACTCGCCCGATTACAACGGTATGCGTACTTCTCCCCTAGGCCGTTCTAGTTATGCTTGTCGAGCTTCAGAACTGCGAAAATTTTGACTTTCTCAAGCGTTACTTACCTCCAAACTGCCATATCTCGCGAACGGATAGACCAATCCGCAAAATTTCTGTTGCATCTGAAAGTAGAAACTCGGCCAATTACAACGGTATGTGTACTTTTCCCCTAGGCCATTCTAGTTATTCGTTTCGAGCATCAGAACTGCGAAAATTTTGAGTTTCTCAATCGTTTCTTACCTCCAAACTGCCATATCTCGCTAACGGATTGACCAATCCGCAAAATTTCTGTTGCATTTGAAAGTAGAAACTCGCCCGATTACAACGGTATGCGTACTTTTCCCCTTGGCCGTTCTAGTTATTCGTTTCGAGCATCAGAGCTGCGAAAATTTTGAGTTTCTCAAGCGTTTCTTACCTCCAAACTGCCATATCTCGCGAACGGTTTGACCAATCCGCAAAACGTCTGTTGCATCTGAAAGTAGAAACTCGCCCGATTACAACGGTGTGCGTACTTTTCCCCTAGGTCATTCTAGTTCTTCGTTTCGAGCATCAGAACTGCGAATATTTTGAGTTTCTCAAGCGTTTCTTACTTACAAACTGCCACATCTCGCGAACGGATCGACCAATCCGCAAAATTTCTGTGGTATCTGAAAGTAGAAACTCGGCCAATTACAACGGTATGTGTACTCTTCCCCTAGACCGTTCTAGTTATGCTTGTCAAGCATCAGAACTGCGAAAATTTTGAGTTTCTCTAGCGTTTCTTACTTCCAAACTGCCATATCTCGCGAACGGATTGACCAATCCTCAAAATTTCTGTTGCATCTGAAAGTAGAAACTCGCCCGATTACAACGGTATGCGTACTTTTCCCCTAGGCCGTTCTAGTTATTCGTTTCGAGCATCAGAACTGCGAATATTTTGAGTTTCTCAAGCGTTTCTTACTTACAAACTGCCACATCTCGCGAACGGATTGACCAATCCGCAAAATTTCTGTTGCATCTGAAAGTAGAAACTCGCCCGATTAGAACGGTATGCGTATTTTTCCCCTAGGCCGTTCTAGTTATTCGTTTCGAACATCAGAGCTGCGAAAATTTTGAGTTTCTCAAGCGTTTCCTAGCTCCAAACTGCCATATCTCGCGAACGGATTGACCATTCCGCAAAATTTCTGTTGCATCTGAAAGTAGAAACTCGCCCGATTACAACGGTATGCGTACTTTTCCCCTAGGCCGTTCTAGTTATGCTTGTCGAGCATCAGAACTGCGAAAATTTTGAGTTTCTCAAGCGTTTCTTACTTCCAAACTCCCATATCTCGCGAGCGGATTGACCAATCCGCAAAATTTCTGTTGCATCTGAAAGTAGAAACCCGCCCGATTACAACTGTATGCGTACTTTTCCGCTAGGCCGTTCTAGTTATTCGTTTCGGGCATCAGAACTGTGAACATTTTGAGTTTCTCAACCGTTTCTTACCTCCAAACTGCCATATCTCGCGAACGGATTGACCAATCCGCAAAATGTCTGTTGCATCTGAAAGTAGAAACTCGCCCGATTACAACGGTATGCGTACTTTTCCCCTAGGCCATTCTAGTTATGCTTGTCGAGCAACAGAACTGCGAAAATTTTGAGTTTCTCAAGCGTTTCTTACTTCCAAACTCCCATATCTCGCGAACGGATTGACCAATCCGCAAAATTTCTGTTGCATCTGAAAGTAGAAACTCGGCCAATTACAACGGTATGTGTACTTTTCCCCTAGGCCATTCTAGTTATTCGTTTCGAGCATCAGAACTGCGAAAATTTTGAGTTTCTCAATCGTTTCTTACCTCCAAACTGCCATATCTCGCTAACGGATTGACCAATCCGCAAAATTTCTGTTGCATTTGAAAGTAGAAACTCGCCCGATTACAACGGTATGCGTACTTTTCCCCTTGGCCGTTCTAGTTATTCGTTTCGAGCATCAGAGCTGCGAAAATTTTGAGTTTCTCAAGCGTTTCTTACCTCCAAACTGCCATATCTCGCGAACGGTTTGACCAATCCGCAAAACGTCTGTTGCATCTGAAAGTAGAAACTCGCCCGATTACAACGGTGTGCGTACTTTTCCCCTAGGTCATTCTAGTTCTTCGTTTCGAGCATCAGAACTGCGAATATTTTGAGTTTCTCAAGCGTTTCTTACTTACAAACTGCCACATCTCGCGAACGGATCGACCAATCCGCAAAATTTCTGTGGTATCTGAAAGTAGAAACTCGGCCAATTACAACGGTATGTGTACTCTTCCCCTAGACCGTTCTAGTTATGCTTGTCAAGCATCAGAACTGCGAAAATTTTGAGTTTCTCTAGCGTTTCTTACTTCCAAACTGCCATATCTCGCGAACGGATTGACCAATCCTCAAAATTTCTGTTGCATCTGAAAGTAGAAACTCGCCCGATTACAACGGTATGCGTACTTTTCCCCTAGGCCGTTCTAGTTATTCGTTTCGAGCATCAGAACTGCGAATATTTTGAGTTTCTCAAGCGTTTCTTACTTACAAACTGCCACATCTCGCGAACGGATTGACCAATCCGCAAAATTTCTGTTGCATCTGAAAGTAGAAACTCGCCCGATTAGAACGGTATGCGTATTTTTCCCCTAGGCCGTTCTAGTTATTCGTTTCGAACATCAGAGCTGCGAAAATTTTGAGTTTCTCAAGCGTTTCCTAGCTCCAAACTGCCATATCTCGCGAACGGATTGACCATTCCGCAAAATTTCTGTTGCATCTGAAAGTAGAAACTCGCCCGATTACAACGGTATGCGTACTTTTCCCCTAGGCCGTTCTAGTTATGCTTGTCGAGCATCAGAACTGCGAAAATTTTGAGTTTCTCAAGCGTTTCTTACTTCCAAACTCCCATATCTCGCGAGCGGATTGACCAATCAGCAAAATTTCTGTTGCATCTGAAAGTAGAAACTCGCCCGATTAGAACGGTATGCGTACTTTTCCCCTAGGCCGTTCTAGTTATTCGTTTCGAGCATCACAGCTGCGAAAATCTTGAGTTTCTCAAGCGTTTCTTACCTCCAAACTGCCATATCTCGCGAACGGATCGACCACTGCGCAAAATTTCTGTTGCATCTGAAAGTAGAAACTCGCCCGATTACAACGGTATGCGTACTTTTCCCCTAGGCCGTTCTAGTTATGCTTGTCGAGCATCAGAACTGCGAAAATTTTGAGTTTCTCAAGCGTTTCTTACTTCCAAACTCCCATATCTCGCGAACGGATTGACCAATCCGCAAAATTTCTGTTGCATCTGAAAGTAGAAACCCGCCCGATTACAACTGTATGCGTACTTTTCCGCTAGGCCGTTCTAGTTATTCGTTTCGGGCATCAGAACTGTGAACATTTTGAGTTTCTCAACCGTTTCTTACCTCCAAACTGCCATATCTCGCGAACGGATTGACCAATCCGCAAAATGTCTGTTGCATCTGAAAGTAGAAACTCGCCCGATTACAACGGTATGCGTACTTTTCCCCTAGGCCATTCTAGTTATGCTTGTCGAGCAACAGAACTGCGAAAATTTTGAGTTTCTCAAGCGTTTCTTACTTCCAAACTCCCATATCTCGCGAACGGATTGACCAATCCGCAAAATTTCTGTTGCATCTGAAAGTAGGAACTCGCCCAATTACAACGGTATGCGTACTTTTCCCCTAGGCCGTTCTAGTTATTCGTTTCGGGCATCAGAACTGTGAACATTTTGAGTTTCTCAACCGTTTCTACCTCCAAACTGCCATATCTCGCGAACGGATTGACCAATCCGCAAAATTTCTGTTGCATCTGAAAGTAGAAACTCGCCCGATTACAACGGTATGCGTACTTTTCCCCTAGGCCGTTCTAGTTATGCTTGTCGAGCATCAGAACTGCGAAAATTTTGAGTTTCTCAAGCGTTTCTTACTTCCAAACTCCCATATCTCGCGAACGGATTGACCAATCCGCAAAATTTCTGTTGCATCTGAAAGTAGGAACTAGCCCGATTACAACGGTATGCGTACCTTTCCCCTAGGCCGTTCTAGTTATTCGTTTCGGGCATCAGAACTGTGAACATTTTGAGTTTCTCAACCGTTTCTACCTCCAAACTGCCATATCTCGCGAACGGATTGACCAATCCGCAAAATTTCTGTTGCATCTGAAAGTAGAAACTCGCCCGATTACAACGGTATGCGTACTTTTCCCCTAGGTCATTCTAGTTCTTCGTTTCGAGCATCAGAACTGCGAATATTTTGAGTTCCTCAAGCGTTTCTTACTTACAAACTGCCACATCTCGCGAACGGATCGACCAATCCGCAAAATTTCTGTGGTATCTGAAAGTAGAAACTCGGCCAATTACAACGGTATGTGTACTTTTCCCCTAGGCCATTCTAGTTATTCGTTTCGAGCATCAGAACTGCGAAAATTTTGAGTTTCTCAAGCGTTTCTTACCTCCAAACTGCCATATCTCGCGAACGGATTGACCAATCCGCAAAATTTCTGTTGCATCTGAAAGTAGAAACTCGCCCGATTACAACGGTATGCGTACTTTTCCCCTAGGCCGTTCTAGTTATGCTTGTCGAGCATCAGAACTGCGAAAATTTTGAGTTTCTCAAGCGTTACTTACCTCCAAACTGCCATATCTCGCGAACGGATTGACCAATCCGCAAAATTTCTGTTGCATCTGAAAGTAGAAACTCGCCCGATTACAACGGTATGCGTACTTTTCCCCTAGGCCATTCTAGTTATGCTTGTCGAGCAACAGAACTGCGAAAATTTTGAGTTTCTCAAGCGTTTCTTACATCCAAACTCCCATATCTCGCGAACGGATTGACCAATCCGCAAAATTTCTGTTGCATCTGAAAGTAGGAACTCGTCCGATTACAACGGTATGCGTACTTTTCCCCTAGGCCGTTCTAGTTATTCGTTTCGGGCATCAGAACTGTGAACATTTTGAGTTTCTCAACCGTTTCTACCTCCAAACTGCCATATCTCGCGAACGGATTGACCAATCCGCAAAATTTCTGTTGCATCTGAAAGTAGAAACTCGCCCGATTACAACGGTATGCGTACTTTTCCCCTAGGTCATTCTAGTTCTTCGTTTCGAGCATCAGAACTGCGAATATTTTGAGTTTCTCAAGCGTTTCTTACTTACAAACTGCCACATCTCGCGAACGGATCGACCAATCCGCAAAATTTCTGTGGTATCTGAAAGTAGAAACTCGGCCAATTACAACGGTAGGCGTACTTTTCCCCTAGGCCGTTCTAGTTATTCGTCTCGAGCATCAGAACTGCGAAACTTTTGGGTTTCTCAAGCGTTTCTTACCTCCAAACTGCCATATCTCGCGAACGGATAGACCAATCCGCAAAATTTCTGTCGCATCTGAAAGTAGAAACTCGGCCAATTACAACGGTATGTGTACTTTTCCCCTAGGCCATTCTAGTTATTCGTTTCGAGCATCAGAACTGCGAAAATTTTGAGTTTCTCAAGCGTTTCTTACATCCAAACTGCCATATCTCGCTAACGGATTGACCAATCCGCAAAATTTCTGTTGCATTTGAAAGTAGAAACTCGCCCGATTACAACGGTATGCGTATTTTTCCCCTTGGCCGTTCTAGTTATTCGTTTCGAGCATCAGAGCTGCGAAAATTTTGAGTTTCTCAAGCGTTTCTTACCTCCAAACTGCCATATCTCGCGAACGGATTGACCAATCCGCAAAATGTCTGTTGCATCTGAAAGTAGAAACTCGCCCGATTACAACGGTATGCGTACTTTTCCCCTAGGTCATTCTAGTTCTTCGTTTCGAGCATCAGAACTGCGAATATTTTGAGTTTCTCAAGCGTTTCTTACTTACAAACTGCCACATCTCGCGAACGGATCGACCAATCCGCAAAATTTCTGTGGTATCTGAAAGTAGAATCTCGGCCAATTACAACGGTATGTGTACTCTTCCCCTAGGCCGTTCTAGTTATGCTTGTCAAGCATCAGAACTGCGAAAATTTTGAGTTTCTCTAGCGTTTCTTACCTCCAAACTGCCATATCTCGCGAACGGATTGACCAATCCTCAAAATTTCTGTTGCATCTGAAAGTAGAAACTCGCCCGATTACAACGGTATGCGTACTTTTCCCCTAGGCCGTTCTAGTTATTCGTTTCGAGCATCAGAACTGCGAATATTTTGAGTTTCTCAAGCGTTTCTTACTTACAAACTGCCACATCTCGCGAACGGATTGACCAATCCGCAAAATTTCTGTTGCATCTGAAAGTAGAAACTCGCCCGATTAGAACGGTATGCGTATTTTTCCCCTCGGCCGTTCTAGTTATTCGTTTCGAACATCAGAGCTGCGAAAATTTTGAGTTTCTCAAGCGTTTCCTAGCTCCAAACTGCCATATCTCGCGAACGGATTGATCATTCCGCAAAATTTCTGTTGCATCTGAAAGTAGAAACTCGCCCGATTACAACGGTATGCGTACTTTTCCCCTAGGCCGTTCTAGTTATTCGTTTCGAGCATCAGAACTGCGAATATTTTGAGTTTCTCAAGCGTTTCTTACTTACAAACTGCCACATCTCGCGAACGGATCGACCAATCCGCAAAATTTCTGTGGTATCTGAAAGTAGAAACTCGGCCAATTACAACGGTATGTGTACTTTTCCCCTAGGCCATTCTAGTTATTCGTTTCGAGCATCAGAACTGCGAAAATTTTGAGTTTCTCAAGCGTTTCTTACATCCAAACTGCCATATCTCGCGAACGGATTGACCAATCCGCAAAATTTCTGTTGCATCTGAAAGTAGAAACTCGCCCGATTACAACGGTATGCGTACTTTTCCCCTAGGCCATTCTAGTTATGCTTGTCGAGCAACAGAACTGCGAAAATTTTGAGTTTCTCAAGCGTTTCTTACTTCCAAACTCCCATATCTCGCGGACGGATTGACCAATCCGCAAAATTTCTGTTGCATCTGAAAGTAGGAACTCGTCCGATTACAACGGTATGCGTACTTTTCCCCTAGGCCGTTCTAGTTATTCGTTTCGGGCATCAGAACTGTGAACATTTTGAGTTTCTCAACCGTTTCTACCTCCAAACTGCCATATCTCGCGAACGGATTGACCAATCCGCATAATTTCTGTTGCATCTGAAAGTAGAAACTCGCCCGATTACAACGGTATGCGTACTTTTCCCCTAGGTCATTCTAGTTCTTCGTTTCGAGCATCAGAACTGCGAATATTTTGAGTTTCTCAAGCGTTTCTTACTTACAAACTGCCACATCTCGCGAACGGATCGACCAATCCGCAAAATTTCTGTGGTATCTGAAAGTAGAAACTCGGCCAATTACAACGGTAGGCGTACTTTCCCCTAGGCCGTTCTAGTTATTCGTCTCGAGCATCAGAACTGCGAAACTTTTGGGTTTCTCAAGCGTTTCTTACCTCCAAACTGCCATATCTCGCGAACGGATAGACCAATCCGCAAAATTTCTGTTGCATCTGAAAGTAGAAACTCGGCCAATTTCAACGGTATGTGTACTTTTCCCCTAGGCCATTCTAGTTATTCGTTTCGAGCATCAGAACTGCGAAAATTTTGAGTTTCTCAAGCGTTTCTTACCTCCAAACTGCCATATCTCGCTAACGGATTGACCAATCCGCAAAATTTCTGTTGCATTTGAAAGTAGAAACTCGCCCGATTACAACGGTATGCGTACTTTTCCCCTTGGCCGTTCTAGTTATTCGTTTCGAGCATCAGAGCTGCGAAAATTTTGAGTTTCTCAAGCGTTTCTTACCTCCAAACTGCCATATCTCGCGAACGGATTGACCAATCCGCAAAATGTCTGTTGCATCTGAAAGTAGAAACTCGCCCGATTACAACGGTATGCGTACTTTTCCCCTAGGTCATTCTAGTTCTTCGTTTCGAGCATCAGAACTGCGAATATTTTGAGTTTCTCAAGCGTTTCTTACATACAAACTGCCACATCTCGCGAACGGATCGACCAATCCGCAAAATTTCTGTGGTATCTGAAAGTAGAAACTCGGCCAATTACAACGGTATGTGTACTCTTCCCCTAGACCGTTCTAGTTATGCTTGTCAAGCATCAGAACTGCGAAAATTTTGAGTTTCTCTAGCGTTTCTTACTTCCAAACTGCCATATCTCGGGAACGGATTGAACAATCCTCAAAATTTCTGTTGCATCTGAAAGTAGAAACTCGCCCGATTACAACGGTATGCGTACTTTTCCCCTAGGCCGTTCTAGTTATTCGTTTCGAGCATCAGAACTGCGAATATTTTGAGTTTCTCAAGCGTTTCTTACTTACAAACTGCCACATCTCGCGAACGGATTGACCAATCCGCAAAATTTCTGTTGCATCTGAAAGTAGAAACTCGCCCGATTAGAACGGTATGCGTATTTTTCCCCTAGGACGTTCTAGTTATTCGTTTCGAACATCAGAGCTGCGAAAATTTTGAGTTTCTCAAGCGTTTCCTAGCTCCAAACTGCCATACCTCGCGAACGGATTGACCAATCCGCAAAATTTCTGTTGCATCTGAAAGTTGAAACACGCCCGATTACAACTGTATGCGTACTTTTCCCCTAGGCCGTTCTAGTTATTCGGTTCGAGCATCAGAACTGCAAAAATTTTTAGTTTCTCAAGCGTTTCTTACCTCCAAACTGCCATATCTCGCGAACGGATTGACCATTGCGCAAAATTTCTGTTGCATCTGAAAGTAGAAACTCGCCCGAATACAACGGTATGCGTACTTTTCCCCTAGGCCGTTCTAGTTATGCTTGTCGAGCTTCAGAACTGCGAAAATTTTGAGTTTCTCAAGCGTTACTTACCTCCAAACTGCCATATCTCGCGAACGGATAGACCAATCCGCAAAATTTCTGTGGTATCTGAAAGTAGAAACTCGGCCAATTACAACGGTATGTGTACTTTTCCCCTAGGCCATTCTAGTTATTCGTTTCGAGCATCAGAACTGCGAAAATTTTGAGTTTCTCAAGCGTTTCTTACATCCAAACTGCCATATCTCGCGAACGGATTGACCAATCCGCAAAATTTCTGTTGCATCTGAAAGTAGAAACTCGCCCGATTACAACGGTATGCGTACTTTTCCCCTAGGCCGTTCTAGTTATGCTTGTCGAGCTTCAGAACTGCGAAAATTTTGAGTTTCTCAAGCGTTACTTACCTCCAAACTGCCATATCTCGCGAACGGATAGACCAATCCGCAAAATTTCTGTTGCATCTGAAAGTAGAAACTCGGCCAATTACAACGGTATGTGTACTTTTCCCCTAGGCCATTCTAGTTATTCGTTTCGAGCATCAGAACTGCGAAAATTTTGAGTTTCTCAAGCGTTTCTTACCTCCAAACTGCCATATCTCGCTAACGGATTGACCAATCCGCAAAATTTCTGTTGCATTTGAAAGTAGAAACTCGCCCGATTACAACGGTATGCGTACTTTTCCCCTAGGTCATTCTAGTTCTTCGTTTCGAGCATCAGAACTGCGAATATTTTGAGTTTCTCAAGCGTTTCTTACTTACAAACTGCCACATCTCGCGAACGGATCGACCAATCCGCAAAATTTCTGTGGTATCTGAAAGTAGAAACTCGGCCAATTACAACGGTATGTGTACTCTTCCCCTAGACCGTTCTAGTTATGCTTGTCAAGCATCAGAACTGCTAAAATTTTGAGTTTCTCTAGCGTTTCTTACTTCCAAACTGCCATATCTCGGGAACGGATTGAACAATCCTCAAAATTTCTGTTGCATCTGAAAGTAGAAACTCGCCCGATTACAACGGTATGCGTACTTTTCCCCTAGGCCGTTCTAGTTATTCGTTTCGAGCATCAGAACTGCGAATATTTTGAGTTTCTCAAGCGTTTCTTACTTACAAACTGCCACATCTCGCGAACGGATTGACCAATCCGCAAAATTTCTGTTGCATCTGAAAGTAGAAACTCGCCCGATTAGAACGGTATGCGTATTTTTCCCCTAGGACGTTCTAGTTATTCGTTTCGAACATCAGAGCTGCGAAAATTTTGAGTTTCTCAAGCGTTTCCTAGCTCCAAACTGCCATACCTCGCGAACGGATTGACCAATCCGCAAAATTTCTGTTGCATCTGAAAGTTGAAACACGCCCGATTACAACTGTATGCGTACTTTTCCCCTAGGCCGTTCTAGTTATTCGGTTCGAGCATCAGAACTGCGAAAATTTTTAGTTTCTCAAGCGTTTCTTACCTCCAAACTGCCATATCTCGCGAACGGATTGACCATTGCGCAAAATTTCTGTTGCATCTGAAAGTAGAAACTCGCCCGAATACAACGGTATGCGTACTTTTCCCCTAGGCCGTTCTAGTTATGCTTGTCGAGCATCAGAACTGCGAAAATTTTGAGTTTCTCAAGCGTTTCTTACTTCCAAACTCCCATATCTCGCGAACGGATTGACCAATCCGCAAAATTTCTGTTGCATCTGAAAGTAGAAACCCGCCCGATTACAACTGTATGCGTACTTTTCCGCTAGGCCGTTCTAGTTATTCGTTTCGGGCATCAGAACTGTGAACATTTTGAGTTTCTCAACCGTTTCTTACTTCCAAACAGCCATATCTCGCGAACGGATTGACCAATCCGCAAAATGTCTGTTGCATCTGAAAGTAGAAACTCGCCCGATTACAACGGTATGCGTACTTTTCCCCTAGGTCATTCTAGTTCTTCGTTTCGAGCATCAGAACTGCGAATATTTTGAGTTTTTCAAGCGTTTCTTACTTACAAACTGCCACATCTCGCGAACGGATCGACCAATCCGCAAAATTTCTGTGGTATCTGAAAGTAGAAACTCGGCCAATTACAACGGTATGTGTACTTTTCCCCTAGGCCATTCTAGTTATTCGTTTCGAGCATCAGAACTGCGAAAATTTTGAGTTTCTCAAGCGTTTCTTACCTCCAAACTGCCATATCTCGCGAACGGATTGACCAATCCGCAAAATTTCTGTTGCATCTGAAAGTAGAAACTCGCCCGATTACAACGGTATGCGTACTTTTCCCCTAGGCCGTTCTAGTTATGCTTGTCGAGAATCAGAACTGCGAAAATTTTGAGTTTCTCAAGCGTTACTTACCTCCAAACTGCCATATCTCGCGAACGGATTGACCAATCCGCAAAATTTCTGTTGCATCTGAAAGTAGAAACTCGCCCGATTACAACGGTATGCGTACTTTTCCCCTAGGCCATTCTAGTTATGCTTGTCGAGCAACAGAACTGCGAAAATTTTGAGTTTCTCAAGCGTTTCTTACTTCCAAACTCCCATATCTCGCGAACGGATTGACCAATCCGCAAAATTTCTGTTGCATCTGAAAGTAGGAACTCGCCCGATTACAACGGTATGCGTACTTTTCCCCTAGGCCGTTCTAGTTATTCGTTTCGGGCATCAGAACTGTGAACATTTTGAGTTTCTCAACCGTTTCTTACCTCCAAACTGCCATATCTCGCGAACGGATTGACCAATCCGCAAAATGTCTGTTGCATCTGATAGTAGAAACTCGCCCGATTACAACGGTATGCGTACTTTTCCCCTAGGTCATTCTAGTTCTTCGTTTCGAGCATCAGAACTGCGAATATTTTGAGTTTTTCAAGCGTTTCTTACTTACAAACTGCCACATCTCGCGAACGGATCGACCAATCCGCAAAATTTCTGTGGTATCTGAAAGTAGAAACTCGGCCAATTACAACGGTATGTGTACTTTTCCCCTAGGCCATTCTAGTTATTCGTTTCGAGCATCAGAACTGCGAAAATTTTGAGTTTCTCAAGCGTTTCTTACCTCCAAACTGCCATATCTCGCGAACGGATTGACCAATCCGCAAAATTTCTGTTGCATCTGAAAGTAGAAACTCGCCCGATTACAACGGTATGCGTACTTTTCCCCTAGGCCGTTCTAGTTATGCTTGTCGAGAATCAGAACTGCGAAAATTTTGAGTTTCTCAAGCGTTACTTACCTCCAAACTGCCATATCTCGCGAACGGATTGACCAATCCGCAAAATTTCTGTTGCATCTGAAAGTAGAAACTCGCCCGATTACAACGGTATGCGTACTTTTCCCCTAGGCCATTCTAGTTATGCTTGTCGAGCAACAGAACTGCGAAAATTTTGAGTTTCTCAAGCGTTTCTTACTTCCAAACTCCCATATCTCGCGAACGGATTGACCAATCCGCAAAATTTCTGTTGCATCTGAAAGTAGGAACTCGCCCGATTACAACGGTATGCGTACTTTTCCCCTAGGCCGTTCTAGTTATTCGTTTCGGGCATCAGAACTGTGAACATTTTGAGTTTCTCAACCGTTTCTTACCTCCAAACTGCCATATCTCGCGAACGGATTGACCAATCCGCAAAATGTCTGTTGCATCTGAAAGTAGAAACTCGCCCGATTACAACGGTATGCGTACTTTTCCCCTAGGTCATTCTGGTTCTTCGTTTCGAGCATCAGAACTGCAAATATTTTGAGTTTTTCAAGCGTTTCTTACTTACAAACTGCCACATCTCGCGAACGGATCGACCAATCCGCAAAATTTCTGTGGTATCTGAAAGTAGAAACTCGGCCAATTACAACGGTATGTGTACTTTTCCCCTAGGCCATTCTAGTTATTCGTTTCGAGCATCAGAACTGCGAAAATTTTGAGTTTCTCAAGCGTTTCTTACCTCCAAACTGCCATATCTCGCGAACGGATTGACCAATCCGCAAAATTTCTGTTGCATCTGAAAGTAGAAACTCGCCCGATTACAACGGTATGCGTACTTTTCCCCTAGGCCGTTCTAGTTATGCTTGCCGAGAATCAGAACTGCGAAAATTTTGAGTTTCTCAAGCGTTACTTACCTCCAAACTGCCATATCTCGCGAACGGATTGACCAATCCGCAAAATTTCTGTTGCATCTGAGAGTAGAAACTCGCCCGATTACAACGGTATGCGTACTTTTCCCCTAGGCCATTCTAGTTATGCTTGTCGAGCAACAGAACTGCGAAAATTTTGACTTTCTCAAGCGTTTCTTACTTCCAAACTCCCATATCTCGCGAACGGATTGACCAATCCGCAAAATTTCTGTTGCATCTGAAAGTAGGAACTCGCCCGATTAAAACGGTATGCGTACTTTTCCCCTAGGCCGTTCTAGTTATTCGTTTCGGGCATCAGAACTGTGAACATTTTGAGTTTCTCAACCGTTTCTACCTCCAAACTGCCATATCTCGCGAACGGATTGACCAATCCGCAAAATTTCTGTTGCATCTGAAAGTAGAAACTCGCCCGATTACAACGGTATGCGTACTTTTCCCCTAGGCCGATCTAGTTATTCGTTTCGGGCATCAGAACTGTGAACATTTTGAGTTTCTCAACCGTTTCTACCTCCAAACTGCCATATCTCGCGAACGGATTGACAAATCCGCAAAATTTCTGTTGCATCTGAAAGCAGAAACTCGCCCGATTACAACGGTATGCGTACTTTTCCCCTAGGTCATTCTAGTTCTTCGTTTCGAGCATCAGAACTGCGAATATTTTGAGTTCCTCAAGCGTTTCTTACTTACAAACTGCCACATCTCGCGAACGGATCGACCAATCCGCAAAATTTCTGTGGTATCTGAAAGTAGAAACTCGGCCAATCACAACGGTATGTGTACTTTTCCCCTAGGCCATTCTAGTTATTCGTTTCGAGCATCAGAACTGCGAAAATTTTGAGTTTCTCAAGCGTTTCTTACCTCCAAACTGCCATATCTCGCGAACGGATTGACCAATCCGCAAAATTTCTGTTGCATCTGAAAGTCGAAACTCGCCCGATTACAACGGTATGCGTACTTTTCCCCTAGGCCGTTCTAGTTATGCTTGTCGAGCATCAGAACTGCGAAAATTATGAGTTTCTCAAGCGTTACTTACCTCCAAACTGCCATATCTCGCGAACGGATTGACCAATCCCTAAAATTTCTGTTGCATCTGAAAGTAGAAACTCGCCCGATTACAACGGTATGCGTACTTTTCCCCTAGGCCGTTCTAGTTATGCTTGTCGAGCATCAGAACTGCGAAAATTTTGAGTTTCTCAAGCGTTTCTTACTTCCAAACTCCCATATCTCGCGAACGGATTGACCAATCCGCAAAATTTCTGTTGCATCTGAAAGTAGGAACTAGCCCGATTACAACGGTATGCGTACTTTTCCCCTAGGCCGTTCTAGTTATTCGTTTCGGGCATCAGAACTGTGAACATTTTGAGTTTCTCAACCGTTTCTACCTCCAAACTGCCATATCTCGCGAACGGATTGACCAATCCGCAAAATTTCTGTTGCATCTGAAAGTAGAAACTCGCCCGATTACAACGGTATGCGTAATTTTCCCCTAGGTCATTCTAGTTCTTCGTTTCGAGCATCAGAACTGCGAATATTTTGAGTTCCTCAAGCGTTTCTTACTTACAAACTGCCACATCTCGCGAACGGGTCGACCAATCCGCAAAATTTCTGTGGTATCTGAAAGTAGAAACTCGGCCAATTACAACGGTATGTGTACTTTTCCCCTAGGCCATTCTAGTTATGCTTGTCGAGCAACAGAACTGCGAAAATTTTGAGTTTCTCAAGCGTTTCTTACTTCCGAACTCCCATATCTCGCGAACGGATTGACCAATCCGCAAAATTTCTGTTGCATCAGAAAGTAGAAACTCGCCCGATTACAACGGTATGCGTACTTTTCCCCTAGGCCGTTCTAGTTATTCGTTTCGGGCATCAGAACTGTGAACATTTTGAGTTTCTCAACCGTTTCTACCTCCAAACTGCCATATCTCGCGAACGGATTGACCAATCCGCAAAATTTCTGTTGCATCTGAAAGTAGAAACTCGCCCGATTACAACGGTATGCGTACTTTTCCCCTAGGCCGTTCTAGTTATTCGTTTCGAGCATCAGAACTGCGAAAATTTTGAGTTTCTCAAGCGTTTCTTACTTCCAAACTCCCATATCTCGCGAACGGATTGACCAATCCGCAAAATTTCTGTTGCATCTGAAAGTAGAAACTCGCCCGATTACAACGGTATGCGTACTTTTCCCCTAGGCCGTTCTAGTTATGCTTGTCGAGCATCAGAACTGCGAAAATTATGAGTTTCTCAAGCGTTACTTACCTCCAAACTGCCATATCTCGCGAACGGATTGACCAATCCGCAAAATTTCTGTTGCATCTGAAAGTAGAAACTCGCCCGATTACAACGGTATGCGTACTTTTCCCCTAGGCCGTTCTAGTTATGCTTGTCGAGCATCAGAACTGCGAAAATTTTGAGTTTCTCAAGCGTTTCTTACTTCCAAACTGCCATATCTCGCGAACGGATTGACCAATCCGCAAAATTTCTGTTGCATCTGAAAGTAGAAACTCGGCCAATTACAACGGTATGTGTACTTTTCCCCTAGGCCATTCTAGTTATTCGTTTCGAGCATCAGAACTGCGAAAATTTTGAGTTTCTCAAGCGTTTCTTACATCCAAACTGCCATATCTCGCGAACGGATTGACCAATCCGCAAAATTTCTGTTGCATCTGAAAGTAGAAACTCGCCCGATTACAACGGTATGCGTACTTTTCCCCTAGGCCGTTCTAGTTATGCTTGTCGAGCTTCAGAACTGCGAAAATTTTGAGTTTCTCAAGCGTTACTTACCTCCAAACTGCCATATCTCGCGAACGGATAGACCAATCCGCAAAATTTCTGTTGCATCTGAAAGTAGAAACTCGGCCAATTACAACGGTATGTGTACTTTTCCCCTAGGCCATTCTAGTTATTCGTTTCGAGCATCAGAACTGCGAAAATTTTGAGTTTCTCAAGCGTTTCTTACCTCCAAACTGCCATAGCTCGCTAACGGATTGACCAATCCGCAAAATTTCTGTTGCATTTGAAAGTAGAAACTC
The DNA here is from genome assembly GCF_051014685.1 of Ptiloglossa arizonensis. Lineage (NCBI taxonomy): Eukaryota > Metazoa > Arthropoda > Insecta > Hymenoptera > Colletidae > Ptiloglossa > Ptiloglossa arizonensis. The sequence goes on from NW_027478522.1 coordinate 517,224, forward strand.
GCCCGATTACAACGGTATGCGTACTTTTCCCCTTGGCCGTTCTAGTTATTCGTTTCGAGCATCAGAGCTGCGAAAATTTTGAGTTTCTCAAGCGTTTCTTACCTCCAAACTGCCATATCTCGCGAACGGATTGACCAATCCGCAAAATTTCTGTTGCATCTGAAAGTAGAAACTCGCCCGATTACAACGGTATGCGTACTTTTCCCCTAGGCCGTTCTAGTTATGCTTGTCGAGCATCAGAACTGCGAAAATTTTGAGTTTCTCAAGCGTTACTTACCTCCAAACTGCCATATCTCGCGAACGGATTGACCAATCCGCAAAATTTCTGTTGCATCTGAAAGTAGAAACTCGCCCGATTACAACGGTATGCGTACTTTTCCCCTAGGCCATTCTAGTTATGCTTGTCGAGCAACAGAACTGCGAAAATTTTGAGTTTCTCAAGCGTTTCTTACTTCCGAACTCCCATATCTCGCGAACGGATTGACCAATCCGCAAAATTTCTGTTGCATCAGAAAGTAGAAACTCGCCCGATTACAACGGTATGCGTACTTTTCCCCTAGGCCGTTCTAGTTATTCGTTTCGGGCATCAGAACTGTGAACATTTTGAGTTTCTCAACCGTTTCTACCTCCAAACTGCCATATCTCGCGAACGGATTGACCAATCCGCAAAATTTCTGTTGCATCTGAAAGTAGAAACTCGCCCGATTACAACGGTATGCGTACTTTTCCCCTAGGCCGTTCTAGTTATTCGTTTCGAGCATCAGAACTGCGAAAATTTTGAGTTTCTCAAGCGTTTCTTACTTCCAAACTCCCATATCTCGCGAACGGATTGACCAATCCGCAAAATTTCTGTTGCATCTGAAAGTAGAAACTCGCCCGATTACAACGGTATGCGTACTTTTCCCCTAGGCCGTTCTAGTTATGCTTGTCGAGCATCAGAACTGCGAAAATTATGAGTTTCTCAAGCGTTACTTACCTCCAAACTGCCATATCTCGCGAACGGATTGACCAATCCGCAAAATTTCTGTTGCATCTGAAAGTAGAAACTCGCCCGATTACAACGGTATGCGTACTTTTCCCCTAGGCCGTTCTAGTTATGCTTGTCGAGCATCAGAACTGCGAAAATTTTGAGTTTCTCAAGCGTTTCTTACTTCCAAACTGCCATATCTCGCGAACGGATTGACCAATCCGCAAAATTTCTGTTGCATCTGAAAGTAGAAACTCGGCCAATTACAACGGTATGTGTACTTTTCCCCTAGGCCATTCTAGTTATTCGTTTCGAGCATCAGAACTGCGAAAATTTTGAGTTTCTCAAGCGTTTCTTACATCCAAACTGCCATATCTCGCGAACGGATTGACCAATCCGCAAAATTTCTGTTGCATCTGAAAGTAGAAACTCGCCCGATTACAACGGTATGCGTACTTTTCCCCTAGGCCGTTCTAGTTATGCTTGTCGAGCTTCAGAACTGCGAAAATTTTGAGTTTCTCAAGCGTTACTTACCTCCAAACTGCCATATCTCGCGAACGGATAGACCAATCCGCAAAATTTCTGTTGCATCTGAAAGTAGAAACTCGGCCAATTACAACGGTATGTGTACTTTTCCCCTAGGCCATTCTAGTTATTCGTTTCGAGCATCAGAACTGCGAAAATTTTGAGTTTCTCAAGCGTTTCTTACCTCCAAACTGCCATAGCTCGCTAACGGATTGACCAATCCGCAAAATTTCTGTTGCATTTGAAAGTAGAAACTCGCCCGATTACAACGGTATGCGTACTTTTCCCCTTGGCCGTTCTAGTTATTCGTTTCGAGCATCAGAGCTGCGAAAATTTTGAGTTTCTCAAGCGTTTCTTACCTCCAAACTGCCATATCTCGCGAACGGATTGACCAATCCGCAAAATGTCTGTTGCATCTGAAAGTAGAAACTCGCCCGATTACAACGGTATGCGTACTTTTCCCCTAGGTCATTCTAGTTCTTCGTTTCGAGCATCAGAACTGCGAATATTTTGAGTTTCTCAAGCGTTTCTTACTTACAAACTGCCACATCTCGCGAACGGATCGACCAATCCGCAAAATTTCTGTGGTATCTGAAAGTAGAAACTCGGCCAATTATAACGGTATGTGTACTCTTCCCCTAGACCGTTCTAGTTATGCTTGTCAAGCATCAGAACTGCGAAAATTTTGAGTTTCTCTAGCGTTTCTTACTTCCAAACTGCCATATCTCGCGAACGGATTGAACAATCCTCAAAATTTCTGTTGCATCTGAAAGTAGAAACTCGCCCGATTACAACGGTATGCGTACTTTTCCCCTAGGCCGTTCTAGTTATTCGTTTCGAGCATCAGAACTGCGAATATTTTGAGTTTCTCAAGCGTTTCTTACTTACAAACTGCCACATCTCGCGAACGGATTGACCAATCCGCAAAATTTCTGCTGCATCTGAAAGTAGAAACTCGCCCGATTAGAGCGGTATGCGTATTTTTCCCCTAGGACGTTCTAGTTATTCGTTTCGAACATCAGAGCTGCGAAAATTTTGAGTTTCTCAAGCGTTTCCTAGCTCCAAACTGCCACATCTCGCGAACGGATTGACCATTCCGCAAAATTTCTGTTGCATCTGAAAGTAGAAACTCGCCCGATTAGAACGGTATGCGTACTTTTCCCCTAGGCCGTTCTAGTTATTCGTTTCGAGCATCACAGCTGCGAAAATCTTGAGTTTCTCAAGCGTTTCTTACCTCCAAACTGCCATATCTCGCGAACGGATTGACCATTGCGCAAAATTTCTGTTGCATCTGAAAGTAGAAACTCGCCCGATTACAACGGTATGCGTACTTTTCCCCTAGGCCGTTCTAGTTATGCTTGTCGAGCATCAGAACTGCGAAAATTTTGAGTTTCTCAAGCGTTTCTTACTTCCAAACTCCCATATCTCGCGAACGGATTGACCAATCCGCAAAATTTCTGTTGCATCTGAAAGTAGAAACCCGCCCGATTACAACTGTATGCGTACTTTTCCGCTAGGCCGTTCTAGTTATTCGTTTCGGGCATCAGAACTGTGAACATTTTGAGTTTCTCAACCGTTTCTTACCTCCAAACTGCCATATCTCGCGAACGGATTGACCAATCCGCAAAATGTCTGTTGCATCTGAAAGTAGAAACTCGCCCGATTACAACGGTATGCGTACTTTTCCCCTAGGTCATTCTAGTTCTTCGTTTCGAGCATCAGAACTGCGAATATTTTGAGTTCCTCAAGCGTTTCTTACTTACAAACTGCCACATCTCGCGAACGGATCGACCAATCCGCAAAATTTCTGTGGTATCTGAAAGTAGAAACTCGGCCAATTACAACGGTATGTGTACTTTTCCCCTAGGCCATTCTAGTTATTCGTTTCGAGCATCAGAACTGCGAAAATTTTGAGTTTCTCAAGCGTTACTTACCTCCAAACTGCCATATCTCGCGAACGGATTGACCAATCCCTAAAATTTCTGTTGCATCTGAAAGTAGAAACTCGCCCGATTACAACGGTATGCGTACTTTTCCCCTAGGCCGTTCTAGTTATGCTTGTCGAGCATCAGAACTGCGAAAATTTTGAGTTTCTCAAGCGTTTCTTACTTCCAAACTCCCATATCTCGCGAACGGATTGACCAATCCGCAAAATTTCTGTTGCATCTGAAAGTAGGAACTAGCCCGATTACAACGGTATGCGTACTTTTCCCCTAGGCCGTTCTAGTTATTCGTTTCGGGCATCAGAACTGTGAACATTTTGAGTTTCTCAACCGTTTCTACCTCCAAACTGCCATATCTCGCGAACGGATTGACCAATCCGCAAAATTTCTGTTGCATCTGAAAGTAGAAACTCGCCCGATTACAACGGTATGCGTACTTTTCCCCTAGGTCATTCTAGTTCTTCGTTTCGAGCATCAGAACTGCGAATATTTTGAGTTCCTCAAGCGTTTCTTACTTACAAACTGCCACATCTCGCGAACGGATCGACCAATCCGCAAAATTTCTGTGGTATCTGAAAGTAGAAACTCGGCCAATTACAACGGTATGTGTACTTTTCCCCTAGGCCATTCTAGTTATTCGTTTCGAGCATCAGAACTGCGAAAATTTTGAGTTTCTCAAGCGTTTCTTACCTCCAAACTGCCATATCTCGCGAACGGATTGACCAATCCGCAAAATTTCTGTTGCATCTGAAAGTAGAAACTCGCCCGATTACAACGGTATGCGTACTTTTCCCCTAGGCCGTTCTAGTTATGCTTGTCGAGCATCAGAACTGCGAAAATTTTGAGTTTCTCAAGCGTTACTTACCTCCAAACTGCCATATCTCGCGAACGGATTGACCAATCCGCAAAATTTCTGTTGCATCTGAAAGTAGAAACTCGCCCGATTACAACGGTATGCGTACTTTTCCCCTAGGCCATTCTAGTTATGCTTGTCGAGCAACAGAACTGCGAAAATTTTGAGTTTCTCAAGCGTTTCTTACTTCCGAACTCCCATATCTCGCGAACGGATTGACCAATCCGCAAAATTTCTGTTGCATCAGAAAGTAGAAACTCGCCCGATTACAACGGTATGCGTACTTTTCCCCTAGGCCGTTCTAGTTATTCGTTTCGGGCATCAGAACTGTGAACATTTTGAGTTTCTCAACCGTTTCTACCTCCAAACTGCCATATCTCGCGAACGGATTGACCAATCCGCAAAATTTCTGTTGCATCTGAAAGTAGAAACTCGCCCGATTACAACGGTATGCGTACTTTTCCCCTAGGCCGTTCTAGTTATTCGTTTCGAGCATCAGAACTGCGAAAATTTTGAGTTTCTCAAGCGTTTCTTACTTCCAAACTCCCATATCTCGCGAACGGATTGACCAATCCGCAAAATTTCTGTTGCATCTGAAAGTAGAAACTCGCCCGATTACAACGGTATGCGTACTTTTCCCCTAGGCCGTTCTAGTTATGCTTGTCGAGCATCAGAACTGCGAAAATTATGAGTTTCTCAAGCGTTACTTACCTCCAAACTGCCATATCTCGCGAACGGATTGACCAATCCGCAAAATTTCTGTTGCATCTGAAAGTAGAAACTCGCCCGATTACAACGGTATGCGTACTTTTCCCCTAGGCCGTTCTAGTTATGCTTGTCGAGCATCAGAACTGCGAAAATTTTGAGTTTCTCAAGCGTTTCTTACTTCCAAACTGCCATATCTCGCGAACGGATTGACCAATCCGCAAAATTTCTGTTGCATCTGAAAGTAGAAACTCGGCCAATTACAACGGTATGTGTACTTTTCCTCTAGGCCATTCTAGTTATTCGTTTCGAGCATCAGAACTGCGAAAATTTTGAGTTTCTCAAGCGTTTCTTACATCCAAACTGCCATATCTCGCGAACGGATTGACCAATCCGCAAAATTTCTGTTGCATCTGAAAGTAGAAACTCGCCCGATTACAACGGTATGCGTACTTTTCCCCTAGGCCGTTCTAGTTATGCTTGTCGAGCTTCAGAACTGCGAAAATTTTGAGTTTCTCAAGCGTTACTTACCTCCAAACTGCCATATCTCGCGAACGGATAGACCAATCCGCAAAATTTCTGTTGCATCTGAAAGTAGAAACTCGGCCAATTACAACGGTATGTGTACTTTTCCCCTAGGCCATTCTAGTTATTCGTTTCGAGCATCAGAACTGCGAAAATTTTGAGTTTCTCAAGCGTTTCTTACCTCCAAACTGCCATAGCTCGCTAACGGATTGACCAATCCGCAAAATTTCTGTTGCATTTGAAAGTAGAAACTCGCCCGATTACAACGGTATGCGTACTTTTCCCCTTGGCCGTTCTAGTTATTCGTTTCGAGCATCAGAGCTGCGAAAATTTTGAGTTTCTCAAGCGTTTCTTACCTCCAAACTGCCATATCTCGCGAACGGATTGACCAATCCGCAAAATGTCTGTTGCATCTGAAAGTAGAAACTCGCCCGATTACAACGGTATGCGTACTTTTCCCCTAGGTCATTCTAGTTCTTCGTTTCGAGCATCAGAACTGCGAATATTTTGAGTTTCTCAAGCGTTTCTTACTTACAAACTGCCACATCTCGCGAACGGATCGACCAATCCGCAAAATTTCTGTGGTATCTGAAAGTAGAAACTCGGCCAATTATAACGGTATGTGTACTCTTCCCCTAGACCGTTCTAGTTATGCTTGTCAAGCATCAGAACTGCGAAAATTTTGAGTTTCTCTAGCGTTTCTTACTTCCAAACTGCCATATCTCGCGAACGGATTGAACAATCCTCAAAATTTCTGTTGCATCTGAAAGTAGAAACTCGCCCGATTACAACGGTATGCGTACTTTTCCCCTAGGCCGTTCTAGTTATTCAGTTCGAGCATCAGAACTGCGAATATTTTGAGTTTCTCAAGCGTTTCTTACTTACAAACTGCCACATCTCGCGAACGGATTGACCAATCCGCAAAATTTCTGTTGCATCTGAAAGTAGAAACTCGCCCGATTAGAGCGGTATGCGTATTTTTCCCCTAGGACGTTCTAGTTATTCGTTTCGAACATCAGAGCTGCGAAAATTTTGAGTTTCTCAAGCGTTTCCTAGCTCCAAACTGCCACATCTCGCGAACGGATTGACCATTCCGCAAAATTTCTGTTGCATCTGAAAGTAGAAACTCGCCCGATTAGAACGGTATGCGTACTTTTCCCCTAGGCCGTTCGAGTTATTCGTTTCGAGCATCACAGCTGCGAAAATCTTGAGTTTCTCAAGCGTTTCTTACCTCCAAACTGCCATATCTCGCGAACGGATTGACCATTGCGCAAAATTTCTGTTGCATCTGAAAGTAGAAACTCGCCCGATTACAACGGTATGCGTACTTTTCCCCTAGGCCGTTCTAGTTATGCTTGTCGAGCATCAGAACTGCGAAAATTTTGAGTTTCTCAAGCGTTTCTTACTTCCAAACTCCCATATCTCGCGAACGGATTGACCAATCCGCAAAATTTCTGTTGCATCTGAAAGTAGAAACCCGCCCGATTACAACTGTATGCGTACTTTTCCGCTAGGCCGTTCTAGTTATTCGTTTCGGGCATCAGAACTGTGAACATTTTGAGTTTCTCAACCGTTTCTTACCTCCAAACTGCCATATCTCGCGAACGGATTGACCAATCCGCAAAATGTCTGTTGCATCTGAAAGTAGAAACTCGCCCGATTACAACGGTATGCGTACTTTTCCCCTAGGTCATTCTAGTTCTTCGTTTCGAGCATCAGAACTGCGAATATTTTGAGTTTTTCAAGCGTTTCTTACTTACAAACTGCCACATCTCGCGAACGGATCGACCAATCCGCAAAATTTCTGTGGTACCTGAAAGTAGAAACTCGGCCAATTACAACGGTATGTGTACTTTTCCCCTAGGCCATTCTAGTTATTCGTTTCGAGCATCAGAACTGCGAAAATTTTGAGTTTCTCAAGCGTTTCTTACCTCCAAACTGCCATATCTCGCGAACGGATTGACCAATCCGCAAAATTTCTGTTGCATCTGAAAGTAGAAACTCGCCCGATTACAACGGTATGCGTACTTTTCCCCTAGGCCGTTCTAGTTATGCTTGTCGAGAATCAGAACTGCGAAAATTTTGAGTTTCTCAAGCGTTTCTTACCTCCAAACTGCCATATCTCGCGAACGGATTGACCAATCCGCAAAATTTCTGTTGCATCTGAAAGTAGAAACTCGCCCGATTACAACGGTATGCGTACTTTTCCCCTAGGCCGTTCTAGTTATTCGTTTCGAGCATCGGAACTGTGAACATTTTGAGTTTCTCAAGCGTTTCTTACCTCCAAACTGCCATATCTCGCGAACGGATTGACCAATCCGCAAACTTTCTGTTGCATCTGAAAGTAGAAACTCGCCCGATTACAACGGTATGCGTACTTTTCCCCTAGGCCGTTCTAGTTATTCGTTTCGGGCATCAGAACTGTGAACATTTTGAGTTTCTCAACCGTTTCTACCTCCAAACTGCCATATCTCGCGAACGGATTGACCAATCCGCAAAATTTCTGTTGCATCTGAAAGTAGAAACTCGCCCGATTACAACGGTATGCGTACTTTTCCCCTAGGCCGTTCTAGTTATGCTTGTCGAGCAACAGAACTGCGAAAATTTTGAGTTTCTCAAGCGTTTCTTACTTTCAAACTCCCATATCTCGCGAACGGATTGACCAATCCGCAAAATTTCTGTTGCATCTGAAAGTAGGAACTAGCCCGATTACAACGGTATGCGTACTTTTCCCCTAGGCCGTTCTAGTTATTCGTTTCGGGCTTCAGAACTGTGAACATTTTGAGTTTCTCAACCGTTTCTACCTCCAAACTGCCATATCTCGCGAACGGATTGACCAATCCGCAAAATTTCTGTTGCATCTGAAAGTAGAAACTCGCCCGATTACAACGGTATGCGTACTTTTCCCCTAGGTCATTCTAGTTCTTCGTTTCGAGCATCAGAACTGCGAATATTTTGAGTTCCTCAAGCGTTCCTTACTTACAAACTGCCACATCTCGCGAACGGATCGACCAATCCGCAAAATTTCTGTGGTATCTGAAAGTAGAAACTCGGCCAATTACAACGGTATGTGTACTTTTCCCCTAGGCCATTCTAGTTATTCGTTTCGAGCATCAGACCTGCGAAAATTTTGAGTTTCTCAAGCGTTTCTTACCTCCAAACTGCCATATCTCACTAACGGATTGACCAATCCGCAAAATTTCTGTTGCATTTGAAAGTAGAAACTCGCCCGATTACAACGGTATGCGTACTTTTCCCCAGGGCCGTTCTAGTTATTCGTTTCGAGCATCAGAACTGTGAACATTTTGAGTTTCTCAAGCGTTTCTTACTTACAAACTGCCACATCTCGCGAACGGATCGACCAATCCGCAAAATGTCTGTTACATCTGAAAGTAGAAACTCGCCCGATTACAACGGTATGCGTACTTTTCCCCTAGGTCATTCTAGTTCTTCGTTTCGAGCATCAGAACTGCGAATATTTTGAGTTTCTCGAGCGTTTCTTACTTACAAACTGCCACATCTCGCGAACGGATCGACCAATCCGCAAAATTTCTGTTGCATCTGAAAGTAGAAACTCGCACGATTACAACGGTATGCGTATTTTTCCCCTAGGCCGTTCCAGTTATGCTTGTCAAGCATCAGAACTGCGAAAATTTTGGGTTTCTCTAGCGTTTCTTACCTCCAAACCGCCATATCTCGCGAACGGATTGAACAATCCTCAAAATTTCTGTTGCATCTGAAAGTAGAAACTCGCCCGATTACAACGGTATGCGTACTTTTCCCCTAGGCCGTTCTAGTTATTCGTCTCGAGCATCAGAACTGCGAAACTTTTGAGTTTCTCAAGCGTTTCTTACCTCCAAACTGCAATATCTCGCGAACGGATAGACCAATCCGCAAAATTTCTGTTGCATCTGAAAGTAGAAACTCGCCCGATTAGAACCGTATGCGTACTTTTCCCCTAGGCCGTTCTAGTTATGCTTGTCGAGCATCAGAACTGCGAAAATTATGAGTTTCTCAAGCGTTACTTACCTCCAAACTGCCATATCTCGCGAACGGATTGACCAATCCGCAAAATTTCTGTTGCATCTGAAAGTAGAAACTCGCCCAATTACAACGGTATGCGTACTTTTCCCCTAGGCCATTCTAGTTATGCTTGTCGAGCAACAGAACTGCGAAAATTTTGAGTTTCTCAAGCGTTTCTTACTTCCAAACTCCCATATCTCGCGAACGGATTGACCAATCCGCAAAATTTCTGTTGCATCTGAAAGTAGGAACTCGTCCGATTACAACGGTATGCGTACTTTTCCCCTAGGCCGTTCTCGTTATTCGTTTCGAGCATCAGAACTGCGAAAATTTTGAGTTTCTCAAGCGTTTCTTACCTCCAAACTGCCATATCTCGCGAACGGATTGACCAATCCGCAAAATTTCTGTTGCATCTGAAAGTAGAAACTCGCCCGATTACAACGGTATGCGTACTTTTCCCCTAGGTCATTCTAGTTCTTCGTTTCGAGCATCAGAACTGCGAATATTTTGAGTTCCTCAAGCGTTCCTTACTTACAAACTGCCACATCTCGCGAACGGATCGACCAATCCGCAAAATTTCTGTGGTATCTGAAAGTAGAAACTCGGCCAATTACAACGGTATGTGTACTTTTCCCCTAGGCCATTCTAGTTATTCGTTTCGAGCATCAGACCTGCGAAAATTTTGAGTTTCTCAAGCGTTTCTTACCTCCAAACTGCCATATCTCACTAACGGATTGACCAATCCGCAAAATTTCTGTTGCATTTGAAAGTAGAAACTCGCCCGATTACAACGGTATGCGTACTTTTCCCCAGGGCCGTTCTAGTTATTCGTTTCGAGCATCAGAACTGTGAACATTTTGAGTTTCTCAAGCGTTTCTTACTTACAAACTGCCACATCTCGCGAACGGATCGACCAATCCGCAAAATGTCTGTTGCATCTGAAAGTAGAAACTCGCCCGATTACAACGGTATGCGTACTTTTCCCCTAGGTCATTCTAGTTCTTCGTTTCGAGCATCAGAACTGCGAATATTTTGAGTTTCTCGAGCGTTTCTTACTTACAAACTGCCACATCTCGCGAACGGATCGACCAATCCGCAAAATTTCTGTTGCATCTGAAAGTAGAAACTCGCACGATTACAACGGTATGCGTATTTTTCCCCTAGGCCGTTCCAGTTATGCTTGTCAAGCATCAGAACTGCGAAAATTTTGGGTTTCTCTAGCGTTTCTTACCTCCAAACCGCCATATCTCGCGAACGGATTGAACAATCCTCAAAATTTCTGTTGCATCTGAAAGTAGAAACTCGCCCGATTACAACGGTATGCGTACTTTTCCCCTAGGCCGTTCTAGTTATTCGTCTCGAGCATCAGAACTGCGAAACTTTTGAGTTTCTCAAGCGTTTCTTACCTCCAAACTGCAATATCTCGCGAACGGATAGACCAATCCGCAAAATTTCTGTTGCATCTGAAAGTAGAAACTCGCCCGATTAGAACCGTATGCGTACTTTTCCCCTAGGCCGTTCTAGTTATGCTTGTCGAGCATCAGAACTGCGAAAATTATGAGTTTCTCAAGCGTTACTTACCTCCAAACTGCCATATCTCGCGAACGGATTGACCAATCCGCAAAATTTCTGTTGCATCTGAAAGTAGAAACTCGCCCAATTACAACGGTATGCGTACTTTTCCCCTAGGCCATTCTAGTTATGCTTGTCGAGCAACAGAACTGCGAAAATTTTGAGTTTCTCAAGCGTTTCTTACTTCCAAACTCCCATATCTCGCGAACGGATTGACCAATCCGCAAAATTTCTGTTGCATCTGAAAGTAGGAACTCGTCCGATTACAACGGTATGCGTACTTTTCCCCTAGGCCGTTCTCGTTATTCGTTTCGAGCATCAGAACTGCGAAAATTTTGAGTTTCTCAAGCGTTTCTTACCTCCAAACTGCCATATCTCGCGAACGGATTGACCAATCCGCAAAATTTCTGTTGCATCTGAAAGTAGAAACTCGCCCGATTACAACGGTATGCGTACTTTTCCCCTAGGCCGTTCTAGTTATGCTTGTCGAGCATCAGAACTGCGAAAATTATGAGTTTCTCAAGCGTTACTTACCTCCAAACTGCCATATCTCGCGAACGGATTGACCAATCCGCAAAATTTCTGTTGCATCTGAAAGTAGAAACTCGCCCGATTACAACGGTATGCGTACTTTTCCCCTAGGCCATTCTAGTTATGCTTGTCGAGCAACAGAACTGCGAAAATTTTGAGTTTCTCAAGCGTTTCTTACTTCCAAACTCCCATATCTCGCGAACGGATTGACCAATCCGCAAAATTTCTGTTGCATCTGAAAGTAGGAACTCGTCCGATTACAACGGTATGCGTACTTTTCCCCTAGGCCGTTCTAGTTATTCGTTTCGGGCATCAGAACTGTGAACATTTTGAGTTTCTCAACCGTTTCTACTTCCAAACTGCCATATCTCGCGAACGGATTGACCAATCCGCAAAATTTCTGTTGCATCTGAAAGTAGAAACTCGCCCGATTACAACGGTATGCGTACTTTTCCCCTAGGCCGTTCTAGTTATGCTTGTCGAGCATCAGAACTGCGAAAATTTTGAGTTTCTCAAGCGTTTCTTACTTCCAAACTCCCATATCTCGCGAACGGATTGACCAATCCGCAAAATTTCTGTTGCATCTGAAAGTAGGAACTAGCCCGATTACAACGGTATGCGTACTTTTCCCCTAGGCCGTTCTAGTTATTCGTTTCGGGCATCAGAACTGTGAACATTTTGAGTTTCTCAACCGTTTCTACCTCCAAACTGCCATATCTCGCGAACGGATTGACCAATCCGCAAAATTTCTGTTGCATCTGAAAGTAGAAACTCGCCCGATTACAACGGTATGCGTACTTTTCCCCTAGGCCATTCTAGTTATGCTTGTCGAGCAACAGAACTGCGAAAATTTTGAGTTTCTCAAGCGTTTCTTACCTCCAAACTGCCAAATCTCGCGAACCGATTGACCATTCCGCAAAATTTCTGTTGCATCTGAAAGTAGAAACTCGCCCGATTACAACGGTATGCGTACTTTTCCCCTAGGCCGTTCTAGTTATGCTTGTCGAGCATCAGAACTGCGAAAATTTTGAGTTTCTCAAGCGTTTCTTACTTCCAAACTCCCATATCTCGCGAGCGGATTGACCAATCCGCAAAATTTCTGTTGCATCTGAAAGTAGAAACTCGCCCGATTACAACGGTATGCGTACTTTTCCCCTAGGTCATTCTAGTTCTTCGTTTCGAGCATCAGAACTGCGAATATTTTGAGTTCCTCAAGCGTTTCTTACTTACAAACTGCCACATCTCGCGAACGGATCGACCAATCCGCAAAATGTCTGTTGCATCTGAAAGTAGAAACTCGCCCGATTACAACGGTATGCGTACTTTTCCCCTAGGTCATTCTAGTTCTTCGTTTCGAGCATCAGAACTGCGAATATTTTGAGTTTCTCGAGCGTTTCTTACTTACAAACTGCCACATCTCGCGAACGGATCGACCAATCCGCAAAATTTCTGTTGCATCTGAAAGTAGAAACTCGCACGATTACAACGGTATGCGTATTTTTCCCCTAGGCCGTTCCAGTTATGCTTGTCAAGCATCAGAACTGCGAAAATTTTGGGTTTCTCTAGCGTTTCTTACCTGCAAACCGCCATATCTCGCGAACGGATTGAACAATCCTCAAAATTTCTGTTGCATCTGAAATTAGAAACTCGCCCGATTACAACGGTATGCGTACTTTTCCCCTAGGCCATTCTAGTTATGCTTGTCGAGCAACAGAACTGCGAAAATTTTGAGTTTCTCAAGCGTTTCTTACTTCCAAACTCCCATATCTCGCGAACGGATTGACCAATCCGCAAAATTTCTGTTGCATCTGAAAGTAGGAACTCGTCCGATTACAACGGTGTGCGTACTTTTCCCCTAGGCCGTTCTAGTTATTCGTTTCGGGCATCAGAACTGTGAACATTTTGAGTTTCTCAACCGTTTCTTCCTCCAAACTGCCATATCTCGCGAACGGATTGACCAATCCGCAAAATTTCTGTTGCATCTGAAAGTAGAAACTCGCCCGATTACAACGGTATGCGTACTTTTCCCCTAGGTCATTCTAGTTCTTCGTTTCGAGCATCAGAACTGCGAAAATTTTGAGTTTCTCAAGCGTTTCTTACTTCCAAACTTCCATATCTCGCGAACGGATTGACAAATCCGCAAAATTTCTGTTGCATCTGAAAGTAGGAACTCGCCCGATTACAACGGTATGCGTACTTTTCCCCTAGGCCGTTCTAGTTATTCGTTTCGAGCATCGGAACTGTGAACATTTTGAGTTTCTCAAGCGTTTCTTACCTCCAAACTGCCATATCTCGCGAACGGATTGACCAATCCGCAAAATTTCTGTTGCATCTGAAAGTAGAAACTCGCCCGATTACAACGGTATGCGTACTTTTCCCCTAGGCCGTTCTAGTTATTCGTTTCGGGCATCAGAACTGTGAACATTTTGAGTTTCTCAACCGTTTCTACCTCCAAACTGCCATATCTCGCGAACGGATTGACCAATCCGCAAAATTTCTGTTGCATCTGAAAGTAGAAACTCGCCCGATTACAACGGTATGCGTACTTTTCCCCTAGGCCGTTCTAGTTATGCTTGTCGAGCATCAGAACTGCGAAAATTTTGAGTTTCTCAAGCGTTTCTTACTTCCAAACTCCCATATCTCGCGAACGGATTGACCAATCCGCAAAATTTCTGTTGCATCTGAAAGTAGGAACTAGCCCGATTACAACGGTATGCGTACTTTTCCCCTAGGCCGTTCTAGTTATTCGTTTCGGGCTTCAGAACTGTGAACATTTTGAGTTTCTCAACCGTTTCTACCTCCAAACTGCCATATCTCGCGAACGGATTGACCAATCCGCAAAATTTCTGTTGCATCTGAAAGTAGAAACTCGCCCGATTACAACGGTATGCGTACTTTTCCCCTAGGTCATTCTAGTTCTTCGTTTCGAGCATCAGAACTGCGAATATTTTGAGTTCCTCAAGCGTTTCTTACTTACAAACTGCCACATCTCGCGAACGGATCGACCAATCCGCAAAATTTCTGTGGTATCTGAAAGTAGAAACTCGGCCAATTACAACGGTATGTGTACCTTTCCCCTAGGCCATTCTAGTTATTCGTTTCGAGCATCAGACCTGCGAAAATTTTGAGTTTCTCAAGCGTTTCTTACCTCCAAACTGCCATATCTCGCTAACGGATTGACCAATCCGCAAAATTTCTGTTGCATTTGAAAGTAGAAACTCGCCCGATTACAACGTTATGCGTACTTTTCCCCTAGGCCGTTCTAGTTATGCTTGTCGAGCATCAGAACTGCGAAAATTATGAGTTTCTCAAGCGTTACTTACCTCCAAACTGCCATATCTCGCGAACGGATTGACCAATCCGCAAAATTTCTGTTGCATCTGAAATTAGAAACTCGCCCGATTACAACGGTATGCGTACTTTTCCCCTAGGCCATTCTAGTTATGCTTGTCGAGCAACAGAACTGCGAAAATTTTGAGTTTCTCAAGCGTTTCTTACTTCCAAACTCCCATATCTCGCGAACGGATTGACCAATCCGCAAAATTTCTGTTGCATCTGAAAGTAGGAACTCGTCCGATTACAACGGTGTGCGTACTTTTCCCCTAGGCCGTTCTAGTTATTCGTTTCGGGCATCAGAACTGTGAACATTTTGAGTTTCTCAACCGTTTCTTCCTCCAAACTGCCATATCTCGCGAACGGATTGACCAATCCGCAAAATTTCTGTTGCATCTGAAAGTAGAAACTCGCCCGATTACAACGGTATGCGTACTTTTCCCCTAGGTCATTCTAGTTCTTCGTTTCGAGCATCAGAACTGCGAAAATTTTGAGTTTCTCAAGCGTTTCTTACTTCCAAACTCCCATATCTCGCGAACGGATTGACCAATCCGCAAAATTTCTGTTGCATCTGAAAGTAGGAACTCGCCCGATTACAACGGTATGCGTACTTTTCCCCTAGGCCGTTCTAGTTATTCGTTTCGAGCATCGGAACTGTGAACATTTTGAGTTTCTCAAGCGTTTCTTACCTCCAAACTGCCATATCTCGCGAACGGATTGACCAATCCGCAAAATTTCTGTTGCATCTGAAAGTAGAAACTCGCCCGATTACAACGGTATGCGTACTTTTCCCCTAGGCCGTTCTAGTTATTCGTTTCGGGCATCAGAACTGTGAACATTTTGAGTTTCTCAACCGTTTCTACCTCCAAACTGCCATATCTCGCGAACGGATTGACCAATCCGCAAAATTTCTGTTGCATCTGAAAGTAGAAACTCGCCCGATTACAACGGTATGCGTACTTTTCCCCTAGGCCGTTCTAGTTATGCTTGTCGAGCATCAGAACTGCGAAAATTTTGAGTTTCTCAAGCGTTTCTTACTTCCAAACTCCCATATCTCGCGAACGGATTGACCAATCCGCAAAATTTCTGTTGCATCTGAAAGTAGGAACTAGCCCGATTACAACGGTATGCGTACTTTTCCCCTAGGCCGTTCTAGTTATTCGTTTCGGGCTTCAGAACTGTGAACATTTTGAGTTTCTCAACCGTTTCTACCTCCAAACTGCCATATCTCGCGAACGGATTGACCAATCCGCAAAATTTCTGTTGCATCTGAAAGTAGAAACTCGCCCGATTACAACGGTATGCGTACTTTTCCCCTAGGTCATTCTAGTTCTTCGTTTCGAGCATCAGAACTGCGAATATTTTGAGTTCCTCAAGCGTTTCTTACATACAAACTGCCACATCTCGCGAACGGATCGACCAATCCGCAAAATTTCTGTGGTATCTGAAAGTAGAAACTCGGCCAATTACAACGGTATGTGTACTTTTCCCCTAGGCCATTCTAGTTATTCGTTTCGAGCATCAGACCTGCGAAAATTTTGAGTTTCTCAAGCGTTTCTTACCTCCAAACTGCCATATCTCGCTAACGGATTGACCAATCCGCAAAATTTCTGTTGCATTTGAAAGTAGAAACTCGCCCGATTACAACGGAATGCGTACTTTTCCCCAGGGCCGTTCTAGTTATTCGTTTCGAGCATCAGAACTGTGAACATTTTGTGTTTCTCAAGCGTTTCTTACCTCCAAACTGCCATATCTCGCGAACGGATTGACCAATCCTCAAAATTTCTGTTGCATCTGAAAGTAGAAACTCGCTCAATTACAACGGTATGCGTACTTTTCCCCAAGGCCGTTCCAGTTATTCGTTTCGAGCATCAGAACTGCGAATATTTTGAGTTTCTCAAGCGTTTCTTACTTACAAACTGCCACATCTCGCGAACGGATTGACCAATCCGCAAAATTTCTGTTGCATCCGAAAGTAGAAACTCGCCCGATTAGAACGGTATGCGTACTTTTCCCCTAGGCCGTTCTAGTTATGCTTGTCGAGCATCAGAACTGCGAAAATTATGAGTTTCTCAAGCGTTACTTACCTCCAAACTGCCATATCTCGCGAACGGATTGACCAATCCGCAAAATTTCTGTTGCATCTGAAATTAGAAACTCGCCCGATTACAACGGTATGCGTACTTTTCCCCTAGGCCATTCTAGTTATGCTTGTCGAGCAACAGAACTGCGAAAATTTTGAGTTTCTCAAGCGTTTCTTACTTCCAAACTCCCATATCTCGCGAACGGATTGACCAATCCGCAAAATTTCTGTTGCATCTGAAAGTAGGAACTCGTCCGATTACAACGGTGTGCGTACTTTTCCCCTAGGCCGTTCTAGTTATTCGTTTCGGGCATCAGAACTGTGAACATTTTGAGTTTCTCAACCGTTTCTTCCTCCAAACTGCCATATCTCGCGAACGGATTGACCAATCCGCAAAATTTCTGTTGCATCTGAAAGTAGAAACTCGCCCGATTACAACGGTATGCGTACTTTTCCCCTAGGTCATTCTAGTTCTTCGTTTCGAGCATCAGAACTGCGAAAATTTTGAGTTTCTCAAGCGTTTCTTACTTCCAAACTCCCATATCTCGCGAACGGATTGACCAATCCGCAAAATTTCTGTTGCATCTGAAAGTAGGAACTCGCCCGATTACAACGGTATGCGTACTTTTCCCCTAGGCCGTTCTAGTTATTCGTTTCGAGCATCGGAACTGTGAACATTTTGAGTTTCTCAAGCGTTTCTTACCTCCAAACTGCCATATCTCGCGAACGGATTGACCAATCCGCAAAATTTCTGTTGCATCTGAAAGTAGAAACTCGCCCGATTACAACGGTATGCGTACTTTTCCCCTAGGCCGTTCTAGTTATTCGTTTCGGGCATCAGAACTGTGAACATTTTGAGTTTCTCAACCGTTTCTACCTCCAAACTGCCATATCTCGCGAACGGATTGACCAATCCGCAAAATTTCTGTTGCATCTGAAAGTAGAAACTCGCCCGATTACAACGGTATGCGTACTTTTCCCCTAGGCCGTTCTAGTTATGCTTGTCGAGCATCAGAACTGCGAAAATTTTGAGTTTCTCAAGCGTTTCTTACTTCCAAACTCCCATATCTCGCGAACGGATTGACCAATCCGCAAAATTTCTGTTGCATCTGAAAGTAGGAACTAGCCCGATTACAACGGTATGCGTACTTTTCCCCTAGGCCGTTCTAGTTATTCGTTTCGGGCTTCAGAACTGTGAACATTTTGAGTTTCTCAACCGCTTCTACCTCCAAACTGCCATATCTCGCGAACGGATTGACCAATCCGCAAAATTTCTGTTGCATCTGAAAGTAGAAACTCGCCCGATTACAACGGTATGCGTACTTTTCCCCTAGGTCATTCTAGTTCTTCGTTTCGAGCATCAGAACTGCGAATATTTTGAGTTCCTCAAGCGTTTCTTACTTACAAACTGCCACATCTCGCGAACGGATCGACCAATCCGCAAAATTTCTGTGGTATCTGAAAGTAGAAACTCGGCCAATTACAACGGTATGTGTACTTTTCCCCTAGGCCATTCTAGTTATTCGTTTCGAGCATCAGACCTGCGAAAATTTTGAGTTTCTCAAGCGTTTCTTACCTCCAAACTGCCATATCTCGCTAACGGATTGACCAATCCGCAAAATTTCTGTTGCATTTGAAAGTAGAAACTCGCCCGATTACAACGGTATGCGTACTTTTCCCCAGGGCCGTTCTAGTTATTCGTTTCGAGCATCAGAACTGTGAACATTTTGTGTTTCTCAAGCGTTTCTTACCTCCAAACTGCCATATCTCGCGAACGGATTGACCAATCCTCAAAATTTCTGTTGCATCTGAAAGTAGAAACTCGCTCAATTACAACGGTATGCGTACTTTTCCCCTAGGCCGTTCCAGTTATTCGTTTCGAGCATCAGAACTGCGAATATTTTGAGTTTCTCAAGCGTTTCTTACTTACAAACTGCCACATCTCGCGAACGGATTGACCAATCCGCAAAATTTCTGTTGCATCCGAAAGTAGAAACTCGCCCGATTAGAACGGTATGAGTACTTTTCCCCTAGGCCGTTCTAGTTATTCGTTTCGAGCATCAGAGCTGCGAAAATTTTGAGTTTCTCAAGCGTTCCTTACCTCCAAACTGCCATATCTCGCGAACCGATTGACCATTCCGCAAAATTTCTGTTGCATCTGAAAGTAGAAACTCGCCCGATTACAACGGTATGCGTACTTTTCCCCTAGGCCGTTCTAGTTATGCTTGTCGAGCATCAGAACTGCGAAAATTTTGAGTTTCTCAAGCGTTTCTTACTTCCAAACTCCCATATCTCGCGAGCGGATTGACCAATCCGCAAAATTTCTGTTGCATCTGAAAGTAGAAACTCGCCCGATTACAACGGTATGCGTACTTTTCCCCTAGGTCATTCTAGTTCTTCGTTTCGAGCATCAGAACTGCGAATATTTTGAGTTCCTCAAGCGTTTCTTACTTACAAACTGCCACATCTCGCGAACGGATCGACCAATCCGCAAAATGTCTGTTGCATCTGAAAGTAGAAACTCGCCCGATTACAACGGTATGCGTACTTTTCCCCTAGGTCATTCTAGTTCTTCGTTTCGAGCATCAGAACTGCGAATATTTTGAGTTTCTCGAGCGTTTCTTACTTACAAACTGCCACATCTCGCGAACGGATCGACCAATCCGCAAAATTTCTGTTGCATCTGAAAGTAGAAACTCGCACGATTACAACGGTATGCGTATTTTTCCCCTAGGCCGTTCCAGTTATGCTTGTCAAGCATCAGAACTGCGAAAATTTTGGGTTTCTCTAGCGTTTCTTACCTCCAAACCGCCATATCTCGCGAACGGATTGACCAATCCGCAAAATTTCTGTTGCATCTGAAAGTAGAAGCTCGCCCGATTACAACGGTATGCGTACTTTTCCGCTAGGCCGTTCTAGTTATTCGTTTCGAGCATCAGAAATGCGAAAATTTTGAGTTTCTCAAGCGTTTCTTACCTCCAAACTGCCATATCTCGCGAACTGATTGACCAATCCGCAAAATTTCTGTTGCATCTGAAAGTAGAAACCCACCCGATTACAACGGTATGTGTTGTTTTCCCCTAGGTCATTCTAGTTCTTCGTTTCGAGCATCAGAACTGCGAATATTTTGAGTTCCTCAAGCGTTTCTTACTTACAAACTGCCACATCTCGCGAACGGATCGACCAATCCGCAAAATTTCTGTGGTATCTGAAAGTAGAAACTCGGCCAATTACAACGGTATGTGTACTTTTCCCCTAGGCCATTCTAGTTATTCGTTTCGAGCATCAGAACTGCGAAAATTTTGAGTTTCTCAAGCGTTTCTTACCTCCAAACTGCCATATCTCGCGAACGGATTGACCAATCCGCAAAATTTCTGTTGCATCTGAAAGTAGAAACTCGCCCGATTACAACGGTATGCGTACTTTTCCCCTAGGCCGTTCTAGTTATGCTTGTCGAGCATCAGAACTGCGAAAATTTTGAGTTTCTCAAGCGTTTCTTACTTACAAACTGCCACATCTCGCGAACGGATCGACCAATCCCCAAAATTTCTGTGGTATCTGAAAGTAGAAACTCGGCCAATTACAACGGTATGTGTACTTTTCCCCTAGGCCAATCTAGTTATTCGTTTCGAGCATCAGACCTGCGAAAATTTTGAGTTTCTCAAGCGTTTCTTACCTCCAAACTGCCATATCTCGCAAACGGATTGACCAATCCGCAAAATTTCTGTTGCATTTGACAGTAGAAACTCGCCCGATTACAACGGTATGCGTACTTTTCCCCTAGGCCGTTCTAGTTATTCGTTTCGAGCATCAGAACTGCGAAAATTTTGAGTTTCTCAAGCGTTTCTTACCTCCAAACTGCCATATCTCGCGAACGGATTGACCAATCCGCAAAATTTCTGTTGCATCTGAAAGTAGAAGCTCGCCCGATTACAACGGTATGCGTACTTTTCCGCTAGGCCGTTCTAGTTATTCGTTTCGAGCATCAGAAATGCGAAAATTTTGAGTTTCTCAAGCGTTTCTTACCTCCAAACTGCCATATCTCGCGAACGGATTGACCAATCCGCAAAATTTCTGTTGCATCTGAAAGTAGAAACTCGCCCGATTACAACGGTATGCGTACTTTTCCCCTAGGCCGTTCTAGTTATGCTTGTCGAGCATCAGAACTGCGAAAATTTTGAGTTTCTCAAGCGTTTCTTACTTCCAAACTCCCATATCTCGCGAACGGATTGACCAATCCGCAAAATTTCTGTTGCATCTGAAAGTAGGAACTAGCCCGATTACAACGGTATGCGTACTTTTCCCCTAGGCCGTTCTAGTTATTCGTTTCGGGCTTCAGAACTGTGAACATTTTGAGTTTCTCAACCGCTTCTACCTCCAAACTGCCATATCTCGCGAACGGATTGACCAATCCGCAAAATTTCTGTTGCATCTGAAAGTAGAAACTCGCCCGATTACAACGGTATGCGTACTTTTCCCCTAGGTCATTCTAGTTCTTCGTTTCGAGCATCAGAACTGCGAATATTTTGAGTTCCTCAAGCGTTTCTTACTTACAAACTGCCACATCTCGCGAACGGATCGACCAATCCGCAAAATTTCTGTGGTATCTGAAAGTAGAAACTCGGCCAATTACAACGGTATGTGTACTTTTCCCCTAGGCCATTCTAGTTATTCGTTTCGAGCATCAGACCTGCGAAAATTTTGAGTTTCTCAAGCGTTTCTTACCTCCAAACTGCCATATCTCGCTAACGGATTGACCAATCCGCAAAATTTCTGTTGCATTTGAAAGTAGAAACTCGCCCGATTACAACGGTATGCGTACTTTTCCCCAGGGCCGTTCTAGTTATTCGTTTCGAGCATCAGAACTGTGAACATTTTGTGTTTCTCAAGCGTTTCTTACCTCCAAACTGCCATATCTCGCGAACGGATTGACCAATCCTCAAAATTTCTGTTGCATCTGAAAGTAGAAACTCGCTCAATTACAACGGTATGCGTACTTTTCCCCTAGGCCGTTCCAGTTATTCGTTTCGAGCATCAGAACTGCGAATATTTTGAGTTTCTCAAGCGTTTCTTACTTACAAACTGCCACATCTCGCGAACGGATTGACCAATCCGCAAAATTTCTGTTGCATCCGAAAGTAGAAACTCGCCCGATTAGAACGGTATGAGTACTTTTCCCCTAGGCCGTTCTAGTTATTCGTTTCGAGCATCAGAGCTGCGAAAATTTTGAGTTTCTCAAGCGTTCCTTACCTCCAAACTGCCATATCTCGCGAACCGATTGACCATTCCGCAAAATTTCTGTTGCATCTGAAAGTAGAAACTCGCCCGATTACAACGGTATGCGTACTTTTCCCCTAGGCCGTTCTAGTTATGCTTGTCGAGCATCAGAACTGCGAAAATTTTGAGTTTCTCAAGCGTTTCTTACTTCCAAACTCCCATATCTCGCGAGCGGATTGACCAATCCGCAAAATTTCTGTTGCATCTGAAAGTAGAAACTCGCCCGATTACAACGGTATGCGTACTTTTCCCCTAGGTCATTCAAGTTCTTCGTTTCGAGCATCAGAACTGCGAATATTTTGAGTTCCTCAAGCGTTTCTTACTTACAAACTGCCACATCTCGCGAACGGATCGACCAATCCGCAAAATGTCTGTTGCATCTGAAAGTAGAAACTCGCCCGATTACAACGGTATGCGTACTTTTCCCCTAGGTCATTCTAGTTCTTCGTTTCGAGCATCAGAACTGCGAATATTTTGAGTTTCTCGAGCGTTTCTTACTTACAAACTGCCACATCTCGCGAACGGATCGACCAATCCGCAAAATTTCTGTTGCATCTGAAAGTAGAAACTCGCACGATTACAACGGTATGCGTATTTTTCCCCTAGGCCGTTCCAGTTATGCTTGTCAAGCATCAGAACTGCGAAAATTTTGGGTTTCTCTAGCGTTTCTTACCTCCAAACCGCCATATCTCGCGAACGGATTGAACAATCCTCAAAATTTCTGTTGCATCTGAAAGTAGAAACTCGCCCGATTACAACGGTATGCGTACTTTTCCCCTAGGCCGTTCTAGTTATTCGTCTCGAGCATCAGAACTGGGAAACTTTTGAGTTTCTCAAGCGTTTCTTACCTCCAAACTGCAATATCTCGCGAACGGATAGACCAATCCGCAAAATTTCTGTTGCATCTGAAAGTAGAAACTCGCCCGATTAGAACGGTATGCGTACTTTTCCCCTAGGCCGTTCTAGTTATTCGTTTCGAGCATCAGAACTGCGAAAATTTTGAGTTTCTCAAGCGTTTCTTACTTCCAAACTGCCATATCTCGCGAACGGATTGACCAATCCGCAAAATTTCTGTTGCATCTGAAAGTAGAAGCTCGCCCGATTACAACGGTATGTGTACTTTTCCGCTAGGCCGTTCTAGTTATTCGTTTCGAGCATCAGAAATGCGAAAATTTTGAGTTTCTCAAGCGTTTCTTACCTCCAAACTGCCATATCTCGCGAACTGATTGACCAATCCGCAAAATTTCTGTTGCATCTGAAAGTAGAAACCCACCCGATTACAACGGTATGTGTTGTTTTCCCCTAGGTCATTCTAGTTCTTCGTTTCGAGCATCAGAACTGCGAATATTTTGAGTTCCTCAAGCGTTTCTTACTTACAAACTGCCACATCTCGCGAACGGATCGACCAATCCGCAAAATTTCTGTGGTATCTGAAAGTAGAAACTCGGCCAATTACAACGGTATGTGTACTTTTCCCCTAGGCCATTCTAGTTATTCGTTTCGAGCATCAGAACTGCGAAAATTTTGAGTTTCTCAAGCGTTTCTTACCTCCAAACTGCCATATCTCGCGAACGGATTGACCAATCCGCAAAATTTCTGTTGCATCTGAAAGTAGAAGCTCGCCCGATTACAACGGTATGCGTACTTTTCCGCTAGGCCGTTCTAGTTATTCGTTTCGGGCATCAGAAATGCGAAAATTTTGAGTTTCTCAAGCGTTTCTTACCTCCAAACTGCCATATCTCGCGAACTGATTGACCAATCCGCAAAATTTCTGTTGCATCTGAAAGTAGAAACCCACCCGATTACAACGGTATGTGTTGTTTTCCCCTAGGTCATTCTAGTTCTTCGTTTCGAGCATCAGAACTGCGAATATTTTGAGTTCCTCAAGCGTTTCTTACTTACAAACTGCCACATCTCGCGAACGGATCGACCAATCCGCAAAATTTCTGTGGTATCTGAAAGTAGAAACACGGCCAATTACAACGGTATGTGTACTTTTCCCCTAGGCCATTCTAGTTATTCGTTTCGAGCATCAGACCTGCGAAAATTTTGAGTTTCTCAAGCATTTCTTACCTCCAAACTGCCATATCTCGCAAACGGATTGACCAATCCGCAAAATTTCTGTTGCATTTGACAGTAGAAACTCGACCGATTACAACGGTATGCGTACTTTTCCCCTGGGCCGTTCTAGTTATTCGTTTCGAGCATCAGAACTGTGAACATTTTGAGTTTCTCAAGCGTTTCTTACCTCCAAACTGCCATATCTCGCGAACGGATTGACCAATCCGCAAAATTTCTGTTGCATCTGAAAGTAGAAACTCGCCCGATTACAACGGTATGCGTACTTTTCCCTAGGCCGTTCTAGTAATGCTTGTCGAGCATCAGAACTGCGAAAATTTTGGGTTTCTCTAGCGTTTCTTACATCCAAACTGCCATATCTCGCGAACGGATTGATCAATCCTCAAAATTTCTGTTGCATCTGAAAGTAGAAACTCGCCCGATTACAACGGTATGCGTACTTTTCCCCTAGGCCGTTCTAGTTATTCGTCTCGAGCATCAGAACTGCGAAACTTTTGAGTTTCTCAAGCGTTTCTTACCTCCAAACTGCAATATCTCGCGAACGGATAGACCAATCCGCAAAATTTCTGTTGCATCTGAAAGTAGAAACTCGCCCGATTAGGACGGTATGCATACTTTTCCCCTAGGCCGTTCTAGTTATTCGTTTCGAGCATCAGAACTGCGAAAATTTTGAGTTTCTCAAGCGTTTCTTACCTCCAAACTGCCATGTCTCGCGAACGGATTGACCAATCCGCAAAATTTCTGTTGCATCTGAAAGTAGAAGCTCGCCCGATTACAACGGTATGCGTACTTTTCCGCTAGGCCGTTCTAGTTATTCGTTTCGAGCATCAGAAATGCGAAAATTTTGAGTTTCTCAAGCGTTTCTTACCTCCAAACTGCCATATCTCGCGAACTGATTGACCAATCCGCAAAATTTCTGTTGCATCTGAAAGTAGAAACCCACCCGATTACAACGGTATGTGTAGTTTTCCCCTAGGTCATTCTAGTTCTTCGTTTCGAGCATCAGAACTGCGAATATATTGAGTTCCTCAAGCGTTTCTTACTTACAAACTGCCACATCTCGCGAACGGATCGACCAATCCGCAAAATTTCTGTGGTATCTGAAAGTAGAAACTCGGCCAATTACAACGGTATGTGTACTTTTCCCCTAGGCCATTCTAGTTATTCGTTTCGAGCATCAGAACTGCGAAAATTTTGAGTTTCTCAAGCGTTTCTTACCTCCAAACTGCCATATCTCGCGAACGGATTGACCAATCCGCAAAATTTCTGTTGCATCTGAAAGTAGAAACTCGCCCGATTACAACGGTATGCGTACTTTTCCCCTAGGCCGTTCTAGTTATGCTTGTCGAGCATCAGAACTGCGAAAATTTTGAGTTTCTCAAGCGTTTCTTACTTACAAACTGCCACATCTCGCGAACGGATCGACCAATCCCCAAAATTTCTGTGGTATCTGAAAGTAGAAACTCGGCCAATTACAACGGTATGTGTACTTTTCCCCTAGGCCAATCTAGTTATTCGTTTCGAGCATCAGACCTGCGAAAATTTTGAGTTTCTCAAGCGTTTCTTACCTCCAAACTGCCATATCTCGCTAACGGATTGACCAATCCGCCAAATTTCTGTTGCATTTGAAAGTAGAAACTCGCCCGATTACAACGGTATGCGTACTTTTCCCCTGGGCCGTTCTAGTTATTCGTTTCGAGCATCAGAACTGTGAACATTTTGAGTTTCTCAAGCGTTTCTTACCTCCAAACTGCCATATCTCGCGAACGGATTGACCAATCCGCAAAATTTCTGTTGCATCTGAAAGTAGAAACTCGCCCGATTACAACGGTATGCGTACTTTTTCCCTAGGCCGTTCTAGTTATGCTTGTCGAGCATCAGAACTGCGAAAATTTTGAGTTTCTCAAGCGTTTCTTACTTCCAAACTCCCATATCTCGCGAACGGATTGACCAATCCGCAAAATTTCTGTTGCATCTGAAAGTAGAAACTCGCCCGATTACAACGGTATGCGTACTTTTCCCCTAGGCCGTTCCAGTTATTCGTTTCGAGCATCAGAACTGCGAATATTTTGAGTTTCTCAAGCGTTTCTTACTTACAAACTGCCACATCTCGCGAACGGATTGACCAATCCGCAAAATTTCTGTTGCATCCGAAAGTAGAAACTCGCCCGATTAGAACGGTATGCGTACTTTTCCCCTAGGCCGTTCTAGTTATTCGTTTCGAGCATCAGAGCTGCGAAAATTTTGAGTTTCTCAAGCGTTTCTTACCTCCAAACTGCCATATCTCGCGAACCGATTGGCCATTCCGCAAAATTTCTGTTGCATCTGAAAGTAGAAACTCGCCAGATTACAACGGTATGCGTACTTTTCCCCTGGGCCGTTCTAGTTATTCGTTTCGAGCATCAGAACTGTGAACATTTTGAGTTTCTCAAGCGTTTCTTACCTCCAAACTGCCATATCTCGCGAACGGATAGACCAATCCGCAAAATTTCTGTTGCATCTGAAAGTAGAAACCCGCCCGATTAGAACGGTATGCGTACTTTTCCCCTAGGCCGTTCTAGTTATTCGTTTCGAGCATCAGAACTGCGAAAGTTTTGAGTTTCTCAAGCGTTTCTTACCTCCAAACTGCCATATCTCGCGAACGGATTGACCAATCCGCAAAATTTCTGTTGCATCTGAAAGTAGAAGCTCGCCCGATTACAACGGTATGCGTACTTTTCCGCTAGGCCGTTCTAGTTATTCGTTTCGAGCATCAGAAGTGCGAAAATTTTGAGTTTCTCAAGCGTTTCTTACCTCCAAACTGCCATATCTCGCGAACTGATTGACCAATCCGCAAAATTTCTGTTGCATCTGAAAGTAGAAACCCGCCCGATTACAACGGTATGTGTAGTTTTCCCCTAGGTCATTCTAGTTCTTCGTTTCGAGCATCAGAACTGCGAATATTTTTAGTTCCTCAAGCGTTTCTTACATACAAACTGCCACATCTCGCGAACGGATCGACCAATCCGCAAAATTTCTGTTGCATCTGAAAGTAGAAACCCGCCCGATTACAACGGTATGTGTAGTTTTCCCCTAGGTCATTCTAGTTCTTCGTTTCGAGCATCAGAACTGCGAATATTTTGAGTTCCTCAAGCGTTTCTTACATACAAACTGACACATCTCGCGAACGGATCGACCAATCCGCAAAATTTCTGTGGTATCTGAAAGTAGAAACTCGGCCAATTACAACGGTATGTGTACTTTTCCCCTAGGCCATTCTAGTTATTCGTTTCGAGCATCAGAACTGCGAATATTTTGAGTTTCTCAAGCGTTTCTTACCTCCAAACTGCCATATCTCGCGAACTGATTGACCAATCCGCAAAATTTCTGTTGCATCTGAAAGTAGAAACCCGCCCGATTACAACGGTATGTGTAGTTTTCCCCTAGGTCATTCTAGTTATTCGTTTCGAGCATCAGAACTGCGAAAATTTTGAGTTTCTCAAGCGTTTCTTACCTCCAAACTGCCATATCTCGCGAACGGATTGACCAATCCGCGAAATTTCTGTTGCATCTGAAAGTAGAAGCTCGCCCGATTACAACGGTATGCGTACTTTTCCGCTAGGCCGTTCTAGTTATTCGTTTCGAGCATCAGAAATGCGAATATTTTGAGTTCCTCAAGCGTTTCTTACTTACAAACTGCCACATCTCGCGAACGGATCGACCAATCCGCAAAATGTCTGTTGCATCTGAAAGTAGAAACTCGCCCGATTACAACGGTATGCGTACTTTTCCCCTAGGTCATTCTAGTTCTTCGTTTCGAGCATCAGAACTGCGAATATTTTGAGTTTCTCGAGCGTTTCTTACTTACAAACTGCCACATCTCGCGAACGGATCGACCAATCCGCAAAATTTCTGTTGCATCTGAAAGTAGAAACTCGCCCGATTACAACGGTATGCGTATTTTTCCCCTAGGCCGTTCCAGTTATGCTTGTCAAGCATCAGAACTGCGAAAATTTTGGGTTTCTCTAGCGTTTCTTACCTCCAAACTGCCATATCTCGCGAACGGATTGAACAATCCTCAAAATTTCTGTTGCATCTGAAAGTAGAAGCTCGCCCGATTACAACGGTATGCGTACTTTTCCCCTAGGTCATTCTAGTTCTTCGTTTCGAGCATCAGAACTGCGAATATTTTGAGTTTCTCGAGCGTTTCTTACTTACAAACTGCCACATCTCGCGAACGGATCGACCAATCCGCAAAATTTCTGTTGCATCTGAAAGTAGAAACTCGCCCGATTACAACGGTATGCGTATTTTTCCCCTAGGCCGTTCCAGTTATGCTTGTCAAGCATCAGAACTGCGAAAATTTTGGGTTTCTCTAGCGTTTCTTACCTCCAAACTGCCATATCTCGCGAACGGATTGAACAATCCTCAAAATTTCTGTTGCATCTGAAAGTAGAAGCTCGCCCGATTACAACGGTATGCGTACTTTTCCGCTAGGCCGTTCTAGTTATTCGTTTCGAGCATCAGAAATGCGAAAATTTTGAGTTTCTCAAGCGTTTCTTACCTCCAAACTGCCATATCTCGCGAACTGATTGACCAATCCGCAAAATTTCTGTTGCATCTGAAAGTAGAAACCCACCCGATTACAACGGTATGTGTAGTTTTCCCCTAGGTCATTCTAGTTCTTCGTTTCGAGCATCAGAACTGTGAACATTTTGAGTTTCTCAAGCGTTTCTTACCTCCAAACTGCCATATCTCGCGAACGGATAGACCAATCCGCAAAATTTCTGTTGCATCTGAAAGTAGAAACCCGCCTGATTAGAACGGTATGCGTACTTTTCCCCTAGGCCGTTCTAGTTATTCGTTTCGAGCATCAGAACTGCGAAAGTTTTGAGTTTCTCAAGCGTTTCTTACCTCCAAACTGCCATATCTCGCGAACGGATTGACCAATCCGCAAAATTTCTGTTGCATCTGAAAGTAGAAGCTCGCCCGATTACAACGGTATGCGTACTTTTCCGCTAGGCCGTTCTAGTTATTCGTTTCGAGCATCAGAAGTGCGAAAATTTTGAGTTTCTCAAGCGTTTCTTACCTCCAAACTGCCATATCTCGCGAACTGATTGACCAATCCGCAAAATTTCTGTTGCATCTGAAAGTAGAAACCCGCCCGATTACAACGGTATGTGTAGTTTTCCCCTAGGTCATTCTAGTTCTTCGTTTCGAGCATCAGAACTGCGAATATTTTGAGTTCCTCAAGCGTTTCTTACATACAAACTGCCACATCTCGCGAACGGATCGACCAATCCGCAAAATTTCTGTTGCATCTGAAAGTAGAAACCCGCCCGATTACAACGGTATGTGTAGTTTTCCCCTAGGTCATTCTAGTTCTTCGTTTCGAGCATCAGAACTGCGAATATTTTGAGTTCCTCAAGCGTTTCTTACATACAAACTGACACATCTCGCGAACGGATCGACCAATCCGCAAAATTTCTGTGGTATCTGAAAGTAGAAACTCGGCCAATTACAACGGTATGTGTACTTTTCCCCTAGGCCATTCTAGTTATTCGTTTCGAGCATCAGAACTGCGAATATTTTGAGTTTCTCAAGCGTTTCTTACCTCCAAACTGCCATATCTCGCGAACTGATTGACCAATCCGCAAAATTTCTGTTGCATCTGAAAGTAGAAACCCGCCCGATTACAACGGTATGTGTAGTTTTCCCCTAGGTCATTCTAGTTATTCGTTTCGAGCATCAGAACTGCGAAAATTTTGAGTTTCTCAAGCGTTTCTTACCTCCAAACTGCCATATCTCGCGAACGGATTGACCAATCCGCGAAATTTCTGTTGCATCTGAAAGTAGAAGCTCGCCCGATTACAACGGTATGCGTACTTTTCCGCTAGGCCGTTCTAGTTATTCGTTTCGAGCATCAGAAATGCGAATATTTTGAGTTCCTCAAGCGTTTCTTACTTACAAACTGCCACATCTCGCGAACGGATCGACCAATCCGCAAAATGTCTGTTGCATCTGAAAGTAGAAACTCGCCCGATTACAACGGTATGGGTACTTTTCCCCTAGGTCATTCTAGTTCTTCGTTTCGAGCAAGAGAACTGCGAATATTTTGAGTTTCTCGAGCGTTTCTTACTTACAAACTGCCACATCTCGCGAACGGATCGACCAATCCGCAAAATTTCTGTTGCATCTGAAAGTAGAAACTCGCCCGATTACAACGGTATGCGTATTTTTCCCCTAGGCCGTTCCAGTTATGCTTGTCAAGCATCAGAACTGCGAAAATTTTGGGTTTCTCTAGCGTTTCTTACCTCCAAACTGCCATATCTCGCGAACGGATTGAACAATCCTCAAAATTTCTGTTGCATCTGAAAGTAGAAGCTCGCCCGATTACAACGGTATGCGTACTTTTCCCCTAGGTCATTCTAGTTCTTCGTTTCGAGCATCAGAACTGCGAATATTTTGAGTTTCTCGAGCGTTTCTTACTTACAAACTGCCACATCTCGCGAACGGATCGACCAATCCGCAAAATTTCTGTTGCATCTGAAAGTAGAAACTCGCCCGATTACAACGGTATGCGTATTTTTCCCCTAGGCCGTTCCAGTTATGCTTGTCAAGCATCAGAACTGCGAAAATTTTGGGTTTCTCTAGCGTTTCTTACCTCCAAACTGCCATATCTCGCGAACGGATTGAACAATCCTCAAAATTTCTGTTGCATCTGAAAGTAGAAGCTCGCCCGATTACAACGGTATGCGTACTTTTCCGCTAGGCCGTTCTAGTTATTCGTTTCGAGCATCAGAAATGCGAAAATTTTGAGTTTCTCAAGCGTTTCTTACCTCCAAACTGCCATATCTCGCGAACTGATTGACCAATCCGCAAAATTTCTGTTGCATCTGAAAGTAGAAACCCACCCGATTACAACGGTATGTGTAGTTTTCCCCTAGGTCATTCTAGTTCTTCGTTTCGAGCATCAGAACTGCGAATATTTTGAGTTCCTCAAGCGTTTCTTACTTACAAACTGCCACATCTCGCGAACGGATCGACCAATCCGCAAAATTTCTGTGGTATCTGAAAGTAGAAACTCGGCCAATTACAACGGTATGTGTACTTTTCCCCTAGGCCATTCTAGTTATTCGTTTCGAGCATCAGAACTGCGAAAATTTTGAGTTTCTCAAGCGTTTCTTACCTCCAAACTGCCATATCTCGCGAACGGATTGACCAATCCGCAAAATTTCTGTTGCATCTGAAAGTAGAAACTCGCCCGATTACAACGGTATGCGTACTTTTCCCCTAGGCCGTTCTAGTTATGCTTGTCGAGCATCAGAACTGCGAAAATTTTGAGTTTCTCAAGCGTTTCTTACTTACAAACTGCCACATCTCGCGAACGGATCGACCAATCCCCAAAATTTCTGTGGTATCTGAAAGTAGAAACTCGGCCAATTACAACGGTATGTGTACTTTTCCCCTAGGCCAATCTAGTTATTCGTTTCGAGCATCAGACCTGCGAAAATTTTGAGTTTCTCAAGCGTTTCTTACCTCCAAACTGCCATATCTCGCTAACGGATTGACCAATCCGCCAAATTTCTGTTGCATTTGAAAGTAGAAACTCGCCCGATTACAACGGTATGCGTACTTTTCCCCTGGGCCGTTCTAGTTATTCGTTTCGAGCATCAGAACTGTGAACATTTTGAGTTTCTCAAGCGTTTCTTACCTCCAAACTGCCATATCTCGCGAACGGATTGACCAATCCGCAAAATTTCTGTTGCATCTGAAAGTAGAAACTCGCCCGATTACAACGGTATGCGTACTTTTTCCCTAGGCCGTTCTAGTTATGCTTGTCGAGCATCAGAACTGCGAAAATTTTGAGTTTCTCAAGCGTTTCTTACTTCCAAACTCCCATATCTCGCGAACGGATTGACCAATCCGCAAAATTTCTGTTGCATCTGAAAGTAGAAACTCGCCCGATTACAACGGTATGCGTACTTTTCCCCTAGGCCGTTCCAGTTATTCGTTTCGAGCATCAGAACTGCGAATATTTTGAGTTTCTCAAGCGTTTCTTACTTACAAACTGCCACATCTCGCGAACGGATTGACCAATCCGCAAAATTTCTGTTGCATCCGAAAGTAGAAACTCGCCCGATTAGAACGGTATGCGTACTTTTCCCCTAGGCCGTTCTAGTTATTCGTTTCGAGCATCAGAGCTGCGAAAATTTTGAGTTTCTCAAGCGTTTCTTACCTACAAACTGCCATATCTCGCGAACCGATTGGCCATTCCGCAAAATTTCTGTTGCATCTGAAAGTAGAAACTCGCCCGATTACAACGGTATGCGTACTTTTCCCCTGGGCCGTTCTAGTTATTCGTTTCGAGCATCAGAACTGTGAACATTTTGAGTTTCTCAAGCGTTTCTTACCTCCAAACTGCCATATCTCGCGAACGGATAGACCAATCCGCAAAATTTCTGTTGCATCTGAAAGTAGAAACTCGCCCGATTAGAACGGTATGCGTACTTTTCCCCTAGGCCGTTCTAGTTATTCGTTTCGAGCATCAGAACTGCGAAAATTTTGAGTTTCTCAAGCGTTTCTTACCTCCAAACTGCCATATCTCGCGAACGGATTGACCAATCCGCAAAATTTCTGTTGCATCTGAAAGTAGAAGCTCGCCCGATTACAACGGTATGCGTACTTTTCCGCTAGGCCGTTCTAGTTATTCGTTTCGAGCATCAGAAATGCGAAAATTTTGAGTTTCTCAAGCGTTTCTTACCTCCAAACTGCCATATCTCGCGAACTGATTGACCAATCCGCAAAATTTCTGTTGCATCTGAAAGTAGAAACCCGCCCGATTACAACGGTATGTGTAGTTTTCCCCTAGGTCATTCTAGTTCTTCGTTTCGAGCATCAGAACTGCGAATATTTTGAGTTCCTCAAGCGTTTCTTACATACAAACTGCCACATCTCGCGAACGGATCGACCAATCCGCAAAATTTCTGTGGTATCTGAAAGTAGAAACTCGGCCAATTACAACGGTATGTGTACTTTTCCGCTAGGCCGTTCTAGTTATTCGTTTCGAGCATCAGAAATGCGAATATTTTGAGTTCCTCAAGCGTTTCTTACTTACAAACTGCCACATCTCGCGAACGGATCGACCAATCCGCAAAATGTCTGTTGCATCTGAAAGTAGAAACTCGCCCGATTACAACGGTATGCGTACTTTTCCCCTAGGTCATTCTAGTTCTCCGTTTCGAGCATCAGAACTGCGAATATTTTGAGTTTCTCGAGCGTTTCTTACTTACAAACTGCCACATCTCGCGAACGGATCGACCAATCCGCAAAATTTCTGTTGCATCTGAAAGTAGAAACTCGCCCGATTACAACGGTATGCGTATTTTTCCCCTAGGCCGTTCCAGTTATGCTTGTCAAGCATCAGAACTGCGAAAATTTTGGGTTTCTCTAGCGTTTCTTACCTCCAAACTGCCATATCTCGCGAACGGATTGAACAATCCTCAAAATTTCTGTTGCATCTGAAAGTAGAAACTCGCCCGATTACAACGGTATGCGTACTTTTCCCCTAGGCCGTTCTAGTTATTCGTCTCGAGCATCAGAACTGCCAAACTTTTGAGTTTCTCAAGCGTTTCTTACCTCCAAACTGCAATATCTCGCGAACGGATAGACCAATCCGCAAAATTTCTGTTGCATCTGAAAGTAGAAACTCGCCCGATTAGAACGGTATGCGTACTTTTCCCCTAGGCCGTTCTAGTTATTCGTTTCGAGCATCAGAACTGCGAAAATTTTGAGATTCTCAAGCGTTTCTTACCTCCAAACTGCCATATCTCGCGAACGGATTGACCAATCCGCAAAATTTCTGTTGCATCTGAAAGTAGAAACCCGCCCGATTACAACGGTATGTGTAGTTTTCCCCTAGGTCATTCTAGTTCTTCGTTTCGAGCATCAGAACTGCGAATATTTTGAGTTCCTCAAGCGTTTCTTACATACAAACTGCCACATCTCGCGAACGGATCGACCAATCCGCAAAATTTCTGTTGCATCTGAAAGTAGAAACCCGCCCGATTACAACGGTATGTGTAGTTTTCCCCTAGGTCATTCTAGTTCTTCGTTTCGAGCATCAGAACTGCGAATATTTTGAGTTCCTCAAGCGTTTCTTACATACAAACTGACACATCTCGCGAACGGATCGACCAATCCGCAAAATTTCTGTGGTATCTGAAAGTAGAAACTCGGCCAATTACAACGGTATGTGTACTTTTCCCCTAGGCCATTCTAGTTATTCGTTTCGAGCATCAGAACTGCGAATATTTTGAGTTTCTCAAGCGTTTCTTACCTCCAAACTGCCATATCTCGCGAACTGATTGACCAATCCGCAAAATTTCTGTTGCATCTGAAAGTAGAAACCCGCCCGATTACAACGGTATGTGTAGTTTTCCCCTAGGTCATTCTAGTTATTCGTTTCGAGCATCAGAACTGCGAAAATTTTGAGTTTCTCAAGCGTTTCTTACCTCCAAACTGCCATATCTCGCGAACGGATTGACCAATCCGCGAAATTTCTGTTGCATCTGAAAGTAGAAGCTCGCCCGATTACAACGGTATGCGTACTTTTCCGCTAGGCCGTTCTAGTTATTCGTTTCGAGCATCAGAAATGCGAATATTTTGAGTTCCTCAAGCGTTTCTTACTTACAAACTGCCACATCTCGCGAACGGATCGACCAATCCGCAAAATGTCTGTTGCATCTGAAAGTAGAAACTCGCCCGATTACAACGGTATGGGTACTTTTCCCCTAGGTCATTCTAGTTCTTCGTTTCGAGCATCAGAACTGCGAATATTTTGAGTTTCTCGAGCGTTTCTTACTTACAAACTGCCACATCTCGCGAACGGATCGACCAATCCGCAAAATTTCTGTTGCATCTGAAAGTAGAAACTCGCCCGATTACAACGGTATGCGTATTTTTCCCCTAGGCCGTTCCAGTTATGCTTGTCAAGCATCAGAACTGCGAAAATTTTGGGTTTCTCTAGCGTTTCTTACCTCCAAACTGCCATATCTCGCGAACGGATTGAACAATCCTCAAAATTTCTGTTGCATCTGAAAGTAGAAGCTCGCCCGATTACAACGGTATGCGTACTTTTCCCCTAGGTCATTCTAGTTCTTCGTTTCGAGCATCAGAACTGCGAATATTTTGAGTTTCTCGAGCGTTTCTTACTTACAAACTGCCACATCTCGCGAACGGATCGACCAATCCGCAAAATTTCTGTTGCATCTGAAAGTAGAAACTCGCCCGATTACAACGGTATGCGTATTTTTCCCCTAGGCCGTTCCAGTTATGCTTGTCAAGCATCAGAACTGCGAAAATTTTGGGTTTCTCTAGCGTTTCTTACCTCCAAACTGCCATATCTCGCGAACGGATTGAACAATCCTCAAAATTTCTGTTGCATCTGAAAGTAGAAGCTCGCCCGATTACAACGGTATGCGTACTTTTCCGCTAGGCCGTTCTAGTTATTCGTTTCGAGCATCAGAAATGCGAAAATTTTGAGTTTCTCAAGCGTTTCTTACCTCCAAACTGCCATATCTCGCGAACTGATTGACCAATCCGCAAAATTTCTGTTGCATCTGAAAGTAGAAACCCACCCGATTACAACGGTATGTGTAGTTTTCCCCTAGGTCATTCTAGTTCTTCGTTTCGAGCATCAGAACTGCGAATATTTTGAGTTCCTCAAGCGTTTCTTACTTACAAACTGCCACATCTCGCGAACGGATCGACCAATCCGCAAAATTTCTGTGGTATCTGAAAGTAGAAACTCGGCCAATTACAACGGTATGTGTACTTTTCCCCTAGGCCATTCTAGTTATTCGTTTCGAGCATCAGAACTGCGAAAATTTTGAGTTTCTCAAGCGTTTCTTACCTCCAAACTGCCATATCTCGCGAACGGATTGACCAATCCGCAAAATTTCTGTTGCATCTGAAAGTAGAAACTCGCCCGATTACAACGGTATGCGTACTTTTCCCCTAGGCCGTTCTAGTTATGCTTGTCGAGCATCAGAACTGCGAAAATTTTGAGTTTCTCAAGCGTTTCTTACTTACAAGCTGCCACATCTCGCGAACGGATCGACCAATCCCCAAAATTTCTGTGGTATCTGAAAGTAGAAACTCGGCCAATTACAACGGTATGTGTACTTTTCCCCTAGGCCAATCTAGTTATTCGTTTCGAGCATCAGACCTGCGAAAATTTTGAGTTTCTCAAGCGTTTCTTACCTCCAAACTGCCATATCTCGCTAACGGATTGACCAATCCGCCAAATTTCTGTTGCATTTGAAAGTAGAAACTCGCCCGATTACAACGGTATGCGTACTTTTCCCCTGGGCCGTTCTAGTTATTCGTTTCGAGCATCAGAACTGTGAACATTTTGAGTTTCTCAAGCGTTTCTTACCTCCAAACTGCCATATCTCGCGAACGGATTGACCAATCCGCAAAATTTCTGTTGCATCTGAAAGTAGAAACTCGCCCGATTACAACGGTATGCGTACTTTTTCCCTAGGCCGTTCTAGTTATGCTTGTCGAGCATCAGAACTGCGAAAATTTTGAGTTTCTCAAGCGTTTCTTACTTCCAAACTCCCATATCTCGCGAACGGATTGACCAATCCGCAAAATTTCTGTTGCATCTGAAAGTAGAAACTCGCCCGATTACAACGGTATGCGTACTTTTCCCCTAGGCCGTTCCAGTTATTCGTTTCGAGCATCAGAACTGCGAATATTTTGAGTTTCTCAAGCGTTTCTTACTTACAAACTGCCACATCTCGCGAACGGATTGACCAATCCGCAAAATTTCTGTTGCATCCGAAAGTAGAAACTCGCCCGATTAGAACGGTATGCGTACTTTTCCCCTAGGCCGTTCTAGTTATTCGTTTCGAGCATCAGAGCTGCGAAAATTTTGAGTTTCTCAAGCGTTTCTTACCTACAAACTGCCATATCTCGCGAACCGATTGGCCATTCCGCAAAATTTCTGTTGCATCTGAAAGTAGAAACTCGCCCGATTACAACGGTATGCGTACTTTTCCCCTGGGCCGTTCTAGTTATTCGTTTCGAGCATCAGAACTGTGAACATTTTGAGTTTCTCAAGCGTTTCTTACCTCCAAACTGCCATATCTCGCGAACGGATAGACCAATCCGCAAAATTTCTGTTGCATCTGAAAGTAGAAACTCGCCCGATTAGAACGGTATGCGTACTTTTCCCCTAGGCCGTTCTAGTTATTCGTTTCGAGCATCAGAACTGCGAAAATTTTGAGTTTCTCAAGCGTTTCTTACCTCCAAACTGCCATATCTCGCGAACGGATTGACCAATCCGCAAAATTTCTGTTGCATCTGAAAGTAGAAGCTCGCCCGATTACAACGGTATGCGTACTTTTCCGCTAGGCCGTTCTAGTTATTCGTTTCGAGCATCAGAAATGCGAAAATTTTGAGTTTCTCAAGCGTTTCTTACCTCCAAACTGCCATATCTCGCGAACTGATTGACCAATCCGCAAAATTTCTGTTGCATCTGAAAGTAGAAACCCGCCCGATTACAACGGTATGTGTAGTTTTCCCCTAGGTCATTCTAGTTCTTCGTTTCGAGCATCAGAACTGCGAATATTTTGAGTTCCTCAAGCGTTTCTTACATACAAACTGCCACATCTCGCGAACGGATCGACCAATCCGCAAAATTTCTGTGGTATCTGAAAGTAGAAACTCGGCCAATTACAACGGTATGTGTACTTTTCCGCTAGGCCGTTCTAGTTATTCGTTTCGAGCATCAGAAATGCGAATATTTTGAGTTCCTCAAGCGTTTCTTACTTACAAACTGCCACATCTCGCGAACGGATCGACCAATCCGCAAAATGTCTGTTGCATCTGAAAGTAGAAACTCGCCCGATTACAACGGTATGCGTACTTTTCCCCTAGGTCATTCTAGTTCTCCGTTTCGAGCATCAGAACTGCGAATATTTTGAGTTTCTCGAGCGTTTCTTACTTACAAACTGCCACATCTCGCGAACGGATCGACCAATCCGCAAAATTTCTGTTGCATCTGAAAGTAGAAACTCGCCCGATTACAACGGTATGCGTATTTTTCCCCTAGGCCGTTCCAGTTATGCTTGTCAAGCATCAGAACTGCGAAAATTTTGGGTTTCTCTAGCGTTTCTTACCTCCAAACTGCCATATCTCGCGAACGGATTGAACAATCCTCAAAATTTCTGTTGCATCTGAAAGTAGAAACTCGCCCGATTACAACGGTATGCGTACTTTTCCCCTAGGCCGTTCTAGTTATTCGTCTCGAGCATCAGAACTGCCAAACTTTTGAGTTTCTCAAGCGTTTCTTACCTCCAAACTGCAATATCTCGCGAACGGATAGACCAATCCGCAAAATTTCTGTTGCATCTGAAAGTAGAAACTCGCCCGATTAGAACGGTATGCGTACTTTTCCCCTAGGCCGTTCTAGTTATTCGTTTCGAGCATCAGAACTGCGAAAATTTTGAGATTCTCAAGCGTTTCTTACCTCCAAACTGCCATATCTCGCGAACGGATTGACCAATCCGCAAAATTTCTGTTGCATCTGAAAGTAGAAGCTCGCCCGATTACAACGGTATGCGTACTTTTCCGCTAGGCCGTTCTAGTTATTCGTTTCGAGCATCAGAAATGCGAAAATTTTGAGTTTCTCAAGCGTTTCTTACCTCCAAACTGCCATATCTCGCGAACTGATTGACCAATCCGCAAAATTTCTGTTGCATCTGAAAGTAGAAACCCGCCCGATTACAACGGTATGTGTAGTTTTCCCCTAGGTCATTCTAGTTCTTCGTTTCGAGCATCAGAACTGCGAATATTTTGAGTTCCTCAAGCGTTTCTTACATACAAACTGCCACATCTCGCGAACGGATCGACCAATCCGCAAAATTTCTGTGGTATCTGAAAGTAGAAACTCGGCCAATTACAACGGTATGTGTACTTTTCCCCTAGGCCATTCTAGTTATTCGTTTCGAGCATCAGAACTGCGAAAATTTTGAGTTTCTCAAGCGTTTCTTACCTCCAAACTGCCATATCTCGCGAACGGATTGACCAATCCGCGAAATTTCTGTTGCATCTGAAAGTAGAAGCTCGCCCGATT
This sequence comes from Ptiloglossa arizonensis, assembly GCF_051014685.1. Lineage (NCBI taxonomy): Eukaryota > Metazoa > Arthropoda > Insecta > Hymenoptera > Colletidae > Ptiloglossa > Ptiloglossa arizonensis. Next base: position 556,764 of record NW_027478522.1, read on the forward strand.
ACAACGGTATGCGTACTTTTCCGCTAGGCCGTTCTAGTTATTCGTTTCGAGCATCAGAAATGCGAAAATTTTGAGTTTCTCAAGCGTTTCTTACCTCCAAACTGCCATATCTCGCGAACTGATTGACCAATCCGCAAAATTTCTGTTGCATCTGAAAGTAGAAACCCGCCCGATTACAACGGTATGTGTAGTTTTCCCCTAGGTCATTCTAGTTCTTCGTTTCGAGCATCAGAACTGCGAATATTTTGAGTTCCTCAAGCGTTTCTTACATACAAACTGACACATCTCGCGAACGGATCGACCAATCCGCAAAATTTCTGTGGTATCTGAAAGTAGAAACTCGGCCAATTACAACGGTATGTGTACTTTTCCCCTAGGCCATTCTAGTTATTCGTTTCGAGCATCAGAACTGCGAAAATTTTGAGTTTCTCAAGCGTTTCTTACCTCCAAACTGCCATATCTCGCGAACGGATTGACCAATCCGCGAAATTTCTGTTGCATCTGAAAGTAGAAGCTCGCCCGATTACAACGGTATGCGTACTTTTCCGCTAGGCCGTTCTAGTTATTCGTTTCGAGCATCAGAAATGCGAAAATTTTGAGTTTCTCAAGCGTTTCTTACCTCCAAACTGCCATATCTCGCGAACTGATTGACCAATCCGCAAAATTTCTGTTGCATCTGAAAGTAGAAACCCGCCCGATTACAACGGTATGTGTAGTTTTCCCCTAGGTCATTCTAGTTCTTCGTTTCGAGCATCAGAACTGCGAATATTTTGAGTTCCTCAAGCGTTTCTTACATACAAACTGACACATCTCGCGAACGGATCGACCAATCCGCAAAATTTCTGTGGTATCTGAAAGTAGAAACTCGGCCAATTACAACGGTATGTGTACTTTTCCCCTAGGCCATTCTAGTTATTCGTTTCGAGCATCAGAACTGCGAAAATTTTGAGTTTCTCAAGCGTTTCTTACCTCCACACTGCCATATCTCGCGAACGGATTGACCAATCCGCAAAATTTCTGTTGCATCTGAAAGTACAAACTCGCCCGATTACAACGGTATGCGTACTTTTCCCCTAGGCCGTTCTAGTTATTCGTTTCGAGCATCAGAGCTGCGAAAATTTTGAGTTTCTCAAGCGTTTCTTACCTCCAAACTGCCATATCTCGCGAACTGATTGACCAATCCGCAAAATTTCTGTTGCATCTGAAAGTACAAACTCGCCCGATTACAACGGTATGCGTACTTTTCCCCTAGGCCGTTCTAGTTATTCGTTTCGAGCATCAGAGCTGCGAAAATTTTGAGTTTCTCAAGCGTTTCTTACCTTCAAACTCCCATATCTCGCGAATGGATTGACCAATCCGCAAAATTTCTGTTGCCTCTGAAAGTAGAAACCCGCCCGATTACAACGGTATGCGTACTTTTCCCCTAGGCCGTTCTAGTTATTCGTCTCGAGCATCAGAACTGCGAAAATTTTGAGTTTCTCAAGCGTTTCTTACCTCCAAACTGCCATATCTCGCGAACGGATTGACCAATCCGCAAAATTTCTGTTGCATCTGAAAGTAGAAGCTCGCCCGATTACAACGGTATGCGTACTTTTCCGCTAGGCCGTTCTAGTTATTCGTTTCGAGCATCAGAAATGCGAAAATTTTGAGTTTCTCAAGCGTTTCTTACCTCCAAACTGCCATATCTCGCGAACTGATTGACCAATCCGCAAAATTTCTGTTGCATCTGAAAGTAGAAACCCGCCCGATTACAACGGTATGTGTAGTTTTCCCCTACGCCGTTCTAGTTATTCGTCTCGAGCATCAGAACTGCGAAACTTTTGAGTTTCTCAAGCGCTTCTTACATCCAAACTGCCATATCTCGCGAACTGATTGACCAATCCGCAAAATTTCTGTTGCATCTGAAAGTAGAAACCCGCCCGATTACAACGGTGTGCGTACTTTTCCCCTAGGCCGTTCTAGTTATGCTTGTCGAGCATCAGAACTGCGAAAATTTTGAGTTTCTCAAGCGTTTCTTACCTCCAAACTGCCATATCTCGCGAACTGATTGACCAATCCGCAAAATTTCTGTTGCATCTGAAAGTAGAAACCCGCCCGATTACAACGGTATGTGTAGTTTTCCCCTAGGCCGTTCTAGTTATTCGTCTCGAGCATCAGAACTGCGAAACTTTTGAGTTTCTCAAGCGTTTCTTACCTCCAAACTGCCATATCTCGCGAACTGATTGACCAATCCGCAAAATTTCTGTTGCATCTGAAAGTAGAAACTCGCCCGATTACAACGGTATGCGTACTTTTCCCCTAGGTCATTCTAGTTCTTCGTTTCGAGCATCAGAACTGCGAATATTTTGAGTTCCTCAAGCGTTTCTTACTTACAAACTGCCACATCTCGCGAACGGATCGACCAATCCGCAAAATGTCTGTTGCATCTGAAAGTAGAAACTCGCCCGATTACAACGGTATGCGTACTTTTCCCCTAGGTCATTCTAGTTCTTCGTTTCGAGCATCAGAACTGCGAATATTTTGAGTTTCTCGAGCGTTTCTTACTTACAAACTGCCACATCTCGCGAACGGATCGACCAATCCGCAAAATTTCTGTTGCATCTGAAAGTAGAAACTCGCCCGTTTACAACGGTATGCGTATTTTTCCCCTAGGCCGTTCCAGTTATGCTTGTCAAGCATCAGAACTGCGAAAATTTTGGGTTTCTCTAGCGTTTCTTACCTCCAAACTGCCATATCTCGCGAACGGATTGAACAATCCTCAAAATTTCTGTTGCATCTGAAAGTAGAAGCTCGCCCGATTACAACGGTATGCGTACTTTTCCGCTAGGCCGTTCTAGTTATTCGTTTCGAGCATCAGAAATGCGAAAATTTTGAGTTTCTCAAGCGTTTCTTACCTCCAAACTGCCATATCTCGCGAACTGATTGACCAATCCGCAAAATTTCTGTTGCATCTGAAAGTAGAAACCCGCCCGATTACAACGGTATGTGTAGTTTTCCCCTAGGTCATTCTAGTTCTTCGTTTCGAGCATCAGAACTGCGAATATTTTGAGTTCCTCAAGCGTTTCTTACATACAAACTGACACATCTCGCGAACGGATCGACCAATCCGCAAAATTTCTGTGGTATCTGAAAGTAGAAACTCGGCCAATTACAACGGTATGTGTACTTTTCCCCTAGGCCATTCTAGTTATTCGTTTCGAGCATCAGAACTGCGAAAATTTTGAGTTTCTCAAGCGTTTCTTACCTCCAAACTGCCATATCTCGCGAACGGATTGACCAATCCGCGAAATTTCTGTTGCATCTGAAAGTAGAAGCTCGCCCGATTACAACGGTATGCGTACTTTTCCGCTAGGCCGTTCTAGTTATTCGTTTCGAGCATCAGAAATGCGAAAATTTTGAGTTTCTCAAGCGTTTCTTACCTCCAAACTGCCATATCTCGCGAACTGATTGACCAATCCGCAAAATTTCTGTTGCATCTGAAAGTAGAAACCCGCCCGATTACAACGGTATGTGTAGTTTTCCCCTAGGTCATTCTAGTTCTTCGTTTCGAGCATCAGAACTGCGAATATTTTGAGTTCCTCAAGCGTTTCTTACATACAAACTGACACATCTCGCGAACGGATCGACCAATCCGCAAAATTTCTGTGGTATCTGAAAGTAGAAACTCGGCCAATTACAACGGTATGTGTACTTTTCCCCTAGGCCATTCTAGTTATTCGTTTCGAGCATCAGAACTGCGAAAATTTTGAGTTTCTCAAGCGTTTCTTACCTCCACACTGCCATATCTCGCGAACGGATTGACCAATCCGCAAAATTTCTGTTGCATCTGAAAGTACAAACTCGCCCGATTACAACGGTATGCGTACTTTTCCCCTAGGCCGTTCTAGTTATTCGTTTCGAGCATCAGAGCTGCGAAAATTTTGAGTTTCTCAAGCGTTTCTTACCTCCAAACTGCCATATCTCGCGAACTGATTGACCAATCCGCAAAATTTCTGTTGCATCTGAAAGTAGAAACCCGCCCGATTACAACGGTATGCGTACTTTTCCCCTAGGCCGTTCTAGTTATGCTTGTCGAGCATCAGAACTGCGAAAATTTTGAGTTTCTCAAGCGTTTCTTACCTCCAAACTGCCATATCTCGCGAACTGATTGACCAATCCGCAAAATTTCTGTTGCATCTGAAAGTAGAAACCCGCCCGATTACAACGGTATGTGTAGTTTTCCCCTAGGCCGTTCTAGTTATTCGTCTCGAGCATCAGAACTGCGAAACTTTTGAGTTTCTCAAGCGTTTCTTACCTCCAAACTGCCATATCTCGCGAACTGATTGACCAATCCGCAAAATTTCTGTTGCATCTGAAAGTAGAAACTCGCCCGATTACAACGGTATGCGTACTTTTCCCCTAGGTCATTCTAGTTCTTCGTTTCGAGCATCAGAACTGCGAATATTTTGAGTTCCTCAAGCGTTTCTTACTTACAAACTGCCACATCTCGCGAACGGATCGACCAATCCGCAAAATGTCTGTTGCATCTGAAAGTAGAAACTCGCCCGATTACAACGGTATGCGTACTTTTCCCCTAGGTCATTCTAGTTCTTCGTTTCGAGCATCAGAACTGCGAATATTTTGAGTTTCTCGAGCGTTTCTTACTTACAAACTGCCACATCTCGCGAACGGATCGACCAATCCGCAAAATTTCTGTTGCATCTGAAAGTAGAAACTCGCCCGTTTACAACGGTATGCGTATTTTTCCCCTAGGCCGTTCCAGTTATGCTTGTCAAGCATCAGAACTGCGAAAATTTTGGGTTTCTCTAGCGTTTCTTACCTCCAAACTGCCATATCTCGCGAACGGATTGAACAATCCTCAAAATTTCTGTTGCATCTGAAAGTAGAAGCTCGCCCGATTACAACGGTATGCGTACTTTTCCGCTAGGCCGTTCTAGTTATTCGTTTCGAGCATCAGAAATGCGAAAATTTTGAGTTTCTCAAGCGTTTCTTACCTCCAAACTGCCATATCTCGCGAACTGATTGACCAATCCGCAAAATTTCTGTTGCATCTGAAAGTAGAAACCCGCCCGATTACAACGGTATGTGTAGTTTTCCCCTAGGTCATTCTAGTTCTTCGTTTCGAGCATCAGAACTGCGAATATTTTGAGTTCCTCAAGCGTTTCTTACATACATACTGACACATCTCGCGAACGGATCGACCAATCCGCAAAATTTCTGTGGTATCTGAAAGTAGAAACTCGGCCAATTACAACGGTATGTGTACTTTTCCCCTAGGCCATTCTAGTTATTCGTTTCGAGCATCAGAACTGCGAAAATTTTGAGTTTCTCAAGCGTTTCTTACCTCCAAACTGCCATATCTCGCGAACTGATTGACCAATCCGCAAAATTTCTGTTGCATCTGAAAGTAGAAACCCACCCGATTACAACGGTATGTGTAGTTTTCCCCTAGGTCATTCTAGTTCTTCGTTTCGAGCATCAGAACTGCGAATATTTTGAGTTCCTCAAGCGTTTCTTACTTACAAACTGCCACATCTCGCGAACGGATCGACCAATCCGCAAAATTTCTGTGGTATCTGAAAGTAGAAACTCGGCCAATTACAACGGTATGTGTACTTTTCCCCTAGGCCATTCTAGTTATTCGTTTCGAGCATCAGAACTGCGAAAATTTTGAGTTTCTCAAGCGTTCCTTACCTCCAAACTGCCATATCTCGCGAACGGATTGACCAATCCGCAAAATTTCTGTTGCATCTGAAAGTAGAAACTCGCCCGATTACAACGGTATGCGTACTTTTCCCCTAGGCCGTTCTAGTTATGCTTGTCGAGCATCAGAACTGCGAAAATTTTGAGTTTCTCAAGCGTTTCTTACTTACAAACTGCCACATCTCGCGAACGGATCGACCAATCCCCAAAATTTCTGTGGTATCTGAAAGTAGAAACTCGGCCAATTACAACGGTATGTGTACTTTTCCCCTAGGCCAATCTAGTTATTCGTTTCGAGCATCAGACCTGCGAAAATTTTGAGTTTCTCAAGCGTTTCTTACCTCCAAACTGCCATATCTCGCTAACGGATTGACCAATCCGCCAAATTTCTGTTGCATTTGAAAGTAGAAACTCGCCCGATTACAACGGTATGCGTACTTTTCCCCTGGGCCGTTCTAGTTATTCGTTTCGAGCATCAGAACTGTGAACATTTTGAGTTTCTCAAGCGTTTCTTACCTCCAAACTGCCATATCTCGCGAACGGATTGACCAATCCGCAAAATTTCTGTTGCATCTGAGAGTAGAAACTCGCCCGATTACAACGGTATGCGTACTTTTTCCCTAGGCCGTTCTAGTTATGCTTGTCGAGCATCAGAACTGCGAAAATTTTGAGTTTCTCAAGCGTTTCTTACTTCCAAACTCCCATATCTCGCGAACGGATTGACCAATCCGCAAAATTTCTGTTGCATCTGAAAGTAGAAACTCGCCCGATTACAACGGTATGCGTACTTTTCCCCTAGGCCGTTCCAGTTATTCGTTTCGAGCATCAGAACTGCGAATATTTTGAGTTTCTCAAGCGTTTCTTACTTACAAACTGCCACATCTCGCGAACGGATTGACCAATCCGCAAAATTTCTGTTGCATCCGAAAGTAGAAACTCGCCCGATTAGAACGGTATGCGTACTTTTCCCCTAGGCCGTTCTAGTTATTCGTTTCGAGCATCAGAGCTGCGAAAATTTTGAGTTTCTCAAGCGTTTCTTACCTCCAAACTGCCATATCTCGCGAACCGATTGGCCATTCCGCAAAATTTCTGTTGCATCTGAAAGTAGAAACTCGCCCGATTACAACGGTATGCGTACTTTTCCCCTGGGCCGTTCTAGTTATTCGTTTCGAGCATCAGAACTGTGAACATTTTGAGTTTCTCAAGCGTTTCTTACATCCAAACTGCCATATCTCGCGAACGGATAGACCAATCCGCAAAATTTCTGTTGCATCTGAAAGTAGAAGCTCGCCCGATTACAACGGTATGCGTACTTTTCCGCTAGGCCGTTCTAGTTATTGGTTTCGAGCATCAGAAATGCGAAAATTTTGAGTTTCTCAAGCGTTTCTTACCTCCAAACTGCCATATCTCGCGAACTGATTGACCAATCCGCAAAATTTCTGTTGCATCTGAAAGTAGAAACCCGCCCGATTACAACGGTATGTGTAGTTTTCCCCTAGGTCATTCTAGTTCTTCGTTTCGAGCATCAGAACTGCGAATATTTTGAGTTCCTCAAGCGTTTCTTACATACAAACTGCCACATCTCGCGAACGGATCGACCAATCCGCAAAATTTCTGTGGTATCTGAAAGTAGAAACTCGGCCAATTACAACGGTATGTGTACTTTTCCCCTAGGCCATTCTAGTTATTCGTTTCGAGCATCAGAACTGCGAAAATTTTGAGTTTCTCAAGCGTTTCTTACCTCCAAACTGCCATATCTCGCGAACGGATTGACCAATCCGCGAAATTTCTGTTGCATCTGAAAGTAGAAGCTCGCCCGATTACAACGGTATGCGTACTTTTCCGCTAGGCCGTTCTAGTTATTCGTTTCGAGCATCAGAAATGCGAAAATTTTGAGTTTCTCAAGCGTTTCTTACCTCCAAACTGCCATATCTCGCGAACTGATTGACCAATCCGCAAAATTTCTGTTGCATCTGAAAGTAGAAACCCGCCCGATTACAACGGTATGTGTAGTTTTCCCCTAGGTCATTCTAGTTCTTCGTTTCGAGCATCAGAACTGCGAATATTTTGAGTTCCTCAAGCGTTTCTTACATACAAACTGACACATCTCGCGAACGGATCGACCAATCCGCAAAATTTCTGTGGTATCTGAAAGTAGAAACTCGGCCAATTACAACGGTATGTGTACTTTTCCCCTAGGCCATTCTAGTTATTCGTTTCGAGCATCAGAACTGCGAAAATTTTGAGTTTCTCAAGCGTTTCTTACCTCCACACTGCCATATCTCGCGAACGGATTGACCAATCCGCAAAATTTCTGTTGCATCTGAAAGTACAAACTCGCCCGATTACAACGGTATGTGTAGTTTTCCCCTAGGTCGTTCTAGTTCTTCGTTTCGAGCATCAGAACTGCGAATATTTTGAGTTCCTCAAGCGTTTCTTACATACAAACTGACACATCTCGCGAACGGATCGACCAATCCGCAAAATTTCTGTGGTATCTGAAAGTAGAAACTCGGCCAATTACAACGGTATGTGTACTTTTCCCCTAGGCCATTCTAGTTATTCGTTTCGAGCATCAGAACTGCGAAAATTTTGAGTTTCTCAAGCGTTTCTTACCTCCAAACTGCCATATCTCGCGAACGGATTGACCAATCCGCGAAATTTCTGTTGCATCTGAAAGTAGAAGCTCGCCCGATTACAACGGTATGCGTACTTTTCCGCTAGGCCGTTCTAGTTATTCGTTTCGAGCATCAGAAATGCGAAAATTTTGAGTTTCTCAAGCGTTTCTTACCTCCAAACTGCCATATCTCGCGAACTGATTGACCAATCCGCAAAATTTCTGTTGCATCTGAAAGTAGAAACCCGCCCGATTACAACGGTATGTGTAGTTTTCCCCTAGGTCATTCTAGTTCTTCGTTTCGAGCATCAGAACTGCGAATATTTTGAGTTCCTCAAGCGTTTCTTACATACAAACTGACACATCTCGCGAACGGATCGACCAATCCGCAAAATTTCTGTGGTATCTGAAAGTAGAAACTCGGCCAATTACAACGGTATGTGTACTTTTCCCCTAGGCCATTCTAGTTATTCGTTTCGAGCATCAGAACTGCGAAAATTTTGAGTTTCTCAAGCGTTTCTTACCTCCAAACTGCCATATCTCGCGAACGGATTGACCAATCCGCGAAATTTCTGTTGCATCTGAAAGTAGAAGCTCGCCCGATTACAACGGTATGCGTACTTTTCCGCTAGGCCGTTCTAGTTATTCGTTTCGAGCATCAGAAATGCGAAAATTTTGAGTTTCTCAAGCGTTTCTTACCTCCAAACTGCCATATCTCGCGAACTGATTGACCAATCCGCAAAATTTCTGTTGCATCTGAAAGTAGAAACCCGCCCGATTACAACGGTATGTGTAGTTTTCCCCTAGGTCATTCTAGTTCTTCGTTTCGAGCATCAGAACTGCGAATATTTTGAGTTCCTCAAGCGTTTCTTACATACAAACTGACACATCTCGCGAACGGATCGACCAATCCGCAAAATTTCTGTGGTATCTGAAAGTAGAAACTCGGCCAATTACAACGGTATGTGTACTTTTCCCCTAGGCCATTCTAGTTATTCGTTTCGAGCATCAGAACTGCGAAAATTTTGAGTTTCTCAAGCGTTTCTTACCTCCACACTGCCATATCTCGCGAACGGATTGACCAATCCGCAAAATTTCTGTTGCATCTGAAAGTACAAACTCGCCCGATTACAACGGTATGTGTAGTTTTCCCCTAGGTCGTTCTAGTTCTTCGTTTCAAGCATCAGAACTGCGAATATTTTGAGTTCCTCAAGCGTTTCTTACATACAAACTGACACATCTCGCGAACGGATCGACCAATCCGCAAAATTTCTGTGGTATCTGAAAGTAGAAACTCGGCCAATTACAACGGTATGTGTACTTTTCCCCTAGGCCATTCTAGTTATTCGTTTCGAGCATCAGAACTGCGAAAATTTTGAGTTTCTCAAGCGTTTCTTACCTCCAAACTGCCATATCTCGCGAACGGATTGACCAATCCGCGAAATTTCTGTTGCATCTGAAAGTAGAAGCTCGCCCGATTACAACGGTATGCGTACTTTTCCGCTAGGCCGTTCTAGTTATTCGTTTCGAGCATCAGAAATGCGAAAATTTTGAGTTTCTCAAGCGTTTCTTACCTCCAAACTGCCATATCTCGCGAACTGATTGACCAATCCGCAAAATTTCTGTTGCATCTGAAAGTAGAAACCCGCCCGATTACAACGGTATGTGTAGTTTTCCCCTAGGTCATTCTAGTTCTTCGTTTCGAGCATCAGAACTGCGAATATTTTGAGTTCCTCAAGCGTTTCTTACATACAAACTGACACATCTCGCGAACGGATCGACCAATCCGCAAAATTTCTGTGGTATCTGAAAGTAGAAACTCGGCCAATTACAACGGTATGTGTACTTTTCCCCTAGGCCATTCTAGTTATTCGTTTCGAGCATCAGAACTGCGAAAATTTTGAGTTTCTCAAGCGTTTCTTGCCTCCACACTGCCATATCTCGCGAACGGATTGACCAATCCGCAAAATTTCTGTTGCATCTGAAAGTACAAACTCGCCCGATTACAACGGTATGCGTACTTTTCCCCTAGGCCGTTCTAGTTATTCGTTTCGAGCATCAGAGCTGCGAAAATTTTGAGTTTCTCAAGCGTTTCTTACCTCCATACTGCCATATCTCGCGAACTGATTGACCAATCCGCAAAATTTCTGTTGCATCTGAAAGTACAAACTCGCCCGATTACAACGGTATGCGTACTTTTCCCCTAGGCCGTTCTAGTTATTCGTTTCGAGCATCAGAGCTGCGAAAATTTTGAGTTTCTCAAGCGTTTCTTACCTTCAAACTCCCATATCTCGCGAATGGATTGACCAATCCGCAAAATTTCTGTTGCCTCTGAAAGTAGAAACCCGCCCGATTACAACGGTATGCGTACTTTTCCCCTAGGCCGTTCTAGTTATTCGTCTCGAGCATCAGAACTGCGAAAATTTTGAGTTTCTCAAGCGTTTCTTACCTCCAAACTGCCATATCTCGCGAACGGATTGACCAATCCGCAAAATTTCTGTTGCATCTGAAAGTAGAAGCTCGCCCGATTACAACGGTATGCGTACTTTTCCGCTAGGCCGTCCTAGTTATTCGTTTCGAGCATCAGAAATGCGAAAATTTTGAGTTTCTCAAGCGTTTCTTACCTCCAAACTGCCATATCTCGCGAACTGATTGACCAATCCGCAAAATTTCTGTTGCATCTGAAAGTAGAAACCCGCCCGATTACAACGGTATGTGTACTTTTCCGCTAGGCCGTTCTAGTTATTCGTTTCGAGCATCAGAAATGCGAAAATTTTGAGTTTCTCAAGCGTTTCTTACCTCCAAACTGCCATATCTCGCGAACTGATTGACCAATCCGCAAAATTTCTGTTGCATCTGAAAGTAGAAACCCGCCCGATTACAACGGTATGTGTAGTTTTCCCCTAGGTCATTCTAGTTCTTCGTTTCGAGCATCAGAACTGCGAATATTTTGAGTTCCTCAAGCGTTTCTTACATACAAACTGACACATCTCGCGAACGGATCGACCAATCCGCAAAATTTCTGTGGTATCTGAAAGTAGAAACTCGGCCAATTACAACGGTATGTGTACTTTTCCCCTAGGCCATTCTAGTTATTCGTTTCGAGCATCAGAACTGCGAAAATTTTGAGTTTCTCAAGCGTTTCTTACCTCCACACTGCCATATCTCGCGAACGGATTGACCAATCCGCAAAATTTCTGTTGCATCTGAAAGTACAAACTCGCCCGATTACAACGGTATGCGTACTTTTCCCCTAGGCCGTTCTAGTTATTCGTTTCGAGCATCAGAGCTGCGAAAATTTTGAGTTTCTCAAGCGTTTCTTACCTCCATACTGCCATATCTCGCGAACTGATTGACCAATCCGCAAAATTTCTGTTGCATCTGAAAGTACAAACTCGCCCGATTACAACGGTATGCGTACTTTTCCCCTAGGCCGTTCTAGTTATTCGTTTCGAGCATCAGAGCTGCGAAAATTTTGAGTTTCTCAAGCGTTTCTTACCTTCAAACTCCCATATCTCGCGAATGGATTGACCAATCCGCAAAATTTCTGTTGCCTCTGAAAGTAGAAACCCGCCCGATTACAACGGTATGCGTACTTTTCCCCTAGGCCGTTCTAGTTATTCGTCTCGAGCATCAGAACTGCGAAAATTTTGAGTTTCTCAAGCGTTTCTTACCTCCAAACTGCCATATCTCGCGAACGGATTGACCAATCCGCAAAATTTCTGTTGCATCTGAAAGTAGAAGCTCGCCCGATTACAACGGTATGCGTACTTTTCCGCTAGGCCGTCCTAGTTATTCGTTTCGAGCATCAGAAATGCGAAAATTTTGAGTTTCTCAAGCGTTTCTTACCTCCAAACTGCCATATCTCGCGAACTGATTGACCAATCCGCAAAATTTCTGTTGCATCTGAAAGTAGAAACCCGCCCGATTACAACGGTATGTGTAGTTTTCCCCTAGGCCGTTCTAGTTATTCGTCTCGAGCATCAGAACTGCGAAACTTTTGAGTTTCTCAAGCGTTTCTTACCTCCAAACTGCCATATCTCGCGAACTGATTGACCAATCCGCAAAATTTCTGTTGCATCTGAAAGTAGAAACCCGCCCGATTACAACGGTATGCGTACTTTTCCCCTAGGCCGTTCTAGTTATGCTTGTCGAGCATCAGAACTGCGAAAATTTTGAGTTTCTCAAGCGTTTCTTACTTCCAAACTCCCATATCTCGCGAGCGGATTGACCAATCCGCAAAATTTCTGTTGCATCTGAAAGTAGAAACTCGCCCGATTACAACGGTATGCGTACTTTTCCCCTAGGTCATTCTAGTTCTTCGTTTCGAGCATCAGAACTGCGAATATTTTGAGTTCCTCAAGCGTTTCTTACTTACAAACTGCCACATCTCGCGAACGGATCTACCAATCCGCAAAATGTCTGTTGCATCTGAAAGTAGAAACTCGCCTGATTACAACGGTATGCGTACTTTTCCCCTAGGTCATTCTAGTTCTTCGTTTCGAGCATCAGAACTGCGAATATTTTGAGTTTCTCGAGCGTTTCTTACTTACAAACTGCCACATCTCGCGAACGGATCGACCAATCCGCAAAATTTCTGTTGCATCTGAAAGTAGAAACTCGCCCGTTTACAACGGTATGCGTATTTTTCCCCTAGGCCGTTCCAGTTATGCTTGTCAAGCATCAGAACTGCGAAAATTTTGGGTTTCTCTAGCGTTTCTTACCTCCAAACTGCCATATCTCGCGAACGGATTGAACAATCCTCAAAATTTCTGTTGCATCTGAAAGTAGAAACTCGCCCGATTACAACGGTATGCGTACTTTTCCCCTAGGCCGTTCTAGTTATTCGTCTCGAGCATCAGAACTGCCAAACTTTTGAGTTTCTCAAGCGTTTCTTACCTCCAAACTGCAATATCTCCCGAACGGATAGACCAATCCGCAAAATTTCTGTTGCATCTGAAAGTAGAAACTCGCCCGATTAGAACGGTATGCGTACTTTTCCCCTAGGCCGTTCTAGTTATTCGTTTCGAGCATCAGAACTGCGAAAATTTTGAGTTTCTCAAGCGTTTCTTACCTCCAAACTGCCATATCTCGCGAACGGATTGACCAATCCGCAAAATTTCTGTTGCATCAGAAAGTAGAAGCTCGCCCGATTACAACGGTATGCGTACTTTTCCGCTAGGCCGTTCTAGTTATTCGTTTCGAGCATCAGAAATGCGAAAATTTTGAGTTTCTCAAGCGTTTCTTACCTCCAAACTGCCATATCTCGCGAACTGATTGACCAATCCGCAAAATTTCTGTTGCATCTGAAAGTAGAAACCCGCCCGATTACAACGGTATGTGTAGTTTTCCCCTAGGTCATTCTAGTTCTTCGTTTCGAGCATCAGAACTGCGAATATTTTGAGTTCCTCAAGCGTTTCTTACATACAAACTGCCACATCTCGCGAACGGATCGACCAATCCGCAAAATTTCTGTGGTATCTGAAAGTAGAAACTCGGCCAATTACAACGGTATGTGTACTTTTCCCCTAGGCCATTCTAGTTATTCGTTTCGAGCATCAGAACTGCGAAAATTTTGAGTTTCTCAAGCGTTTCTTACCTCCAAACTGCCATATCTCGCGAACTGATTGACCAATCCGCAAAATTTCTGTTGCATCTGAAAGTAGAAACCCGCCCGATTACAACGGTATGTGTAGTTTTCCCCTAGGTCCTTCTAGTTCTTCGTTTCGAGCATCAGAACTGCGAATATTTTGAGTTCCTCAAGCGTTTCTTACATACAAACTGACACATCTCGCGAACGGATCGACCAATCCGCAAAATTTCTGTGGTATCTGAAAGTAGAAACTCGGCCAATTACAACGGTATGTGTACTTTTCCCCTAGGCCATTCTAGTTATTCGTTTCGAGCATCAGAAATGCGAAAATTTTGAGTTTCTCAAGCGTTTCTTACCTCCAAACTGCCATATCTCGCGAACTGATTGACCAATCCGCAAAATTTCTGTTGCATCTGAAAGTAGAAACCCGCCCGATTACAACGGTATGTGTAGTTTTCCCCTAGGTCATTCTAGTTCTTCGTTTCGAGCATCAGAACTGCGAATATTTTGAGTTCCTCAAGCGTTTCTTACATACAAACTGACACATCTCGCGAACGGATCGACCAATCCGCAAAATTTCTGTGGTATCTGAAAGTAGAAACTCGGCCAATTACAACGGTATGTGTACTTTTCCCCTAGGCCATTCTAGTTATTCGTTTCGAGCATCAGAACTGCGAAAATTTTGAGTTTCTCAAGCGTTTCTTACCTCCACACTGCCATATCTCGCGAACGGATTGACCAATCCGCAAAATTTCTGTTGCATCTGAAAGTACAAACTCGCCCGATTACAACGGTATGTGTAGTTTTCCCCTAGGTCGTTCTAGTTCTTCGTTTCGAGCATCAGAACTGCGAATATTTTGAGTTCCTCAAGCGTTTCTTACATACAAACTGACACATCTCGCGAACGGATCGACCAATCCGCAAAATTTCTGTGGTATCTGAAAGTAGAAACTCGGCCAATTACAACGGTATGTGTACTTTTCCCCTAGGCCATTCTAGTTATTCGTTTCGAGCATCAGAACTGCGAAAATTTTGAGTTTCTCAAGCGTTTCTTACCTCCAAACTGCCATATCTCGCGAACGGATTGACCAATCCGCGAAATTTCTGTTGCATCTGAAAGTAGAAGCTCGCCCGATTACAACGGTATGCGTACTTTTCCGCTAGGCCGTTCTAGTTATTCGTTTCGAGCATCAGAAATGCGAAAATTTTGAGTTTCTCAAGCGTTTCTTACCTCCAAACTGCCATATCTCGCGAACTGATTGACCAATCCGCAAAATTTCTGTTGCATCTGAAAGTAGAAACCCGCCCGATTACAACGGTATGTGTAGTTTTCCCCTAGGTCATTCTAGTTCTTCGTTTCGAGCATCAGAACTGCGAATATTTTGAGTTCCTCAAGCGTTTCTTACATACAAACTGACACATCTCGCGAACGGATCGACCAATCCGCAAAATTTCTGTGGTATCTGAAAGTAGAAACTCGGCCAATTACAACGGTATGTGTACTTTTCCCCTAGGCCATTCTAGTTATTCGTTTCGAGCATCAGAACTGCGAAAATTTTGAGTTTCTCAAGCGTTTCTTACCTCCACACTGCCATATCTCGCGAACGGATTGACCAATCCGCAAAATTTCTGTTGCATCTGAAAGTACAAACTCGCCCGATTACAACGGTATGCGTACTTTTCCCCTAGGCCGTTCTAGTTATTCGTTTCGAGCATCAGAGCTGCGAAAATTTTGAGTTTCTCAAGCGTTTCTTACCTCCAAACTGCCATATCTCGCGAACTGATTGACCAATCCGCAAAATTTCTGTTGCATCTGAAAGTACAAACTCGCCCGATTACAACGGTATGCGTACTTTTCCCCTAGGCCGTTCTAGTTATTCGTTTCGAGCATCAGAGCTGCGAAAATTTTGAGTTTCTCAAGCGTTTCTTACCTTCAAACTCCCATATCTCGCGAATGGATTGACCAATCCGCAAAATTTCTGTTGCCTCTGAAAGTAGAAACCCGCCCGATTACAACGGTATGCGTACTTTTCCCCTAGGCCGTTCTAGTTATTCGTCTCGAGCATCAGAACTGCGAAAATTTTGAGTTTCTCAAGCGTTTCTTACCTCCAAACTGCCATATCTCGCGAACGGATTGACCAATCCGCAAAATTTCTGTTGCATCTGAAAGTAGAAGCTCGCCCGATTACAACGGTATGCGTACTTTTCCGCTAGGCCGTCCTAGTTATTCGTTTCGAGCATCAGAAATGCGAAAATTTTGAGTTTCTCAAGCGTTTCTTACCTCCAAACTGCCATATCTCGCGAACTGATTGACCAATCCGCAAAATTTCTGTTGCATCTGAAAGTAGAAACCCGCCCGATTACAACGGTATGTGTAGTTTTCCCCTAGGCCGTTCTAGTTATTCGTCTCGAGCATCAGAACTGCGAAACTTTTGAGTTTCTCAAGCGTTTCTTACCTCCAAACTGCCATATCTCGCGAACTGATTGACCAATCCGCAAAATTTCTGTTGCATCTGAAAGTAGAAACCCGCCCGATTACAACGGTATGCGTACTTTTCCCCTAGGCCGTTCTAGTTATGCTTGTCGAGCATCAGAACTGCGAAAATTTTGAGTTTCTCAAGCGTTTCTTACTTCCAAACTCCCATATCTCGCGAGCGGATTGACCAATCCGCAAAATTTCTGTTGCATCTGAAAGTAGAAACTCGCCCGATTACAACGGTATGCGTACTTTTCCCCTAGGTCATTCTAGTTCTTCGTTTCGAGCATCAGAACTGCGAATATTTTGAGTTCCTCAAGCGTTTCTTACTTACAAACTGCCACATCTCGCGAACGGATCGACCAATCCGCAAAATGTCTGTTGCATCTGAAAGTAGAAACTCGCCTGATTACAACGGTATGCGTACTTTTCCCCTAGGTCATTCTAGTTCTTCGTTTCGAGCATCAGAACTGCGAATATTTTGAGTTTCTCGAGCGTTTCTTACTTACAAACTGCCACATCTCGCGAACGGATCGACCAATCCGCAAAATTTCTGTTGCATCTGAAAGTAGAAACTCGCCCGTTTACAACGGTATGCGTATTTTTCCCCTAGGCCGTTCCAGTTATGCTTGTCAAGCATCAGAACTGCGAAAATTTTGGGTTTCTCTAGCGTTTCTTACCTCCAAACTGCCATATCTCGCGAACGGATTGAACAATCCTCAAAATTTCTGTTGCATCTGAAAGTAGAAACTCGCCCGATTACAACGGTATGCGTACTTTTCCCCTAGGCCGTTCTAGTTATTCGTCTCGAGCATCAGAACTGCCAAACTTTTGAGTTTCTCAAGCGTTTCTTACCTCCAAACTGCAATATCTCCCGAACGGATAGACCAATCCGCAAAATTTCTGTTGCATCTGAAAGTAGAAACTCGCCCGATTAGAACGGTATGCGTACTTTTCCCCTAGGCCGTTCTAGTTATTCGTTTCGAGCATCAGAACTGCGAAAATTTTGAGTTTCTCAAGCGTTTCTTACCTCCAAACTGCCATATCTCGCGAACGGATTGACCAATCCGCAAAATTTCTGTTGCATCTGAAAGTAGAAGCTCGCCCGATTACAACGGTATGCGTACTTTTCCGCTAGGCCGTTCTAGTTATTCGTTTCGAGCATCAGAAATGCGAAAATTTTGAGTTTCTCAAGCGTTTCTTACCTCCAAACTGCCATATCTCGCGAACTGATTGACCAATCCGCAAAATTTCTGTTGCATCTGAAAGTAGAAACCCGCCCGATTACAACGGTATGTGTAGTTTTCCCCTAGGTCATTCTAGTTCTTCGTTTCGAGCATCAGAACTGCGAATATTTTGAGTTCCTCAAGCGTTTCTTACATACAAACTGCCACATCTCGCGAACGGATCGACCAATCCGCAAAATTTCTGTGGTATCTGAAAGTAGAAACTCGGCCAATTACAACGGTATGTGTACTTTTCCCCTAGGCCATTCTAGTTATTCGTTTCGAGCATCAGAACTGCGAAAATTTTGAGTTTCTCAAGCGTTTCTTACCTCCAAACTGCCATATCTCGCGAACGGATTGACCAATCCGCGAAATTTCTGTTGCATCTGAAAGTAGAAGCTCGCCCGATTACAACGGTATGCGTACTTTTCCGCTAGGCCGTTCTAGTTATTCGTTTCGAGCATCAGAAATGCGAAAATTTTGAGTTTCTCAAGCGTTTCTTACCTCCAAACTGCCATATCTCGCGAACTGATTGACCAATCCGCAAAATTTCTGTTGCATCTGAAAGTACAAACTCGCCCGATTACAACGGTATGCGTACTTTTCCCCTAGGCCGTTCTAGTTATTCGTTTCGAGCATCAGAGCTGCGAAAATTTTGAGTTTCTCAAGCGTTTCTTACCTTCAAACACCCATATCTCGCGAATGGATTGACCAATCCGCAAAATTTCTGTTGCCTCTGAAAGTAGAAACCCGCCCGATTACAACGGTATGCGTACTTTTCCCCTAGGCCGTTCTAGTTATTCGTCTCGAGCATCAGAACTGCGAAAATTTTGAGTTTCTCAAGCGTTTCTTACCTCCAAACTGCCATATCTCGCGAACGGATTGACCAATCCGCAAAATTTCTGTTGCATCTGAAAGTAGAAGCTCGCCCGATTACAACGGTATGCGTACTTTTCCGCTAGGCCGTTCTAGTTATTCGTTTCGAGCATCAGAAGTGCGAAAATTTTGAGTTTCTCAAGCGTTTCTTACCTCCAAACTGCCATATCTCGCGAACTGATTGACCAATCCGCAAAATTTCTGTTGCATCTGAAAGTAGAAACCCGCCCGATTACAACGGTTTGTGTAGTTTTCCCCTAGGCCGTTCTAGTTATTCGTCTCGAGCATCAGAACTGCGAAACTTTTGAGTTTCTCAAGCGTTTCTTACCTCCAAACTGCCATATCTCGCGAACTGATTGACCAATCCGCAAAATTTCTGTTGCATCTGAAAGTAGAAACCCGCCCGATTACAACGGTATGCGTACTTTTCCCCTAGGCCGTTCTAGTTATGCTTGTCGAGCATCAGAACTGCGAAAATTTTGAGTTTCTCAAGCGTTTCTTACTTCCAAACTCCCATATCTCGCGAGCGGATTGACCAATCCGCAAAATTTCTGTTGCATCTGAAAGTAGAAACTCGCCCGATTACAACGGTATGCGTACTTTTCCCCTAGGTCATTCTAGTTCTTCGTTTCGAGCATCAGAACTGCGAATATTTTGAGTTCCTCAAGCGTTTCTTACTTACAAACTGCCACATCTCGCGAACGGATCGACCAATCCGCAAAATGTCTGTTGCATCTGAAAGTAGAAACTCGCCCGATTACAACGGTATGCGTACTTTTCCCCTAGGTCATTCTAGTTCTTCGTTTCGAGCATCAGAACTGCGAATATTTTGAGTTTCTCGAGCGTTTCTTACTTACAAACTGCCACATCTCGCGAACGGATCGACCAATCCGCAAAATTTCTGTTGCATCTGAAAGTAGAAACTCGCCCGTTTACAACGGTATGCGTATTTTTCCCCTAGGCCGTTCCAGTTATGCTTGTCAAGCATCAGAACTGCGAAAATTTTGGGTTTCTCTAGCGTTTCTTACCTCCAAACTGCCATATCTCGCGAACGGATTGAACAATCCTCAAAATTTCTGTTGCATCTGAAAGTAGAAACTCGCCCGATTACAACGGTATGCGTACTTTTCCCCTAGGCCGTTCTAGTTATTCGTCTCGAGCATCAGAACTGCCAAACTTTTGAGTTTCTCAAGCGTTTCTTACCTCCAAACTGCAATATCTCGCGAACGGATAGACCAATCCGCAAAATTTCTGTTGCATCTGAAAGTAGAAACTCGCCCGATTAGAACGGTATGCGTACTTTTCCCCTAGGCCGTTCTAGTTATTCGTTTCGAGCATCAGAACTGCGAAAATTTTGAGTTTCTCAAGCGTTTCTTACCTCCAAACTGCCATATCTCGCGAACGGATTGACCAATCAGCAAAATTTCTGTTGCATCTGAAAGTAGAAGCTCGCCCGATTACAACGGTATGCGTACTTTTCCGCTAGGCCGTTCTAGTTATTCGTTTCGAGCATCAGAAATGCGAAAATTTTGAGTTTCTCAAGCGTTTCTTACCTCCAAACTGCCATATCTCGCGAACTGATTGACCAATCCGCAAAATTTCTGTTGCATCTGAAAGTAGAAACCCGCCCGATTACAACGGTATGTGTAGTTTTCCCCTAGGTCATTCTAGTTATTCGTTTCGAGCATCAGAACTGCGAATATTTTGAGTTCCTCAAGCGTTTCTTACATACAAACTGCCACATCTCGCGAACGGATCGACCAATCCGCAAAATTTCTGTGGTATCTGAAAGTAGAAACTCGGCCAATTACAACGGTATGTGTACTTTTCCCCTAGGCCATTCTAGTTATTCGTTTCGAGCATCAGAACTGCGAAAATTTTGAGTTTCTCAAGCGTTTCTTACCTCCAAACTGCCATATCTCGCGAACGGATTGACCAATCCGCGAAATTTCTGTTGCATCTGAAAGTAGAAGCTCGCCCGATTACAACGGTATGCGTACTTTTCCCCTAGGCCGTTCTAGTTATTCGTTTCGAGCATCAGAAATGCGAAAATTTTGAGTTTCTCAAGCGTTTCTTACCTCCAAACTGCCATATCTCGCGAACGGATTGACCAATCCGCGAAATTTCTGCTGCATCTGAAAGTAGAAGCTCGCCCGATTACAACGGTATGCGTACTTTTCCGCTAGGCCGTTCTAGTTATTCGTTTCGAGCATCAGAAATGCGAAAATTTTGAGTTTCCCAAGCGTTTCTTACCTCCAAACGGCCATATCTCGCGAACTGATTGACCAATCCGCAAAATTTCTGTTGCATCTGAAAGTAGAAACCCGCCCGATTACAACGGTATGTGTAGTTTTCCCCTAGGTCATTCTAGTTCTTCGTTTCGAGCATCAGAACTGCGAATATTTTGAGTTCCTCAAGCGTTTCTTACATACAAACTGACACATCTCGCGAACGGATCGACCAATCCGCAAAATTTCTGTGGTATCTGAAAGTAGAAACTCGGCCAATTACAACGGTATGTGTACTTTTCCCCTAGGCCATTCTAGTTATTCGTTTCGAGCATCAGAACTGCGAAAATTTTGAGTTTCTCAAGCGTTTCTTACCTCCACACTGCCATATCTCGCGAACGGATTGACCAATCCGCAAAATTTCTGTTGCATCTGAAAGTACAAACTCGCCCGATTACAACGGTATGCGTACTTTTCCCCTAGGCCGTTCTAGTTATTCGTTTCGAGCATCAGAGCTGCGAAAATTTTGAGTTTCTCAAGCGTTTCTTACCTTCAAACTCCCATATCTCGCGAATGGATTGACCAATCCGCAAAATTTCTGTTGCCTCTGAAAGTAGAAACCCGCCCGATTACAACGGTATGCGTACTTTTCCCCTAGGCCGTTCTAGTTATTCGTCTCGAGCATCAGAACTGCGAAAATTTTGAGTTTCTCAAGCGTTTCTTACCTCCAAACTGCCATATCTCGCGAACGGATTGACCAATCCGCAAAATTTCTGTTGCATTTGAAAGTAGAAGCTCGCCCGATTACAACGGTATGCGTACTTTTCCGCTAGGCCGTTCTAGTTATTCGTTTCGAGCATCAGAAATGCGAAAATTTTGAGTTTCTCAAGCGTTTCTTACCTCCAAACTGCCATATCTCGCGAACTGATTGACCAATCCGCAAAATTTCTGTTGCATCTGAAAGTACAAACTCGCCCGATTACAACGGTATGCGTACTTTTCCCCTAGGCCGTTCTAGTTATTCGTTTCGAGCATCAGAGCTGCGAAAATTTTGAGTTTCTCAAGCGTTTCTTACCTTCAAACTCCCATATCTCGCGAATGGATTGACCAATCCGCAATATTTCTGTTGCCTCTGAAAGTAGAAACCCGCCCGATTACAACGGTATGCGTACTTTTCCCCTAGGCCGTTCTAGTTATTCGTCTCGAGCATCAGAACTGCGAAAATTTTGAGTTTCTCAAGCGTTTCTTACCTCCAAACTGCCATATCTCGCGAACGGATTGACCAATCCGCAAAATTTCTGTTGCATCTGAAAGTAGAAGCTCGCCCGATTACAACGGTATGCGTACTTTTCCGCTAGGCCGTTCTAGTTATTCGTTTCGAGCATCAGAAATGCGAAAATTTTGAGTTTCTCAAGCGTTTCTTACCTCCAAACTGCCATATCTCGCGAACTGATTGACCAATCCGCAAAATTTCTGTTGCATCTGAAAGTAGAAACCCGCCCGATTACAACGGTATGTGTAGTTTTCCCCTAGGCCTTTCTAGTTATTCGTCTCGAGCATCAGAACTGCGAAACTTTTGAGTTTCTCAAGCGTTTCTTACCTCCAAACTACCATATCTCGCGAACTGATTGACCAATCCGCAAAATTTCTGTTGCATCTGAAAGTAGAAACCCGCCCGATTACAACGGTATGTGTAGTTTTCCCCTAGGTCATTCTAGTTCTTCGTTTCGAGCATCAGAACTGCGAATATTTTGAGTTCCTCAAGCGTTTCTTACTTACAAACTGCCACATCTCGCGAACGGATCGACCAATCCGCAAAATTTCTGTGGTATCTGAAAGTAGAAACTTGGCCAATTACAACGGTATGTGTACTTTTCCCCTAGGCCATTCTAGTTATTCATTCGAGCATCAGAACTGCGAAAATTTTGAGTTTCTCAAGCGTTTCTTACCTCCAAACTGCCATATCTCGCGAACGGATTGACCAATCCGCAAAATTTCTGTTGCATCTGAAAGTAGAAACTCGCCCGATTACAACGGTATGCGTACTTTTCCCCTAGGCCGTTCTAGTTATGCTTGTCGAGCATCAGAACTGCGAAAATTTTGAGTTTCTCAAGCGTTACTTACCTCCAAACTGCCATATCTCGCGAACGGATTGACCAATCCGCAAAATTTCTGTTGCATCTGAAAGTAGAAACTCGCCCGATTACAACGGTATGCGTACTTTTCCCCTAGGTCATTCTAGTTCTTCGTTTCGAGCATCAGAACTGCGAATATTTTGAGTTCCTCAAGCGTTTCTTACATACAAACTGACACATCTCGCGAACGGATCGACCAATCCGTAAAATTTCTGTGGTATCTGAAAGTAGAAACTCGCCCGATTACAGCTGTATGCGTACGTTTCCCCTAGGCCGTTCTGGTTATTCGTTTCGAGCATCAGAACTGCGAAAATTTTGAGTTTCTCAAGCGTTTCTAACTTCCAAACTGCCATATCTCGCGAAAGGATTAACCAATCCGCAAAATTTCTGTTGCATCTGAAAGTACAAACTCGCCCGATTACAACGGTATGCGTACTTTTCCCCTAGGCCGTTCTAGTTATTCGTTTCGAGCATCAGAGCTGCGAAAATTTTGAGTTTCTCAAGCGTTTCTTACCTTCAAACTCCCATATCTCGCGAATGGATTGACCAATCCGCAATATTTCTGTTGCCTCTGAAAGTAGAAACCCGCCCGATTACAACGGTATGCGTACTTTTCCCCTAGGCCGTTCTAGTTATTCGTCTCGAGCATCAGAACTGCGAAAATTTTGAGTTTCTCAAGCGTTTCTTACCTCCAAACTGCCATATCTCGCGAACGGATTGACCAATCCGCAAAATTTCTGTTGCATCTGAAAGTAGAAGCTCGCCCGATTACAACGGTATGCGTACTTTTCCGCTAGGCCGTTCTAGTTATTCGTTTCGAGCATCAGAAATGCGAAAATTTTGAGTTTCTCAAGCGTTTCTTACCTCCAAACTGCCATATCTCGCGAACTGATTGACCAATCCGCAAAATTTCTGTTGCATCTGAAAGTAGAAACCCGCCCGATTACAACGGTATGTGTAGTTTTCCCCTAGGCCTTTCTAGTTATTCGTCTCGAGCATCAGAACTGCGAAACTTTTGAGTTTCTCAAGCGTTTCTTACCTCCAAACTACCATATCTCGCGAACTGATTGACCAATCCGCAAAATTTCTGTTGCATCTGAAAGTAGAAACCCGCCCGATTACAACGGTATGTGTAGTTTTCCCCTAGGTCATTCTAGTTCTTCGTTTCGAGCATCAGAACTGCGAATATTTTGAGTTCCTCAAGCGTTTCTTACTTACAAACTGCCACATCTCGCGAACGGATCGACCAATCCGCAAAATTTCTGTGGTATCTGAAAGTAGAAACTTGGCCAATTACAACGGTATGTGTACTTTTCCCCTAGGCCATTCTAGTTATTCATTCGAGCATCAGAACTGCGAAAATTTTGAGTTTCTCAAGCGTTTCTTACCTCCAAACTGCCATATCTCGCGAACGGATTGACCAATCCGCAAAATTTCTGTTGCATCTGAAAGTAGAAACTCGCCCGATTACAACGGTATGCGTACTTTTCCCCTAGGCCGTTCTAGTTATGCTTGTCGAGCATCAGAACTGCGAAAATTTTGAGTTTCTCAAGCGTTACTTACCTCCAAACTGCCATATCTCGCGAACGGATTGACCAATCCGCAAAATTTCTGTTGCATCTGAAAGTAGAAACTCGCCCGATTACAACGGTATGCGTACTTTTCCCCTAGGTCATTCTAGTTCTTCGTTTCGAGCATCAGAACTGCGAATATTTTGAGTTCCTCAAGCGTTTCTTACATACAAACTGACACATCTCGCGAACGGATCGACCAATCCGTAAAATTTCTGTGGTATCTGAAAGTAGAAACTCGCCCGATTACAGCTGTATGCGTACGTTTCCCCTAGGCCGTTCTGGTTATTCGTTTCGAGCATCAGAACTGCGAAAATTTTGAGTTTCTCAAGCGTTTCTAACTTCCAAACTGCCATATCTCGCGAAAGGATTAACCAATCCGCAAAATTTCTGTTGCATCTGAAAGTTGAAACACGCCCGATTACAACGGTACGAGTACTTTTCCCCTAGGCCGTTCTAGTTATTCGTTTCGAGCATCAGAACCGTGAAAATTTTGAGTTTCTCAACCGTTTCTTACCTCCAAACTGCCATATCTCGCGAACGGATTGACCAATCCGCAAAATTTATGTTGCATCTGAAAGTAGAAACTCGCCCGATTACAACTGTATTCGTACTTTTCCCCTAGGCCGTTCTTGTTATGCTTGTCGAGCACCAGAACTGCGAAAATTTTGAGTTTCTCAAGTGTTTCTTACCTCCAAAATCCCATATCTCGCGATCGGATTGACCAATCCGCAAAATTTCTGTTGCATCTGAAAGTAGAAACTCGCCCGATTACAACGGTATGCGTACTTTTCCCCTAGGCCGTTCTAGTTATTCGTTTCGAGCATCAGAACTGGGAAAATTTTGAGTTTCTTAAGCGTTTCTTACTTACAAACTGCCACATCTCGCGAACGGATTGACCAATCCGCAAAGCGTCTGTTGCATCTGAAAGTAGAAACTCGCCCGATTACAACGGTATGTGTACTTTTCCTCTAGGCCGTTCCAGTTATTCGTTTCGAGCATCAGAACTGCGAAAATTTTGAGTTTCTCAACCGTTTCTTACCCCCAAACTGCCACATATCGCGAACGGATTGATCAATCCGCAAAATTTCTGTTGCATCTGAAAGTAGAAACTCGCCCGATTAGGACGCTATGCGTACTTTTCCCCTAGGCTGTTCTGGTTATTCGTTCCGAGCATCAGAACTGCGAAAATTTTGGGTTTCTCAAGCGTTTCTTACCTCCAATCTGCCATATCTCGCGAACGGATTGACCAATCCGCAAAATTTCTTTTGCATCTGAAAGTAGAAACTCGCCCGATTAAAACGGTATGTGTACTTTTCCCCTAGGCCGTGCCAGTTATTCGTTTCGAGCATCAGAACTGCGAAAATTTTGAGTTTCTCAAGTGTTTCTTACTTACAAACTGCCACATCTCGCGAACGGATTGACCAATCCGCAAAATTTCTGTTGCATCTGAAAGTAGAAACTCGCCCGATTACAGCTGTATGCGTACGTTTCCCCTATGCCGTTCTAGTTATTCGTTTCGAGCATCAGAACTGTGAAAATTTTATGTTTCTCAACCGTTTCTTACCTCCAAACTGCCATATCTCGCGAACGGATTGACCAGTCCGCAAAATTTCTGTTGCATCTGAAAGTTGAAACACGCCCGATTACAACGGTATGCGTACTTTTCCCCTAGGCCGTTCTGGTTATTCGTTTCGAGCATCAGAACTGCGAAAATTTTGAGTTTCTCAAGCGTTTCTAACTTCCAAACTGCCATATCTCGCGAAAGGATTAACCAATCCGCAAAATTTCTGTTGCATCTGAAAGTAGAAACTCGCCCGATTACAACGGTATGTGTACTTTTCCCTTAGACCGTTCTAGTTATTCGATTCGAGCATCAGAACTGCGAAAATTTTGAGTTTCTCATGCGTTTCTTACTTACAAACTACCATATCACGCGAACGGATTGACCAATCCGCAAAATTTCTGTTGCACCTGAAAGTAGAAACTCGCCCGATTACAACGGTATGTATACTTTTCCCCTAGGCCGTGCCAGTTATTCGTTTCGAGCATCAGAACTGCGAAAATTTTGAGTTGCTCAAGCGTTTCTTACCTCCAAACTGCCATATCTCGCGAAAGGATTGACCAATCCGCAAAATTTCTGTTGCATCTGAAAGTAGAAACTCGCCCGATTACAACGGTATGTGTACTCTTCCCCTAGGCCGTTCTAGTTATTCCCTTCGAGCATCAGAACTGTGAACATTTTGAGTTTCTCAACCGTTCCTTACCTCCAAACTGCCATATCTCGCGAACGGATTGACAAATCCGCAAAATTTCTGTTGCGTCTGAAAGTAGAAACTCGCTCGTTTACAACGGTATGCGTACTTTTCCCCTAGGCCGTTCTTGTTATGCTTGTCGAGCATCAGAACTGCGAAAATTTTGAGTTTCTCAAGTGTTTCTTACCTCCAAAATCCCATATCTCGCGAACGAATTGAGCAATCCGCAAAATTTCTGCTGCATCTGAAAGCAGAAACCCGCCCGATTACAACGGTATGCGTACTTTTCCTGTGGGCCGTTCTAGTTATTCGTTTCGAGCATCAGAACTGCGAAAATTTTTAGTTTCTCAAGCGTTTCTTACCTCCAAACTGCCATATCTCGCGAACGGATTGACCAATCCGCAAAATTTATGTTGCATCTGAAAGTAGAAACTCGCCCGATTACGACGGTTTGCGTACTTTTCCCCTAGGCCGTTCTGGTTATTCGTTTCGAGCATCAGAACTGCGAAAATTTTGAGTTTCTCAACCGTTTCTTACCTCCAAACTGCCATTTCTCGCGAACGGATTGATGAATCCACAAAATTTCTGTTGCATCTGAAAGTAGAAACTCGCCCGATTACGACGCTATGCGTACTTTTCCCCTAGGCCGTTCTGGTTATTCGTTTCGAGCATCAGAACTGCGAAAATTTTGAGTTTCTCAAGCGTTTCTAACCTCCAAACTGCCATATCTCGCGAAAGGATTAACCAATCCGCAAAATTTCTGTTGCATCTGAAAGTAGAAACTCGCCCGATTACAACGGTATGTGTACTTTTCCCTTAGGCCGTTCTAGTTATTCGATTCGAGCATCAGAACTGCGAAAATTTTGAGTTTTTCAAGCGTTTCTTACTTACAAACTACCATATCTCGCGAACGGACTGACCAATCCGCAAAATTTCTGTTGCATCTGAAAGTAGAAACTCGCCCGATTACAACGGTATGTGTACTTTTCCCCTAGGCCGTGCTAGTTATTCGTTTCGAGCATCAGAACTGCGAAAATTTTGAGTTTCTCAAGCGTTTCTTACCTCCAAACTGCCATATCTCGCGAACGGATTGACCAATCCGCAAAATTTCTGTTGCATCTGAAAGCAGAAACCCGCCCGATTACAACGTTATGCGTACTTTTCCTGTAGGCCGTTCTAGTTATTCGTTTCGAGCATCAGAACTGCGAAAATTTTTAGTTTTTCAAGCGTTTCTTACCTCCAAACTGCCATATCTCGCGAACGGATTGACCAATCCGCAAAATTTCTGTTGTATCTGTAAGTAGAAACTCGCCCGATTACAACGGTATGCGTACTTTTCCCCTAGGCCGTTCTAGTTATTCGTTTCGAGCATCAGAACTGCGAAAATTTTTAGTTTCTCAAGCGTTTCTTACTTACAAACTGCCACATCTCGCGAAAGGATTGACCAATCCGCAAAATTTCTGTTGCATTTGAAAGTAGTAACTCGCCCGATTACGACGGTTTGCGTACTTTTCCCGTAGGCCGTGCTGGTTATTCGTTTCGAGCCTCAGAACTGCGAAAACTTTGAGTTTCTCAAGCGTTTCTTACTTACAAACTGCCATATCTCGCGAACGGATTGACCAATCCGCAAAATTTCTGTTGCATCTGAAAGTAGAAACTCGCCCGATTACAACGGTATGTGTACTTTTCCCCTAGGCCGTGCCAGTTATTCGTTTCGAGCATCAGAACTGCAAAAATTTTGAGTTTCTCAAGAGTTTCTTACCTCCAAACTGCCATATCTCGCGAACGGATTGACCAATCCGCAAAATTTCTGTTGCATCTGAAAGTAGAAACTCGCCCGATTACAACGGTATGCGTACTTTTCCCCTAGGCCGTTCTAGTTATTCGTTTCGAGCATCAGAACTGCGAAAATTTTGTGTTTCTCAAGCGTTTCTTACTTACAAACTGCCACATCTCGCGAACGGATTGACCAATCCGCAAAGTGTCTGTTGCATCTGAAAGTAGAAACTCGCCCGATTACAACGGTATGTGTACTTTTCCTCTAGGCCGTTCCAGTTATTCGTTTCGAGCATCAGAACTGCGAAAATTTTGAGTTTCACAACCGTTTCTTACATCCAAACTGCCACATCTCGCGAACGGATTGATCAATCCGCAAAATTTCTGTTGCATCTAAAAGTAGAAACTCGCCCGATTACGACGCTATGCGTACTTTTCCCCTAGGCCGTTCTGGTTATTCGTTTCGAGCATCAGAACTGCGAAAATTTTGAGTTGCTCAAGCGTTTCTTACCTCCAAACTGCCATATCTCGCGAAAGGATTGACCAATCCGCAAAATTTCTGTTGCATCTGAAAGTAGAAACTCGCCCGATTACAACGGTATGTGTACTCTTCCCCTAGGCCGTTCTAGTTATTCGTTTCGAGCATCAGAACTGTGAACATTTTGAGTTTCTCAACCGTTTCTTACATCCAAACTGCCATATCTCGCGAACGGATTGACAAATCCGCAAAATTTCTGTTGCGTCTGAAAGTAGAAACTCGCTCGTTTACAACGGTATACGTACTTTTCCCCTAGGCCGTTCTTGTTATGCTTGTCGAGCACCAGAACTGCGAAAATTTTGAGTTTCTCAAGTGTTTCTTACCTCCAAAATCCCATATCTCGCGAACGAATTGAGCAATCCGCAAAATTTCTGCTGCATCTGAAAGCAGAAACCCGCCCGATTACAACGGTATGCGTACTTTTCCTGTGGGCCGTTCTAGTTATTCGTTTCGAGCATCAGAACTGCGAAAATTTTTAGTTTCTCAAGCGTTTCTTACCTCCAAACTGCCATATCTCGCGAACGGATTGACCAATCCGCAAAATTTATGTTGCATCTGAAAGTAGAAACTCGCCCGATTACAACTGTATGCGTAGTTTTCCCCTAGGCCGTTCTTGTTATGCTTGTCGAGCACCAGAACTGCGAAAATTTTGAGTTTCTCAAGTGTTTCTTACCTCCAAAATCCCATATCTCGCGAACGGATTGACCAATCCGCAAAATTTCTGCTGCATCTGAAAGCAGAAACCCGCCCGATTGCAACGGTATGCGTACTTTTCCTGTAGGCCGTTCTAGTTATTCGTTTCGAGCATCAGAACTGCGAAAATTTTTAGTTTCTAAAGCGTTTCTTACTTACAAACTGCCACATCTCGCGAACGGATTGGCCAATCCGCAAAATTTCTGTTGCATCTGAAAGTAGAAACTCGCCCGATTACGACGGTTTGCGTACTTTTCCCCTAGGCCGTTCTGGTTATTCGATTCGAGCATCAGAACTGCGAAAATTTTGAGTTTCTCAACCGTTTCTTACTTACAAACTACCATATCTCGCGAACGGATTGACCAATCCGCAAAGTGTCTGTTGCATCTGAAAGTAGAAACCCGCCCGATTACAACGGTATGTGTACTTTTCCTCTAGGCCGTTCCAGTTATTCGTTTCGAGCATCAGAACTGCGAAAATTTTGAGTTTCTCAACCGTTTCTTACCTCCAAACTGCCACATATCGCGAACGGATTGATCAATCCGCAAAATTTCTGTTGCATCTAAAAGTAGAAACTCGCCCGATTACGACGCTGTGCGTACTTTTCCCCTAGGCTGTTCTGGTTATTCGTTCCGAGCATCAGAACTGCGAAAATTTTGAGTTTCTCAAGCGTTTCTTACTTCCAAACTCCCATATCTCGCGAACGGACTGACCAATCCGCAAAATTTCTGTTGCATCTGAAAGTAGAAACTCGCCCGATTACAACGGTATGTGTACTTTTCCCCTAGGCCGTGCCAGTTATTCGTTTCGAGCATCAGAACTGCGAAAATTTTGAGTTTCTCAAGCGTTTCTTACCTCCAAACTGCCATATCTCGCGAACGGATTGACCAATCCGCAAAATTTATGTTGCATCTGAAAGTAGAAACTCGCCCGATTACAACTGTCTGCGTGCTTTTCCCCTAGGCCGTTCTAGTTATTCGTTTCGAGCATCAGAACTGTGAAAATTTTGAGTTTCTCAACCGTTTCTTACCTCCAAACTGCCATATCTCGCGAACGGATTGACCAATCCGCAAAATTTCTGTTGCATCTGAAAGTTGAAACACGCCCGATTACAACGGTACGAGTACTTTTCCCCTAGGCCGTTCTAGTTATTCGTTTCGAGCATCAGAACCGTGAAAATTTTGAGTTTCTCAACCGTTTCTTACCTCCAAACTGCCATATCTCGCGAACGGATTGACCAATCCGCAAAATTTATGTTGCATCTGAAAGTAGAAACTCGCCCGATTACAACTGTATGCGTACTTTTCCCCTAGGCCGTTCTTGTTATGCTTGTCGAGCACCAGAACTGCGAAAATTTTGAGTTTCTCAAGTGTTTCTTACCTCCAAAATCCCATATCTCGCGATCGGATTGACCAATCCGCAAAATTTCTGTTGCATCTGAAAGTTGAAACACGCCCGATTACAACGGTATGTGTACTTTTCCCCTAGGCCGTGCCAGTTATTCGTTTCGAGCATCAGAACTGCGAAAATTTTGAGTTTCTCAAGCGTTTCTTACCTCCAAACTAGCATATCTCGCGAACGGATTGACCAATCCGCAAAATTTCTGTTGTATCTGAAAGTAGAAACTCGCCCGATTACAACGGTATGCGTACTTTTCCCCTAGGCCGTTCTAGTTATTCGTTTCGAGCATCAGAACCGGGAAAATTTTGAGTTTCTCAACCGTTTCTTACCTCCAAACTGCCACATATCGCGAACGGATTGATCAATCCGCAAAATTTCTGTTGCATCTAAAAGTAGAAACTCGCCCGATTACGACGCTATGCGTACTTTTCCCCTAGGCTGTTCTGGTTATTCGTTCCGAGCATCAGAACTGCGAAAATTTTGAGTTTCTCAACCGTTTCTTACCTCCAATCTGCCATATCTCGCGAACGGATTGACCAATCCGCAAAATTTCTTTTGCATCTGAAAGTAGAAACTCGCCCGATTAAAACGGTATGTGTACTTTTCCCCTAGGCCGTGCCAGTTATTCGTTTCGAGCATCAGAACTGCGAAAATTTTGAGTTTCTCAAGTGTTTCTTACTTACAAACTGCCACATCTCGCGAACGGATTGACCAATCCGCAAAATTTCTGTTGCATCTGAAAGTAGAAACTCGCCCGATTACAGCTGTATGCGTACGTTTCCCCTATGCCGTTCTAGTTATTCGTTTCGAGCATCAGAACTGCGAAAATTTTTAGTTTCTCAAGCGTTTCTTACCTCCAAACTACCATATCTCGCGAACGGATTGACCAATCCGCAAAATTTATGTTGCATCTGAAAGTAGAAACTCGCCCGATTACAACTGTATGCGTACTTTTCCCCTAGGCCGTTCTTGTTATGCTTGTCGAGCACCAGAACTGCGAAAATTTTGAGTTTCTCAAGTGTTTCTTACCTCCAAAATCCCATATCTCGCGAACGGATTGACCAATCCGCAAAATTTCTGTTGCATCTGAAAGTAGAAACTCGCCCGATTACGACGCTATGCGTACTTTTCCCCTAGGCCGTTCTGGTTATTCGTTTCGAGCATCAGAACTGCGAAAATTTTGAGTTTCTCAAGCGTTTCTAACTTCCAAACTGCCATATCTCGCGAAAGGATTAACCAATCCGCAAAATTTCTGTTGCATCTGAAAGTAGAAACTCGCCCGATTACAACGGTATGTGTACTTTTCCCTTAGGCCGTTCTAGTTATTCGATTCGAGCATCAGAACTGCGAAAATTTTGAGTTTCTCAAGCGTTTCTTACTTACAAACTACCATATCTCGCGAACGGATTGACCAATCCGCAAAATTTCTGTTGCACCTGAAAGTAGAAACTCGCCCGATTACAACGGTATGTATACTTTTCCCCTAGGCCGTGCCAGTTATTCGTTTCGAGCATCAGAACTGCGATAATTTTGAGTTTCTCAAGCGTGTCTTACCTCCAAACTGCCATATCTCGCGAACGGATTGACCAATCCGCAAATTTTCTGTTGCATCTGAAAGCAGAAACTCGCCCGATTACAACTGTATGCGTGCTTTTCCCCTAGGCCGTTCTAGTTATTCGTTTCGAGCATCAGAACTGTGAAAATTTTGAGTTTCTCAACCGTTTCTTACATCCAAACTGCCACATATCGCGAACGGATTGATCAATCCGCAAAGTTTCTGTTGCATCTAAAAGTAGAAACTCGCCAGATTACGACGCTATGCGTACTTTTCCCCTAGGCTGTTCTGGTTATTCGTTCCGAGCATCAGAACTGCGAAAATTTTGAGTTTCTCAAGCGTTTCTTACCTCCAATCTGCCATATCTCGCGAACGGATTGACCAATCCGCAAAATTTCTTTTGCATCTGAAAGTAGAAACTCGCCCGATTAAAACGGTATGTGTACTTTTCCCCTAGGCCGTGCCAGTTATTCGTTTCGAGCATCAGAACTGCGAAAATTTTGAGTTTCTCAAGTGTTTCTTACTTACAAACTGCCACATCTCGCGAACGGATTGACCAATCCGCAAAATTTCTGTTGCATCTGAAAGTAGAAACTCGCCCGATTACAGCTGTATGCGTACGTTTCCCCTATGCCGTTCTAGTTATTCGTTTCGAGCATCAGAACTGTGAAAATTTTATGTTTCTCAACCGTTTCTTACCTCCAAACTGCCATATCTCGCGAACGGATTGACCATTCCGCAAAATTTCTGTTGCATCTGAAAGTTGAAACACGCCCGATTACAACGGTATGAGTACTTTTCCCCTAGGCCGTTCTAGTTATTCGTTTCGAGCATCAGAACTGTGAAAATTTTGTGTTTCTCAACCGTTTCTTACATCCAAACTGCCATATCTCGCGAACGGATTGACCAATCCGCAACATTTCTGTTGCATCTGAAAGCAGAAACCCGCCCGATTACAACGGTATGCGTACTTTTCCTGTGGGCCGTTCTTGTTATTCGTTTCGAGCATCAGAACTGCGAAAATTTTTAGTTTCTCAAGCGTTTCTTACCTCCAAACTACCATATCTCGCGAACGGATTGACCAATCCGCAAAATTTATGTTGCATCTGAAAGTAGAAACTCGCCCGATTACAACTGTATGCGTACTTTTCCCCTAGGCCGTTCTTGTTATGCTTGTCGAGCACCAGAACTGCGAAAATTTTGAGTTTCTCAAGTGTTTCTTACCTCCAAAATCCCATATCTCGCGAACGGATTGACCAATCCGCAAAATTTCTGTTGCATCTGAAAGTAGAAACTCGCCCGATTACGACGCTATGCTTACTTTTCCCCTAGGCCGTTCTGGTTATTCGTTTCGAGCATCAGAACTGCGAAAATTTTGAGTTTCTCAAGCGTTTCTAACTTCCAAACTGCCATATCTCGCGAAAGGATTAACCAATCCGCAAAATTTCTGTTGCATCTGAAAGTAGAAACTCGCCCGATTACAACGGTATGTGTACTTTTCCCTTAGGCCGTTCTAGTTATTCGATTCGAGCATCAGAACTGCGAAAATTTTGAGTTTCTCAAGCGTTTCTTACTTACAAACTACCATATCTCGCGAACGGATTGACCAATCCGCAAAATTTCTGTTGCACCTGAAAGTAGAAACTCGCCCGATTACAACGGTATGTATACTTTTCCCCTAGGCCGTGCCAGTTATTCGTTTCGAGCATCAGAACTGCGAAAATTTTGAGTTTCTCAAGCGTGTCTTACCTCCAAACTGCCATATCTCGCGAACGGATTGACCAATCCGCAAAATTTCTGTTGCATCTGAAAGCAGAAACCCGCCCGATTACAACGGTATGCGTACTTTTCCTGTAGGCCGTTCTAGTTATTCGTTTCGAGCATCAGAACTGCGAAAATTTTTAGTTTCTCAAGCGTTTCTTACCTCCAAACTGCCATATCTTGCGAACGGATTGACCAATCCGCAAAATTTATGTTGCATCTGAAAGTAGAAACTCGCCCGATTACAACTGTATGCGTGCTTTTCCCCTAGGCCGTTCTAGTTATTCGTTTCGAGCATCAGAACTGTGAAAATTTTGAGTTTCTCAACCGTTTCTTACCTCCAAACTGCCATATCTCGCGAACGGATTGACCAATCCGCAAAATTTCTGTTGCATCTGAAAGTTGAAACACGCCCGATTACAACGGTATGAGTACTTTTCCCCTAGG
Source organism: Ptiloglossa arizonensis (assembly GCF_051014685.1). Taxonomy (NCBI): domain Eukaryota; kingdom Metazoa; phylum Arthropoda; class Insecta; order Hymenoptera; family Colletidae; genus Ptiloglossa; species Ptiloglossa arizonensis. Next base: position 591,615 of record NW_027478522.1, read on the forward strand.
CCGTTCTAGTTATTCGTTTCGAGCATCAGAACCGTGAAAATTTTGAGTTTCTCAACCGTTTCTTACCTCCAAACTGCCATATCTCGCGAACGGATTGGCCAATCCGCAAAATTTCTGTTGCATCTGAAAGTAGAAACTCGCCCGATTACAACGGTGTGCGTACTTTTCCCCTAGGCCGTTCTAGTTATTCGGTTCGAGCATCAGAACAGCGAAAATTTTGAGTTTCTCAAGCGTTTCTTACCTCCAAACTGCCATATCTCGCGAACGGATTGACTAATCCGCAAAATTTCTGTTGCATCTGAAAGTAGAAACTCGCCCGATCACAACGGTATGAGCACTTTTCCCCTAGGCCGTTCTAGTTATTCGTTTCGAGCATCAGAACTGTGAACATTTTGAGTTTCTCAACCGTTTCTTACCTCCAAACTGCCATATCTCGCGAACGGATTGACCAATCCGCAAAATTTCTGTTGCATCTGAAAGTAGAAACTCGCCCGATTACAACGGTATGCGTACTTTTCCCCTAGGCCGTTCTTGTTATGCTTGTCGAGCACCAGAACTGCGAAAATTTTGAGTTTCTCAACCGTTTCTTACCTCCAAACTGCCATATCTCGCGAACGGATTGACCAATCCGCAAAATTTCTGTTGCATCTGAAAGCAGAAACCCGCCCGATTACAAGGGTATGCGTACTTTTCCTGTAGGCCGTTCTAGTTATTCGTTTCGAGCATCAGAACTGCGAAAATTTTTAGTTTCTCAAGCGTTTCTTACCTCCAAACTGCCATATCTTGCGAACGGATTGACCAATCCGCAAAATTTATGTTGCATCTGAAAGTAGAAACTCGCCCGATTACAACTGTATGCGTGCTTTTCCCCTAGGCCGTTCTAGTTATTCGTTTCGAGCATCAGAACTGTGAAAATTTTGAGTTTCTCAACCGTTTCTTACCTCCAAACTGCCATATCTCGCGAACGGATTGACGAATCCGCAAAATTTCTGTTGCATCTGAAAGTTGAAACACGCCCGATTACAACGGTATGAGTACTTTTCCCCTAGGCCGTTCTAGTTATTCGCTTCGAGCATCAGAACCGTGAAAATTTTGAGTTTCTCAACCGTTTCTTACCTCCAAACTGCCATATCTCGCGAACGGATTGACCAATCCGCAAAATTTCTGTTGCATCTGAAAGCAGAAACTCGCCCGATTACAACGGTATGCTTACTTTTCCCCTAGGCCGTGCCAGTTATTCGTTTCGAGCATCAGAACTGCGAAAATTTTGAGTTTCTCAAGCGTGTCTTACCTCCAAACTGCCATATCTCGCGAACGGATTGACCAATCCGCAAAATTTCTGTTGCATCTGAAAGCAGAAACCCGCCCGATTACAACGGTATGCGTACTTTTCCTGTAGGCCGTTCTAGTTATTCGTTTCGAGCATCAGAACTGCGAAAATTTTTAGTTTCTCAACCGTTTCTTACCTCCAAACTGCCATATCTTGCGAACGGATAGACCAATCCGCAAAATTTCTGTTGCATCTGAAAGTAGATACTTGCCCGATTACGACGCTATGCGTACTTTTCCCCTAGGCCGTTCTGGTTATTCGTTTCGAGCATCAGAACTGCGAAAATTTTGAGTTTCTCAAGCGTTTCTAACCTCCAAACTGCCATATCTCGCGAAAGGATTAACCAATCCGCAAAATTTCTGTTGCATCTGAAAGTAGAAACTCGCCCGATTACAACGGTATGTGTACTTTTCCCTTAGGCCGTTCTAGTTATTCGATTCGAGCATCAGAACTGCGAAAATTTTGAGTTTCTCAAGCGTTTCTTACTTACAAACTACCATATCTCGCGAACGGATTGACCAATCCGCAAAATTTCTGTTGCATCTGAAAGTAGAAACTCGCCCGATTACAACGGTATGTGTACTTTTCCCCTAGGCCGTGCCAGTTATTCGTTTCGAGCATCAGAACTGCGAAAATTTTGAGTTTCTCAAGCGTTTCTTACCTCCAAACTGCCATATCTCGCGAACGGATTGACCAATCCGCAAAATTTCTGTTGCATCTGAAAGCAGAAACCCGCCCGATTACAACGGTATGCGTACTTTTCCTGTAGGCCGTTCTAGTTATTCGTTTCGAGCAACAGAACTGCGAAAATTTTTAGTTTCTCAAGCGTTTCTTACCTCCAAACTGCCATATCTCGCGAACGGATTGACCAATCCGCAAAATTTATGTTGCATTTGAAAGTAGAAACTCGCCCGATTACAACTGTATGCGTGCTTTTCCCCTAGGCCGTTCTAGTTATTTGTTTCGAGCATCAGAACTGTGAAAATTTTGAGTTTCTCAACCGTTTCTTACCTCCAAACTGCCATATCTCGCGAACGGATTGACCAATCCGCAAAATTTCTGTTGCATCTGAAAGTAGAAACACGCCCGATTACAACGGTATGAGTACTTTTCCCCTAGGCCGTCCTAGTTATTCGGTTCGAGCATCAGAACAGCGAAAATTTTGAGTTTCTCAAGCGTTTCTTACCTCCAAACTGCCATATCTCGCGAACGGATTGACCAATCCGCAAAATTTATGTTGCATTTGAAAGTAGAAACTCGCCCGATTACAACTGTATGCGTGCTTTTCCCCTAGGCCGTTCTAGTTATTCGTTTCGAGCATCAGAACTGTGAAAATTTTGAGTTTCTCAACCGTTTCTTACCTCCAAACTGCCATATCTCGCGAACGGATTGACCAATCCGCAAAATTTCTGTTGCATCTGAAAGTAGAAACACGCCCGATTACAACGGTATGAGTACTTTTCCCCTAGGCCGTCCTAGTTATTCGGTTCGAGCATCAGAACAGCGAAAATTTTGAGTTTCTCAAGCGTTTCTTACCCCCAAACTGCCATATCTCGCGAACGGATTGACTAATCCGCAAAATTTCTGTTGCATCGGAAAGTAGAAACTCGCCCGATCACAACGGTATGAGTACTTTTCCCCTAGGCCGTTCTAGTTATTCGTTTCGAGCATCAGAACTGTGAACATTTTGAGTTTCTCAACCGTTTCTTACCTCCAAACTGCCATATCTCGCGAACGGATTGACCAATCCGCAAAATTTCTGTTGCATCTGAAAGTAGAAACTCGCCCGATTACAACGGTATGTGTACTTTTCCCCTAGGCCGTGCCAGTTATTCGTTTCGAGCATCAGAACTGCGAAAATTTTGAGTTTCTCAAGCGTTTCTTACCTCCAAACTGCCATATCTCGCGAACGGATTGACCAATCCGCAAAATTTCTGTTGCATCTGAAAGTAGAAACTCGCCCGATTACAACGGTATGTGTACTTTTCCCCTAGGCTGTGCCAGTTATTCGTTTCGAGCACCAGAACTGCGAAAATTTTGAGTTTCTCAAGCGTTTCTTACCTCCAAACTGCCATATCTCGCGAACGGATTGACCAATCCGCAAAATTTCTGTTGCATCTGAAAGTAGAAACTCGCCCGATTACAACGGTATGCGTACTTTTCCCCTAGGCCGTTCTAGTTATTCGTTTCGAGCATCATAACTGTGAACATTTTGAGTTTCTCAACCGTTTCTTACCTCCAAACTGCCATATCTCGCAAACGGATTGACCAATCCGCAAAATTTCTGTTGCATCTGAAAGTAGAAACTCGCCCGATTACAACGGTATGCGTACCTTTCCCCTAGGCCGTTCTAGTTATTCGGTTCGAGCATCAGAACAGCGAAAATTTTGAGTTTCTCAAGCGTGTCTTACCTCCAAACTGCCATATCTCGCGAACGGATTGACCAATCCGCAAAATTTCTGTTGCATCTGAAAGTAGAAACTCGCCCGATCACAACGGTATGAGTACTTTTCCCCTAGGACGTTCTAGTTATTCGTTTCGAGCATCAGAACTGTGAACATTTTGAGTTTCTCAACCGTTTCTTACATCCAAACTGCCATATCTCGCGAACGGATTGACCAATCCGCAAAATTTCTGATGCATCTGAAAGTAGAAACTCGCCCGATTACAACTGTATGCGTACTTTTCCCCTAGGCCGTTCTAGTTATTCGGTTCGAGCATCAGAACTGCGAAAATTTTGAGTTTCTCAAGCGTTTCTTACTTCCAAACTGCCATATCTCGCGAACGGACTGACCAATCCGCAAAGTGTCTGTTGCATCTGAAAGTAGAAACTCGCCCGATTACAACGGTATGCGTAGTTTTCCCCTAGGCCGTTCTGGTTATTCGTTTCGAGCATCAGAACTGCGAAAATTTTGAGTTTCTCAAGCGTTTCTTACTTCCAAACTGCCATACCTCGCGAACGGATTGACCAATCCGCAAAATTTCTGTTGCATCTGAAAGTTGAAACACGCCCGATTACAACTGTATGCGTACTTTTCCCCTAGGCCTTTCTAGTTATTCGGTTCGAGCATCAGAACTGCGAAAATTTTTAGTTTCTCAAGCGTTTCTTACTTACAAACTGCCACATCTCGCGAACGGATTGACCAATCCGCAAAATTTCTGTTGTATCTGAAAGTAGAAACTCGCCCGATTACGACGGTTTGCGTACTTTTCCTGTAGGCCGTTCTAGTTATTCGTTTCAAGCATCAGAACTGCGAAAATTTTTAGTTTCTCAAGCGTTTCTTACTTACAAACTGCCACATCTCGCGAAAGGATTGACCAATCCGCAAAATTTCTGTTGCATCTGAAAGTAGAAACTCGCCCGATTACGACGGTTTGCGTACTTTTCCCCTAGGCCGTGCTGGTTATTCGTTTCGAGCCTCAGAACTGCGAAAACTTTGAGTTTCTCAAGCGTTTCTTACTTACAAACTGCCATATCTCGCGAACGGATTGACCAATCCGCAAAATTTCTGTTGCATCTGAAAGTAGAAACTCGCCCGATTACAACGGTATGTGTACTTTTCCCCTAGGCCGTGCCAGTTATTCGTTTCGAGCATCAGAACTGCAAAAATTTTGAGTTTCTCAAGAGTTTCTTACCTCCAAACTGCCATATCTCGCGAACGGATTGACCAATCCGCAAAATTTCTGTTGCATCTGAAAGTAGAAACTCGCCCGATTACAACGGTATGCGTACTTTTCCCCTAGGCCGTTCTAGTTATTCGTTTCGAGCATCAGAACTGCGAAAATTTTGTGTTTCTCAAGCGTTTCTTACTTACAAACTGCCACATCTCGCGAACGGATTGATCAATCCGCAAAATTTCTGTTGCATCTAAAAGTAGAAACTCGCCCGATTACGACGGTTTGCGTACTTTTCCCCTAGGCCGTGCTGGTTATTCGTTTCGAGCCTCAGAACTGCGAAAATTTTGAGTTTCTCAAGCGTTTCTAACCTCCAAACTGCCATATCTCGCGAACGGATTGACCAATCCGCAAAATTCCTGTTGCATCTGAAAGCTGAAACACGCCCGATTACAACGGTATGAGTACTTTTCCCCTAGGCCGTTCTAGTTATTCGTTTCGAAAATCAGAACCGTGAAAATTTTGAGTTTCTCAACCGTTTCTTACATCCAAACTGCCATATCTCGCGAACGGATTTACCAATCCGCAAAATTTCTGTTGCATCTGAAAGTTGAAACACACCCGATTACAACGGTATGAGTACTTTTCCCCTAGGCCGTTCTAGTTATTCGTTTCGAGCATCAGAACCGTGAAAATTTTGAGTTTCTCAACCGTTTCTTACCTCCAAACTGCCATATCTCGCGAACGGATTGACCAATCCGCAAAATTTCTGTTGCATCTGAAAGTTGAAACTCGCCCGATTACAACGTTATGCGTACTTTTCCCCTAGGCCGTTCTAGTTATTCGTTTCGAGCATCAGAACTGGGAAAATTTTGAGTTTCTCAAGCGTTTCTTACTTACAAACTGCCACATCTCGCGAACGGATTGACCAATCCGCAAAGTGTCTGTTGCATCTGAAAGTAGAAACTCGCCCGATTACAACGGTATGTGTACTTTTCCTCTAGGCCGTTCCAGTTATTCGTTTCGAGCATCAGAACTGCGAAAATTTTGAGTTTCTCAAGCGTTTCTTACATCCAATCTGCCATATCTCGCGAACGGATTGACCAATCCGCAAAATTTCTGTTGCATCTGAAAGTAGAAACTCGCCCGATTAAAACGGTATGTGTACTTTTCCCCTAGGCCGTGCCAGTTATTCGTTTCGAGCATCAGAACTGCGAAAATTTTGAGTTTCTCAAGTGTTTCTTACTTACAAACTGCCACATCTCGCGAACGGATTGACCAATCCGCAAAATTTCTGTTGCATCTGAAAGTAGAAACTCGCCCGATTACAGCTGTATGCGTACTTTTCCCCTAGGCCGTTCTAGTTATTCGTTTCGAGCATCAGAACTGTGAAAATTTTATGTTTCTCAACCGTTTCTTACCTCCAAACTGCCATATCTCGCGAACGGATTGACCAGTCCGCAAAATTTCTGTTGCATCTGAAAGTTGAAACACGCCCGATTACAACGATATGAGTACTTTTCCCCTAGGCCGTTCTAGTTATTCGTTTCGAGCATCAGAACTGTGAAAATTTTGTGTTTCTCAACCGTTTCTTACATCCAAACTGCCATATCTCGCGAACGGATTGACCAATCCGCAACATTTCTGTTGCATCTGAAAGCAGAAACCCGCCCGATTACAACGGTATGCGTACTTTTCCTGTGGGCCGTTCTAGTTATTCGTTTCGAGCATCAGAACTGCGAAAATTTTTAGTTTCTCAAGCGTTTCTTACCTCCAAACTGCCATATCTCGCGAACGGATTGACAAATCCGCAAAATTTATGTTGCATCTGAAAGTAGAAACTCGCCCGATTACAACTGTATGCGTACTTTTCCCCTAGGCCGTTCTAGTTATTCGTTTCGAGCATCAGAACTGTGAAAATTTTGAGTTTCTCAACCGTTTCTTACCTCCAAACTGCCATATCTCGCGAACGGATTGACCAATCCGCAAAATTTCTGTTGCATCTGAAAGTTGAAACACGCCCGATTACAACGGTATGAGTACTTTTCCCCTAGGCCGTTCTAGTTATTCGTTTCGAGCATCAGAACCGTGAAAATTTTGAGTTTCTCAACCGTTTCTTACCTCCAAACTGCCATATCTCGCGAACGGATTGACCAATCCGCAAAATTTCTGTTGCATCTGAAAGTTGAAACACGCCCGATTACAACGGTATGAGTACTTTTCCCCTAGGCCTTTCTAGTTATTCGTTTCGAGCATCAGAACCGTGAAAATTTTGAGTTTCTCAACCGTTTCTTACCTCCAAACTGCCATATCTCGCGAACGGATTGACCAATCCGCAAAATTTCTGTTGCATCTGAAAGTTGAAACACGCCCGATTACAACGGTATGAGTACTTTTCCCCTAGGCCGTTCTAGTTATTCGTTTCGAGCATCAGAACCGTGAAAATTTTGAGTTTCTCAACCGTTTCTTACCTCCAAACTGCCATACCTCGCGAACGGATTGACCAATCCGCAAAATTTCTGTTGCATCTGAAAGTTGAAACTCGCCCGATTACAACGGTATGCGTACTTTTCCCCTAGGCCGTTCTAGTTATTCGTTTCGAGCATCAGAACTGGGAAAATTTTGAGTTTCTCAAGCGTTTCTTACTTACAAACTGCCACATCTCGCGAACGGATTGACCAATCCGCAAAGTGTCTGTTGCATCTGAAAGTAGAAACTCGCCCGATTACAACGGTATGTGTACTTTTCCTCTAGGCCGTTCCAGTTATTCGTTTCGAGCATCAGAACTGCGAAAATTTTGAGTTTCTCAAGCGTTTCTTACTTACAAACTACCATATCTCGCGAACGGACTGACCAATCCGCAAAATTTCTGTTGCATCTGAAAGTAGAAACTCGCCCGATTACAACGGTATGTGTACTTTTCCCCTAGGCCGTGCCAGTTATTCGTTTCGAGCATCAGAACTGCGAAAATTTTGAGTTTCTCAAGCGTTTCTTACCTCCAAACTGCCATATCTCGCGAACGGATTGACCAATCCGCAAAATTTCTGCTGCATCTGAAAGCAGAAACCCGCCCGATTACAACGGTATGCGTACTTTTCCCCTAGGTCATTCTAGTTCTTCGTTTCGAGCATCAGAACTGCGAATATTTTGAGTTTCTCAAGCGTTTCTTACTTACAAACTGCCACATCTCGCGAACGGATCGACCAATCCGCAAAATTTCTGTGGTATCTGAAAGTAGAAACTCGGCCAATTACAACGGTAGGCGTACTTTTCCCCTAGGCCGTTCTAGTTATTCGTCTCGAGCATCAGAACTGCGAAACTTTTGAGTTTCTCAAGCGTTTCTTACCTCCAAACTGCCATATCTCGCGAACGGATAGACCAATCCGCAAAATTTCTGTTGCATCTGAAAGTAGAAACTCGGCCAATTACAACGGTATGTGT